>NC_134414.1:49009046-49684046 GCF_030867145.1 Opisthocomus hoazin | reverse complement strand
ACTGAAGCTTAGAACCCTGTGAAGCTGATGAACTGCAAGGCGTCAGGATGAGTTGCTGGAAACAAAATGATCTTTGCTTTTTCACTGGGTTTAACCTCAGCTGTGTGGAGACTAGGAGCTCGTCATGGCTTGGTTATGGATGGGAGGCAGTGCTGGTACACAAGAGAAGATGGCTGTGAGTAGAGTAAGAGAGTGGAAAGGGGCTGTTGCAAAATTTACCCAGAGGTAAGTTAAGAGGAGGTGGAGTTCAGGGGACTGGAAAGAAGATGAAGGAGAACTGTGCAGGAAAGGATGACCATCCGGCAGATAAGACGTTATCAGCCCTGACTTCGCCATGCTTCACTCAGGGACTTGTGGCTGGCTGGTTGTTTTTCCATAATGGTCAGGGAAACAGGCAGTAAGGAATGCATTTTTACACAGCCAAAAAAAGCTTGAATGGGGAAATCACGTGTTCTGTTCCTGCTGGCATTTGTTAACGGCAAGCTAATGAAACGGAGCACTGCAGAGAATGGTGATGTACAGCTTTAAAGGGCCGGCACAAAAAGCATGAGCCAAGAACACTGGCTGGTAGAGGCTGCAGCTTTATTGAAAAGCCTTTTCTAGCAGGGAGCCGTCCTAACCTGCCTTCCAGATCCATTTCTGCCTGGGTTTCAGTCCCCCTTCTGCAGGGATGAGGGTGTGACAGCGGTGTTGCAGAGGGAGGTGTTGCTGAGATTTGCCTCCAAGGCCCAGCCGGAGGCAGGGCTGAAGCTGTCCCTCTCCTCTGTACCGGTGGGCAGGAGCAGTGAGATGAGGGAAGCCGCGTGGAGCTGTACCCCTTCGTGTTGTAATTCCGTGGTCTGGGCTGGTGTCCAGGGCAGCCCACTGGGTTACAGGGACCTCAGGCTGAACCCTTTCTAACCCACCAAATGCTCTGGAAGCTGCCAAACTCTCAACAACAGAGTTTAGACCCCTAAAACCAAAATGAAGTTTGCAAAACCGACACAGATGCTTTTGGGAGCCAGACAGGGAAGACCTGTTTCAGACATCCAAAGTAGCAATCAGCTGAAGCCACACCACCACAAGAAGCCCAGTTCACTAGGCTGGGATGGAAGGGCAGGAATAGAAAAAGAAAAAAACACACAACCATTTGTTTTTCATCCAGCTGACTTTATGAGCTGGTAGAATGGTTGCAGGTATACCTCTAAATATCCCAGCCATTGTGTTGTTACCTCCTCAATTAGAAAAGATATGGTTCTGTTAAATAAAACTAACGGCAAGACTCATCGTCTAGGGAAATGAACAGTTATTTCTCAGTTAATAATGTTCTGGGGAGACGCTAAGAGATAGCCTGCTGAGAATTCAGCTTCCCCTTTGACTTCATTGCTGCTCTTCGTCCTGGTGTTCCTAACTCTGGAATAGTCATCATCATTGGAAAAGGTTTGCTTATGCAATAAATTTTTGGAAAATAACGATAATTTAATGTTCAGATTTTTGATTCAAATGCAGTTTAAATAGAGCTTTGGCAGCTTAGATAAGATCTGAGATCATGGAGAAATATCTATACTGCTCATAGGTCACTGTAAGGGAGCCTGAGTTGTTGGGGTAGATGTCTTTGTTCAGCACCACCAGAACAAAATATAACACTTGTTTACAATTTTTGTCTTAAGTATGTGTCCCGTCCCACTCGGTGGGTAAGAGGAGGTGAGCTTTTTCGGTTCTCTGTGCAGTATCCAGGAGTCACAACAATGAGCCAAGAGGTTCAACTAAAAACAAAACTTTACTTGGAATTCAGCAAGATTACAAAACATGGTAATTTCATGAGTTTATAACGACACTACTTCTAATACAGTGGGGTCACAACAGGTATTGATTTGGCAAAGCTTACAATGATACAATGTCTGATTTTGCAAACTTATAAAATATAGTGGATTGAGAGACTTACACCAACATTACCCTTATATGCCTATAAATCAAGTCAAAGATAGTGAAAGAGAGGGAAATAAAAGGAGAGATAAGGGAAGAGATATCGCCACCCTTGGATCCAGTGGCAGTTTCTGCTGATGGTCGAGGTCCTCCAGTGGCGGGACCATGCCAGGAGGCTTGCCCGTTCTCCTTATATACCCTTCGGGTGCCTGTCATCCCTCCTCAGGGGAGAAGTACTGTCACGAAAGTTCTCAGGTTCTCGAAATGAGTCACTGGGTGTGGGGGAGTCTTGGTGGTCTCACAGTCCCCCTCTGCAGCGTTGACCTTCACCCTTGCGCAAGGGTTTAACTTCCTTGCCTGCGTGGCATCTCAGAGGGATAGAGGTGGGTTTCGCAAGAGAGCATCCCACCTCCGCGGGGTTCGTCTTGCCTGTCACGGTCCCTTGTCAAGCGAGGAGGTTTGACAGGGCCTTGTCTGTAAGTGTGCTGGAGTCGAGCGTCTCGGTCGCGATTCCTCAAGACGGTTGTTTGCGACAATCGCTCGCTCCCACCTGGGGCTCTACAGTACGGGATGTACAAACGTCTTTTGATAAGGAACCTGCTGTCTTTTGTAATGTCGACTGGCGTCAGTCACAGCCTGAATTTACCAAAGAAAGGGCATTCTTAGTCTTAAGAGTTTTGGCAGGGAAAGGAGGTCGTTGAAAGGCATACCATTTTTCGTCCTGTTTGGAGAAATTCCTGAAGGGATTATAAAGGTTTGAAGTTTAGTTTCACTACTGAAGACTGAAATGATAATATCAACTGTATTACCGTAGTATATAAAAAGTGCATTGCCTATCCAGCAACTCTGAACAAGAGGGTACCTACCAAAAGGTAGATGCAATGTAAGGAAAGTACAGTGTAAAAGTAAATGCAGAAGACCCATTAAAAGAGAAAGTGATTTGTATAATAGAATGCAGTTACATGAAACTTTTTTTCTCTTTGTTTTTATTCCCAAAAGAATGGGTGTAATTACGGTAGTTAAACAAAGACCCGTTCTTAGCACAATCTAGAAAAATCTGTGGGTCGTGACCTGTGCTTTGTCTCAAAGACAATTGACTCTATCCGTGGAACAGGTACTTTGTGTGGCGTCAGCTACATAAGGGTTTAGGTTCTTCCGTACTCTCCCTGTACAGGACCTGATGCTGCTTGCTGCAAATGCAGGTGGGACTTTGGGGCAGACTGCACTCGGTTTGGGGATGGGCTGCTTTCAAGGTCTGCGTGGATCCCTTGTGTCCAGTCTCAGAAGCATCCCAGAAGTCAGAATACTCCTGGGAGCAGTCTGACCTGCATACGCTGGGTACCTCAAGTCCTCGGTGCCCTCAGAGCACTCCAGGGTGCTCTGAAGAGCCACAGAGGACAGCAACAGCAGGGTCATCCGCCCTGTGGCTCACGGAGTAGCAAGTTGTGCTGCTGAGGCAGGTGGCATTGGGTCAACCCGAAACTGGCCTCTGGCACCCAGGGGAAGTCTGGAAGTACGTCAGCATGGAGGATTTCCTCCGTGGCACGTTTATCTGCTGGCGATTTGTACTGTTTCTACCCAGCCATGTGCACAAGGGGATCCCTCTTCTCCCTTGTACGTGAGTTGACGCCGTTTGTCCCCCTTCTCTCAAACATTAGAGACAGAAGATGTTGGCTTGGGCCTTACAAAGATTTGAGTATAGCCTGTGCAGGATGTCCCTCTTCACCTTGCCTTCACTCTACCACCAGTCTGTTTAGTTCAGCAGAACCAGCCCGTTTGCCTATTGCATATGTAAGACTTGTCAAGATCAGACAAATAAACTGCTTGTGCCACGTACGTGTATGGTTTTGTCTCTATCATGGTGCATACAGTGCGCCTAATGCAGAAATGGCATTACTGACAATAGCCTGGGTAAGGTGTTTCAGAGGAAGTTGCCAGGAATCATCACTGGACGATCACAGAATCACAGAATCACAGAATGTTCGGGGTTGGAAGGGACCTCTGTGGGTCATCTAGTCCAATCACCCTGCCGAAGCAGGGTCACCTACAGCAGGCTGCACAGGACCTTGTCCAGGCGGGTCTTGAATATCTCCAGAGAAGGAGACTCCACAACCTCCCTGGGCAGCCTGTTCCAGGGCTCCATCACCCTCAGAGTGAAGAAGTTCTTCATCATGTTCAGACGGAACTTCCTATGCTTCAGTTTGTGCCCATTGCCCCTTGTCCTGTCGCTGGACACCACTGAAAAGAGCTTGGCCCCATCCTCTTGACACCCACCCTTCAGATATTTATAAGCATTTAGAAGGTCCTGTCTCAGCCTTCTCTTCTTCAGGCTGAACAAGCCCAGCTCCCTCAGCCTTTCCTTGTAGGAGAGATGCTCCAGTCCCCTCATCATCCTCGTAGCCCTCCTCTGGACTCTCTCCAGTAGCTCCTCATCTTTCTTGAACTGGGGAGCCCAGAACTGGATGCAGTGGTCCAGATGAGGTCTCGCTAGGGCAAAGTAGAGGGGGAGGAGAACAGGCGGTTTTGCCTTCTTGAGGGAGAGGTTTTTGTAACCTTGTCACTCGTAGCTGGTTATGCGCTTTGAAAAGTGACCTGTTTGTCACTCTGTGTTCTTTTTTAGCGGGAGAACTTCCCGTTGTCTTTATAAAGGGATTTTTGCTTTTGTTATTTGTATTGCAGCAGAACAGCAGGGGCCAGATAAATTGGGGTCCCTTTGTTTTAAATTGATTTGTGTATGAATAGAGGAAAAGACTCACTGTTCTAGAGATGTTCTTGCTTTCAAAAGGGGGAAAATGTCAGATCCAAGAACCCATTTAAATCATCTGAATAGACGGGATCTACTAGAACATCTCATCTTTCAGCACACCAGGGATAATATCCACTTAGGCTGTTATGACAATTTTTAATATTAGTGTTTCTATTTTCCTTTTGCAATAGAACTCCATTCTGTGATGAAATTTGGCTCTGACTCAAAACCAGGAGGGTTCTCCATGAAAATATTGAACACAGTTGATTATAAAAATCCCAAAGTGAATTCATAGCTTGCTTGATTGTTAGCTTATTTAGAGTAGGCGAACAAAAATATTTGTGACTTAAGTATTTCTGACTTAATATTTGTAGATACTTCGTAAATACCGTAATCTAGAGATTGAGAGAAGGCATTTAGAGCTGCTTAGGTACCATAAAAAGATTGCTTGTTAGATCTGTGTATGGAATAATTGCTTTGGCTCAAGTGAGATTTGAAGCAACTTGGCAAATGTTTTTTATCAAGCTTGATTTTCCATACTACAGCACATAACGGCGTGTGTGTGCCTGTAGAGAAGCTCTGCTGCCGTGCAGTGCCACGGAGGTACTTAGCTGAGGAGCTGAGATCTGTGCTTTGTCTTACCACCAGGTTATCGATGGGCATTTCCTTCCTTGCTCTTCCTATTGAAAATTACTTGAAAAAACATTTTTAAAGAGTAGTTATTAATGATGTGCTGTTAAAAAGGAAAGATATATCAAATGAGCATCTCTAGGGATCTGTCTTTGGCCTAGAATTATTCAAAAATTCTATTAACCTCTTTGATGATGGAAATAAGGAGTAAAACTATAAAAATAGCAGATGTCACCAGTGTAGAATAAATTTAGACAAACCAGCTTTGAAAGAGTTGGTCTAAAGCATTAAATTATTTAGTGACATCAGGAAAATCGTTCTTAATTAGTATGGAAAAATATAAAAAAAATTAAAATAACGAGGAAGGCTATCTAATGAGCTAATTCAGAATAATGAATCACTGTAGCCATTGCTGCCTGTAACAGGACAACCATACAAACGTGAGACTCTGTACTGACCTGTAAGTTCATCACCGGTAACCACTCAGAATGCAAAAAGTCAAACATTGAACTGGAGGACTGTGTTTAGCGTACGGCATCACCTTCTGAAATGTGGTGTGGACAAAACTACAAAGATCGCTGTAAGGAGCAAACGAGTGCTAAGGCTCGTTCTTCTGAGGGTAACTTACAACAGAAAGAAGCAAGGTCAGCCTAGTCTAGAAGAAGGTAGACAAGTAGGATGAAATTACAGTCTTCAAGCATGCAGAAAGTTGTTTGAAAAATGGTGGTAGACAGTTTCTCTTCGTGTCTGTTGGATATGACAGAAGAGAGTATTGCTGTAGCTTAAAGGTAGATGTTGGGAAGAAATGTCTTGTGAATGTAAATTTTAGTTATCTGTGGAGATGTTAAAATTTTTTTCACTGATGACTGCGTAGTGCAAAGAAACAGGGTGATTTTGTGTGGTTAATCCTGCCACCTTCTTAAGAAATGGGAGTAGAACTTTGTATATGTACATATGTTCAAACTGAACATGTCTGTGCTTTCTAGGATAATTTGTCCTTTAAAATTATGATCTTACACAAAAAAAGGAAACAAATCCTGTGGCTTTCATGACCAAGTTATGTGATGTGAATTAGCAGTTGGATATGCAAGTCGTCTTTAGCCACATACATAACTATGTCTGTTTGTCCTTTCTCAACAGTCACCAAACGTCCACAACTACCCAGATATGGAAGCTGTACCCTTGTTGCTAAACAACATGAAAGCAGATCCCGTGGAGGATTCATTATCTACGGACCATTTCCAAACACAGACTGAACCAGTGGACTTGTCAATAAACAAAGCCAGGTCGTCCCCTACTGCAGCTTCATCTTCACCAGTTTCCATGACAGCATCAGCCTCCTCTCCTTCTTCTACGTCCACTTCTTCTTCTAGTCGGCCAGCTTCATCACCCACAGTAATAACATCGGTATCCTCAGCGGCATCCGTACCGTCAGTATTAACTCCAGGTCCTCTTGTGGCCTCTGCGTCTGGTGTTGGAGGCCAGCAGTTTTTGCACATTATCCATCCAGTACCACCTTCAAGCCCCATGAACTTGCAGTCCAACAAAATGAGTCACGTGCACCGTATCCCCGTGGTGGTACAGTCGGTACCTGTTGTCTATACAGCTGTGAGATCACCTGGGAATATGAACAACACTATTGTAGTACCACTGTTGGAGGATGGGAGAAGCCACGTCAAAGGTAAGGTGCAACCAGTTTTATGCATCTGTGACATCTCTAAAACTGCTCTTGTACGAGGAAAATGTAACAACGTTATAAAGCTGTTAGTTTCCAAACTTACTGTGTCATTTGCTGAAAAGACATACAACTTACACTGTTGGGAGGAGCCTTTAAAAGTTTTATCCCACATGCTCTTTAAAATAAATAAAAATTTTTATAAAGATTGAAGTCAGCGGTGGTGTTAGATGCTTGAACAACTTGTGGCAAGTTTTGTCCTGAGAGGAATAAATCCTTCCCAGAACCTGAAGAAACAGGATAATGGAATAGAGACAATACATAAAACATCATAGATTAATATGGAAAACTCACCAGGTGGTACAGATTTGGCAAGGGAATGAATATCAGAGGGCTTGTTTCCATGCAAAGAGAAAGCGATCATTTGGCTGTAGGAACGTGAGAAGAACGGGCTTTTGGACCAAAGAGTGGTAGCAGATGCAGAGAGGTAGGTTTTATTAAGCTCAAGGAGTGGCAGTGTTATATTTTGAATTAGATTTCTTCTTCCAGATTAAACAGCAGAAGGGAAGGAAACCGCACGGAGTGTATATGTTGGGAATGAATTTTGCAGACGCAGGACCTGAGAGGCACATGGAGGTGTGAAGGGAGGAAGAAGGCACATGCCAGAAGGACAGATACACTCTTGGAGATGTGTCCAAAGAACACAGAAAGGGGAGCTGGAGAACAGAAGAAAAAGAGAACATAACAGTTGAGGGAGCAAAGTTAGAGGGGGTGATAGGATGGGTGGAGGAAGAAGAGAGAAAACAGATGTGCCCATGTACTTGGAAAGGCATAGCTTTGTAGAGAAGGCAGTCGTGATAGAGATGGGAACACAAGGGAAGGAATGAGAAAGACTCATTTCAAGGTTCATCGCGTATGAGTGAGCAAAATACGGCTAATTCTCCACTGAAATGAGGTATTGCTTGAGATGGAAATGGAGGATACTGACAGATAACCTTACTTTGGGGCCTATGAGACTACAGGGTATTTAGTGATACATCTTACAACATCTCTTGTGTACCCAATTGTATAATGAACGGATCTCTACAACTAAAAGGCCTTTTTTCTTCAACTCTCCTGTCTGGTTTTGATCTGCTGGTGACTGTGCATTATTGTATATGACTACAGTGATGGGTCATTCTGATGTTTACTAGCATCCCGTTATCCATAAATCTTTGGTTCTCCTCACATTCCCTTAGTACCTGAGTGTGGACTGTGCCCTCTCAACAGGCTTGGACCATAGGAAATGATCTCACAGCCGCCCTGGGTGTTGCTTTGGGCCTCAGAATGATGGTTTGAGAAGTTTTGTTGCACTTCACAAGATGATGTTACTTTAAGACCTTGTGCCATTATGTCAAGAAATGATGAATGAAAGCAGAATGTTTCACCATGTTGCCTGAGAAAAGGAAGAAAAAAATGGAAAGTTTTAGTCTGTATTTTGGTTTTGGAGCTTTGAGCCGCACCTGAGCTTGAGCTCATCCAGAATTTTTCCTGTTTATTTTCTTTTCAAAGGTGCCGGTTGGCTCTGGTAATAGTGTTCTCTATGGGAAGCACCTCCTGATCTTGTAAAACTGGAACTTCAGTACCCTAGTTTCATCAACAAAATTCCAGAATTTAATGTGCCGTAGGGATTTCAGCACATGAGCTCTGGGCCTCCTGAGCTGCCCTGACAATATTGCCTTTGTGCTATTATTGGCAGAGATCATTAACCAGCGCTGCAGCACATATTAATGTACAACTAAAGAAAAAGAAGGGATTAAGCGTTCTTTATTTTTTTTTCTCATCAGTTGTAGCCTTTTTGCTGTCACTAGTTCTTTTGATAGAAATGTTCAGGTTAATTTGAATAAAGACAATAGAAGAATAATGGGCAGCAGTCCACTCCAGGTAGTCATCTTTTGTCAGCTTTTGCTGGAGTGTGTTTTTCTTTCTGTGATGTAAAACATTATAAACAATAAAATGCAGTGATATTGCACAAATGAACCAATTAAATAAATTTCATATGTGCGCAGACTAACTTCCCTTCGGTGCTCAGCTCTTGTGCTGAAAACGAGAGATAAGCGTACACAGATGCCAACAGGACGTTGCTTTCAGATTGAATTTGTTGCTGATCCGCTACCAGCTGAAGGAGAAATGGGGGTTCGGGGTCATCCAGAGTCACCGCTTTGAAGTTCTACGTGAAAGGGGATCATTTTCGGAAACGAAACAATTGCGCACGCTGAAACGAAGTCGATCCACAGATGGCATCGGCAGCGTTTGTCGCGTAATCTCTGTGTCGTTGCTGCGTTGGTGCTAAAGCAGAGACCGTGTTGATGATCCAGGGGTGTGGTTGGGAAGCACTTAAAGCTACGTTTTACACCACCCCGTAGCTAAGTGCTTTTCAGGCGAATGAGACTTAGGCACCTTTCTGAGCAGAGATACTTTCAGTGCTAAAATTAATGCAAATTACATCAGACTGAAGTTCAGACCTCTCCTCTTTTTCTAGATACAGGTACACTTACAGGGAAAATGCAAGAAACAGGGTAAAGAGGAAGTTTTTCTTTGTTATTCCCAGTTTTATTTTCCTCATGCTGAATTTTCCTCTTCCTTCCAGGTTTGACTAGAACCATTTCATTTTTAATTTTATTGCAAAACCTTCTCAGGCCACCACCATCCTTCTAATCTAGCCTCCAGGCGTTTTGCTCAGGTGGCTCTCTGCTTCCCCTGATGCTCCTCAGTCCACCTTCCGCTCTCTCAGACAAAACTGTCTTCCCGGCGGCTGCTTTTCTAGGCAGTTCCAGCAAATATCTCTTTCTTCATGTTCTGTTTGAATTCTCTCTTCCCTCCAGCACAAGAAATCACTACCTCCTCGTCTGTTTCCCCCTCTTTTTCTATTTTTCCATCTTGCTGACTGTTCTTTGAGTGCCAGTTTCAGCAGCTCTGCTTCACCTCTCCCTCCTTATCTGTTAATATTTCTAACCCGTGCTGTCGTCTCCTCCCCTGCTGCTGCGCATCCTTCTCTGTGGTGTCATTCATCCCGGCGTTCTCCGTCGCAGCTTCCTTCAGGAGAGTCTAAGATCTCATTTTCTGCCTTCCAGTGTGCTGCTCGTTTCTGCTCTCTGTCCTGCCTCGTCTCTCCCATTTGTTACTTGCAAGGTTTCCCGTTAAATCAAACCATTTTTGCAGCACTGAACACCAGGTGGGTTTGCAGAGAATTAACTTGTCTATATGTGAGCTGCCAGCAGCATCCCGCCAGGTCCTGTGCTACGTGCTACACCCCAAGGTGGGCAACAGGAGCTGGGGGTATCATGCTACAAAATCATAGAGTCATGGAATCATTACAGTTGGAAAAGACCTCTAAGATCCAACCATCACCCCAGCACCACCATGCCTGCTAAACCATGTCCCGAAGTGCCACATCTACACGTTTTTTGAACACCGCCAGGGATGGTGACTTCACCACTTCCCTGGGCAGCCTGTTCCAATGCCTGACCACTCTTGCAGTAAAGACATTTTTCCTAATATCCAATCTAAACCTCCCCTGATGCAACTTGAGGCCATTGCCTCTCGTACTATCGCTAGTTACCTGGGAGAAGAGACCAACACCTGCCTCACTACAACCTCCTTTCAGGCAGTTGTAGAGAGCAATGAGGTCCCCCCTCAGCCTCCTCTTCTCCAGACTAAACAGCCCCAGCTCCCTCAGCCACTCCTCATAAGACTTGTTCTCCAGACCCCTCACCAGCCTCGCTGCCCTTCTCTGGACACGCTCCAGCACCTCAATGTCCTTCTTGTAGTGAAGGGCCCAAAACTGAACACAGCACTCGTGGTGCAGCCTCACCAGTGCCAAAGTGCCCTGCTGTCTGATGTGTTTTGCAGGATGCAGACCTCTCGGTTCCTCTAATGTAAATCAAAATCAGGATCAAAGCATTTTTTGGAATTTATTGACAGCACATCATAAGAAAGTAATCAGTGGACGATATGCTCGGTATCAGTAATACAACACTAGCCATTTACAAAATCTTATTAAATGCCTACGAATTTCGAACACTGTCGTGTAATCCCACAACACTCACGTATGTGCCCTCACACACACACAGTTACATGCAGACTCCCCTGCCAGCCGTGGACCTTCCCCTCCTGACATCCCCCCGATGCACCCGCTGGGGAGGAGGCACCCCAGGGAGACCCCCAAAGCGGGGGTCTCTGTGTGCTGCCCGCACACCACCAGCCCACCTGTGCAGCTTGTCCCATACAACCTAGTCCTCACATTACTTCATACGTACAAAGCGTAGTAACGTGTAGGGGCTGTCAGGGCATGGAGGGGACGGGAGCCAGGCACAAGTCCCTGTGGCACCCCGGGTGGGGGCTGCACCCTCTGGCACCCCCTGCCACGTTGCAGAGATGAAGTTCACTTCCTTCAGTGGTCACCACTGCTGTCTTGTCCTCCAAAACCTTAAAAAGCGCTTGATATTTTTTTTCTGCATGGAGCAGGTGGTGACCGCTAGACATTATTATACGTTGAAGTATTCCAGAGCGTTAAAATCCCATGAGAAACTCTTTCCTTGCCTTTTTTCCTCCCTGTTCAGCAATGGTGAGGATTGCTATGAGGTGTAATTCGAGGCGCAGCAGGTAGCAGCACCTATAGGTAAGGTTGCCTGATGGTTTCCCTTAAAACTCTCCAGTTGCTGGAAGTCTGTCTGTATGTTCACCATTTAGGCTAACATTTTCCATGCCGCATGTCTACCTCAGGCTATTTCTTTTTTCTTTTTTTCTTTCTTTTCGAGGAAAGTTTCAAGAAAAAACTATTCCACTCTTCCTGAGATGGAGTGTAGAGATAAAAATACAACATTTTCCATGTTGAAAAATTCATTCCAGCTTTTTTTGGTGAGAAACTCTAGAACCTCTGTGGTTTTGTGCCATGAACCTCAAGTTTGGTTTGGACCATTGTACTTTTTATTGTCTTTGTAAGCACTTATGGAAACCAGGCCACGTTTGGAGGTTTGAAAAAAATCTGAGTCCCCTTAAAGGGTAAGGCAGAAAAAATTGTGGCTGGGAAAAGGCAAGGAGGAGGTTGGAAGGGGCTGGGTAGTGGGCAGAGGGGCATGATGGAAGAGAAGGTGGGGAGAAAAGGAGAGGTGGTGAGATGGCTATAGATGTGTGAACGTGTTCAGGAGGAAGAGTGGGAAAGGGTTGGAGACAGAGGAAGGGGCAAGAAGCAGAAGGAGGGTGGAGAAAGGTTCTGGGCAGGGTGGGGGGGAATAAGGAGAGGCTCAGACAGATGGGAGTGAAAGGGCCCACCATGGCAGCAACACGTTCCCCTACAAACTCAGGTCCATCATCCTGAGTCTTTCCCCTGCTTTGCTTTCAGAGGATATCCATGAATACTACTGGCAAATCATGTCCCTCTAGCAGCCAAAGACGATGTCCTTCAAACTTGTTTTCTGTAGTCAGAAGAGTTACTCCATTCACAGCAGGGCCTTTTAGAAGCTCCACCCTGATGATGGTGCACCAAGGACCTGTGCAACTTCAGTATTTCTGGGGTTTTGGGTTCAAGTTTTGGAGTTCTCGCTCTTAACGGATTTTAAGGTTGTCAGAAGACACAACCACTGGCAAAACTGAGCAGTCAGAACATTTATGAATTTAAATTTGCCAGCTGAGCTTCATCATCTTCCTGTGTACGTAAACATCCGTAATGACATTGACATGGACTATTTTATTTTCTCTATTATTACATTATTATGACTATGTATGGACCTAACAGAAATACACAGATTGTGTCGTTTCACACCTTACACATGCCATATTCCTCACTGTGGATACATTAACAAGTAGTAGACACAGGACCTTTTGCTGCAGATTTTTCTGCGATTTAAATCAGGTAATACCACTAGATTACATTGTGCACTGCTCTTGGTTTTGTTTTTTTTTTTTTTGAAGTACAGCCTGTTATTTCTGCCTACTGTAAAGTTTATTCCACAAAAGTAAACACAATTTGTAGTACAAAGTTAGAAATTTAGAGAGCTGTTCCATATGTTTAAAGGTCAGATTACATGGTCTGTTTGTGTAAGTTCTGCTGTGGAAGAGACTTTTAATTAAAAGCAGTAGTATTGCCTGTTTTTATTTCGTGTGAAGCGATTATCCTTTCTGCATTTTACTAGATGGTTATTTTAGATTTGAGTTGCATTCAGGCAGCGAGATTCTACTTTAGCTGTAATTTTTTTGGTTTTGCACCCAAAAATCTTTTGCGGCTGGGTGTATTCCAGCCTGGCCACCTCCACCCTCCTGCCCCACAAAATGTTGAACCTCTCTCCCCCTGCTTGCTTGGTTTGTCTGGAAGAAGTGTTAGTGGTCCCTGGAAAGGAGAAGCGGGTTGGCAATGGCGAGCCGGGAGGAGAAGCAGGCAGAGGCGAGGCTGGCGTGCAGGGTGGGACCTGTGTTACGGGAGACGGTGCGTATATTTGAGAACTAGAGTAAACAGTAATTCTTGCCAGAATGGAGAGTTAAAACACAGGTTACAAGATACGCTGTGGTATTTGAAATCGAGAAGGAGGTTGCTTGAAGACAAAGTGGCTTGAGTTAACTATGGGGAGCCCCACAAACAGTCTTCTGCTGAAATCTCCAGTAAAGCTGTATTTCTGGTGACTCGCTAGTGACATGCGTAGGTTTTTCCACTATAGAAGCACATGCTCTTCTAAGATTTATCAACAGTGGATTTAACATCATGTTTAACATCGAGCTCGGAGCAGGCTTGGGGAAGGGATGCGTATTCCAAATTTATTTGTGAAGCCTAGCATAAGGAGGATGAGGAAGTCCATTTCGACATATCCTGAGTCCTTGCACCTTTTAGAAGCTGTTAATTCCTTGTCTTCCGCACCAAGAATGCGTCTGGACCTTCAGCTCCGTGCTCTCTTTGAACTCGTTGCTTTTATCCCACAAATTTGGATCCAGCAGAAACGCATGCATAAAACTTCTCATATATTTTATCCATGCCTTGGATTTTATTGTGCCGTGGACCAATCTGCTGGCAACTTTCTGGTGTCTAACATATCTCTAGACTGTTGCAGTGTGTACGTTGCAGTCTGCTACCATTTTGCAGTGGCTTTGCAGTATTTTATTTAATACTGAACATATTCTGTCCTTATTTTCCCTGCTTACTTTTGGTGATAGAATATTTGTCCATTAGATGCTCAGTGAGATATAAATCTCAGTAGTGTCAGTAGTTTCTTTTTTGTGTAGGTGAGGTCTCATGGCATTCAAATAGCTTAGAAAGAGAAAAGTCCTTTGCTTAAAAAACCGACGTTGTGTGTTTATGTATACAACTCGATGACAGAGATGCTTAAATATGTGCACATACTACATTCATGCAATCACTCTCACCTTTATTTCTCCATACAGCTATTATTTTACAGGTTTATGGCAAATTGTTTGACTGGTGAAATGATTTTAAATATTGCCTTTGATTGGATTATAGCAATTAATATTCTCTGGTAGATTAGTTACACTGTGCATTCGGTGCAGTTCCCATTCTCTGTGAACCATAGCTGTGCTGGGTGCAGTTAACTGCTCTAGCCGTATAGTCCCATAAAACCTCAATAAAATCTGAAAACTGTAGAGTATGGGTAATCTTGCTATAAATTGTAATAAAAATTACCCCTGTAGACTCTATATTCTGACCATTAAGTTCATGGATACTGCTGCTTTGTACATAAAGTTTTATGAAATAAATCGACCAATTCTGCTGCCCCTACCAGACACCAAGCTGTTTTGATTGAAAATCTGATAAGTGCACTCAGAGCCTTTTTCAACGCAGAAGGCACTTATAATGAACTTGAAATAGGAAGAAAAGATGATGTATACGTGCTTCATATAGTATGCACCAACTTAGGAGAAGAAAATCATGAATACCATCGTTCCCGTGCATTTGTTAGATCTGTAAAGCCAGGATTCAATTTCCTAAAACACGTTAAGTAAACCTGAGTTGAACACTTAAACTCAGAGGGCATCTTTTCAAATAGCTCCTGTACATCTGGAAGTGTTGCTTCCACCATCAAAAACATGCAGTGGTGTCTGTGACGTTCTCCTGTGACGTTCTTCTGCTGGGGAGCTCCATGCTGGGCTCCTGTTCTCTAAAAAAACTGCCAAGAAGGGGAATGTCTAGTTGCTTCAGACGTATGGTGTGAGGCTGGACTTGCACAGTTATAAAACCTATTTTCCAAGAGTAACCGAGAAGGGTGGAGATGAGTCGGTCCCTCTGCTTGGCGGCTGATCTGCCCAGATGTACTTTTTTATCAGAGGCATTTGCGACAGTGACAGTTTAAGAAAGAGTAAAAGAAGTCACTGTTGGTCAGCAGTTTCCTTCTTGCAGCATTTCAGGTACCAAACTGTGCTGCATGCCAAGTGTAGAGACCAAACTTACGGTTTAGACACTATGATATTCATAACTGTTGGCAGATTATTGGTTTTAATGGTGATTACTGTGTGCCCCGGTGAATTACTCCTCTTCCAAACTTGCCCACCAGGGCCCTGAAGCCAAAGATCATTTTCTTCAGCATTGCTGCTGGGGACAGAGGTGCCTCTGTGACACTAAGCAAATGGTGGCAGGTGGGGAGAAGGTGGGAGCAAGCGAGGCTGCTCGATGCTGTTGCCATTGTCCCGTTTTCAGGCACTTACCGAGATCCCCCAGATGCTTTTGCTCCTCTCCCAGAAAACCAAGGCATGGCAAAGGCTGCTCTCGTCCTCTTCCCAGCATGGAGCGGGTCCACAGCGGCTCAGGGGGTCATCGAGCCGCTTTCCTCTGCCAGGGCTGGTGCCACGGGTCCCGGCGAGAGGAGGGAGGTGGACTCAAGCTGCGGAATTCCGCGTGCAGTCCACGGGGATGGGTGGGCTCGGCACCCCTGAAGGCACCCATCTGCCTCCGCTGGCTGGCTGGGAGGGTCGGGGCGCTCGTGTTCGCAGTGCGGGTGCATGAAGACAGGAGGTGAGTGGATCTTCCCTCCCCTCCCCGTGTCACCCAGCTCCGGTGTCCAGGGCTCTGAGAGAGGATGCGGGCCGATAGAAATGTACTGTTAGGTGCTGTGGGGTCAGGGGGTCATCGCGAGGGACAGATTATTATTATTACTAGGGTCAAACTACTTCTTTTGCAGTGTTTCTGACGCTGGCAGATTTGTAGCGTATTTTGCTAAAGCATGAGTGCCATATAATTGTGTCAACTGTATTTTCCAATACCGTCCTTCTGGGAGTCTGGCAGCAAATGTCGCTTTGTTACTTCAGTCCTTCTGGCTCTGCAGACACACGGACACATGCGTGTGTAACAGCGGTGCTGATGAGATTCTTGTAAACATCAATTTGGGGGCATGAGATAGTATTTGATTTTCCATTCCTAGTGGAGGTTAATGCAAAGCGAGCGTTGCTTACAGCTAGAGAGAATCTTCTGTTAGCTCCTGTATGCCAGCGTGGACTGGGAGCAGCTGGAGAAAAGTTGCTTAGAAAGACATGTGGCAGTAGCAAACATGACTCTTTCTGGCTTGAGGTACTTCAGAATTGCTCATTTATGCATAGTTTAAACTTCCATTGCAATAAAAATCTGCGGCTATGTTTGCGTGAGCAAATACATCGCCTTGGTATGGGTCAGAGCTGGCAAGGCCAGAGGGGCCTCCCCACCCTCCAGGCTGATGTCCCACCCAACACGGGCCTTGGCATTACGCGTGGTGGGTCCCACGTCAGATGTCTCCATGCTGCAGACCTGTATAACCCTGCAAACGGCTGGCAGGTCTTCTGGGTTGGCATCGGGACCGCTCGGAAGTCTGGCATGAGCAATCACTTTGCTTAGCAGGTTGCATGTCAGGCATCTTTTAGAGAAAGCAGGGTGGGGAGTTTAATACGTGAAACAAAAACAGACCGACTCTGAATTTGGAAATCCTTTCAAAAAGCAGAAATAATTTTTTAATTGTGTTAAGAGAGCAACTAAGCATAGTTCAGTTTTTAAAATGTTGTGGTGTATCAGCAGGCCTACATGTATGTATGTTTACAAAGTTATTAGCAGAGAAGCTAATTTAATGCAGAAGACTGAGGTATTAAGATAGAATGAGCCAGAGGCTTCAGTAGTTCAGGAAGCTGATATTTTCTCTATTTTCACACCAACAAGCATCATCTCAAAACGGGTTATTTTGGCATTAGTTAATACTGTGTGGCTTAGCTATAAAGAGAGGCAAAACTCCTGATGGTTACTTAATTTGCTCTTGCTCTGTAATATTTCATTCATCTTTAACCCAAGGGGCTCAGATTTGCCTTTAAATCAAAGATAGTGTGGAGATGTGAAATTACTTCTAGCGGGTCTTCGTGAGCCTGCTGATGGGGTGAGTTTTCATCCTTTTCACTCACAGGAAATTTGACTGGAGAAAATAAATCAGGTTGTGGTAACTGAAATCTGCCAGCGGTGGTAGCAGTACGTTAGTGCACGGTCCTTTTCGCACCAAGAAGGGCCCAGATTCAGGCCACCTACTACAGGCATCCAGCTGTAGGGTTATTGACGGCACTTGGCCTAGCCTGACCAGGTCAGAGCACTTGGGTAGTGTACCCCTAAATAATCACTGGGAAGGAGCTAAGCGTTCCCAGAGAAACTAGCTGCTCGTGGTTTGGATGGGTATGCGTTTTGCTGGACAAAGAACTGGCTGAATGGCCAAGGGCATAGAGTGGTGGTGAGCGGAGTTAAATCCAGCTGCTGGCCGGTCATGAGTGGTGTTCCCAGGGCTCAGTTTTGGGTCCAGTTTTGTTTAACCTCTTCATCAATGATCTGGATGAGGAGATCGAGTGCTCCCTCAGTAAATTTGCAGAGGACACCAAGCTGGGTGGGAGCGTCGATCTGCTGGAGGGTAGGAAGGCTCTGCAGAGGGATCTGGACAGACTGGATCGATGGGCCGAGGACAACTGTATGGGGTTCAACAAGGCCAAGTGCCAGGTCCTGCACTTAGGTCACAACAACCCCACGCAACGCTGCAGGCTTGGGGAGGAGTGGCTGGAAAGCTGCCTGGTGGAAAAAGGACCTTGGGGTGTTGTTTGACAGCCAGCTGAACATGAGCCAGCAGTGTGCCCAGGTGGCCAAGAAGGCCAACAGCATCCTGGCTTGGATCAGGAATAGTGTGGCTAGCAGGAGCAGGGAGGTGATCGTGCCCCTGTGCTCAGCACTGGTGAGGCCGCACCTGGAGTACTGTGTACTGTTTTGGGCCCCTCACTGCAAGGGCATTGAGGTGCTGGAGCGTGTCCAGAGAAGGGCAGTGAGGCTGGTGAGGGATATAGAGAACAAGTCTTATGAGAAGTGGTTGAAGGAGCTGGGGCTGTTCAGTCTGGAGAAGAGGAGGCTGAGGGGAGACCTTATCATTCTCTACAGCTACCTGAAAGGAGGTTGTAGTAAGGCAGGTGTTGGTCTCTTCGCTCAGTTGACTAGTGGTAGGACAAGAGGCAATGGTCTCAAGTTGCATTAGGGGAGGTTTAGATTGGATATTAGGAAAAGTGTCTTTACTGAAAGAGTGGTCAGACATTGGAACGGGGCTGCCCAGGGAGGTGGTGGAGTCACCATCCCTGGAAGTGTTCATAAACTGTGTAGGTGTGGCACTTCGGGATATGGTTTAGCAGACATGGTGGCATTGGGTGGATGGTTGGACTTGATGATCTTACAGGTCTTTTCCAGCCGTAATGATTCTATGATTCTATGATAATGCAATTAGGACATATTCGGGTGGAGCCCAAATTTGACAGATAGGGAACAGCATTTACCCAGCAGCCTAACAACACCAGCCAAGTGTGTGAGAAGCAAGAGGCGTCGTGCTGATCTCTTATCAGCCTGGAGAGATTTAAATCCACAGTCCCCCTTCCCAGGAGATACCCCAGTGTGGACAGGAGCAGTAGTTTTGAGGGTGGAGAAGGAGAAAAATACTCTGATGGCGTGGCCCTGTGCTCAGGTTGTTCCCCTGGGAAGGTGGAGGCTGCGTCCCGTCCCAAGGGGTTTGCCTGCCTTTAGGAGCTGGCAGGCTGGATCTTTCCGGGAGGTTTTGCTTCTAAGGCATGGCCAGTCCTGTACCATGTCAGAAAAGGTGCAGCTGCGTGCCTGAAAGCACAAATACGATCAATGCTCATTAGAAAGCTGCTGTCCAAGTTTAGATCTGTTCCAGCATTGTAGAAGAGGCGATTTGGTCCTGAGAAACAGGATCAGATATTATGTGGTCCCCACAGCCAGCATAAATTTTAAAGCCAAGAAACTGTTTAGTTCGATAGAAATAGAAGCAGGCTTATATCTGATCCAGATGAGATTTTTTCATGCTGGCAACTAACAGTTGGCAGATACAGTATTAATCATGATAGACCAAGTTCTGGAGTATTTACAGGCTGGTGTGGGCCTTACATGAGAACCTTTTGCACATCTTACCTTAAAACAAGTGCAGAGTGTGAATTTGCTCGTACCGCCCAAAGGGAAACTCCTTTTTGGTACAGTTTGGCAGAGGGTTCCTTGAGAAGTGATTGCATATATGTACATGCATCAAGAGCGATTCTTTGTACTTTCTTTAGCAAAAAGGGTCATTGTTTCTTGAGGCTAACAAAGACGGAAGGCGACATGGCTGCTTGCAGCCTTCAGCACTTGCAGACGTTCTTAAAGAAGTCCCCTGGCTCGCCAATCTTTTCAGCATGGAGTGCTTACAGCTTGCTTCTGTAGCTCCTGAGCACTCTTTCGGTGACACCTTTGTCCCATGAAAGCAGTCAGTGACTCATTTCTTTTTGCTTGCCTCACCTTAGCCTCGTTCACTCTTCACAAAACCACCGGACAAGTCTTGCCTTTCAAGAGGAGTAGCACGGGCAAGGAAACCAGCTCATTTTTTAAGGCTTGAACTTTATTAATGATATGTGTGTGCCTCAGATAGGGAGGACTTGATTCAGTGACCTGACCCGGTCCCTTCTGGACCCTTGGTCCTAAGTTCAAGGAAAAGCTTGGTCGTCAGAGCAACGTATGGCATGAAGGGAGGTTAAAATGTCCTGGCGTGTTTTGTGGGCTCTCGTCCACCTTGCTTGCCAGTTGTGTCCCATTACTCACTTGTCCTCCACCTTTTTAATCTCATTTGCTATATTGTCTCTTGCCTGCATCTCTTTGTTCTTTCCAGTTTGATGTTTGTTAGGCCAATAATTACTCTCAATTCAGTGTTTATGAACTGCTGCGGGTATTTATAAACCTTGGTGCCAGCAGTTCAACAGTTGTTCTTAGATGTCCAAGAGAAAGTCAAAGCCGTTGACATAAGTAGGAGTCGTGAACTCTGAATGTATAAAAATCCTGTACTGCAGTTTGCACACTTTAGTGAGCGGTGAGGAGGAGATATCTGTTAGGCTTTCAGCCAGTTCATTCTTCACATGGCTCATTGGAGGGAGGAGAATAGCTTTAAGGGCTGTTTTTCCCCTCAGCAGCTGCAGCCGTGCTGATGAGAAAACAGGGTAGTTGACAGCAGCTGGCAGTGGCCAAGTTCAGCCTCCTGGTTAGTCACCTCGGCTCCCCAACGCCTCGGCCACCCAAGTCTGCAAGCTGAGAAGAGGTCACAAATGGAGAGGGGGACTAAAAAGGATGTCTGTGTGGGCCAGCATTAAAATTTAAAGGAATAATCCCTAGATCATTTAATAATGATATTTAATTATCATCTTTAGTTAGGTTCTTTGCAAAAATATAACAAAAAATGTCCTTGAATTGCCTGCCTTTGAATTTGTGCACTGATATGTTTCTGTTACTCGCCTTCCGTTCTCACCATGTTCAAGTGTCACAGCACCTTGTGATGTGCTCAAACGTTGGCTTCTGGTGGGGCAAACGGTGCCCAGTGGGACAAATTATCCCTAGGTGGAAAAGCACAACCCTGTTGGCAACTTCATGGCTGTGTTAGGAGTATACAGAGTAGGGTTTACCTCGCTGAGCAGAAACAAGAAGGTAATTGAGAGTTTTCATCCCAGCACATTTTTCTGGTAATCTAAAAACAATGTAAAATATCATAGGAGTCTCAATAATATCTTAATAACTGGCTGTTATCGGTTTGCGTGGCAAGCTTTTGGTAGCAGGGGGGCTATAGGGGTGGCTTCTGTGAGAAGCTGCGAGAAGCTTCGCCCATGTCTGATAAAGCCAGTGCCAGATGGCTCTGAGACCGACTGGCCGCTGCCCGAGGCCAAGCCAATCAGCGATGGTGGTAGCGCCTCTGGGATGATACATTTCTGAAGGGGAAGAAAACTGCGGGGAGACGGCAGCAGAGAGAGAGGAGTGAGACGATGTGAGAGAAACAACTCTGCAGACACCAAGGTCACTGAAGAAGGAGGGGGAGGAGGTGCTCGAGATGCCAGAGCAGAGGGTCTTCCCTTGCAGCCTGTGATGAAGACCATGGTGAGGCAGGTTGTTCCCCTGCAGTCCATGGACGTCTATGGTGGAGCAGTTATCCACCAGTAGCCCGTGGAAGGGACCCCCACACCGGAGTTTTAAGATCTGGTTTTGTTTCTCACTGTCCTACTCTGATTTGATTGGTGATAAATTAAACTCCCTGTTCTCCCCAAGTTCAGTGTGTTTTGTCCGTGACGGTAACTGGCTAGTGATCTCTCCCTGTCCTTGTCTCGAACCTCGAGCCTTTCATCCTGTTTCCTCTCCCCTGCCCACCTGAGGAGGAGGAGTGAAGGACTGGTTTTGGTGGGCACCTGGCATTTATCCATGCTAAACCGAAACACTGACAATCTGCAGTAATTGTCTTATAGGGAACAAAAATACATAAGACTTCTCATATACATTTATACCGTCTCGTGTTATGTAGGTGTATTCACACTTAAGTGATCAAAATTGGTGTATAATAACTGTGTTACAGACTAAATTATGTAACAACTTTTGTGATTTGAAGTTAGTTTTAAACTTTAAGAAAGTTTCTGCACTTTAAACTTTTGCTGTCGTGCAAGTAAGTCAGATGAAGCCACAGTTAATGCAAAGTATCGCATACATAGTTTTTTGTTACACTTTTATTTACAAACGTGAGCTTTCACAAAAGCATCATATAAATATTGGGCAGATACAAACCTATCACTTCTTGTAACGAGATTCACTTTAAGAAAAACTGAAGTAGTCATGAAATAAGTGATAATATTAGGGAACAAGGGAGAAGTAGCACTTCTTTCCAAATAGTTTTCTGGAGCTAAATCAGCTGTGACTAGGTGGTTCAGTTGCTCTTAAGTCAACTACTAGATTATCCCTAATGCTCATGTACGCATTGAATACCATCGTGTGTAAGTCGTGATTTTAAGAAGCAGAGTCAGAATGGTGCTCATTCTTCCTGAAACAATTAAACGTTTTGAACAATTTCTAAGTTTGCTGTATGTTTGTCTCATGCAGGTCATTCTTCATTGTCAACAGTCTTTGCTTTGATAAGCAAAAGGTGTTTTCTTTACCATACATGAAGAAATAATAAGCAGTCCAAATGGAGCCAGGATTACTGAGGCATCTAAACAGTGCTATAGAAAGCTAATAGAAGTCATACTGTGCTTTTGTAAATGTACTGTGCTTCCAGAAGAGGTTGTTGCATCAGCTTACTGAACATATTTTAATAGTATTTTTTAATGAAGTTCTTTGACATAAAAAAAAGCAGCTGAAGGGTAGTTATAATCACTCACTGTTCTTTTACTCAGAGGTGGTTCACAGCTAAGACATAAATTAAAATTTAACACCAACTTTCCCTCGAGTCATCACTCATTTGGGGAGTTGTTTCTTTCTGAGAGCCCAGCTATCCCTCAGTACTGCTGTTGCAGCTGCACAGCTCCTGGGGCATCTACAGCCCTCCTGTTTTTCAGTGTGACTCAGTCCCTTTTCTTGTGACATAAGAAACATGGCAAAATTGGAGATGTAGCTACGACTTTTGGAGCTGCTTTCTAGCTGTAGGCCTGCTGAACAGTTCATGATCTCTAAAGGGAGCCTGTGATGCTTGTTGTCCAGGGCTGTGGCCAGCCAGAGCCGAGTAGGAATGACAGCTACTTTTCTGGAAAAGCATGTCACAAGACCCGGAAAGTGTCCTCTCTCTGCGACTGCAGTACAAGAGAGCACAAGCTAACAAACTGCAACAGTTAGCTCTTCAAATAAATAGTTTTGGATTCCCCTATTTCACCTGACCAAACAAAATAATCTCTTCTTGGCACAAAAACCTATCTGTGGTGGGCTGCCCTGTGGCGGCTGCCAGACGTCCACCCAGCCGCTCTTGCACTCCCCCTTCCTCAGCAGGGCAGGGGGAGAAAAGGAGCTGGGGGAGCTCATGGGTTGAGATCAAGGCAAGGAGGTCACTTACTGATTGCCATCACAGGCAAAATGGACTCAGTGTGGAGAAGATTAATTTACTGCTAATTAGAAGTAGGTTAGGATTGCGAGAACCACCACCTCCTAACTCACTTTTCCCGGGCTCAGCTTCACTCCCTCCTTCACTGGGAACAGTGCCTCTACCTCCCCCTGCCCGAGCACTGTGCAAGGGACGGCGAGTGGGAGCCGGGGCCGGTCCACGACAGCTCCTTTCTGCTGCTCCTTCCTCCTCACGCTGCTCCCCTGCCCCAGTGTGGGTTCCCCCCACGCTGCAGCTCCTGTCAGCAGAGCCTGCTCCATCCTGGTCTCCAGGGGAACCTCTGCTCCGCCATGGAGTACCTCCTCCCCTCCTCCTCCTCTCACCTTGGTGCCTGCTTGGCTGTTTCTCACACTTTCTTCTGCTCTCTGCCCGCGTGGCATTTTTATGCCCTTTCTTAAACCTCTTTTCCCCAGGTGCCAGCGCCTGGGCACCTGCACCATGGCCACAGAGTGTGGATGCTGTGAGCTGTGGGTGGACAGAACAGTCCCACGATTCCTGACCTTCAGATGTTCGTAACACGCGAGACTGCGTGGCTTTTCAAAAAAGTCCAACCAAGCCTACCCAGCGTCGGTCACCTGAGGGTTCGCTGCCTGCGTGAAGTTGGGTGGAACGGCTCTGCCACCTGTGGTGTGGAGAGAAGGCTCCTTCAGAGGTTGACCCTGGTGTTAAGTCAGAAATCAGGACGACTGAGGGCTTTTTGACACCTAACCTTCAGCTGACTGGAGTGACATGGGTCCCAGCCTAGGATCTCGTGACGGACTGTCAAAATTAAAGATTGCTTCTGAATTTTTGCTGTAAAATTTACTCTGGAGTGCGCTATGTTGCGCAAGGCAGACATAGCCCTTTCTGTTTGCTTCCTGAAGACATCCAGAACAAGTGACTCGCGGGTAAACCGACTTTTTGACGAATATTATTGGTGCAGTTTTGTTTCAGGCCCGTGGAACGCGGAGGCGACGGCAGGGGTGTGCCACGAGAAGGGCCCAGACCGCCGGGTCCCTCGGTCCCAGTCCGTCACCTGGCTGGGGAGGCACCAGCCCTGCCGGCCGCCCCCGGCGAGCCGATGTGTCCTGCGCCCTGATGTTGTTCTGGCATGAGATTAATTTCGGCGCGCTCGTATTAATCCATTATATGTCTCTTTCCAGCACAAATGGACCCCCGAGGCCTATCTCCCAGACAAATTAAAAGTGACAGTGATGATGACGACCTGCCAAATGTGACCTTAGATAGCGTTAATGAAACTGGATCTACGGCGCTCTCCATAGCCAGAGCAGTACAAGAGTAAGTATCGCATTCCCGGAGCGAGACGAGTGTTGCCGCGGTGCTCCCGGGGCGATGGAGGCACCGGCCCGTGTTCCCCCAGCCGCGGGTCGGCATACCTGCCAGCACCTCTTGCGTGTGGCTTCGTTCCCTTTAGGAAGAGATGGCTGTATCTCTTGTCTCTCTCTGATGCTCTTTTCCTTTCTTTCTCTCTGTCCTCATTATTAGGTAAAGTTTCAAACTGAAGTTGTTTCTTTCCCTTTGTTTACTTGCTAAGCTTGCAGTGTATTATATCCTCTCCAAAGGGACACCAGGTTAGAATTTCACTCAAAAACCATGAATTTTTTTCTTGACTGAAAGCAGCACCAAGAGCTTTCTTCTAGTTGCTGTCAGATAGGAAATGCCTCCATTTCTCCTGGAGGACAGTGTCATTGAAAGGAAATTGGTGAGGGGCGTTGAACAGTTTTTCCATTGCTGTTATTTTTCTGTGTACCTTTACTCACTGGATGGACAAATAATTTCTTGATTTAATGTCTGTATTGCTTGTGTAAAAAAAAGAAATAAATTATCGTGAACATTAGTGATTCTGTAGATGCATGAGCGTGCTCAGTCACCGTAGCAGCTGGAAGGGAACCAACTGTGAGGTAAATAAGTATTAATATCCCCATTTTATAGGTGAGGAAAATGAGGTTATGCGTAAAGGTCACCCTGTAGGGCTGAAGCAGAGCTGGAAATAGAACTAGAGCCTCCAGGCACTGAAGCCTGTGCTAGACCCACAAAAAACGTTACTTTATCTCAGAGGTTCAAAATATGGTCACTCTGGACATTATTAAATAGGAAGGGATATAACAAAGGCCATTAGACATTGCCGTTATATAGTGTGTTGTATATTCATTTTAAATGTCTTAACGTGGTGTCTAAAAACGTTTTAGTTTGTTTTCCTGGCCATCAGTAGCCAAAAGAGCTGATGTTTCTAAGCCGTGTTTGAGGAGGAACTACTTCTTTTTGCATTTTCGCCAGACGCCTGCTAATTCGTCTTCTAGCCAAGCACAGTAACTGCGATCCTCAAACCTGTATTCCCCGTAAGCAGAGAGGGAGGTTTCTATGGGCAAGGCAAGGCGCTGTAATTAGCGTGCTCCTCTTCTGACGGTGATAAAGGAAGGGAAGGTTTCTTCACCAGTGACGCTGTTGCTTGATGGACAGGCCTCGCCTGTGTTTTGAGTTTGCTAATTACAACGCCAGGCCCTGAAGTGCCAAGTATTATTTTTCTCAGTTTATAGCACGCATAATAAGCCAGAAAAATAAAACAACCTGTCATGATTTTGCACTAAATAGTTTTGTGTAATTAATGAAAGGAGGAAGCGTGGGACGCTAGCAGATACTTCTAATATATAACTGGCAGGCAGATACTGTTCTCTCTGACTGATATTGGTTCAACACTTAGAGAATTGGTCAAATTGTGAAAAGCGCTTTTAGCTTTTCCACAATGCATTCCACAGTTTGTAAAGGTAAATGTGTTGAATATTACTTGGCTGACTCTGGAGCTTAAGAATTAAATTAAGGAATTTAATAATATCACATCAACTCATCCTCGTTACAGGTTTTCTTTAAGCAGTGATCTGTTAGTTTATTTCAAAAGCCCCATTAGGAAAATCTAATTTGACTGTGATCTGCAATTTGTCATCTTCTGTACTCCATTCTCAGTCACAGCCACCGCAGATACAGCTGATGAGCTGAAGAGAGACATTAGCGCACTATACCAACTCCACTCAGTCCATTTCTTTCTTGGTGTGTATAATATAGAGCCTCACAGGCGGGCTCTATTCTGAATTTAGGCATCTAACGTGTAGCTTAATATTAGACGTTTAGCAAAGCAGTCCACTGAAATAAAAGCCTGCATTCTACATACCCTTGCTGCAGAGAGGAAAGTGCCTTTGAAGCCTTCCAAAGGGAGATCCTGTGTGCTCAATTTCAGCATCTAAACTTAGCAGACAGGAATTTCCTCTGTGGACGTGGAAAGGCACCGACCGTTCTGCCGAATAACCGGGCAGCGTAGGGGCATGCACAGAAAAGGCTGCTTGAGTAGGCAGTAAAGCGTGGGTCTAAGCTAAGGGCCTAAGTGAGGTGGGCTGCACCTCAGTCTAGAAGACTGTCCCACAGAACGGCTTCTTTCTGAAGTGAGCTTGTAAGCTCTTTCTTGTGAATAGTTACACAGTTAACAACAAAAAAATAGCTTCTTGATGAGAGAGCCTTCTCTTGTTGTGGGATACTGGCTGGGAAGTACAGCACGGCACCTCCAAAGGGATGGCAGCATCATTCCCTTCAGTACCGGATTGCTGTTGTGTAATCCTGCCTTTGTTAAAATACCAAGCCCAGTTTGTAGATGCCAGTGACAGGTGCGAGACAACAGTTGACCTTTTTCTGGTTGGTTTTCAGACATTTTTAAATCATCCTGCGTAAGCATTGTAAGTATATATATGTATGTATATACATTTGCCTGTTGCTGCCTATTCTCCAAGAGCAGAAAGCGATTTCAGAAGCCCTGTGGTGGGTATTTGCTTTGGGTCAGTCCTGTGCGGCCCCTCGCGCAATGCGTGACGCTGCAGGGCATTGCCTTGGTAAGGCTCCTGGCTTTCCCTGCGTGCCGTCTGGGGGGTTCAGGATTCGCCTTGCCTAGCTAGGCATCTGCGACAGAGGTATCTGCACCCGAGCTCGTTATCTTGCCTCCCTGCGTACGGACCGGGTAGCTGTTGGCGTGTCTGGGCAGTAATTCCTTTGACCTATTCTAGCTGTCTAATTTAGGGAGAGAAGCTCAAGCCCGTGAGCGGCCGTTCCGCTCCATGGACCGCAGGCGGTGCAGACAGCTGCCTGAGACACACGTGTCAGCACTGCAGGTCTCTGCTGTGAGGTGAGGGTAAGGCAATCCGCGGCGCCTGGCTCGGGAGTCGGCGTGCCAGAAGCTGGGAGTGACAGGACGACACTGAATGCCCCAGCATCTTCCCATGGATCTAAAGCTGCCAGGTGGGCTCAGCAATGCCAAGGCTTTAACCACGAGCTAAAGGAAATCAGCCAGCCAGTGTTTGGGGAGGGCTGTTGTTTTAATGCAGCCATTTTTAAGCTTCTTGTCTTGGAAATTATCCTTATGTGGCTGAGTCACGGGACGGTTTGGAATGCCTGTATGAAAGCTTTGCTTTTCATCTCCTCTGAAACTGGAGGGCATCCGCCTGTGTTGCTGCTTTGTTTCAGGTCTGCTACAGTCTTACAAGTAAAAATTCATTACCAGGAAAAATTCTGACAATCAGACATTAAGAGCCACATGTTTGGCATTAGTTCTTATTTATGCAAACAGAATGTAATTTGCTTGCATATTTGTAATATAACCAAGTATGACTAGTTTTTCTCAGGGAAATTGCCTTCTTGCTGCTAGCTTTATATTGGCTGAGCTTCCAGACTTCCCAGTAGTTCTTTTGGAATGACTTCATAGTCCTTCTTCAGTTCAGCAAACCCAATCAATAATGTAAAGTTATAGATAAACAAAGTCATTACTTCAAGCAGGGTACTTTGCTGAAATTTCTTTATGTGACAGTGCTGGTTTATGGCAGTTGCTATGCCTTACCATAATATGGACTAGGAATAATTTATTAATCTCAGATAATGTGCTCTGGCTGATAGTAAATATTGCAGCAATGTGTAGATTTCAGTGGGCTTTGCATTGTCAGCAGCATTTCATCCTTTTTGTATCGTGTTTTACAAACTCATTTTGACATATAGCTCTCCAACAAAGAGCAGATTTGCCTCTCTACGCCTGACACAACTAATGCTCATTACATAGCAAGAGTAGCATCATATATTCAGGGTCAAATCTCAGATACGCTCTAGAAATCTTTATGAAGCCAAGAGAAGATGAGGCATTAGTCAAGGCCTTAGAAGACCAGTAAAACCAGTAAAACTTTTGAAGGATGCCTCTCAGAGGCAACGTGTTGTTCCCTCAGCGCAGCAGCTCTTCCATCCCTAGGCAGCCCTGGTGCAGCAGGGCTCGGGAGCCATCTCCATGGAACGCAGTAATGCAAACCCTGGACAGGGCAATCCTTTCCCTGCACAGTTACGCACTAAAATACATTATTTCACAGCATGCAGCTCTGTCTCCCTGAACACGCACAACATAAGACCTGCTACTTGCAGAGGTTGAGCGCAGAAGCAGGAGAGGCAGAGGGTGATTTTTAGCATGAACTTTTGATGCGTGTGTTGGAGGGAACCCCTTTGATGAAAGCATTTTTTCTTTCAAATAATGTCAAGGAAAAGATGGACTGTGCATATCAACTGATGATGCTTAAGGTAGCTTCTTGTTTTTCCGGCATGACGGAGAGACAGAAAATTCAGAGAGGAAATCCTGAATGCTTATAGCTGCAGTTAATTCATAGAAATGTGATTTGTCATTTGGATGTGACTGTGGTGACCTTTAGCGTGAACTCTTCTTTGCGCTGAGCTGGGTGCCGCCGAGTCCTTGTATGAAAATGAGATTAGGGGCTTTGACCCTACACCCCATTCTCTTTGGCTACATTATATGATTGATACATTGACATTAATGTGATCATCCTACTTTATTTTTAAATTCTGCTGGCTTTTATTATTGCAATACAGTGGAAGTTAGTTTTGGATACTGCACTAGCGAAAAAGAAATTCCACAGCAGACAGACAGCATAACCACAGTACCAATATACTCTCTGAAATTGGTATGTATTTTTCAAGTCTGAATTTTTCTCCTTAGATCTCTTTTTTCCCCTCTCCTCTTCTTCAATGTAAATCAACTTCTGTGGTTGATTGTTACCTCTTTTGAGGTTTATAACTGTGTTCCCATCAGCCATTCATTTTCTACACTGATATTGTCTGTTCTCCTGCTTCAGCTGCAGTCGTTACTACCATTGTGCTATTTGTTATAGGGATCTTTCACCTCAGTTTCTTCTTCTAGTTGAAGACAAAATACTTTGTCCTGAATCTCCAAGAAACATAAGCGAGGGTGTTTTGGCAGTAGTTGTGTGAACTTTGCCTCTCTCTCCTCTGGTACATCCGCCCGCCGTGAACAAATGCTCATTTTAAAACTGGCACACAATTGGATGGTGATTTTACAGATGGAGAACTGACTCGTGCTTGTCCAGAATTTCTCAGTAAAGCTTTTTTTTTTTTTTACTGCAGAATGCTAATTTGTCTGAAGCAAAATCGTGGGAATAAGTCAATTTCAATTTTACTTTTCTCATGAAGATTTCCCAAGTCTGGGATGCGTTTTTCCATAGCAGTAAGGCTTTAGAGCAGAAGACTGCATGGTTTCTGCAGTGCTCCTGGGGGGAAATTGGACCCCAGACTCAGAAAGCAGAACTGCCCGTGGGCCTCCCACCTCACCACAGGCTGTTAATGCGTTGGGGCTTCTCCTCAGCCTCCTAGAGAGTCACTCTACAAACTGAACTGACTTATTAAACATTAATAAGAGATAAATTAGTAATTAATAATTAATAATAATTAATAATTAATAGTTAATAATTAATAGGAGAGGTGTGTATACAGGTACGAAAGTGAAAGACAATGGTGACACAGGGCCCTGTAAGGCAGGCAGTCGTCTGTATTATGGTTGATGCCCCCACTGTGTCGCTATTCCAGGGACGTTTCTGTCCTACTTTTGGTTTATTTCTTGTCAGCAGCCTCAGATATGTATCCTGTGGCAGAAAAGACGAGATTTCTGCAGTGGGAAGCGTTGCTGGGTCCCAAGTTGGCTAATGACCCAAGGGCACCATTGAGCTGGCAGAGGTGAGCTGTGCCTCAGCTGTCTTAGGGAAACTCTCGGCCATACTGGACTGTCCAGTTTGGATATATCCTTGCAGCAAGGTTCATCTCTCACAATTTAATCTATCTGAAAGTCAGGCTCAAGTATTTTGGACTTCCTCAGTGGAGAGATGTGCATGCTTCTAGGTCCAGTCATCTCATCGGTTGTGATCATCGGCCTTTTGGAGGTGCCTGCCTTCCCCAGTGGTTACAAGGGAGCCTGGAAAAATGGCCTAGGGAGAGTGACAAACCTTAACATTGCTGAATTTATATGTGAGGAATCCCCCTCTACGTGATTTTCTAAGCCCATGCTCAAAGTCTGTGACTCAAGAAGAAACTAAACCACTGCATCTAAACTTTGGGCCTATGTGACTACTGTAGGTGTGATTTCTCCTGAGGTTCAGAACATGAGGTTCAAACAACTTGCTAAAGAAGTACGGACTTCTACAGTGTATTTATATGGCACTTCACAAACTTTTTTCTAGTAGAATTTCAGTGCTCAGAATCCTCTATTTGTAGATAAAAACGAATGTGCCTAAAGCTGTATTAAGGATGTCTGCTGCAAGACCTTGAAAGCCCTGTATAGCTTTGGGAATTGCTCTTTAGGCACTAACCATGAGCCTTTGGTTTCAGTAATCCAAATGGACCTATACTATTATAAAAAGTTCTTTTTTTTTTCTTTTTTGCACATGGGACATTTTAACCCCAAAAAAGGTTCAATACGGTTGGGCAGTAAAATCAAAGGATGCCATTCTGTACATGCACAGAGATTCTAGGATTTTTGGTGTGGACATTTGCTGGTATATGCCCCAGAGCCTTTTGCCAGGATAACAGATTTCCCATCAGCCAGCAATCATTAGGAACAAGTGCCAGGTGGACGGCAACTGTAAATCAAAAGCAGCTTCTACAAAGAAACTGACATTGCTGCCTGCTTTGAAAGGGTCATATTGTGTAAATGATGGTGTGTTAGGAGATAGGGATATTGTCCAGTTGTTCCCTGAGGAAAGCTAATTTGAAAATGAAAGTCCTTTTAGCTCGGTCTACACAAAATTATGTTTTCCTACCCCCCTATAACAGTAAGTTACCATGACTGTTGAGTGGATGAATTTAGAGCAAGGACACATGGCCATTAAGGTGTCTGTTCTCTTCTTTTGAATCACTTTGAAGTGCTAGACATTGCTCTTCAATAACTATTTTATCACACCATTGCTAGGAGTATTATTTTCCTTTTAAGAGAAGTATTTAAATTAAGTTCACAATAAACTGGAAGAACCAATGAATCCTGGCTCTGCTAAAGTCTGGAGGAGTTTTACCATTGACTTCACTGGGTCTTAAGGTTAGTCTTAAAACTGTAGCAAAAGTGTGAATGCTAAAAAGGAAAAAAGTAACTCAACACTTAGGCTGTTTTGGGGACCAGCATGGTGCAGCAAGAGGTATCTGTAACGTGTATGAGTTCACAAGATACCTTTCTCTAAGCCTTTTTCATTACCAGTATCCATCACAAACTTTCAAAGATCTTGTTTCCCAGCTTCAGTTCAGTGTCTATATTGAATTGTTTTATATAATTGTTCTCAAAAATCGATTAAATTTGCTAATTAATTGAATTTTTAGTCTAAGAAGTGCCAACTATGTCAAGGTAGTTATCAAGCTTTGCCAGTATTGGGGTTTTACGTCACTAAACATGTTTACACAAATGTGTATTGGAATAAAATGCCCCAAAACAATACAGTATGATTATAATTCATATAGCACTTTTTATCTTTGGAGTGCTTTGCAGACATTAACTAATGAAATTGTACAGGTCCCCTACATGTTCAAATATTATAATTATGCAGAGGTTAGTGACTTGCTCAAGGCCATGCAGCCAAGCAGAGGATGAGCTGGGATCAGGAACGTCTGACTTGTAGTCCCATGCTTAGTCTGCTACAATGTGTTGCTCCAGAGTGAAGCTTGAGTCATTAGTGGTTAGATATGTGAAATGCATTTTATTGATAGGGAGGCAGGCATTGTGTAATTGCCTGAAGAACATGACACCGAATAACATTATGCATTACTGCTACCCAGTTAGCAGTTTGTACATCTATTTGGCAGCTGTTTCCCCAGTGATTCGTTATTCAGCTTTTTCTGTTTTTTTCTTTCTAAATCAGCACAGAACGCAGAGGCAGAGCTGTCCGCATTAAGAAATTCAGAGCCGTAGCAAATATTCATCAGTGTGGATTAGATAGCAGAACACTGCCAGAAAAAGCCACAATAAAACTACCTCAGTCAACTGCTACCTTGACTTACTGATAAGAAGGAACATTGTCCTCTGCTGTCACTTGAGCCAAAATTACTTCTTTTTTCATTATCTAGATCAGATAAGTTTTTATCTTTCCTTTTCCATAAGGCAGTTCCTGTGATTTTCTGACAGACAAACATGCAGCACAATTAAATCTTGCTAGCAGTGCTTATGCTGATTTATGGAAAAATGTTTCCTGAGTGTTCAGATCAATGCACGCAAAAACACAAAACAAAAGTTGTGTAGGTCACAGGTATGTAAACTGCATGCAAAGGAGGGCACTGTTAAGAGGGGAACACTGTTCAGCAAGGCATCATTCAGTGAGCGTGTGAACACAGGAATCTGAAAAAAAACTCCACGTTTGTTCTGCCATTTTCCTTTTTCCTCCACAATGGGAAAAGATTGTGCTAGGTTTTCCCCTTCATTAGTTCAATCCCCTTTCACTAGTAGTGACTCCACTGCAACCTCATTTCTCACAGGGAGCTCTTTTTAGGCTGGATATATAGAGAAGTGAAAAGAAGCTCCTGGATGATGGATATGGAAGAGTTTTTTTGTGCTGAGCCTGTGTGCCAAGGAGGTGTCGTTCTCCATGTGTATGTGGCTGAGGACATATGTTACTATTTTGGACACATAAAGAAAAGGATAACCGGAGCTTAAAGCCACCATGCATCTGAAGTTACCCTAGCCAAAATGAAAGGAACTGGAGGCTGAAACAAGGAGTAAAGCAACACAGTGGCTGAGATAATGGCCTCTAATCCTAAGGTGTGTCAGAAGTGATGATAGCCACAGGTTTCAGAGTCAAACCGAGCACCTTCGTGGTTGTAGCCGTGACAAACAAAAGATGCATCAAGAACAAAGTTTTAGGTCATGCTTTGATTTATTTATCCTTCTGAGATATACTGAGTTACCATGGGATAGAGCGGTGCAAGGGAACATAAAAACCGAGGCAGGCAGAAGACAAGGAAGAGCCCCAGGTGGTTCACAGGGAGGCAGCGATGGCCAAATCTCTCTTGCCCAGCACGTGTCGCTAAGCTCGGGCAGTACAGAGCAAGCTGGCAGGTACCGAGGTCACAGGCTGCCCAAAAAAGTGCTCATCCTAAGGCCTGCCTACAGCATCTGCTGCTGGCAGAAATCTCCAGCCTTGCAGTCAGAGCCTGAAAAATGAAATAACCTGGTAATGACCAGAAGCTGCAGGCATGAAAAGAAATATTTGCATTTATGTACTCGTTAAAAGTCAGCAGGAGTCTGTCTTGTCAAAACATCTCCCCCAATTATTTGCGTTAAAAATACAATGTTTAGCATAGGGCTGGGATACTGCGTGGTAAATCAGGGACACGCAGTGCTGTCAGATAGACAGATAGCTTCACACAGAAGTTACCATGGTGTTTCTTTTAAGAATTGACGGCCGTTGCTATGTCTGTGATCAGTTGCTTATCAGGGCCAAAGAGTCAAACCATTTATAAGTTCACAAGAGGAACTGGAATAATGACCAAAATCTCAGTCATAAAAGTTGCAAAAGCAGAGCGACAGGGTAATGTTGTATAGTAAATTACTTGCTGAAAATTATTTACTCTGCTGAACAGGTTGATTCTCTTTGCACTCAGTATTTCGCTTTCCGAACGACTTGCTATCCATATCACCACATCGTTTCTGAGATTCTCTGCCACTGCAAAGGCATTGTCAAAATAAAATTTGTTTTTCCTCTTGCTTGGGAGGCACTACCAAGTACATGCAGTTCTGTAACAGATACATCCATGTCAATATACTGCACGGCATAGAGGTACCGCTATCCCCCCATGCTCGCAACACGCGTGAAATACTGCAGGTGCCCAGAACCAAGATGAACCGTAACACGGGCACTTGGGACGAGATGCAGATTGCCTGCTTTGGGGGGGTCTGGTGGAGGCATTGTGAGGTTATAAAATAGATGATTGGCTCCAGCAGTGTTTCAGAGCACCTACGCAAGGCATCAGCACTCCCACAATATAATCAACGCAGAGTTAAATTCTCTGAAGTTCAGTGGGCAGAGCAACCAGCTGCCTAGAGCCGGCTCCGCTTACCTGCTAGGTGCTTGGCTGTGAGTCATCTCTGCTCTCTGTGGAGCTTGGGCTTCTGACCTGTGGTTGTTCATTAAAATACAGTTTGGGAAAAAAAAAAGCTTACATTCCCAGCTTCTCATTGTGGAAAAGATCAAGTGCTTTGTTCTGAGCTTACCTATTTCTACCTGTGTTAAAACTCAGAGCATGCTGTCCTCTTCCTACCAGTCTTCACTCTTGTTTAAAAATATGACGGCCAGCGGCAGCAGTGGTGCAGCCACCCACACCTGGCATAAAAACCTAGTGATTAGAGCACTGACTCCGGAAGCCAGATACCTACGTTTGCCAATTCTGGAATGCAAGACCAGGATACAAAAGATACCCAGCAGTGGTCCTACAATGTCCTTGTCTTCTTCTTTTTCCTCCTACGCTTGTATTTTGGATTGGGAAGTGAGTATTACAGATCCCTTTCATGCTGAATCTGCGTTGTCAGGTGTGGTTTAGCCATTTTTGTAGCACAGTTCAAGTCCCAGAGGCAAGGGTTGGGCATTTCCCTCCATGGTTTCTGCATCAGAGCAGATACTGGGTGGGAGGCCACAGCCATTTGGCTATCAGACCAAACAGAGAGGAGCATAGTTAAGTTTTAGGTGTCTGTGAAGTTAGTTGGAGGATGTCTGGGTGTCTTTTGCTTCAGTGCCTGGATACTGTAGATTCTAGCCAGAGTTTTAGTTGTCCGCTGAATTTCCCACCGACAAAAATTCAGCGTGTGGATGCTTATCATCGTTACCAACTGCATTTTTGCCTGCCCCATTACTTAGTTGTTTAAAAGAGACCTTTGTAAAAACAAGTGTACAAAATTTAGAGTCGTGACTTCTGGGTAATGTATTGCTGTTTGTATCAGCCTTGGGAATAAATATTTTTCTAATAAGACAGTAAGACACAGAGATGATTATGAATTCATTGACATGGGAGAGAACGGTCAGTGTTAGGTTTCCAGTTGCCATTTTTCCAGTGCATAATAATTTCAAATGAGGGCTAATGGGTTTTGTCGCAGTGACCTTTGATTAGATACTGATGCAACTGTGAAATAAAATCTGTACCTAGTGATACCATGGGACAGGTACCTGGATATGTTTCTGAAGAAGGAAAAGACTCTACATGGAGAGTGGAAAAAGAGGGTGGAAAAAAAACAGTGTCAGGCTGTGACAGAGCTAATAACTGAGACTTTACTATGAAAATCCTTTACATGATTTTGCCATCTCAATACCAGAGTTATGTCATCAGAAGTTTATCATTTAAAAAATGGCAAAATCAAGAAAACAGTAAAGAAGACCAATATTTACTGTACACTTGAAGCAAGGAAATGTGAGAGGTTTGAAAGATGCAGTGCAAAATCTTGGGAGAAAATAGATTATCTGTATGTTTCCAAAGTCCAATGGAAAGTGAAATTATATAAATCAAGAGAAGCTGCTTTGAAAATTTCCTTTTCACTTTCAACAATTACTATGCCAACCATTTTAATTGAGTATTATAAAGGATCCAAAGTGTTTTCAGCACAAATGTGTTCAACTGCTCTTGTGCCTAGAACATTTTTATGATTCATGTTATTATTCTAATACTTTTGCTAGATTCTTGGGCGTTGGCCTCAGACTAATTTTATGGTACATTGAGGTCTAAACCACAGAGAGAAGGACTGAAGGGGGTTATTCATGGACTTGGCTTTCTACAGGTTTTTCTTTTATTTTTTCCTAACGTGGTGGAGCTGTTTCCAAAAGCCAGCTGTATGATGCTTCTTGTCTGAGCACATGCTCAGAATTTGTCAGTGAAAAGGAGCATTCCCCATAGTCCAAGTCCCAACATAGGAGTTTATACAGCTATGACATCGTATATTTGTGTTGCTCAATATTCCAAATAATATTCTAGAAGATTATCTGTTTTCCCTGGAGTCTCAGTTTTAAGTAAAAAGCATTAAAAGCTAGGTTTTTCAGTGATGTGTTGGGAATAATATTACTTAAGCAGTAGAATTCTGGAAGCAGACATTCAGTCCAGCCTCTGTTTCCTCTTCATGCAATGTCTGCCTGCTCTAGATTGGTCTTGGTCGCTGATTATTTTTTAATAAGAAAATATGATCCACTGTGATCCAGAATTACCACTAAGTGACACCTAAGCCCTTAAACTTTGTCTCTGCTCCCATGCGAATTAATGGCAGAGCTCCTTGTGAGTTGCTTAGCATCAGTTGGGACCTCTACAGACCAATTTCAGTTTAAGAAGGAGTTTCAAGCAAATGGGAAAATCCTAAAGTCCCTTCCACACTGAGGCTATGTGCTTACTTTGCACTAAGTGTTCCTCAAGCTTGTCTTAAGTCCCCTGCAGTTGTTTGGGGTAACTTAAAATTCCTAATTGTCTGTGTTCAATTTCCAGAGAGAGCATGTGGGGCTGTGCCAGGTCAGCTGTTAACCCTTTTCGTTTTTTCAACTCCAGGTATGAAGCATTTTATTGTGTATTATATAATGTTCTGTTTTATTGACAAAGTCTAGTAGCAGTGCTTTTCAGCTTTCTTTCCCTCTTCATGTCATGGCTGGGGGATATTCGGGGCTGGGCAGGGTCCAACATTGATTTTTGCTGTTGCTTTTTATATTTGGGGACTGGGAGGGTGGTGGTGTGCATCATGGGAAAGCTGCAATTTTTTTTCCAAATCCCAGTGACTAACATACGAGAACAGAAAAAAAAAAAAATCCTGTCTGATGTTTGATAATGAAGTTAAAAATGTCCAAAATAGTCTACTGAAATTGAGCAATACCTCCTTTTACACAAAGTTAATGTGAATCAACATCGCTTATGTTATAATGGGTCGTTGCCAGTTACCATGAAATAATTGACAGGCAAAGCTGTAAAATGTAGGAAGAGGTATTTGTAAACGTCTCCTTGCTTGCTTTTCAAGGAGCCAAAGATTTTAAAACCTTACTGTATAATGCACCTGGTAGATGCTCTGCTTTGGAGTGCAGAGTTTACACACAAGTCCAGTGGGAGGGGGACTGGGAGGTTCCAACGAGTGTTGTGATGCTGTAAGGTGCCTTGGGTTCGCCTCGCGTGCCCGAGTAGAAGTGATGTCATGTATGACAGAAGGGATGTACCAACGCTGACAGAATTCGTTTTTGTTGGATTCATTGCTGTTGTTTTATTGGGTTTTAAAATAGTATGCGATGAAATGTCTACTCTCAGTGTGCTTGCTTGTTTGTTTGTCCTCCCTCCTTCTTTTGTTTGTTTTCCGGGCCCTTAAAAAGATTCCTTTGGAGTCGTGCTCGTTGTGTGACAAGTGTAAACCCATCAGCTCACTGCTTTATTGACTCTTAGTAGTCTGTGGCTCTCCGTCTGTGGAGTACATAAGGAAAAACAACAGCATACATTCAGTATAAGCAAATATGCTGCAGAATAATTCTAATTCTTCACATTTATAAGTAGATCTAAGCTTCATAATAAAATTAAGAAGACGGCATGTTTAAGAGCAATTACACTTTCAAATTGCTAATGAGTAGTCAAATACAGAAATCGTTCCTCAAATCTCGTCGTATCTCCAATTTGCAGTTAATTGCATTACAGCTGGTATATTTATATTAAAATTTTTCAGGATCGTGTTACTCAAACATTTTCAAAGTAGCAGCAACAGCAGCAACTTCTCTGTTAAAGCCCGTACAAAGTTTTCTCGGGTATAAAAATGTAGCATTATTAACAGAATTTGAGAATTTGGTGCATTGAGAAGATACGTTGGTCTTCAAAAAATCCTTAGAATTTTCTTTGATCTGATTGAAATTATCAGCGCAACTTCAGAAGTTATTCTGAAGAGCCTACTAGTGTCCTGAAATGTTATGTTTCTAAAATAAATCTGTATTTTAGCTAAAATTTTGGATACAGGTCCCTTTAGCCAAAATTAGTGATAGTATTCGTTATAATCACCAATTATATTTGCTTCTATTCTACAAGAAGCATTTGCATGAAAGAGGCTTGTGTTGTCAGTTTTTTGCTCTTCTTGTATTTTGCTCATGGATTTATACGTAGAGTTTACACATACCGTAACAATGAAAATGAGATCCTACTAATGAAGTCCCCTGAACAACGTGCATGGTTAGATGTAGAAGAAGATGGCGTTAGTCATTTCATGCACCACTCCTAAACCACTGAAAGTTTGTTGGCTCTGACTGCAGTGAGATGAGACTGAAAAGTAATATTTTGGCAAGCCAAATAGCCACTAATAAAACCAGAAACTTGGAAGAGATGCATAGGGTCTTCTGTCTTTTTAAAATAAAGGATCAAATTGTTCAAGAAAGTCACATCTGTCAAACCTCATTTAGGCCATGTGCACCTATCTGTAGAGTGAAAGGTGGAAATGAGACCAGTGAGATGAATATTTAAGTCAGTGGATCATTTGAAAGTATGAATTCTTACGACACACTTAAAATTGCTCACGCTGCTGGAAGTATTCACAATAGCTGGTCTTGCTTCTTGGAGTACGGAGCTATTGCAGTTTAGGAACGTTAACTGCTCGTCAGAAGTGAATTCTGCCACAATTAAATATAGCTATGTGAGTGTATATATTTCATTGGAATGAAATTTCATGCATGCCAAATTTTCAGGCAATTGAATTTGAATTTGAATTTTTTCAATTTGTATTACTAAAGTTATCTTTTTCCACTAAATTTCAAGAAAGTTATTCTACCATAAAATTACACTCAAAATTACAGTATTCTGGTTATGAAAGTACAGAAACATTCTTATTTGATTTTCTCTGTGGTGCCAGGGGAAAAGAACAGATCACAAAGTCTTGAAGAAACATTTTTTGTAGGCTCCTTTCCCTTTTTTTGTCGGGCTCATGAAATCTATAAAAGCTGTTAAGTTTCAATCAAAACCAATCTCGCACAAATGTTTTGCTGACCTCCGTGGATGGCCACAGGCTGGTACTGTTGCTCCAGTTCATCCACGTCTAACTGTTCTTTTCCTGTAAAATGCTGAGCATTTTGTCCATCCTGCTTCCCCTCATCCAGAAATGCCCTGATCCACCGTTTCACTGGTGACAAAGTGGTGTTAGGAGAGGGTTCCAGACGTTGGCGGGCACAACGTGCCTCTTCGTCCTCGGCGTCTTGCAAATGGTATTGCTTTTGCTCTTGCATAATTTACCCCTGGTCTTCTTTTTAACACCTTGTCCCACGGGCTCAGCCAGATGGGAGATGTTTGGCAGCTGGAGGACCCAGATGCCAAATTTTGGACTACAGCTTTTCTGCATTGGCCTGTGGGTTCATGGCGGGCTGCTTGGCTTGCACCTCTGCTGGCTGCTTGGCTGGCTTCTAGCTGGCAGCTGTAGCACTGCCTCTGGGGCTACGTTAGGGGCAAGCTGCTGTGGAGTTGGATGGCTGTCCTGATCCGAATTACCCTGCCGGACACCATTTGCACCTTAGTTTGCTTTGACTCTCCACTGTTCAAAGACAAACGTTTGCACTGTTCTGTTTTATTCCTGCCATTTGTAAGACTTAACTTGAAGCAGTAGTTCTCATATGTCACCAGTTCGAAAAGAAAATAAGCACAGCAGAGGACACCGTTTCACTTGTTAGGATTCCCATTCAGTCAGTAGGAATGTAAGGCCCAAGTCTGTACTTGCAATTCATCTCTGGGACCAAATTGTAACTACAGAGCACAGGCTTTAAAAAAAATGGATTTCTTATGTCTGAACTTTGATTGCTTTCAGCCGTGAGTGAATCTAACTTCTGTCTAACGGAAAAAAAAATACACATTTGGGGAGACAATCTGGATCATTTTTAAAGAAAAGGGATAAAGAATAATGATGGTGATAATAAATAGGATGTTACTGGTAATAATTAAGAGTGCTGCCAGAAGAAAATGCTTGATCTTCTCTTTGCCTGATTTGGAATGTCCTCATTACGTGCTTTAGTTTTACCTCAGGTTTTTGTTTGGGTTGTGGTTTTTTTTTTCAGAAATGAAAAATTAATGCATCTAGGATAGCCAAAGCATTTGAAGTTATTCACTAATCTACGCCTTTTTCTCCATGCAGCTCAGTGCATAAACATTACTTTCAGTGGGAAAAACTGCAAAATCAGGAGGTCACTACGATTTCAGACACTTACAGTAAAGTACAGATTAGTCATACCTGCCATGAAATTTTCATTCCCTCACTCAGCTGTAGTATGTTGTACTACACTGGAGGCAGTGGTATCTATAACAGAGTCACAAAACTTTTTTAACACTTCACCAAAAATCACTTCTGCCTAACTTGACAACGAACTTCCACCTGTATGTCAAGGTTAAGCATTCCAGGGTGATTTGGCTTCTGAGGAAAAGCATTTGAATTCCCCATTGTAATCACTGGAGACAGCTGCTTGTCTCAGGAGCTACCAAAAAAGAGACCCTACCCGTCTGGTTTAGGTGTATACTCCTCTTCGCTGACTGCCTAGGGAACAGAAGTGCTTCCGCAGGAATACAGCCCAATTACATTAGATAAGTTGTTATGGACTATACAGGGAACCAGTAGGAACTAAAAGCACCCATTTCACTCAGAGGTAGTCCACATAGCCCTTTCTGGATGATAATGGAGCAGGTGTGGTTCTTTTGAAAACCAAGCTGGCAGCAGCAGCAGCAACATTCCTACCTTTTGCAGGAAAGCTTTGTTAATTATCTTGTCAACAGAGTAGGAGACCTGAGTTTTGTGTTCTCAGCATAGAGGTCACAGAGGTGTTCTAAGCGTTAGGATCCTTGGCACAGGCCTAATCAGATGAGATACTTGGGGAGCAGTGGAGTATCTCATCTCCCTTCTTATAGAATATGGGCTGTGGTGTAGACAGGAGCACAGAAATCAGAGGATGGGAAGCAGAGTGGACAAGAAGAGCCTGAATCCTACCTGGGCGTGGACAGGACTGAGGCTGTAGTCTGCATTCCCTGGAGCAACATTAGGACAGAAATAGTTGTGGACACTGAAACAGAGCTGTCACCGTTCCCATCTTGGAGCTGAGTGCCCAGATTTCTAGTATGGAGCCAGGATCCCCCTTTTCTGGCCAACCTTTTAGCCCTGTGGTTCTTGCATTCCTGGTTGCAGAGCAGCCTTGTTTCCATGGACACTCATGCGGAAGACTCCGAGTCCTTATAGCCAGGTTATTCCTGGGATGGTGGAGATGCCAGACCCACCCTTCTGTCTGAGAAGGTCCTACAACCAAAATCCTTACTTGCCTGGGCAAATTACCTGACCACGAGGCTACAATACAGCACTTTGCCAGTGCCACTGCCTCCAAAACTCTGCCAGCCTTTTGGGGCTTTTTCAGAAGACAAGGGCAAAGGTCAGGACGTTGCCCTGCCTGTAGGTGGAAAATGGGCACCTGCCAGAAGGAGCATGTGTGAACACACGCCTTGTGGTAGGTACCTGAAGAAGCTCCATCTAACAGTGAAGGACCTCATGAGTTTAGGGACACTCTGGGTAGGACTGTTCATGGGACAGTGGGTGGGAATGCAGTCATGGACCTAGGAAGGCTTTTGGGTGCCTACCTCCCAAATCAGGGTTTCAGCATGCCGGTTTCCACACTGCTCCATGTATTTCACTTTCCAAACTATATATTCTCCTTTCACGTGAGCAAGCTTTCAGTGCTTTTCAATGTAGTAGAATTAATGATGTTATTCCATCATCCAGAGTATTCATTTTCCCTGCTTACCTGTTTCTGCCCTTTTGCCTATCAAAGGATGGCTCTGTCTGTACTTTGTTTTTACATCTCAGCCACAATTGCTGCCCCATTAAAGAGATGCTTGTCACTTTCTGTATTGGAGTGGCTTTGGAAATCATGTGTAAGGTAGAGAAAATTATCTTCTTTTTTTTTTAAAATAAAGCAACTATGATTTTTGTCCCTTATGCATTCTTTTCAAGCAGAGAAACTATGTATGCTGTTAAAAAAGGAAAATAAACAGCCGCAAAGATGTTTTTCTCTTCTCTTGTGCCTCCAGTACATTCTGTAATCCAGTTACTGCAATTGTTTTTAAACTTTTTTAAACATGCATACTGTCAAGAGGTTGTGGTAAAACAAGCGTAAGTATTTCTCATAAGGCTAATGTGACCGCAAGGGATGAAAAAAAGTGACAGAGCGAAAGAAAATCCCATGTTTTGTTTATCAGCTTCTTTTTTTACCTAACGGCAGATACTTTGAGAGAGGATCTGTTTACTTCAGTGGAAGACTAGCTTAGGGTGTGCTGATTCCCAAGGCAAAAAAAGGCATCGTTTCCAACTTGCAAGCTATTCAGTGTGTGTGATCAGCCAAAGTCATTGGTGGATCTTTATGTTGCATTTTCACGTGATTAAATGTTTTAAGTCTATTGATTTCATGCTGGGGATTAATGATGCTGAATGAAAGAGCATCAAAGAATAAAACATGTTTACATGCCCGATTGAAATACCTTAAAAAAGAGCCAGAGTACCTGTTACTGGATAGGAATGAGATAAGAGCTGCATAGGACCAGTCGTGCATTCCTCATTGAAAGGAAAATGAATTAACTTCTTTAGGTGTAGAAAGAAGAAGAGCAAAGATTTGATAAGGATTGACTGTACCTTTCTGAATGCTTAACACTCGTGTTTGACTTGTTATTTTGGAAGAGAGGATTAAAGAGGTTTCTTTATCAGTTGCCACAGATCTGTTTTACCGAATCAATCAAAGCATGATGCTTAGCTGCTTGGGATTAATGAGATGATCTTTTAATGGGAAGACTTGTTGGTGACGGCATGTTAATAAAGGACAAGACCCAAAGATACTCAGTGCAACTGTGGACATGAGATACAGTAAAGATGGTGTTTGCTGCTTTGAATTTGCATAATACTTTTAGATCTATTTGTCTGAGCGTATTAACTCAAAACCAATATCGTTATCTTAAAATGTTCATAGCGCTAATTGGTTTGTATCTGCTCTCTGCAAATTTTCTTAATGGCTGTCTGGATTCATGGGTCGCATCTGGATTTGCAGTTAGGTGTCACGTTCTGTTTACCAAGATAATAGTAGATGAAGCTGGAAAAGACCTATTTGCTCATTACATCCTTCCTGTTGAAAGTGCGATATAGGCTGTTCCAACAGTGTTAAACTGTTAGTACCTCTGATGTTAGCCAGAATGCCAGGGAGAGAATTTATTTGTGCTGTATCTGTGGAGAAGGATGCCTTAATGATCAAGTTAGCATGTGAAATACTTGATGCACATGAAATACTCCCTGCTGAGCTAGGGAGAAGTTTAAACGTGCAGCCTAATACAGCTGAGTAAATATCTGACAGGACCAGCTCGTGCACACATTCGTTTTTTCTCTGCTGATGCTCTGATCCGGATTAGCGTATGTGGGATGAATTCAGCAGCCTGATACACACCACAATTCGTCTGTCTCGGAAGGGGTTGAACGATTATCCTGGGTTTGGGGCAGCAGAGGCAGGGTTTCACAACGCGAGGTTATTTTTTTTCCTCCCATTTCCACTGCTTAATATAAGACCTGAAGCCCTTGGTTACAGAACACAGTGTCTGAGTGGTAACCGAGCTTGTGCAAACCCGAGAGCAGAGTAATGACTGTTCCTCGCAAGCTTCCTGCCTCGGTGCAGGTGCAGGAATCAGGAGGGCCTGAATAATTCATAAGGTGCAAATTAGCCCCAGCTTGCTCCCACTGCTCGAGTTTTGCTTCTGCTTACCTGCCGAGTTGCTAGAAAGAGCAGAAATAAAGGAAGCTTGAGAAACTAGGGAGGGCAAGGCAAGAAACGTTACAGTCCAGAGTCACAGAGACTGCGGAATACTGGGTGTGTTTGAAGGCTTGGTCTTGCTGAGGAATTGGACTGTGCATTGATTATTCATGAAGTGTTTTCTCGGGAAGAAGTAAGCTCTGGAGACCCATTCCATTGCTCTCGGAGAGGGAAAAAACTTCCTTTTAAGAATTAGGTTTTTCCCACTTTAATTGTTATTGTTTCTGAAAATTATTGGTTAAAAAAAAAAACTCTTACAGCTCATTTAAAACCTATTAATCTATTTGAGAGAGTATGCATTTATGGTGTCGCTGGACTCTGTAAGAGTCCAGAGAAATTTGGTGAGAAATTTTGGATGTTAGGGTGGTTACTGCTTCGAGTAAATGTGGATTCCAGGAGCTTGTATGAAACTAGTTATATCTGGAAATGCAATGCGTAATTAGCTTGTATTTTTATCATTTAAAAGGCAGCGTTCCTCTGTTTTAAATACTGTTAGTGATGGTTACCTTTTCTGTTGGGTTACTTAGCTGCTTTTCTGCCTGGAATAACAAAACGAGCGGCGAGTGGCGCTTAATCCTTCTGCTGCACAGCATTGCAGCTCACCCAAATACCAAGTAAGAGGCTTCGCTGAGCCCTGTTGTCACGGGCGAGGAGAATTCCCGACAGATCTCCGAAGGGTTCATGCTTCGCTGCGCAGGACGGAGGGGAGCCGGTCTGGAAAAGGCAGCTTGTTTCTGCCGCGTACCTGAATTATCCCTTTGACGTCCCTCACGTGGGAAATGGAAAGGTCCGACGTCCCCAGCAGGAGCAGGAGCAAGGCAGTTAATTCTCCCTGTCGGCAGGTGTTCGTACGGAGGAAAACTCTCCTAATGGCTTTGCTGTGCTGACTGCGAAAAGAGAAGAACAGCAGGGAAGATCTTCTTTTTAGTGGTTCAGGGTTTTTTCTGGCTTTTGGTTTGTTGGGTTTTGTTTTTTTTTACAATGCACACCCCTTCTTTCTGCATTCCCTTCTACCCCACCCCCTCTTGGCTCCCGCGTGCGGCAGCTAGGTCACGTTGCCGTCATCTGTTTTTGCATTTCCCTCATTTGGGTGGCTGGAATCAGAGCTGGCTCTCATTTCTGGCCGATTCGGTCATTTCCGCTGGGCCCCAGCCTGGGCGAGCGCCCAGACCAACAGGTGATCACTGTGGCTGCGGGGCAGCGGGCAGGAGACCCTGCGCCGGAGGGGCTGCCCGGCCCCGCTCCCGCTCTCTGGAGATTTAACGCCCCCCACGCCCTCCCCAGCCCCCCCATACCGAGCAGAAAATCTGTGCAGAGCGTCTCAGCCGTCGTAGGGGAAAACATGAATCAAGAGTGCTGAAAGGATATCGGCTGTGTGAGCGCAGAGGTGCGCTCCGTCTTAGGGAGAAGCCGTGGTTGGGCCTTTATAGGAACAGGGGCAAAATCGTTTTAGCTGCTGAGAAGTAACGTGCACTCTGTCAACCGTGGCAGGAAAATAAGCATTTCAGTAAATTCTGGTGCTATGCTCACGGGCTTTCTTATTTATAGAGGAACTAGCTTGGAACGAGGTGACAATTCGGTGAAGCTTTTCTCTACAAGAAGTAGCTCGCAAAGCCACGTGGAGATTACTTGTTCGGAGAGTTAGCTCTGGTCAGGAAGGGCCATCTCGGGCTGCAGAGCTGGGGGCAGCCGGTGCGGGAGCCGTGCAGGCTCTGCAGTCTCTGGGCGTCTCCGCCACGGAGGCATGGCTGTGCGAGGCTTCGAAGGGACAGGTAACTTTTAGAACACATGAAAAACTTCCAGGAATCCTCGGGACAGCCTCAAAGAATTATTTTTTTCAGAGGAAACTGCTAAAGGGTTGTTTTTTTTTTTTATTGTTATGAAAACAAAGTTATATTTAGGACATGACACAGTGGCTTAACAAAACCAGTTTCAAAACATATCTCCAAGGCTTAGGTTAACCCCTTGGCATGTACCATAATGTGAGATAACGTGTCACTGGAAACCCTAAATGCATGTTTGCATTCGTGAGGCGGGCTGATGTTTTAAGATAGACACCTGGCAGCCTTAATCCTCTGCAAAATAGATGCTACCTCAGATTCTTTCTGCACGGTACACACGGAAACCGAATTGCTTCTCCTACCTGTGGAATCAGTGCTAGTGGTTTGAAAGCTGGAGGCTGCGTATATACAAGGTGCAAATTTTCTGTGTGCACTTCTGTAGGGAGCTGGGCTGCCTCTCGATGCCCCACAGCGCAGCTCCGCAGCAAGGGTAGGCTGCTGGCAGAAACGAACTGGGAAGCCTCGCTCAGCTCCGCCGGTGACCAAGAGGTGTTGCAGCAGCCCTGCACAGCAGGCGTTCGCCCTGCCTGGCCGTTCCTGCTGTACCCAAACCAGAACCGCAAACAGTAATGAGAGCAAACTCGGCTATGAAACTTCAACATATTTAGTAATGCCGCTAGCAGCTAGCCGTCTGCAATCCTTTTCAGTAAGCCAGCAGTCGAGGGTTTCGTTTCTGTGTGCGTTGTTCTGCAGTTTGTCAGCCATCTGAGGCGGGAGGAAGCGCCCTAGCAGGGACACGTCGCGTCTCAGGGGCACGTCGTGTGTGTGGAAACCTAAAGGCGATCCAAGGCCTGAAGTGCAGCAGATCGTTGTGAATACACACTTCACTTCCCTTGGACGTGTCACCCCGTGCTGAATGGTGCACTGGTGGACACTAGCATCTCCTTTTTTTTTTTCCACTTGTGCCCCTTCCTTTCTCAGTGCCTTTACCCCCTTTCAAAACCTCTGGGTTTTGAGGCTATTAGCAGGGACTGAGATGTTTTCCATCAAAACATTCTGAATTTTTCTCTTCTCTTGTCTGTGTCTTGTGAGACCATCCTAATCCCTACGTTTGCAGTGGGTCCTGGACAAACCTGAATGGTCCGTTTGGCAGGCTCTGCTGTCCCTCTTGCTTCCCCTTGGGTTAAGGGGCTAGTGGGAATGATTTCTTCCTCAGATGCTCACCGCTGGCTCCAGTGACCTCTATCAACCCCACCCAGGCATGGCAGGATGAAGAGGAAGCTTTTATCTGTCAGGGTGAGCTCAGCAGCTTCGTTTCATCAGGGGCCATAGTACCCGTTGGGAAGGCTGGAGAGCAAGCAGGAACACGTCCCACCTGCATTTGGCTCAGCGCAACCCACTCCGGGCAGAAACCCTCCGAAGAGTACTGCAGGCGGGAGAAAAGCACCCTTCGGAGGCCCCCGGAAAGTCCAGTTTTCCAGTGCGTTGGGCAGGCAGCCTGGAGCAGAGCCATCCCCTATGCCAGCCCTGTGGAGCACCAGCCCCTCGTGGTTCTCCCTCCCGCTGCAGCACATACCTTACTATTATTAATAGTCCGGAGGCGCCAACAGCGTGCTTTGTTCTGGACGGTATGCGGCTGCCCAGAGAGCAGGGGACTGTGTGGCAGCTGGTTTTGTACTGGTAGATGGATTTGGTAACGAGCGCTGTTTTTTGTCCCCGGTCTCTCGGTTTTTAATGCACCTTCCTGTCTTCCGCCTCCCCCGCGGGCTGTCCCCAGCGCTCTCAGCGGGGGAAGGATGCCGCGATCCCTCCGGCAGAGGAGAGGGAAGCGCTGCCGGGACACGGAGGTGCGTGGGAGCGGCAGGCTCACGAAGCATCCTGGCACTTCAGTGGGAGTAGATCAGCTACACCAAGTGGGCTGCGCGGTTCCCTGAGCGGCGAGCCCTGAAAATCCAAATGAAGAGTGAGCAAGAGAAAAAAGTCGGCTGCGAGTTCTTGCAGCCTGGGCTGCGAGCTTGCCGAGTCCCACGGTGTGGTTTGCTGGTGCCTTGTGCAGTGTGCAGGGAAGCGACCTGCTCCTGTGCGTTTGGCCTGGTGCATCTTGGCCCAGAGTCTCAGACTTTATCGTGCCGTCGCTGTGAAATCAGGGAAAGCTTCAAAGTCTGTGGCTGCTGTTTGTCGAACCGTAAGTCCTTAACAGTCGTATTTACTTTGGAGCTGGCAAAACTTTCAAATATGTCTGCTTTCAGGCCGCAAAACCTCAGCGAAAGAAGATGCAGATTGGCGTGCGAGCAAACGGCACTTTTGGAAAAAACAGTAGATTTGGAAAGCGTGCTGACAAAATGTCCCGTCACAGGGATTCCTGTGAACTCAGTGGGGAATAACAACAGGCAGCATGCACTGAACCTCCTGTCCCCCAGACTGGTAGCTGTTTAATGTTATTCCTGTAACCCGCATACTTCCTCTTCTTACGCCACCTCCTCCTGTTTCTCCACCCTGTGCAGTTCTACTGTTTCACCCAGTATTAGCTCACTGCAGCACAGTTTGTCTTTTTAACTACTTTGTGAAGTACCTAGTGCTCTTTTGGGTGCCGTAGAAATAATAATAATAATAATAATTTGCCAGGTGTACTGTGTCAAGTTGTTCTTGTATTGTTCATTGCGCAGACGCAAAGTGAGGGTGACTGCTGAATGCTGATAACTCAGCTGTAAGGTAAACCTCTAACACAGGGAGGGAGAAGGTCTGGTTTATTTATGAATACACTCAGAAACAGTGTCTGCCTTCCATATACCCGTGCTTTTTTAGGATAGCGCATTTTACTTGGATGCAGCATCACCAAAGGTCAATAATAATCAGGGCTAAATTGCTTACAGCGCAAAGGTAATGAAACGCTCTCATTACACCACTCATCGTTTTCATTGTTAATTTAATGTTGTTTAACTTTTCGCTGGTTCCTCTGGTACGAACGTGGCAGTGAGGCAGCCAGGCTGAGCCATCTGCTGCTGGTGCTTGAAAGGTACAGAAAGGCGCCGCAAAGAAAATTGATTGACTGCCGTTGACCGTATTAGGGAGAGACCTTACTTGAACCAGCAGTAACTGGAGGGAAGTGTAAACTGGCTTTAATTCTCTAGCAGACCTCTGAATATTAAGGATGTACACAGCAGCTGGGAGGAGGCATTCAGAGTCCGGTCATGTTCCGGATCACATCCCCTCGGCTTTCTCATTGTCGCTGTGATTGTTTGCAGCCGAGGGGAATTCTCTAGCTTTTGGACTTAATGTTAGATACGTAATTGGGTGGAGAATTAATGTAAACTTAAAATAATTCAGTTTCGCAGTCATTATACTCCTTAGCTTTAAATTATTTAGCTTTGTGTCTCCGGTATTTCCCAAAAGCCCTGCCATTACCGATCGTCTGACTCTCTTTATTAGCTTATATTTTTCCCTAAAAGCAAGGCCTCATGTACAGTGTAATTATCCAGCAGCGCCGATTAACTGCATAATTCTCTTTTCTGTAAAACTGCTGTGTAAATTACTTTTCATTTCACAAAAATGACTCGTCAGGCAATTTTGTGGAAGGTTTTTTGTTGGGTGGTTTTGGGTTTTTTTAAGTTCCCCTTTCCCAGCCACCCTCTCCATCACTGTGTCATGTTAATATCGTTAAATACTGTTGTGTATGATCTTGGTGCAAGCACTAAGCCCTACAGTGATTTCAGAGGAGAAAATTAAAGTGGTTTCTATGGTATTGTTACTTCTACCACCAGACCTGATAAGCAAAAGTTGCCAAGATATTCCGCTCTTAGAGTAGGGGTGTTTTTAAAGAAAATGGTCTGAACAACGAGATCAAGGAGGCTTGTTCGGTTGAGCTAGCTTTTGAAATCTCTGCTACTTGTCAGCCTGTCACACTGCATATTGCTGCTTCCAGTCTGCTTCGGTCACCTCGGAAGCCTACATGTCCTGTTCTTTCTTGCTGTTGTCCCTTCTCCATTTGCCTTGGCAGTGGCTCCTCACCCTTCCTGCAGCCTCTTGCACTGAGATCAAGAAGCCCACCTACCACCTTCCCATGCCCTTAGATATTTTTTCATGCTCCCTACACCTGCTTCCTGGGCTAGATGGTACTGAGAAGATGGCATGTCCTTGTGGGACTATAAAATACCCTTGAATAGGAAATGGTACAGTGCTCATCAGCTTGTCATCTAGATTCAGACTGAACAAAACACTGGACAGTGTACAGCAAAGAGCCCTGCCTTGTTGGACTGAAGGGCAGACTGGATGTGGGAAATTGAACCTTCTCCTTTCTGATGAGCGTGATTCCTTGGGTCTGCCATTTTTAAAGCTGTCATTTATTGCACGTGCCATGTATTTGTGAACACCCCTAGCAATGTGGAGTTTGGAGGTCATCCTAGTTCTGCTGGCGTAAGAACCAGCCTTCCTACTCCTCTGAAATGGGAGTCCTTCACTAAAGCTGGCATTTGGTTTCAAAAGGGCGTGCTTCACTAGTGTGTGTGTGTGTGTGTAGAAATAACTGACCAAAGTCTAAAATCCTTCATACTGAGTCAGTCCAAGCAGTCCCAGTAATCTGGCTACTGTTTAGCAAAAGAGTCAAAAACTGAGGTTGGTATACAGTGATTCTTTCTCTGGAATACCTACATCCCCTCCTTCTATCCATCTTCTACTTTATAGCTTAAGAAACCCCAGTAGTTTATGCACCTTCAGCCTCCAAGGCTACTTCTTGACCTTAATGTTTAATATCCATATATGGCCCTGCCCTTTGTGAACTTGTCTAGTCCTCCTTTGAGCCCATTTATTCTCTTGGCCTCTGCAGTATGTGGTGGCAGTGAGTTCCAAGTATGTGTTACATGAAAAAAAAAAGTTCTTCCCTCTGTTCAGTTTAAGCCTCCAGTTCTTAGAAAAAATAGTGAATAATCACTTCCTATCGTTACATTCTTGGCTGTGCAGAGCTCTGCTATCTCCCCTCGGTTATCTCACAAAGTTGGCATTCCCTGGGTAACGTGGTTGTGGGCCAGCTGTCAAAGATGTGGCTGAAATAATTTTCACAGGGAGAGTTTTCACTCTGCGCTCTCTTCTTGAGACCGAATTAATGCTAGGTCTGCCATCATTAGACTCTGTTACTAAGAATAGGATAAATTTAAGAACCGTGCTTCACGTGAACTATTCTATCACTCTTTACATTCAGAACATCACTACAAATCATTTCTTGTGGCATGAATAGTTGCAAAGCGTAAAACTGCTGCGATACCGGTCGTTTAGCTGCTCTCACTGTTTGCTTCTAATGAGTTGGTAGCTTGTTGAACCCTCTGGTTTTGAAGTATGACAAAATGATGCTTGTTGCTGTTCTGCTGCTTGAGCTATTGGCACATCTGTGTAGAGCTCCTCATTTCTGCAGTGCCAGGAAGAACTAGAATTCCTGCACCAATTGGTCTAATTATTTCCAAATTTCTCTCTCTAGCTTGTATTTCTGAAGCTAATTTCTTGTCTTTTTACATTGTTTTATGTCTTTTTTTTGTTTGTTTAATCCCATGTACCTGTCCTTTTAGACTATATGTCCTTGTGCTGATGTTCTGTGTGCTGCTGTGAGTTACAGCAACGAGCAGGTGGAGTCAGAGGAATCCGTATCTTTTACAATTAAAAAAAAAAGTTGATTTAATGTGTCTAAAAATGCAGATGTATATTTTGCGTTACATATTTACCCAATTTTTAGACTTCAACAACGTGTGTTAAAAATGATCCTGATACAGTTATTTTCCTGGTTCTTGTAGTCTCAGTGACCTTAACAAACAATTTTTTTGTTGACACATGGCTTGGCAAATAAAGGCTGAAATAGTAAATGGACTGTCCTCTTTGATGTGTTTCGAAACTGTTTTCCATCAGGCATCTGCAATACTGTTTTTAAAGGTTTAATTATACTCAAAGTCATTAGAAATCTGTTACATATGTCTGACTTTGAAGTGGGAGAAGTAACCACTTCAGTACATTCCTCCCCCCACCCCCAACTCCACTGCAACATTGCGACTGATAATATTTTCTCCTATTAATTAGTTTTATTATCACAGCATAGAGATCAGTGTCTTCAAATCTCCATCGGCCTTCAACTAGAGTGGCTGTCGATACTGAGGACAGATTTTTGTGGGACGTTAGGGGACATTATTGTTCAAAGCACCACGAACCCTGTGTTTTCCCCTACCATGTTTCAGTACACCTCGAAGGGATTTGCATCAGTATGTGTACTAAAGAGTTGCTCTACGTTAGCACTCCCTTATAATTGGGAGAAAAAGGCAGAAACGTGTTGCTTTGCAGCAAGGATCTCCTTAACTGTAACAGGGGTAGGGCTGTAAACCAGGCTAAGTCATAAAGGTCACAGCTTCTGTGAAAAGTTTCTCTATTAATAGTCTAAAAGTATTTTGTTTCTGCCAAGCTAGTGCTTAGAACCAAATTAGTCCGTCATTACAAGCCTGATGCACTAAAGTCAAGGGTGTATCGGCATGCCCTGTGTTGCCTTCAGACACCTTCCATGGTCCCTTGCTCAGACGCCGTTTTCATAAATGTACACATACGGCAAATAGGAGTAGAAAAGTTACCAAGCAATTTGTTGGGCAGTCAAACAATTTGTCAAACAAATGAGTCTTTTTTTTTTTCTTTGCTTTCCTTTTTCTCTGCTCTTAAATACATTGTGCAAACCACCACCTTTTTTATCAGCTGTGTGGAAATAGTTGCCTTAATTTCTCGATGATGTCATCTGTTGCCTTCAGTGTAACAGCTGAAGGTATTACCATGGATAAATAAATATTCAGTGTTTCTCTTGGTATGACTCCTTTCACTAGTCAGGTAGATAGGAAGAGTTCATTCTGTGTTTGATGGAAAGACATGGACATCTCCATCCCTTTTAAAACATACATGTCTAAGATACATGAGGTGAATTATCCCAAGAACTGCCAGTTTCTCCCTATGTCTTTCTGTCTTTTGGCCATCAAAGGAGTCTAAGCAAACCAGTTAACTGACTTAGAGAAAGAGAACGAGTTTTGAAGAGAGCGTAACAAAAGGAGATGTAAGGTAAAAATACTGACGTGGAGAAAAAATCCTCCCTTGAAAATTAGTAAGTGAGTTCTAATCCTAAATGCCATAAAACAAGCACTGAGTGAAAGCCGGGAAAGTGGAGTTTGAAGGAGCAGTTAATCTGGAATGGCATACAACTTTGTGTGCAGTAGGGATACGGGACTGTGACTCAGGATGTCATATCTACCATATGCCACCCCTTTTATCTTAGATATCTTACACCCAGACTTTTAAGGACACCCCAATCACCTATATTTTTCATTTTAGATAATACCTATTTTAAAAAGAGAAAAAAAAAAAGGCAGTTAATTACTCTGTCATTCCTTGTCTGAAAAATAATAGTAACATTGTCCATCAGCCTCACTTGTGTATTGAGATAATAAAGTCATAAATCTGAACTCCGTTCACATATTATGTTGATTCTTGTAGTAAAACCTATGAATTATAGATAAACCTCATAATAATTGAGAAGAAAGAGAAAAATAAAGTTTACTTCTTCATTTGTTTTATTTTTGCTCCCTCTAGTAGCACAAAAAAGAATTGTTTGTTACTGTAGTCCTAAGGGTGAGACCACTGGTGACTTCTGGTGCTCTCATAAATTCCGTTGGGCCCTCGAGATGCAGTTTTTAAAGTGGCCATGCTCCATGTGTCGTTTCTGAATCGTAATTGTGTTAGACACAAAAGTAAAGATTTTGATCCCAGTGGTGCAAGTGCACTCGTGCAAACAACCCTTTGCACCTTCAGGGAATGTCTTTGACTTCCGTGGGGTCCCACACGGACACAGGTTCAGCCATCTGGATCCAGTTGACGGATTTAACATTTAGATCCACCAATTTCAGTTTTTTACCTTAAGGCACACAACAAAACACAGACTACATATGTCAGTGTTGGGCAGCTTTCTCCTTAAAAAGCATTGGGATAGTGTTAGTGCGGTCTTCTGGAAGACACTTTATGTCTGGGATGCTTCACTTGTCATGTGACAAGAAAGTTAAGTTTCGAAGTGTGTGTAGGTGGAAGTCTTCATTTGTTGACTTAATGTTCGAGTCCTTTAGCAATGACGTGACTTGGTGCTATCAGTTACTTCTCCAAAAGTAGCAGGAATAACTTGATCGCACCGCAAATCTAATGGGCAGAGTCCGGCCCTGGTTCCTTGCCACGTGTTTTGGCCTCTTCTGGTGTGAGTACCAAAGTTCAGCTGAGTGCTGGTGGATCATGCCAGGGAGGGCAGTGGCACGTGTTAGCTCCCTAACCTGCTTCTCTGTAGGGTTAGAGGCACCTGGGGCTTGGGATGGAGGGGGAAGAAAGCAAAACTGCTGCCTTTTTTAGTCGCCTGTGGTTGTATCATTTGAGGTGTATGGTAAAACCACACTGTGAGAAAGGTCATGTAATGATCGTGTAATTAGTAATGGTGGTCAAGTAGAGTCTAGTAACAGGACTGCTCTGTATTCAGGCTGCTTAAAATTGTCTGATCTTGCAGCAGAGTGAGTCAGGGATTAATTCAGAAGTTAAACTTGGTCTTTTTTGTTTCTTACGTGTTTATATGTTTCTTACGGTACTTTGTGTCAGTCTGCTAGTCTCAAATCCTTGTTTCTCAGAATCCTTGTTTGGCTTGTTTCTATGCTGCTCATTGAAAAGTGCATTTCCTGACTGCAGCCGGAAAAAGGTGAGGATGAAGCCATCTGTTGGAGTTTTCTCTATTTTTATAGCCTTTATCATTCCACAAGACCTTGCGTATGCCTCACAGCAGGGCAGCTAGGTCCACACTTCTTAACTTCAGCTTCACCAGCTGTAGGATATTTGGGGCCTCAAAATGGCATGTAAGGAACTGAACTGTGTGGGTTTTATACAGAAAAAAGAAGTCTGTGAGTTGTGAGGAGAGCACAAACATAGCCCTAAGATAAATTAACATGTTGATGTACTAGAGCACTGCATTAAGTACCCCTCAGCAGTAACTATTCCAAAAGGCAGTTCCTGAGTGGTCTCTGATGTCTCTATATGTCCTTACCAGTAGAAATAAGACCACGACAACATGTGAATGTGGGAATCCTCAAAATGCTGACAGTAGATGTGAACTTAAAGTTTAGTAGCTTGGTTTTGAAAACACATTTATGGGAATCTGCATAGAGGGGACTGATCCAGCTGAACTGGACTTGTTTGCCCAAACAAACCTCCTTGTGTGCTTGAGGGCTCACAGAATCAGCCTCTAACTGCAGCAGTTTACAGGAGTTACGCATGCACGGACTTCTAGAAATCTCTCTTTCAGATATTTCTGTATTTCTGTTGGATTCACGTGAATGCCAGGGATGTGGTCACGTCAAAGAGCATGTGAGAAACGCTGGAGTTGGAGGAGGGCCGGTACCCGACCTAAGACGCATTACGGGGGAGGACACCAGCAGCAGGGTGCGGGAGGGACATATATAGAAAAATAGAGAGACTTGTGCCAAGAGCGGTGGCTGAGTGGCAGAGCTAACTGCAAATATTAGGGGAAGGGAAAAAAGAAAGGAGTTCAGGCAGGGTGTTTTAGCTTGAGCAATAGCTTTGCTTATGTGTTAAGTTTTATGACACATAAAGTAGCCTGGGCTCATCTGATAAACTCCACCAGCACAGTGTCAGTAGACTGTGCCTGAAGAGAGAGATTGTAAAATTGTTCAGTGCTATAAAGCTGTATTCTTCAGGTAGACTTTTTTCCCCGGTTCAAAGTCATTATGAAATGGCACCTTTTTGTTCTGTTTTTTTCTGTGTCTCCTTCTTTTCTCTGTCCTTTTCCCCCTCCCTTTCTATCTGAGGGGCTGTCATTAGACAAAAAGCAGCACTATTTTTCTAACATTTCTCCAGGTGACTGATAGGGGAAGGGGGAGGGGAAAAAAAAATCTTCCTTTCTTTTTTTCCCACTTCAGGCCTCAATTATTCTGTACGCTTTGAAGAGCCGTGTAGCTGAACTGCAGGAATGGCCTGATTTCTTCTAGTGAAGATGCCTTCCAGTCATCTTCCCCGCACTGTGCAGCTCGCAGCACTGAAGTCTTTATTTTGGGGGAAGAGGAGAAGGAAGTAGAGGATTGTTTGGAGGGTTAAGGAACAAAGACCGGGCAGCTAAGGAAGGAGAGAACTGAAAACTAAAGGAGGCTGCTGCCATCTAGAGTCGAGACTTAGCGATGAGTGCCTTTTCAAGGGTGGCACTCAGTTAATGTGGCTGTGAAAACAGTAGCAGAGGAAAACCCCTCAGAGCAATAGGATTGCTTGCGTTGCTTTCCATTTCGGTGGGAATAATGGGAACTTCTAAAAGTGTGCTGGATTTTTACGAAGTGCTTTTTTCTGTACAGGTTATCTAGGTGTATTAATTCTGGTTAAAGTTTCCTAATCCCATATAAAAATTTAATAATTACATCGTGCTAAAAGGAAGACAGCAATTTATGAGTAAGTACACATTTAGAGGAGGCAACAAAAAATTACAACTAAACTGGGCGCAGATAAATGAGAGTGAAAACATTCCCTTCAGTATTGTGCTCAGTGTGATACAGTTTTCATTCGTATCTATGATATCACTAGGATATGCTGTAATATTAAGCAGCAAGTTGTAAGTTTTACTTTTGTCACCTTTTAAAATTTTTCAATTTTATAATATAACGTTGTTAAATCCCAAACATCACCTGACAGTCAAGTTGTAGAGGGGTTTTGAACTTTCTTTAAAATATTAATTTGGAGCACAAACAGTGTAACATGAAGATCAGTCGGAAAAAGTATGTGTGTAGGAGCTAACCAAGCTGGTGAGAAGCTAAGCTTTCTCTCCAGAGCGAAAGAGAGAAAACAGATTACTCGGTTTTCATGAGTTCAAATCCTGGAAATATTTAGAAGGACAACAAACTACTAATTGAATAAATTTTTTAAAGTCTCCATTTTTACAGCCTATGCAGGTACCTTTTTAAGATAGCTTCCAAACATGACAAGTCACTCTGGCATCCTATTTTGGTTTTAGACTTTAAAAATGACTTATATATTTGGAGTGAAATGGCCTCTTCTTAACTTTCCAACCACCTTAAAATTTGACCTGAATTTTAAACCCTTCTATGCCGTTTCCTGGCTGTGTTCCTGCAAGTAGTTGTGCTGAAAGCGAATTGGATTTAGAAGAGCACATGTAAAGATGGTATCAGAATTGTGGTCTGTATTAGGACTTGTTAACTGACAAGCATCTTTTTGTTTGTTTTTGCTTGATTTAAAAAGTCTGCTCAATATTTTCCAAGTTGATTGCATTCTTCTTTGCAAGGACTTGCAGAGTATCCTGGGAGTACAGACAGGAAGGCAACCTGTGTGTAGAAAGGCATATACAGAGGGGCTGTTCCCACTGCGGTGTTGCAGGGCTTTTCTCATCTCCCTTGTCTCCTTTCCCTCAGATGTTTCTCCAGCTCCAGACTCTCAGTCCCTTGTGTAACACCGTGCTGGCAAGTTAGCACTCAGCCCAGGTGGTAGCATACTGGGGAGGACTGGGAGCAGGGCAGGCAGGCAAAGCAGATCCAGTGCAGAGTTGACTGGAGTAAGGCTGTGATTTTTGACTTAGAAATCACAAATTAAAACCGCTTGTTTGTTTGTTTTACACTTTTTTCCCCCTTCTAATTATGAGTAGAACTCAGAATTGGTGACCTTAGTCTGGATGACTTGAAGGTTTGTAGTAACTTGAACTGGGACAGTGGCAGACACCTTTTGGCCTGTGTCGCATTTGGTACCCTCACTTGTCTGGTCCTCCGTTGCTGCTCCCTCTGCCCGTGATGGTCCGGTTTCACAGTCCCAAGGGAAGACCCAGCAATGGGTCCTTCTGGGAGGAGAACCTCTCTTGCGCAAGGGCAGTCTTCTCTCTCCCCGCAAGGCAGCACCCTGCCAAAGTCTGAGTTTGCAGGAACAAGCAAACACTGTTGATGAGACCAGGTGCCTCTGATCTCCTGCTCTGGGGCAAGCAGAAGCTCCCGCTCTCGTATTGTCATTAGGGCTGTGAAGCAGGCTGCCTCACAGCACAGCCTCTGCATGGACCAGCATGTCCCATCCAGTTCCTGAAGGCATTAGAAATCCTGTTGCATGCTTGGAGTAGAGGTATGGTGTTTGGTGCAGAAAGGGTAACAGACTGTACCGAGTTGAATCTGTGTGAATGTCACATCCCCAGCGTGTGGCTTGCGGGGTGGTGGAATGGCCTCATTCCCCTTGGTGGGCTGCAGACAGGGGCAGGGGAAGGAGAACAACCATCAGGTGGAGCAGAGCAGGGCTGGGCTCAGCATGGCATACACAAGCTCAAAATACTGTGCCCTAATATTTGGTGCTGGGCGTGCTTTCGGAATAGGTACCTTTTGCCATTACAGCATGCTTATGTCTTTTCATCGCTAGTGCATCCTACTTCCAGAGCCTTGATATAACTGATAATTATCAAAAACATTTTCAGAAGGTTTACATATTTCCATTTTCTATGTAAAAGGCTATGTTTCAATTAGTCTTCGCTTGTGTCATTTGATACTATTTTAATTTTCAGCTATTCAGATCTTGATCTCTTCGTTTTAGTCAACTAAATGTGTAAACACACTTTGTGTTTGGGAACCACCTCTTAGCTACATGTATTTAGAGGCGTTTGTGTCTGTACATGCAGCACTCCCTAATTTAAAAGCGCACAGTGCTCTTTGTCCTTTGCTTTGGCTCTGGCAGCGTTTTTCTGACCTCTGAACAGAAAGGAATATCATTCTGTTTTCACAGAAGTTCAGCTTAGAATCAAACATTGCACACACTTTGATAAATCTGCTCAGCCACTTTTTAAAAAGAAGGCTGTCAAAAAAGTGCTTTATAGTTATACTCTTTTTTTTTTTTGTTCTCAGTTCTTTGAATTATCCTATTCCAAGCCTTGAAAATAACTTCACATTCGTTAGTAGTTTTGTCTTTTTCCGCTTTCCCCCAGTGTGCTCTTGTGTTATTATTGCAGCCTAGGCACAACTGTTAAGAAGTTGTTAAATTCACAAAGTACGTGAACTCTTTTTTCCTTCATCTCCTGTGAACTGCTTGATCTCTGTATTTAATTCCGAGGTCTGAAATGACACCCTGGCACCGTATCTGTCTCTCTCCCTTGCTCGGTTCTCCACAGCTCTGAAAGGAGAATGACGCTTATGACAGATTACTCATACTATTTTCCTTTGTAGCTGCTGCAATTGAGAAGATTCACCCAAAACTTTTTGAGTGTTGGGGGGGGGAGTGGGTGGGATTAAAATTCTCTGCTTGCTGGTCTAACATGATTACCTCCTCTATCTCCTTTTCCCTCTTCTGGTTAAATAGAGTTTTACACTAACACAATATTTCTGTTTACTTTCTTATCTGCGCATAAGTGTCTCAGGATTTATGTGCAGAATCTGGGTTTGGAAAAAAGGTAGATTAGTTTGCTTGTATTCTCTGGAAGGTTTATGGGATTTGGCATTTATTTAGTCATTAATAAACTTACTGCATTCTTCAAAGTTTTATATGGAAGAAAACGTGGAGGGGAAGAATATTCTGAACAGGAGGTATTTACAGAATTTACTTGTTTTTTAGATTTCTGCGTGCTTGCTTCATGCTTTATGCTGGCAGTTCCACCCACCCTCATTTACAATGGCTTTTTGTATGTGGCATCCACACAGCGTAGCATCATTAGATTACACACACAGCATACAGGTCTCATGCTGCAAATGCTGTTGTCATGCTTCTTCACTGAGAGCGTAGCATTATTTCAGGGAACTGCGCTGTACTCGGTACATCTACAAATCTGAGCAAGACCTGAGAGGAGCAGCAAACTGTGTAGATTGCTGGAGGGGATAGCTAAGAGGACAGAGTAAAAGAGTTAAATACGTATGGCTTGGCTAAACAGCATTTCAGGGGAGTGTAGCATCATGTCTTGGAAATGTAGAGGAGAGAAGATGGAATAAGAAAGAATCAATTAAGACTGTACATGAAAGTATTAGGTAAAAGCAGTGGCAACATTAATTTTAGCTATTTAACCCTCAGTTTAAAAACTTGCTGCCTGCACCTTTCCTGAAGCAAAAAAGTCCAAGGATCCTTTATGAGTGGGAACCAGAAGACGGTATGACAGTGGACTCTCAGATTGTTGTGTGTTAAATTTGGGGGAATCTCCCAGTAAGGAGTAGTTTGCGTGGCTGCTGCTTCTTTGGGTGGTTTATACTACCTTCTCCTTTCTCCTGTCAACATGTCCTGTAGGACCTTTGTTATTACAGGTGATGTCCCCATGCAGTTTCCTCCAGGAGGGAGGATGAGGTGTCAGGTGAAGCATATGTAATTCAAAATTCTGCTACATTGCAATTTGTCTTGTCTGTGCAGGGAAAAAGAGCGTGATCCATGCTGTGTGCATGACTTCCCTGTACTCCCGTCATGTTAATCCATATTTCTGTATCAGTTGTCACGCTGATAGTCTGGGCAGTGTTAGCTGTAGGCCTAAAACCAGGCAGAGCTGCAAAGGGAGTAGGGAGGGATGAGTGAAGTGAAGGCTCCGTGGAAATCAGTAGGAGGTTGCCAGCCAGTGTCACCAGAATTTCCCCCTGAGATAGTGATGTGTTAAGTTGGCTCTTCCGCAATTCGGAATTGGAGCCGTTAGATATTTTACTCTTTTAAAATAATTCTTTTTTTCTCCCAGATATTTACTGAACAGCTCTTCACCAAGATGCCCTGTTAGATTTTGGTTAGCTCGAGTGAAAAAATGCTTATGTTACCGTGTCTCCATTTAAGCAGGCACTACTGTCCTTAAATTGTCAAATATAATATGACGTGTCAATTATTGTACGTCAAGCACATGATGTATTTTCAGCCCCTGTTAATTTAGATGGATTTGGACATGTATTTGACGTATTCTAATGGTCCTTCCTCAGTTTAGTGAATGTCTTGAAAACACCATTGAATGGCACATAAATCACAGCACCACCTTTTGCAGGGACGTCTGCCAAAACATGAAGTAGCGGCTTCGCATTCCGGCAGGCGTTTGGCCAGTAATGGCTCTCTTGTCCCAGAGCTGGGAGCCTGCAGTTTCTGGCAGGTTTGCCAGCAGGCGGAAGCAGTCTGATCACAAACCTGTTTTACTCAAGGAGTATTTAATCATTACTTCCGAAAAAGAAAACCTACCATTTTCTTAAGGGATCTTTTATAAATCTCGTATCGGTATTTGGCTCACAGAATCACAGAATAGTAGGGGTTGGAAGGGACCTCTGTGGGTCATCTAGTCCAACCCCCCTGCCGAAGCAGGGTCACCTACAGCAGGCTGCACAGGACCTTGTCCAGGCGAGTCTTGAATATCTCCAGAGAAGGAGACTCCACAGCCTCACTGGGCAGCCTGTTCCAGTGCTCCGTCACCCTCAGAGGGAAGAAGTTCTTCCTCATGTTCAGACGGAACTTCCTGTGCCTCAGTTTGTGCCCATTGCCCCTTGTCCTGTCACTGGGCACCACTGAAAAGAGTCTGGCCCCATCCTCCTGACACCCACCCTTCAGATATTTGTAGGCATTTATAAGGTCCCCTCGCAGCCTTCTCTTCTTCAGGCTGAACAAGCCCAGTTCCCTCAACCTCTCCTCGTAGTGGAGATGCTCCAGTCCCCTCACCATCCTCGTAGCCCTCCTCTGGACTCTCTCAAGTAGCTCTTCATCTTTCTTGAACTGGGGAGCCCAGAACTGGACACAGTACTCCAGATGAGGCCTCACCAGGGCAGTGTAGAGGGGAAGGAGAACCTCCCTCCTCCTGCTAGCCACACTCTTCTTAATGCACCCCAGGATCCCATTGGCTTTCTTGGCAGCCAGGGCACACTGCTGGCCCATGGTTAACCTGTCGTCCACCAGGACACCCAGGTCCCTCTCCGCAGAGCTGCTCTCCAGCAGGTCCACCCCAAGCCTGTACTGGTGCATGAGGTTGTTCCTCCCCAGGTGCAGGACCCTGCACTTGCCCTTGTTGAACCTCATCAGGTTCCTCTCTGCCCAGCTTTCCAGCCTATCCAGGTCATGCTGAATGGCAGCACAGCCTTCTGGTGTATCTACCACACCTCCCAGTTTGGTGTCGTCATCAAACTTGCTGAGGGTACATTCTAACTCTTCATCCAGGTCGTTGATGAAGAAGTTAAACAAGACTGGGCCCAGTACTGACCCCTGGGGGACACCACTTGTCACCAGCCTCCAACTAGACTCATCGCCGCTGATGACAACCCTCTGAGTTCTGCCATTCAGCCAGTTCTCTATCCACTTCACCGACCACTCATCCAGCCCACACTTCCTCAGCTTCCCTAGGAGGATATCATGGGAGACTGTGTCGAAAGCCTTGCTGAAGTCAAGGTAGATAACATCCACATCTCTCCCTTCGTCTACCCAGCCAGTCATGTCATCGTAGAAAGCTATCAGATTGGTCAGGCATGATTTCCCTTTGGTGAATCCATGCTGACTACTCCTGATAACCTTCTTTTCTTCCACTTGCTTGATGATGGCCTCCAGGATAAGCTGCTCCATCACCTTTCCCGGGATGGAGGTGAGGCTGACCAGCCTGTAGTTCCCTGGGTCCTCCTTCTTGCCCTTTTTGAAGATTGGAGTGACACTGGCCTTTCTCCAGTCCTCGGGCACCTCTCCTGTCCTCCAGGACCTCTCAAAGATGATGGAGAGTGGCTCAGCAATGACATCCGCCAGCTCCCTCAGCACTCGTGGGTGCATTCCATCGGGCTCGCGTTGTCTGGTGATGTGTGTGTGATAGGGAAGTATGCAGCAGGACCGTAGGCATGATCACCATATAGCATTAGTAAAGATTTCTTACTAATCATATTCACCTAAAATACGCACCTAGAATAAGGATGAAACACTCTCTCTGGACGTAGTTGCAAACAGCATTTACTGACTGCTAACAGAGTGAGAAGTGAAGAGAGATTATGCTTTGATCATTTATACTTTCAAGATTTGTTAGTTCTGTTTAGTGATAGTTTTTACTCTTTTGCTTGAAAAACGTGGGTGGAGTTGGAGGCCCCTTGCTTCTGTGTTCGCACAGTTGTGCGATTCAGCCACTTCCCAAAAAGATGATACACCTAAGATGGCGGGAGAAAGAGGGAGAGAAGGAGGAAGAGTAGTATCCCCATACTTTTCAAATCGGGAACTAAACCACGAAAAGAATAAGGGACAGGACTAAGGAGACCCTGGAAATCGGATGCAGCACTCCAGATCCCCAGGCCATGTTGTCCCCCTTTCCAGAGCTTCGCTGCTGTTTGAACGTAGCGCATTGCTTTACTGAGAAGCTGTACATTTAATTTAGGTATACTTTCAAATGGTATTGTTGAGTAAGATGGGCTCCGAAATAATGTGAGACTTCACAATAGTGTCGTCCTTCAAAATGGCTTTTAAATCCAGTGCTTTCAGATGGATAGGGGTAGGCTTCAGCCCCTCAGAAAAAAAAAAAAAGCTTACCCACAGCACATGTCTGTAAACTACGTCTCTGCTCTTTGAACTCCAGAGGCTGAAATAAAAGCAGCCTGTCACAAGAACGGATGAATACTGGGCCATTTTTTGTTGTTGCTCAATTATTTTATCACAGAGATGAGACAGCAGGATTTACCAGCCTGGTGTTAAATAGAGACTAGTGCAGTATGCACTGCCGGTTTGGGTGATACTCTGTAATTGCATACTGTGTCCCTGCCTGCCTTGTCTTTTCCAGATGAGGTTTGTCAGACTTTTGGTATGGAGAGATGCATGAGGTCTGCCTGCCAGGGCACCGGCCACTGAAAAAGGTTAAAGGTGTTTTGGAAATGATTATCATTTACTGAACACAAAACACGTTGAAATTTTGACATCTTATTTTGGTGGGAAAGACCGTAACGTGGCCAGCAAACACAGCCTATTAACACTACCTTGAATGAATACATTGGCAGGAGCGCTGCAGCTTTGTTCTGTGCCTGCTGCAGGGCGAGTGGTGGGGTGGGTACCCCTGCCCACATCCTCCACCTGCTTCCTGTATGGCAGGAGGAGGGCTTTGTCGTGCCACATGATGCTTCTACATCACATTTAATTAACATTTTCACTATTAAAAAAATCCTTCATATCACTACTCAGGACTTCTCTACCTCCGTTTGTGTAACAGGCCGGGCTGCATTTGAGTGGCCAGATGTGAGAAGTAAACGAGAAATGGGCTTTACCCAAAGCAGCGGGTGGCTCTGCGGTGTGCGGGACGCCATTCCCAGGGTGAGGTGTCTGGCTTGTCTTGTTCAGGCGGCCGCTTGCCGTGGTCACAGTTGTCTCGTCTGACCTTGCGCCGAATGCTGCTCCGATGTCTCCTTCCACCTGCCTAACGCTTTTTCTTATTTACTGTAGTTACAGCGATATCATTTTGTCTTGCTGGGAGTTTTGGATCTGGATTTGGGGTTTTTTTCTATGCCTCTTCCAAATGAACAATTGTGACAGCAAAATGCTTTGATAATTATCCCTTTTTACTGCATGTGAAAGCTCCAAATGTTTTAGGAAATTGTGGGGTTTTTTTGATCTTTAAAGTTCTGGTATGTTCCATCCCATTTGACAAAACAAAACAAAACAACATATGTGCAGGGTTGGGTTTTGCTAGATTTTAACAGACTCTGATTTCTCCAGTAAAAGCTTGAGTGTAAGCATGCCGCTTGTTCTTAATTACCATATTGGCAGTACTAGTTGGTGCTTTATTTGGTGGCTGATACTGTTTGTAAGGTCGCAGATAGTAAACAAGCAGAGATTTTAATAGATGAGGGAGGGAAAAATATCCAGAAGTGGGTGTAGAGCATTTTTCTTTTTAATTTTTTTTTCCCCCCAAAAGGAATTTTAGGAAGTGAAACTAAAAAAGTCCTGATGTGGATTTAAGTTATTAAGCCAAACATCCTGTTGGTGATGATTTGGGAAACTGGTGCTTTCAGGGAAACAATAGAAATTCCGGAGATGAATGAACTGGATCCTGGGTCAGCACGACTGGCTTTTGGCTAATACATGCAGGAAGCCTGTGGCAAAGCAAGGGACCGCTGGGTCCTGGACTGGTGCTCCTGACTGTGCATTTAAGATGCTTGAGATTCAGAGCACTCTCTTCTAGCCACTCAGATCTGTTGACCTGCCTTCGGGACTGGAAGACTACGCTTGGCAGAGCGCTAATGAGCAACATGCATAAATTAGCAAGGTGAACGGAGTGGCCCGTTATTACCATCCCTTGATTCTCGGCGTTGTAGGAGACGCAGTCGGGAGGGATGCGCCCACTTCAGAGAATGGAGCCAGACAGATCCGCTTCGCTGCTTTGCAAGAGTTCCTTTGTAATGCGAGAATGCTTCCAAGTGTGAAAATAAATGATAGTGGCGGTAGTGTAAAAAATAAATACACCAAGTAATAACAAGGCCATAGAAATAGTCTTTAGCGTTAAATAAGGCAAGGAGTATCATGCAGATAAAGGAGGTCCGATAAGCATTTCTAAGGCATCGGTGAGAAATCCTGCTGGTGACTGGGTGATGCTTCTGCGTGGATGGAAACCAAGTTTCTTCCCTCCTTCCTAAGGCATTGCCGAATCAAAGGGAAAAATGAAAACGGTGGCTATTTAACCCCCGGTGAAAGAGTTTTCATTTAACTACAATACTATATGACTATGAATTCTCTCTTCTTCTTTCGTTGGGCAGCATTGTTTCTAAGTATTTATCTAAATAATTCTTGTGGGATGAAGCTAAGTAAAATTTGTTTCATAAAGCCTGCAAACATGCAGTTCTGCCTGTTGCGAGCCTTGAGGGAAGGGCTAGGTCAAAAATCTGACAGTTGCAAAGCTTGTTCAACTGTGTGTATTTTTATCCCTTTCTGAACAAAACATTCAATGTCTGTTGGAAATAGCAGAATAATTTCCCTCAAATACTTGCATACTTGATGTCCCACAGGGAGGCATACGCCCTTCAGCCAGTGGGAAAACATCTCTTATCAGGAGAATGCATTGTGTTACATTTCAAAAAACCTGAAGAGGCAACTTCATTTAGATCTTACCCAAATTAAATCCTCACATGAGAACTTTCCTACAGAGTCACATATGAAGTGATAGCTAACACAACCAGCCAAGTCCTCAGCCTCGCGTTGCCTTAGCGGGGCTTGAGCATGCATAGGGTGAAATCTTGACCCTTTATTGTGATGGCGAAAAGTCCTCAAGATTTTGTTTTTGCCTTTCTAAAGAAGAATATTGCCATGCTAAAGGTGTCTGTAGTTTTTCCTGACCAGGCAATAGCCACACTGAGGGCCACCTAGTTGTTAAAGTGGAGGGGCATGAGAGCAAGCCCACGCAGCCACCTCGACCCAGTGAAGCTCAGAGGAGCGGAGCTGCTTGGCCACCAGCCTAATCAATGCTCTTCAAAAAGCGTTATGGGGTATTTAATGTGAAGAATAGAGACTGTGTACTCTGTGTGCAAATGGAACAGTTTATAGTGTGACAAACAGATGTGTTAAAGATGTATTTCCCTAGATTTCTTAGTAGAAAAGCGTGTCTTATGGCTATATGCAATCTGCCTACAGAAGAAATTTTGCTCTTAATCAAACCTTGCCCTGCCCGTGAGCACATGAGATTGTAAACAGAGTGCTGCCTTGGTGAGAAAGTGTTAAAGGGACCAATTCATGAAAACCACAATAGTCTGGTTTCCTCTTTCTGTTGGGAGACTGTATGTCTGACTCCACTGAAGACATTGGCAGCTTTGCTGGACTTCTCCGAGGCACGCTTCCAAGCTGGACATCCTTCTGACTGCTGAACTGCTCTAGTGATAAACAAGGTGTAGTGGAAATTTGCCTTTTTGGTATGTGTGAGAAGTAGGTAAGTGCTCTGCTGCCTAATTAATTACAAGTGAAAGACTCTGCTTACCCACAGTTACTCAGGGTGCAGACTGAGTATTCACTGGGTGGAAATCAGATTGATTTCCATGACGAAGAGAAGAAAAGGAATGGTTGCCCATATGGTCCAACTGATCTGCGCAAGGCCAGTAGACCGATACGGTGACTCTTCCAGCTCACAGATGGTAGTCATGGGTTCCTGTTTCTCAGAAATGATACGGCCGAGTGATTTCTGCAACTTTCAGGGACACCTTCTATCCCAGTGTGCAGATGAATCCGCTAGAAATCTCTCCAATACTAGCAAACACGGTGACACAGCAACTATATAAACTTCTGCCTATGCAAATACCTTATTCAGTGACAAAACGACAAAACCTGGCCCCGTGATTCTCTAGAGAGGCAATTCCCAGCTGGGGTGGTGGCAGCAAGCCTGGGGGAAGAGGGAAGGAAAATAAAGGGCAGGAAGAGAAAAGAAATGGCAGTCCCTGGCAAAGGAGACTGAGGAGCTGGACCCAGTGAAGCCCAGAACATTGCTTGGTTTTCAGGTAAGACTATATCATAAATAGGCGTGGAAAACCACAGATGCAAGGAGAAATAGTGGGGTTTCTTTGTATCACAGTAGTGTATTAGTACTCTGTTTGTGGATTTGGACCTCACTGTAGTTATTTTGCTTTGCAAACACAAACCATCAGAAAAGGTGTAGCAAAGGTTTTGTGATCTGGATGGAGAGATACTTCATCAACGTGCATGGCTGTAAATCCAGGTACGAGTTAGCATATTGAATAGAAAAGCTAGCTTCTTGTATAACGTAAATGCATAAGGATTCCTCGTTGTTGTTAACAAAAATGCGTGGTAACACAATCTGTATGGCCTCTGGGGTGTAGCAACAATTTGATTTATAGAATATTTTCTCACGTTCTCGTATGAAAAAATTACTTCCAATAGGAGAGCGTACTCTGGAGGGGGGGAAAAAAAAAAAAACATAAATCTCAAACTTTATCGATTAGAAAGTAGTTTTAGAACCAGATCTCTGAAATATGGTGTTGTGCTTGGTAACATTTTTGTCCCCAGATGAATTAAATTAGTCCCTTTTCTCTTAGCCAGATCAAATAGATGTGATACTTATTTTATCTCCGCAATAGATGAGTTCTTTGCAATATATATTCTCAGAGACAGGAGCTCGTAGAGAGCTGTGGGGCATACAAAATTGTGGTTTTGAGATAACATTCTGTTGGGAGTGGCAGGTTATCTTTACATATATAAGCACCGAAGTGTACACTTCGATGGAGTCAACTATTTAGTAGTTACCAAAATCTGCTTGATGACAAGGAGTATTGCGGATGACCACCCATAATTGCATTATACACGGGTATCCAGGGTAATCAAATATTTAACGTATCAATAATAACCCTTCTGAACAGGAAGGAAGAATAGGTCATTCACATGAGCTTCAGTCCCAGTGGACGCAGTGTCCTCATTTAATGTCACTGACCTGGCAAGACATTGCGCCACAATTTTGTCAGCCACGGATACACAAGAGAGAATTTTTAATCACCACCCCAGGGATCAGTTCCCCTGTTTGTTAGTCTGACCCACAAGAGGAGGTGGATGCACAGGCGAGAGTCATCACCGTACAGACGTTGGGGCTGATTCCTGTGCTGCACAGGCGTGAGAAATCAGAGTTGGAGATGTAAGAAGAAAATGGAATCTGGAGAGCAAGCTACAACACGCAAGGAGTTCTGCACTAGAAAGTGGAGCGTCTAGGCTGTTTCTACAAGTAACCAGAACAAAGGTGAAAGACGTGAATGTGTACAGAAGTCATAGAATTTCCATGCAGGAAATTTCAGCTCAGGCCGTGTCTCCAACAGAGTAGTCTTTATTTCCCTTTTCTAATTTCCTCTGCTGAGAAAACCAGTATTGCTGTAGCTTGTTTGCATATGTGCTGCCAGAAAAACTTGAAGGAAAAGCATGACTCAGAAAGGAGAAGGGAAGGTAAAAAGCAGGGCCCTGTGCTCTCAAAGCTGAGTTGGAGGTGCTCAGTTACCCAATTTTCTGCTCTGTTTAGAAGGGGACAAAGAAGAACGAACAGACGGAGCATTGATGCAGCCTCCGTCTGGAAGGAGCGCTCGGGCGGCTGGTGCGTTAGAGATCCTGTGAGTGATCGCTGCTGTGCTGCCAGCTCTGGAAGGAGGGGGCGAAAGGAGATGCTCTTTCTCTGCTAGACCAGGTTCAGCTCTCAGGCCTGAGCTAGCACACATCAAACACGTTTGGCGTACAGGATTTGAGGAACTATTCGTGCTTTCAGGAAGACATACAAAGCTTTGTCTTCAGAGTCAAAGAACAGACCTTTGCTTGTGCACTTTTTTGCAAGTTCCATGTGAAGATACGTTTCCCCCACTGCTTGAGGTTTCCTTATTTTCATGGATTTCTAGTTCAGCTTGGAAGAACATTGGGCTAAAGCAAAGTAAGCTCATTTTTTTAAAAAAAGAAAGAAATTCAGGCTTGCGTTAGCTCATGGTCACTCAGCTATCTTTTATTATAATGTGTAGATATGTGTATTTATAAATATAAACATTTATGTAGGAAGCATTTAGAATAAGTGAGCATTCATTAGAAACTCCCTTTAGAACATGAGCATGGCTGAGCAGTGGAACGTGCTGCCCAGAGAGATGCAGTTTTTTTCCATCTTTGAACATTTTCAGACTTCAGCAGGACAAGGCCGTGGGCAATCTGGTCTCACTCTGACGTTAACCCTGAGAAAGTTGGTAGGTTCCTCTTCATCTGAATTTCTCTCTTACTCTTTATTCCACAGTAAAAAAGAGGGGTTAAAATGGGCTTCAGCATCCAGACCAGTCTATGCACTGTGTTCAGCCGTCCTGAGAAGCTGGGATTGGCGATGATGCAGCCATGCACATGTTAGAAAAAAAATCTCCTAAACAGATTTAAAACAACTGCCGTCATTTGTCACCTCAAAATCTATGGCAAAATATTAAGGACAAGTGTCTCACCTAACATGACCCCATCTGTCCAAACCAAGGGAAAAACGAGAGCAGTGAAGCGGAATTACGTTTAAAATTACTGAAAGTATTTTGTCTAGGTGTAAAACATCGTAGCCTTACTGTCTAATGTTTCTGAAACTTTTACGGGTAGAAATAAGTTCTGGATGTCCTGCCATGTTAGGAGAAATGTGAAATTCGACTTTGTTAAGCAGCAGCCCAGTAGTTCGGTAGGGATGCCACTGGTCCAGGAGCTGCTGTTGCCCATGCCTGGCCACGGCTGGATGTAGTTGTGCAGGAAGAAGTTTGTCCCTGCCTAGAGGGTGGCCCAGGTTCTGCTTCTTATGGCAGGATCTGCAGGTGATGGGAGCTGTCATATGGCCATGAACTTTCCCAAAACCAGGGATGGGCATTTTAATTATGTAGGCAGTGCTTACGTGCAAGAGAGTTAACATGTAATTCCTTTGCTCTTTTGCACAATAACTCTCTAGGGCAGAGTTTTATTGGTTCATGATAAGGGTAAAATAGTTGGAAGCTTTTGATATGGTTTTTTTTTAGTGGCATTTCAGAGTTCATCATAGACTCAATGTACAGATTTTCTCTCTTGGAAGTGTGCTTTGCAGTCCCAGTCCTTCAGTCATCAGATCTGGGGGACATGTTAGAGCATGTTGTAGGTACTTTCTGGCCTAGCTTCCTTTGCTTAGAAACCCAGTGCCGAGGAACAGCGTGAAAGAGGAGAAGGTGGTGTGTGGTCAGGCCTCAGCCCTGTGTGGAGCTGGGATACACCCCAGGACAGCACTGCCCCGGGAGCTGGAAAGCGCTCCCGGATCCCACAGCACAAACCCAGCTCAGGAGGATCAGACAACTGTGTCGTTCTCATGTCTCGGCTTAACACAGCTGATAACAGAGGTGATGGATCATTTTGGTAAGGCGTGCCATGGTTGACATTCGTGCTTTTCCTGGTGGACCCCAAAGCTCTTTCCCTCCACCAGAAGTTTATTTCATGTATAGTCGTGCTTTCAGTTCCACCACTTCCAGAGGGATGTTGTAACACACGTGAGTATTGCAAGGCAACTCAACAGTTCAAGTAACTTTAGCTGGTTTCAGTGGGAATAAATGCTGGAGATAGAAGTTGTGGTCGGAGATGTGCAGGGTATTCTGTTTGTTGGCCGTGCAGGACAGGGATGTAAGAGCGTGGGAATGGCCGTACGGAGCCGGAGATCCTCTTGGCTGGGACTCTGCCAGCAGCAGACACCTAGGACAGAGCAGAACAGGCGCACGCTCGTACTCCTGCCTGCTCCCGGCGTGATTTCCCATCATCTCCAGCTCAGGCACTTTCTGAACCAAATGTTTTCAAATCATCACTTAGCTGTGTCTTGTTTACCCATGTGATTTTCCCATTTAATATGTGTACTGTTTATGTATGCTGCCAAATTCCTCCTTTCTTTCATGACAAAAAGTGTAATTTCCAGTCTAACATCACCTTAAAGTACACTGATTGAAGTAACTACTGATAATAAGAGTAGTACATATTTTCCTTTTATGATCGCCTTAAGTACTGCTTGATATGTTTTAATGTCTAACATTCCTAAGGCAGATGTTTGCCTTTCATGAAACATTAATTAGAATCTAAGAATCAAAGAGGAGAAAAAAATACACATGTATATATGCATGCGTATCTGTTTGTCTGTGAAGGGGAGACAGTAGAAGCTTTGTATTAAAAAAAAAAACCACAAAGTAAATATTTGAGGGGAAGACTTTGTCGGGAGATTACACTGATCTTTATTAAGCATATTAAAGTAACAAAACTGCATTTTTATGTAGTATGATTTTGGCATCTCACTGCCATAGTAGGTGAAGTTTTATGAGCTTCAACGAAAAATAATCTGTATCTTATTTCTTCACAGTTTAATATGTTGTGTTTGTAAGGGTACTTTCACCAATATCCTGAGTGGAAGGGTAACATTGTACGAGCTATCAGAAAATAAAATTACGTTGTATGAAAAGCTACTACAAAAGAAAGTTAATTGACAGCTGGAAACTGGGAAACGCGGTTCAATTCCCCTTTTCCAAACCACACAGAGTACTCGTATCATGCCTGTCAGCGTCTGAAGCTGGAAGGTCTTAACAGAGAGAGGATACTTTATCTCACGCGAGGTTAGCTCCCGGAATGAGCCGCGTGCTGCTGTGCACGTGTTCGCGTGACTCAGAAATGTGCCTGAGGAGCCAAGCAAAAGCGTTGGGACCGCAGTCGTCTCTGCTGCCGACCGTCCGTGGCGGGGAGCCGCTCTGCCAGCCTCCCGCTCCACCCGAGGGGGCACCGACAGCCGCCACGGGTTTGCGTGAGGTCCACCGACGCGCTGCCGTCCCACCACTGGATCCAAAGGGCGAGGTTTTAAAAAATAGTGCGGGAAGCTCGGCTGGTGCCCGTATTTATTCACTTAAGAGCTCTGGTTTTTGCAAATGTTAAGCAGCCAAAACCCACGATGTTTGTGCAGCTCAGGTTCCCTTCGAATGCTGAGCAAATGCAGGAGATCCAAGGACTTTCTTCAGGTGCTCATTGCCATCTGAATGCAGACATGTTATATTCTAGTTTTCTGCTTGTAATTCATTTGCCTGCACTTCTAGTTACTGCGGCTGAAAGGTTGACCCAGCAGCTTTGCACATCTTGTAATGATTCACATTGCTAAATTTATACACTATTTCTGTATTTGAATATTGTGTATTTATATCTCTCTTGCTTTTAAATACAAACTGTAAATACGTGGATGTCCAAAATTGGCCTGAGGGTGACATGAATGTTTGTCTGTTGGTTCTATCTCATATCATCAAGGCACATTGTAAGCTCTTGAGTGTTTAGCATGGTAGTATCTCCCAATTTTTATTTTTAGCCTATCTATTTATGTGTTCATCTTTGTGTATGTTATTTCTCCATGCACAAGTGTCACAAGAAGAAGCTTCGTTGTGGAGCAAAAGGTGGATTTTCCAGTTGTTCCTTGTGTTAGCTTGTGTCCATGTTCCTGATTTCTTCATGCAAATTCAGAATTTGCATGGAAATTGTGGCATTGGTGGTAATCACTGTTATTTGTCACTGAAAGGGTGGTGACGCTCCCCTCACGCTTGGCCACAGGTTCCCATCCTCTCACACGTGCCAGTGCAGGTACTTGGCAGACTCCACTGTTTAGGGAGCTAAACCAGCAAAAGAGAGCTGCTCAGGTTTTTTTGCAGAATTGACTTGCCGTTGTGGGTCCCTGAACTGGCTCGCTGCAGGATCAGACAAGTGCCAGTGCTGACACAAGGGAAAGCGACTGGAGCAGGACCGTCCTGGTCCACCAGCTGAGCCAGGTCGCATCCTGCACTAGCCCAGAACCCAAGAAACACCAGAGGACCACGGCTCACGTCATGCCCACCTTGTGGGGCACGCTCTGGCGTGCTGAGCCCCTTGTCAGGGCTGAGAGGCTGCTCCATGGGGCCAAGTCCTGTCTGGTGGTTCTCCTTCTCGTGGGAGCACAGCTGATACGTGCCTAGGTCTCACCCCAGAGTGAAGTTAATGTCTGTCTTTAGCAGCCACAGGCTATTGTTGAAGTGTAGCCATGAGTCCCTCAACTACAGCTGGGGAGGAAGGTGATACGGTGTGATTGCTGTAAAGAACAGACGTACGTTTGCCGTGGGGTGAGAGCACGTGAGCAGGCTGTTCGCGGGGAGCAGCCGGCGTGCAGTGACTTGCTGTGGTGTGTTGTTGGTGTGTCGCAGCGCTGGACATGGTTCAGGCTTTGGTAATCGTGCTGTGCTCCCCGGGCAGCTCTGCTCTGCGTGTCACTCGGAAAGCACAGGATGGGTGCAGAAAGACCCGCTATGTGTGTGTTTCAACAGTGTTAGTGCAGTTGGTGAGGGCCTTTGGCAGTCTGTGTGTAGAACAGAGGCAAAACACCGAGGAGGTCATGGGCAGCATTCATAGAAAGGAAAAATAAACCTGCATTACCAGGGTTGTTACAATTCCTGTCGCGTGCAGCGCAGATCATATTCAGGAGAACTTGATGGCCATCTGCTGGTGAAGCCCCAGCCTTTGTGTTACTTTGCAGACTGTTTTGCATCAGAGACAGGCACTTGGCCGTGTGTGAGCTGCAGAGATGCCTATTTTCACTGCTAGCTGGAAAGAACAGAGCTGAAGTTTTGTACATCACCCTAAGTGCTCACACTGGTTTCGTTTGTTTCACCCTACGAGCAGTACTGAGTACGGGTGTTGCAGCTGCTTGTGGAGGCAACCAGCAGTGTCCCAGGAATTCTGTCAGTACAATAGTTTCTACACTAGTGTAGAAATTATGCTGTTTTTAGAAAGAGCAAACTGCAAATAAATAAACGTCAAGCTGACAGCTCAGAACTCTGTTTTCTTCTTTGTTCATTTATCTTTCAAACTTGATGTATCAGCACTATTTTGATACATGCTGCAGTTTCGCTGGGATGTTACGTGTGGTGTCAGCCCTGTTGCGAAACCCCACCGTGAGCCTTAAAGGCTGCCTGAGGTCTCGGCCGTTGACAGGAGAACTGGCAGCTCCTGGGCTGGGTACCCTGGCAGCTCTTGGCTGCTGATGTGCTTCCAGGCCTTCGCTGCAGGCAGTCTGCAAGGGACGCTTACGGTCAAAAAAGGCTGCTGCAATAGGGTTGTGTGTATCTTTATATATGTGTGTGTGTATTTTTAAATTTCTTTTTTATGACTTTAAACCACACTGTAAGCAAAAAGAAAAAAAAAAACCTCAGTAAAAAAAATTAGTACCTATGAGTTCCCAGTGATTTCCATGCTCAGTCTTTGTCCACCATGGTGCCATCAAACAGTAGTTTCTGTAGCCCTCTGCTGAGCAGAGCCACCTGGTAGAACCCCCATTCTTGTCTTTGTGCCTTTAAAAGGCACAAAACATGGTTTTGAGAACTTTTTTTTTTTTAATGTTTCTCCGTGAGGTTGGTGAGGGTATTTTGTAGAAACTGCTTGAGAAAGTGGAGGATGTCCCTCTCCTGCTATATGGCCAAGGGAAGGAACATCTTGGACTTGATGATCTTAGAGGTCTTTTCCATCCTGTGATTCTGTGATCTGCAAATCAACTGAAAGTTACTGTGGGGGAGACTGACCTCAGGAAGCTCAGAAGAGCATCTCTGTGCTCTTTTTAAGGCTTCCTGTGGTATGTCCGTGTAGGAAGGCAAACAGCTTGTGCATGGCTAAAACAAAGCGGGTGGTATCAGTTAGGAGCTGGCTCCTTTTCCACCGGTGAGCATGTCTGCACCGTGGGGTCCCCCTGAGCCACGGGGTTTGGTGGCAGAGGAGGATCGCCGTGGGGCTGTGCCGTTGGGTGCCACCAGTCCCTTCCGCTGACTGGTTTGTCATTCAGCCTGCACTGCAGCCAGGGGAAGGCATGAGGTTACGTTTGCTGGTTCCAGCCGACAGTGACCTTGCTCCTCGACGTACTGAGCAAGCGATGGCTGTGAAGCTCGTGGGGGACGGTGGCAACACACAGCACCTTCTGTGGCTTATTTGCTTAATTTTCCAGGCGTGGAATAGGTGGGATGCTTTGCCTTTTAGAAAGAGGGAGCAATCCAGTTAAGAAGCAGCAGCCTTGATCCTGCACCACCTTGGTGGCACCACTTTATGCCACCATCTCTTGTATAAATACCCGGGAAAGCACAGAGCAGTTCCCAGCAGTGAGGTCACTTTCCTGTATGTGACAAACAGCTTTTTATGAGGTGCTGAATCTGCTCAAGGTTCGTTTTGTCTCAGGGCTGGGAATTGCAGCAGCATTATGAGTTTGGTCCGCCCCCCGTTTCAGTGAGCTGTACTGTCCAGGATCTGAACGCCCTGTTACAAAATAGGCTTTTAAGACAGCTCGTAAATCACATGCAGCAAAAATGGTGCACAAATATTTATTTTTAAAGATAAAGATTTTCTGGTCTTGAGCACTGGATTTTGTACCCTCAGTACTGAGCTTCAAGATTTGATTTACATGTCTGATTTTTATTTTAACTGGTGGAATGTTTAAAAAAAAAGAAAACTGGAGCAGCGAGGCCATTCTTAGGAATCATCTAACCCAAGACTTTTATTTGCCCTGAGATGCAGATCACAGAATCACAGAATCACAGAATATTGGGGGTTGGAAGGGACCCCTGTGGGTCATCCAGTCCAAGCCCCCTGCCGAAGCAGGGTCACCTACAGCAGGCTGCACAGGACCTTGTCCAGGCGGGTCTTGAATATCTCCAGAGAAGGGGACTCCACAACCTCCCTGGGCAGCCTGTTCCAGTGCTCCGTCACCCTCAGAGGGAAGAAGTTCTTCCTCATGTTCAGACGGACCTTCCTGTGCTTCAGTTTGTGCCCGTTGTCCCTTGTCCTGTTGCTGGGCACCACTGAAAAGAGTCTGGCCCTGTCCTCCTGACACCCACCCTTCAGATATTTATAAGCATTTATTAGGTCCCCTCGCAGCCTGCTCTACTCCAGGCTGAACAAGCCCAGCTCCCTCAGCCTCTCCTCATAGGAGAGATGCTCCAGTCCCCTCACCATCCTCCTAGCCCTCCTCTGGACTCTCTCCAGTAGCTCCTCATCTTTCTTGAACTGGGGAGCCCAGAGCTGGACACAGTACTCCAGATGAGGCCTCACTAGGGCAGAGCAGAGAGGGAGGAGAACCTCCCTCGACCTGCTGGCCACACTCTTCTTAATGCACCCCAGGATCCCATTGGCCTTCTTGGCAGCCAGGGCACACTGCTGGCTCATGGTTAACCTGTCGTCCACCAGGACACCCAGGTCCCTCTCCGCAGAGCTGCTCTCCAGCAGGTCCTCCCCAAGCCTGTACTGGTGCATGAGGTTGTTCTTCCCCAGGTGCAGGACCCTGCACTTGGCCTTGTTGAACTTCATCAGGTTCCTCTCCACCTCTAGCCTGTCTGGATGCAATTCCTAAACCATTTCTGTGACAGCTAAACATATCTGTAATCTTGTTAGACAGTTAAAGTGCTCGTGTGTCTTACTCTCTGGGGGACTACTTTTTGCTAGTTAATGTTGGTATTGCGGCCCTCTGCCCATTTCTTCCTGCGTTTCAGAAATTCCCTGCATGCCCGTTTGCACACGTTGTGTTATAGGCAAAAATAATTAATCTGGAAAATCTCTTTGCCTGAGGGTGAAATATGAATATAAAGTTTTAAGAGAAAAGGAGGCCCATCAGAAAAAGAGTATGGAGTGCTGGAGTAGTATTTAGTGCCTTAAATTAGGGTTGTCCTGTAAAAATATTTCAACAGAAAGAAAAATACGTAATTTAAACTACCAGGAATTTGAGGCTGAAAGATTTGTAATGCACTGAACTGGAACATCAGCGAAATCACATGCTAATGCTGTGAGATGCTTCATGCAAAGTTTTAACTCAAAATACATAGTCCTTAGCAAGTTCTGGATATCCCTAGAAGTGGAGTTTATGGCAGAGCAGCTATAGCTGTGACAGCACTGGCTGTTGTAACAGAAGGCTGAAGATTGGTGTCGACACAGGAGCTTCTCAGCAGATGCATCAACATCAGGGCTTCTTTCAAATGCCTTGCTTCGTATCTTAACTTCCCCAAAGCTTTGTGCTTCTTTTCGTGATGAAATTCCGTTTTTTTTTCCTCCAATTCATTTTCATTTGGCAGTCACAAAGTCTTTCAGGAGCAGCATGAACTTGCATCTTGAAGAGTTTAAAAGAGCTGGCTGACAAATCTCTGGATCATTTGCTTTCAATGTCAATAAACCCAGGAATGTGGGGGAAGCCCCAGAAACTTGATGAAGGGCAATGTTGTTCCAGTACGTAAAGCAGCTAAACAGGGTAGCAGAATTGCACGTGAACGTGAGTGCTGTGCAATATAACCATAATGGGGTTGATAAGGAGATCAGCTAGCAATGATTTATAGCTGGGTAATATAATTAATGGAAGTTGGTGAGGGTTTGGTTCTTGGCATACCAGCCTGATAGTAGTTTATGACATGAGTTTATCTAATCGAGGCAAGTGCGTTGTTGTAGCAGGTTTTCTTCAAGTACTAGACTTGGTACACGCTATATTTAAAAACTCAAGCAACATGACTTCAACATTTTATTTTTAATTGCTTAAAATTGGGGTAACTGATAGACCTTAGGTCATCGCTGTAAATGGAGTATCTTCAAAGAGTGTTCATGTTTCTGTGGGGATTGTTCGCTGGCCCTGTGCTAATAAACTTTTTTATTTATCAGTGGTCTGAAAGGAACAAAAATTCGTTGACTTGCAGCTGATAGATTCAGAATTGTTAAATAAGTAAATAGAAAAATCATTGCTCCAGGGTGATACGGACCTGTGAGCAATTTGTATGCAAGCAAACAACAGGTGTTTGGCCAAACGCGAGGATCCATAGTCCAGGTCTGGGTACTGGAAACACTTTTATTAAAAGGTTTCAGGATTTTTATCTATTTAAACTTGTCAACAAGAAATTATGGAGGCTATATACAAAGTTGTTTAGAAAACAGGGTTCAGTGAGATTGGATCTGGACACATATAAAATAAAAATAAAGCTTAGATAAAGTCAGGCTACTTCATTATTGGAGCAGTATTTCAAGGATTGTGGTGTTTTCTCTGGCAATAAGCACTTCTAAACCAAAATATGAATTATTTCATACTGCAAAATATGCTCTAGTTTAAGCACAGATTGTTTCGAATACATGCTGTGTACGACATTGTAGAAAATGGAATATTTAATTGTTAAGGTCACTTCTGTCACAGTGATAGGTTACAGCTGATCTTTGGGGCCCAGGATATACACCATGCTCTTGCTTCATTTCTTACTTCTGTTCTGTTTTGTAGTTCAATTTCACCGTTCAGTATTGAGAGCACAAGGCGTCAGAGGAGGTCCGAATCTCCAGACTCCAGGAAGCGGCGCATCCATCGGTGTGACTTCGAGGGGTGCAACAAAGTGTACACAAAAAGTTCCCACCTGAAGGCTCACCGGAGAACGCACACAGGTAAGGCTTTGCTGGCGCTGTGTACCACAGTTAAGGCAAGGAGGTTCCTTTCTGCCTAATTTAGGACGTATTGAACTCGTCACCCTACACTAAGAGCCAAAGGCCTGTACCTAAACAACAGAGATGTCTGCGAGTGCATCAGCGTAGGCATTCTGGTGCAGATCAAGAACGTGCTTTTGAATTGAACTTCCCTGTCATCCCTGTCATCCCCACTTCGCAGCACAAGAGCGGTCTCAGCACGAACCAGACTCCTTTCAGATGAAACTAAGCAGAAAAGGGGCCTCCAGGGACACAGTTGCTGTGCTTCAGCGATCAATGCGTGGTCGTTGCTTGGGACCAACTAGAGCTAGTCCAAAGAAAACCCTCAAGAAAAGCATATAGTGTGGACATGGATCTTCAGCACCATTTTTTTCACTCTACAGACCTGCTCCTATTGAGCTACTACTCTCTTTGCCAGATGTAGCCTTTGAATGCTAGTCACCACTAAATGCCTTCAGGTCAATTCAAGTGTAAACTCAAGAGCTCAGCATTTCTTTCTGGAGGCTTTCAGAGGCACCTACCACATAACGCAGAGGGAAGTCAGTGACTTTACAAGAACAGGTTGCATTGGGTCCCTACACCAGAGATGCAGAAGAGGTGGCTAGATGAGCTGGGTCCCATTCAGTGATGAATACACTTAATCAATAGGTGTCCTGATTAACTTTGTGGGCTGTTGCTGGTCTACACGACAGGCATGTAAGGGTAGCTTAAGCAGTGATGTGTAAGTGTTGTAATTTATTGTGGATAAACTCAGAAGGAGCAATTTGAAGTCATCAAGAACAATTTAAAAGGGGATCGCTTCGATGGCTACAAAGGTGGTGTGCAGACCTCTCTGAGTTTCAGTGCTGTTCCCTATTCTGCTGCTGATCTGCTTAAATTAAATTTATTGATCTCTCTGCTCTTAATGTAATTCAGCATTCTTGTAACTCCTTGGAGAAGAGTGATGGTGTTTATCCAGGATGTAGCACAATGTTGCTCTTTGCTGAGAATCTGCTGGTGCTTTATTTGGTGTGGTGTAGTCTAAATTAGAGTATGAGATATTATTTAAAAAATTGAGTGATGGCTTCTCCATTTCAAATAAGACCACGTCTCCATCACTCTTTCCAATATGTCTTTTGGTTGGTAGGACTTATGTTGAGAGGAATACTGAACAAAGCTCCATCCTAATATCCCCTACCAAATCAGTTTCTCTAAGGTGAGAGTCCCTTCCTTAAACAGCAGAAGTGTTCTGCTGGTCTGGGAATTCCATTACGCTTCCCTCTAGGCCAGTTATTCTAGTTTCTGCATACCTTCCCATCAATGCTTGGGCTTTCTCCTGTCTCTTAATTTATCATGTCTTGTCTTAATTCTATTTTCCTCTTCCCTGTTCTTTCACATCTTCAGTGTGGTCTTTCATCCCTACCCTTCTGATGTATATTATATACCCTTACCCTTTCACCTTGTTCTCTGTCATTCTTCTTTTACTTATTTTATCCCAATTTAACCCTACTCTGTCTCTTTCCTCCTCCCTGCCCAGATTTCTAAGTTCTTTCCCTATTCTTGCCTGCACCACCCTTTGAGCATTATATGGCTGTAGCAGATTCGAAGGCAGAGAGCCCAGCAGAGGTGTGAAACTGGTAGACTTTTGGTTTGAACCAAAAAATACCACTAAAGTGTTTATACCAGAGGGGGATGTCACTCTTCTCTAGCCTGCAAGACTGGCGGCCAGCACAGGAGTGTGAGCAAGCACCGTGTAAGGAGCTGAGCTGCAAAACTAGATGTGAGCAATGTCACACTCAAGCTAGCCCAGAAATACAGAAGGCTTTTCTCCGCCGTGGTGTTTTAAATCCCTAAGAATCACATTTGCAATGACTCTGTCATTCATTGGTGATCTCATGGCAGAGCAGGGCTTGTGGGTGACGCACCTAAATCGGTGTTAGATAGTCCGCGCTGCTGAATCTCAGGCTGTGCACTTAGGGTGCTCAAAACTGGGTGCTGAAGGCTTGAAATGGTGTTGGTAATTACGGCTTTTGCAGCTGTAGCTCTCCAACAGCTTCAAGGGAGTTTCTGTACCCGCTGTAATCGTAGGATCCATCTCCCCAGCCTTGGTTCCCTGGCAGCTGGGTGTCTAGGCTGTGCTATCTGTCTGGGATCTCTGGGTAGTCAGAGGAGAGGGATTGGCACCTCTGGGGCACGTTATTCCCTCTTTGGGTAGACCGGGGACTGGCTTGTGAAGGTGTTTCTCTTTCATTGCTGAATACAAAGGAGACGTAGATACCTACCTGTTAGCTGGCTGAAATGAATCCCCACCCCAAAAGGCAGCTGCCTGAAGTATTTTCCAGTCATGTTGGAAGTTGGTTTATTCCTTCAGGCAGAAAAATAATACCAAATCAAAAACCCTCATTAAATGGTCAGCTGTTAACTGCTTTCTATTGTCACGTCTTCATACCTGCTGCAATGTAAGCAGTAAAGCGAGGGTGAGCGCTGCATTTAGCCAGCAGATCCAGTGAGGAGATCTGTATTGTGCCGTTAAAATTAAATGCTTTTTACAGAACTCTTCTTAGGTCTTGGTAAGGAGTCGGTATATTCAGACTTACATGTAGCATTGGCCATAAGCATACTCTATGCATTAATCTCATTTTACATTTTTTATCTTGGGCTTTAGTTTTGCTTCAGGCAAAAGAAGTTAATTATTCACGTATGACCCACAGTAATTAGTATGCAGTTTTGGATAAGTATAAATGAAGTATGACAGCTATGCACGCAAGGGTGAGCAAGTTTCAGTAGGAAACTTTCTGAGAAAAGATCACAGAAACCCAGCATTGCATAATCTGGACTGTTTTTTTTGGGGGGTGGGAGGGCAGGCTGATCATGTTCACAATAGTTTACCTAAGCAGGACGCGTTTGAGAACTATATATTTTTTTCCCAGTTACTGTATATGCGTAGCTGCTAAGACATTCACAGTTGTTTGGATACAGGAGGAAAAACAGGGCAGTATTTTGACAGGATGTACAGCTTTGTTGGTTGGAAGGTATACTGCTTTGAAACTTAATTAAAAACGGAAACAAAATATTATAGGCAGTAACAGTTGCATTTAATTCTTTCAGAGTGACGCCTAGGCTTTTTTTCAGTATGCTATGGTCTAGCTCCCCGGTACTTCTCACCAGTGTCCTGGAAACTTGGTGTACTGGTGTGGGCATGGAGACCACTGGGGGGCGAGCTTGAATTGCGCATCAGCTCCCCGGCTGGGAAAACCGCGAGGGGAACCTGCTGCAGTCAGAGCGTTTCATAAATCACGAGCACTGGTATTAAATTTCTCTTTCTAGCATGAGCTTCTTGTTGTTGTTTTGCCAAATCGTCAAATAAAGCTATCGGGAGGTATCGGGTGTGATGGAGAGCCTGCGGGGCTCGCGGGCAAGCTCGCAGCTCAGGTTTATCAACTCTTTCCGCAAGGAGAAACGGTGAGAAATGGGCTCACCAGAGTTGTGTTGAGTTAGTTTCTGCTTCAGTGAACTTAAAGAAGATTACTAATGTGTGACTCTAGAAATGAGTAATCTTTAAAAATGGGAAATCCAGCAGCCCTGAGTTGCGTTCCCGGTCTGCGTGTGTCTGCGTTGCGCTCGGCGTAGGTGCCGGGGTGGGCCCCGGGAACGGGGAGAGCTGTGACTCCTGTTCCCTGCGAGGTCTGCGCCCATACAGCCCCGGTGGGACCCTGCTTCTTCAGTTTGCTGCTTTAACTTTGAAGACGGAGGAGGAAACAGCTGTAGTGCTATTTTATGACACGTGATGGCCATTTCAGGCCTTGTAGGCAGTACTAAAGTTGCCGTTGATGCTTCCAGTAGGACAGCTGAGAATTGCAGACTAACTCATACTGGTTCCTTCCACTGTGCGGTTTTTCCCCCACCGAAATTTAATTCTAAATATATTTAAATTTACCTTAATGAATTGCTGTTTCCTTTTCTACTAGCCTTGGTTTGTGAAAGATGTACAGACTGTGTTCCCTCTGAAGAGAGATTATGAAAATCTGATACGTTTTATGTAAATCAAAGAGGCAAATCCTACCTTCTGTTGAGAGGCTGATACGGGATATAAAAGCTAGACTTTAATAACTGACCTATGGAGTTGGTGAAACTGGAAATCATGGGTCTGAGAAAACTGAAAATGCATTAAATAATTTCATTATTTTGACAAAAAGCAGGCAGATATTTTCATGCCATAGAATTGAGGACATGCAACTTGACCTGCTCTCTAGGTGGCTGGACGTTTTTGAAAAGTCAATGGAAACCTGCAAAGTAGTGAAAAATGTTTGTAATTTCTCTGCAAAATTTCACTTAACTTGTCATTATTTTTCAATCATCTGTAATTGTTATGAAAATAGGTTTGTAAGCTAGGTATGGTGAAGGCAGCAGGACGAAGCCTTACAGTCGCGCCATTTATCAGGTCAAATACAAGGCAGTAAAGTCTCTGGTGAAGTAATACATTTCATTATAGCCTCAATCAGCATAATAGTTATGGATAAAGGGAGCGTATGGAAAGATGAGGGGATGGGGGAGTCAGTTTTAGGGAGAGGAAAAAGGGAAAACAAAACCAAACATCCGGGACCCTTGGAGCTAGTTGCTGTAACAGTGCAAAGGAGACATTATAAAGTGAAATCACCTTTTGGATCGATGACAGTGATCGTAGGAAAAGCATACAAACCCTTTTGTATTTTTTTATTCATACTGATTTCAGTTGCCTCGTTAACGCATTGAATAATGAAAAACACAAATAGCCCAAGATGGCAGGTTCTGGCTGCCAGCAGAGGCAGGGCAGGGCAGTGGCTGCTGGCTGTGGACGACGTCCCGGGGCGTGCATGTGGTGCTGCACCCGGTCACGGGCTAAGCTAAAAGCTGCTTTCACTTCTCCTCCACAGGCTACTTAGTCTGCAAATCCTAGCATGCGATATTCTGTTTTAACCTGAATGGCGGGCCTGTTGGTACCAGAGCTAACCTTTGCATATCACGATCCAGTTTTCATAGACATCATCTGTCTCCTCTTAAATGGGGAGAGCATGTAAATCTGAGGCATACTATGTAAATTGAAGAGGCAAATTATGCTCTCTGGTAGGGGGCCTGGTAAAGGGCACAGAGACTTGTAATATGTATAATGCATAGTACATGTGGAGGTGATTTAAAGCTCTGCGCTTTTTTCTAAGTATGCAGAGTACACTGAGTGGTGTGAATGTGTCCCAAAGCGGTGCCTAGCATGGAGACTGTGACCTGAGAAATCTAACCAACTACATAGTCATTTAAAGGGAAATTTAATTTGTCTTGGATTTCACATCTCAAGTTGCTCGCAGCTAAATCCAGTTCTAGCTCATTGTGGCTACCCTCTTACCGTACAGAGAAACCCAAGGAGTTTAAAACATTGTGTGAATCATCCTGAAGAGGTCAATAAAGGAAGAAGACGCCTGCTTTAAGGTTATGTGGGACATAATTTTAGAAAGTCTGATACAGAAGAGATAGCTCCCTGTCTCTCACCTTTGTAGGATTTTCTTTTATTGTAAAAGTAATCAGCGTTCTGTTTTTCAGTGCAACCTTATTTCAGTCATTAGTTACAAGTTTCTGGAGGAATGTGGCAGAGTGGCTTTCTGAGGTCCATAGCAGCAAAAGCCTGGGACTTTCCAGTTGATGTGAAATGGGAATGGATTTAGTCCATGAGTGCAGGGCATCATATAGCCACAGCCGTGGCTTTGCTCCTGCCTCGGAGGGCTGGAGGAGGGCAAGGGCTGCAACCAGAGCACCTTCTCTGGGGCTCCGATACTGGGCTGCAGCTGCTGCTTTTCATGTGTGAGCCACAACCAGCAGCAGCACCGAATGGCTCATCTTGGTGCCGCTGCTGCAGAAGAAGTGGCTGCTTCGTTAGGCTCTTAGAGAGGCAGGCTGAGTGTACCCCCCAGGCCAAAGGAGTTTTTTTAGTGTTTGGTGCTTTGTCCTTGATCAATGCCTGTATCATTCCTGAGGGATGAGAGCAAATACCTTTGCTGCAGACGTAATGAAACCAATTTGTCAGTGTCAGGGGTCTTCAGCAGTGTTACGTGGAGACAGTAAACATCTCAGAAATGTGGTTTTGTACCTGAGAAAATGACAGCAGCTCCTTCTCGAGATGTTCATTTATAGCTGGGCTGAGACACCACCCTAGAAGAAAGAGGGCTAGTGAGTACATGGGTGTTTTATTTAGTCTGTGCTTTTTCAAACATTGCATTCCTCTCACTCACTGTTGCTCCATATATTATTTTAATATGAAAAGGCCCCTGTCATTAGTCTTTGTTCGTATTTTCCTTTGAGCAATTTCGGAGCGGACTTAAGAAGTCAGAGGCACCAAAAAAAGTTATTTTTGCTCTGTAGGTTTTAAAACTCTATTCATCACCTGTTGTTTTTTTAAGGTCTGTTTAATGCCTTTTGCTAGCTATAAGTTCCAGAGAGATATTTACAGGTTTGTAATCCCTTCTCTAGGCAAATATTGGGAGGAAGCAACATTTTTAAAATAATCCTTCTGGATTTGACTTGAACCGTGTAGATTTTTGGCCTACTTTAAAATTTACACCTCTTAATCACCTACCCTCCAGACTCCCTCTTCAAAAGCCCAGCTTTTCTTTCTCGTGTCCTGTGTGCTCCCTAGGCCCTTAGCACAGAGCTCTCCCTCCTCCATGTAAATCTGTCGGGTGAAAAAAGCGGCAACAGCAGGTTCACATGCTGTTCCAGAAACTGGGAATTTAAATAAACAAAGCCAATTTAACAATTAATTTGCTTTAAGTAAAATAGGAGGTTCTGTTTGTATTGGGTGATCCTTTTATTTTGTAAGAAATACTTTCTTTTAGTGTTTAAGGTTAACTGCCAGTTTCAATAAACAGTAAAGCTTTCCAATGTGGAAACCAGTATATTTCGTGGAAGTTTTCACTTCTAGCTTTTCTGCTCTTTCTTCATGCAGTTTCTATTTAGAAGATAAACAGATTATTTAATAAACAGGGCTGCTGAAGCCTCAGCCAATTCCCATTGATGTGATGGGGTTCAGATTTCAGGACAGAAAGATGTTTGAAAGTAGATGTCTGCTGGTGCAATACATACCGGGGTATAAAGGCAGGCTCACCAATGCCGCCGTAGCCTGGTAAGGTCATGTTCAGAAATGGGAACCTCTGGAGGTGGTGAGATAGTTGTCTGAGGCCAGCTACTTACGGGCAGGTGTCCATACCACAGGGAGCTTGTACATCCAGTTCTCTTCCAATAGCTGCTCTGTGGAAAGTTAAATGATTTCATTTCTGGCGCATTTTGCAAGCTCTGAACCTTACCTTGCACACGGGGAGTCATTCCTCTGCATTGTAGGTCTGATGCTGTGCCGATATGGAAGAGTGCCCACGTGTGATTCCAAGGCACTTTGATGGGAAAGCAAGTCTAATTGCGCCTGTGATTGCTTGCAGTCTCAAGGTTATGAAAAATATTTGCAACAGTGCCCCTTGACTTTGTAAATATGGGGTGCATGTGTGTTTTGTCTGTGTGTGGCACGAGGGAATAATGATGATTTCATTATGCAGAATCAAATTTTCTCTGAGCAAACCATTTAGTACTTAATATTCTACCTCCAAAGAACTGCAGTTCATCTGAGGTCTCAGGCATGGTTGTGGTCTACCATGTGCAGTGGCACGAAGGCGAGAAAGACCTCTCTGCTCCCTGTTCCTCCAAAATGCTTTCCCAGATGTTGCGTCCAGACCTGGAGGAGCAAGTACACAGTAGAGGGTTTACAAGGCCGTTAAGTCTTGCCGCCCAGTCAGTCCTCGAGAGAGGGAACAGGATGGCAGCTTGCTGCTGAAATGCCTGTTGCTGATGATACCCCGTGTCTTTTGAGTGTCTGGAGTTGCTCGTGCCTGCCCTGTCCTGTTCAGGGCAGCCTTCGATCGGAAGCACGGGCTTTGAGAGTGGAGCATGCTCAAAACTGCAAGTAAGCTTCACAAAAGCCTTCAAGTGTTTTATTCAGGTTTTCTTTTTTTCTGCTTTCTTTTTTCCACAGCTAAAAGGACAAAAGAGGTAGAGCCTGAAAGCTAGTGTTTTCCATCTTCACTTTTTGCAAATAAGTAGGTAGAAAATTGGGGAGATTTTATAAAAGCTTCCGGTGTTGTGGGAAGGGAAAAAGGTCAGATGACACCTGTGTAGGACGAGGGGTTGTTCTCTGCACTTCAGTGTTTTCTCCACAAAGGGTAGGAAAAGTAGTGGTATCTTTGTCACATTAACTCTCAAATTTTTTTCCCCTTGTCATGTGTATTTTTGTCAGTTAATATTTTTCTTTAGTATTGTATGTATTTATTTTGCATTTTATGGTGATAAAAATCAGTATCTGTTCATCTGGGAAGTTTAATGCCATTCACAACCCTACTTCAGTGGGAGGTGGGTTTTTTACTGCTGCGTTTCTGCAGGCAGCCCGGCACACCAAGGTCCCGGCCTCGGCGTGAGCCTGACTGCTAGCACAGTGCCAATCAGTGATTGTGCCAAGCAGTGCGAAGCAGCTCATCCCTTGGAGCCCTTTTTGTTACTTTTTCTTAGTTTATTTCTTTGGGGGTTTGTTTGTTGTTTTGGTTTTTACAGGTAGTGGAAAGTTTAGCTTTTATACCGAGAAACATCGGTATTGCTCTTGATGAACGTGGTGGAGCAGTCCCTGGAGCGTCCAGGAGGAGTGACGGTAGCAGAATCGGGGGCAGATGGAAAGGGAAGTGTCGCTTATTTGGCGTCTCCCTTGCAGTTACGGACCGCAGTGAAGGAAAGGTGCTTTATCTGGGGAGACCAGACTAAAATCCAGGCTTGCAGCACCCCAGTTAAAGAGATTTAAGTGCAGTTCGGCAGGCACCCTCCGTGCAGTTGGCTGCTGAGGGAAGTGCGGATCTGTTACATCGCCTTTCCCAAATGCCTTGGTGAGTGAAGGCTGCCGTAAAAGGAGAAATCTCAGTCTTCCCCATGGCACTGGAAATTTGATAGTCCCATGTATTTGCTGTGGCTGGGAGGAAGGAGGAAACTTCATGCCATCTTCCACTACATATATGTATAAAAAATATATATGTTAAGTGTACATGTATGCACTTAACATATACTTAAATATTTATATATGTGCCATGTCATACGGGGAAAAAGTTATCAGAAAGGGTAATAAAATGCCATTTATTATCTACTGGTGGGATTTGGTCTGGCTGCTGGATTCAGGTGCACAGGAAGAGGCCTTTTACATTTCCAAAAATTTTATGTTTTCTGTTTTTACAGGAATTATATTTATCATTTTACATTGGCAATGCCCTTGGCAATGTACATTTATCCTTGTCCCAGAGCATTATTTCCTTTGTAGCTCACATAGTGCTAAGTATGTCCCATCGTGGGGCAAAGTCTCTGTGCAGAAGCCCAAAAAGAGAAAATGTGTAACAGAAGTTTTTTGGATTCCCCCTCTTTGTTTCTCTTCTGTGTGTACAGTGACAGAACAGGGCTGAGACAGACGTAATAGATTTGCCTGCCTAAATTACAGAGAATTGATTTTTATGAGTCTGGTCACAAAGGCTTTTTTGCTGGGATTTGTACTGAATTAGCAGCAAACTGAGGCAGCTGTGTACCTAGAGGGGCACGTGGGAGAACAGCAGGAGAAAGAAAGAGGTAAGGTTACTGAACTACTACTGGCCTTGCAGAGGGAGTGAGAAGAAGGGCCAGGATGGCAAACAGGACCCAAGCTCAGCAGCGCAGAGAAATTAAAGGATAGTTGTGTGTTGAGATGTGGGAAAAGGACTCGTGCCTGGATTGTCAGAAGTGGAGCTTGTAAACAATCAGTTCAAGAGATGCCAAAAGTGTGATGAAGTTCTGTCTCTCATTTTAGAGTGGAGGTTGTCACTGTTTTTGAATTGATGAAATTGTTTTGTTCCCAGTTTTTGCATGAAGAAACCATGTCCCTGTGCTTTGCCTGAGTCAGACTCAGAACAAGGAATAAAAAACCTGAATTTCGAGACATATCACAGGCGGCACAGTACGTTCCTGTTCTGCCCATAGAAATTGTTTTCCCAGACTTGCTCAACTGATACGAAACTTTAATCTCCTCCCAGAAAGATACTTTATTTGCATATTTTGACAATGCTGAACCACATAAGTAAAATTCACTATATGTTCACCAAAGAGATATAGTGAATCAGTAACTTGAAACCAGAGATCCCAAATGACCTTTAGAAGGACATCTAAATAATCAAATTAGATTTTTGCATCAAGATTATTGAAAATATTTCAAACTTTTAAAGGGATGAAACTGAGATCTAGCAGTTTCATTACAGAAAGTAAGGTGTTGCTAATATGTGAGTCACAGCATTGCTGTTCACTTTCTCTGCAGTTTTGGGAAGGATGCTGATTTTCACTGTGCTGGTTTTCCTACCTGCAGAATGGGCACAGTGTTTGTTACACAATGCTATTAGGAAGACAGACTTTTATGAAGGATTACATTTTAAAAAAAGCTTTAGAAGGCACTCTGAAGTGGGAAAGTGCTTCATAAGTACTCTGATGTTTTTTCATTAAAAACTTACACTAACAAAAATATCACACAAAATGTAAGAGTTGTCATTTTTCCCTTTCCCCGGTGTCTAAAAGCTAAGCTGCCCTCTTCCTCTGGGAGTGCCTGAGGATGCTCATTATCAGATAGTGGTTTTGCTGCAGAATGATTCTTTTCTGCCTGAAATCACTTATTTTTAGTAGAAATGCAAAATCTAATTAGCCATCATTTGTGGTTTTCAATTTACGAAATTTCTCCATCCACAGTCCTGTCAGTGTGGTTGCAGCGTGACTGTCCCGTATGTTTCAGAACAATTCTGGTGTTTATGTGGGAACTGAAACCAGCTGACTAAATCCTACACCTTATATATATATTGCATAATGTCCTGTAGCAGAAACCAAACCAGGAATCTCCAGGAGATGTCCTCAACCCTGCAAAGTTGCAAATCTCTTGACTTTGATGAGAAAATTTAACATCATCAAACATAGGCAGAGGCGTGCTTGCTGGATTATTTATTTTCTTTCGACTTGGTATGGCCAAAGTCCTTAGGACCTCAGTCTGGTTTTGTGGGGGGAATACTCCTCCAAGACTAATGGCAGTAGAAACTGAGCTATGAAGATGTGGCTGTAGATAGCAGGGCTGGGCTGTTGCCACCGATTGAACCATGCAAGTTTGACTCACACCCATTGTATTTTGTGAATGGAGTGAGGGACGGCATCTCCCCTATGCACCCACCCTCCCAAAGTGCACAAATCTATAAACAAAATTTCATTTCCAAGTGCTTTTCTAACTTTGTCCGTCTTGAAAGTGGAATTTCAGCTTGTGGCTCTTTCACAGGGCGATGAAAGCTTAAATACAGAAAAATCAGGCTAGACGGTGAAACCTGTACCCCTGGACAGTCCGTTATGTTTATTTCCTAGTTGACTCTTATTTGAAATGAAAATATTGCAACTGTTTCAAAATGTTGAGTACTGTTGCAAGAAGGGGCTACAGAGAAGTGATGTAATAACTCAGTCATGGTGACAATTCCATGTGCAGAAATATTGGATAGATGGAAATATCTGAAGAGGACACAAATAAGAAGGGACATGGCACTCACCTGTAATGCCAGAGAGGGAGGTGAGTTTGTGTCAGAGAAGGAAACGAGTTTAGAACTTCATCACTAGGATGTTTTCTGTCCTGGTAGCAGATGGCATTACCTTATCATTCCTTAATGACATGGTTGCCAAGAGCCTGCTAAACTGAAGAATAAATGGAGCTTAAATAACACACAAATGAAAAGATCTGCAAGTGCATGGGGAGAACGTAGAGCATCTGCAACTGCAGTAAATGAAGTTTTGTGTCTAGGGAATGTCAGCCCAGCTCTGTTTCCTGGAGCTCTGGAGCACTTCCCTGCTGGCACACTAACCCGTAACTATTAACATGATGGTTTTGTGGTGCCCGTCTTTGAGGCATCTAGCGTCAAATACCGTGATACCAGTTCGTTGATGGGCAGAGGAGAACTGCCAAGGAACATAACACGTGGGAAATTCTGCCCGAGGTAGAACAGACCCTGGTCTTTTCAATCTGTTAGGTGGCATGGTCTTGCGGTGGTACGCACACAGGGCTTTTTTTTGAGGAAGATGTGAATGTCTTTGGGTTGTAAAGCAAAAGTTTCAGGGAGATTTATTTCCTCGGGTGGATGATCTTCTGGAAGCTGGAGTACATGAAAAAGGACATGGGAAGACAGATGTTGGGCTATGGGGAGGGTGGAAAATTTTGGAAGGATTGTCTGAACAGTGGTCATTATTCAGTACTATTAATTCATTATTTGTTTGAGTTTAGGGGGATTTAATGAGTAACCGCTGTAACTATGTTCTTAAGTGCTTAAGTGAGAGGAGTCATGGTAGGGTAGGAAAAATAATACGGTAAAATTAATTAAACTAACTTGGGTTGTGGCATCTGGACTACAAAAGGCAACGTTTTGGAGGGCTCTTAGAAATAGATGTTTTGTTAACAGAAGATTAAAAAAATTACTAATTCCATTTGGGGCATTGAGTCATACCTTTAAAACTTCATAATTAAATTCCCCAAACAATAGAAAATACTCATTTTCTGCAGGGAACTGTCTGGAAGAACTTTTTCATACTCCAGGGTCCCATTTGATCCATGTAAATGCCTGTCGTGGCATACTGTTCACTGCCCATGTATTGCAAGACAGAGCTGTGGAATAGCATCAGAATACAACTCTGTATTTTGGGATCTTTTTGTCAGGTTTTGGGGCAAAACAAGAGAGCACTCAAAGACAGGTGCGGAAGTACAGGGTCAGTTCCTGTGAAAATGTTCAGAGCTTCAGGCATTTATTGTTAAATGGGTAACTTCTGTAGGTCTAAAACCTTATAGATTCAGAAGACAGAAATGGCTAGCAGGGTTTCATCTTTTTCCAGTTTTCTTTTGCTCCTCGTGTTAATTGCCGCAAGTCCTTAGTCTCTTTCTGCAGCTCTCTTTACGACCATCTTCCAAAGCCTGCCTGCTGTTTTGTCTTCTCCTTCATTCCCATGTTTCCACTACCGTTGGGCAATACTCACACCACCTGCTTTTGCTCCTTCGAGCTGAATGAGAATTTGAGTGTCTGGGCGCATGACAGTAACTCTGCACCCTTGCTTGGGCAGCTGCCAAGCCATCGAAGGAGCCGAAATGTGCCCGTGCTTTGAACCTGAGTTTCTTTAGGTTCTTAAACTCAAGTGCTCGCAGAGAGGTAGAAGTGTCTGAGTCAAAGTGGTTGAGTATTTGACTTCAACTCCACTACAATCCTGTCTTGAAATGGCAATCTCTGTGTGTATATAAGCACTGGGGCTCGTTTCTTTCAGTTAATGAACTAGTTTTGTCCACCTCCTCACTTGGCACTTTCCAAGTTGCCCTGCTTGAGGTCCAGCATCTCTCTGTTGGTTGTGCTGAGAATTTCAGCTGTGAGTGCTCAGGCTCATCAGCCAAAGCTGGTGTGTGGTATCTGACACCAGATTCCCGTTCTCTAGTAGTTCCACTCCTGCTGGTCCTTTCTCCATCCTTTGAACTCCTGAATTTTCCAGTTTTTACTTGTAGTTGGTACAGATTCAGTGGGCACTCTTCATGTCTGGGAAGTTACCAGACAAAAGGTTAACAGTTAGTATAGTGTTACCTAGGAAGAAGACTTAGGTTTGCATACGATGTTGTTGTTTAATCTTAATGAAAAATCGTAGGTTTCAGAGTTTTCTTTACACTGCTGTTTTTAAGGTGCACGAGCAAATGTCTTCAGAGTAATGCTGCTTTGCCTGTTTTTTTCCTTCTTATGCTATACACACGCATCTAATTGAACATAATGAAAGGTCTTCTTAGGTTGAGCTTGTCAGAGCGATCCTCCTTCAGTGGTGTAAATAGCTGGAGAGGAATGTGGTTAGTCCTGTCTCTTTTGCGTAGCTCCACAGGGGGCTGGGTAAGCAGGACTCATGGAGGAGGGAGGCTGGAAGCGACACCTGGAACTCCAGCTGAGTGACCCACGCTCACGTCCTCCCATCAGCTGACTTTCGCTGCTTACCCAGAGCGATAGAGTTTTAATGGACGAACAAACTATTTCTGGTATTTCCCTTTCACCAACCATCCCTCCCTGCATTGGGTCCTCCATTTGTCTTCTGCTGAGGGGAGGGAGAGCTGGGATTTGCGTGCCAAAGAGGCCGTTGCAGGGGAAGGATCTTGGGCAGGGAGAGACTTAGAATTTCAGATGCTTTTAAATAAGGATCCAAAGCTGGGGAAATACCTCCTCATTTTGCTTCTAGAACACTCTGTGGTCAAAGGAACCAACTGGGGCAGTGTCTGGAGCCTGAACAAAAAGAGAGTTTAGAAGTACGTTGCGGATGGACGGGGCAAGCGCTCCGCTTGGAAACCATTGGTGGGGTGTGACGAGACCGCTGGGACAGACCTGCCGAGCTGGACTGGGGGTGTTGCTGTACTTCTGCGGTGCTGTGCACCAACTGTTTCTGGCAAGGGTGTGTATGTAAGACAGTTCGGTGGTAAATCCAGGCGCATTTTGTAGCGCTGTGTCGTTGGCAGGAGCGTGCAGCCGGCCCTCTGCCGCGTAGCTTGTGCCCGTCCAGCCCGCGGCATCTGCCGGATTCCCAACGCTGCGGCCACCCGAGGGCAATGAACACGGTTTGGTGCTTTGTGCTTGGCTGAGGACTATAAAATTACCTAGGCTAAGTTGCTGCTGGTGCAGCTGTGGGCTGTGGTCACCTCAGAGCCTGGATTGCTGGGTTCTGCGTGCGGCAGCTGTTTCCCACCCCCATCTGACATCAAAACTGCAGCACAGCCCAGATGGTGCACAGAAAGCACCAACCCAAGGAGCTCAGATGTTGCTGACAGCCCCGCTGACATGCCTGTAAAGCATCCGATTTCCTTGCAGAGGCACCCATGGCCATTTCAGCTGGACTTTTCAGGGCTGTTTGAACTTTGTGACGATATTCTTACTGGGGAATTTTCTTTTGAAACCGAGGGCTCTCAGCAAAAGCATTTATTGACTTTTGAAGAGACGCATGGAGGGAGGTGCTGCCTACGACAAAGCAAATGTTGCGTCACTGGTTCTTGTAATTGAAACAGTTTCTTGCAAGCTGCTGATGATTCACGAGAGATAATAAATAACTGAGGAATGATTGTGCCTGACGAAGGAAACGGTTGTTGCAGAGATGCTCTTTTGTTGTCCTGGTTGTGATTAGCTGGTTTCAGAAGGGGAGGTAAGAAATCGTTTTTGACACACCAAAGGAAGGTACATACGGACCTCACACAGTTTCCCTTCCTCAGTTTTGGTGCATGTTCGACTGTGGGATCAAGGTAACTGCCGAGAGCATTTAACATGTAGGCATTGAGGGCCGGTGATAGAGATCACAAAGACGTATAGCCTACAAACGTGGCAAAAATGGCGTTCCGTAGCAGTTTGCTTTATGAAAGCAGAAAATCCTGTTTTGCTGTATTAATTTTCTTCTTTGACATGACATGATGCTGAACATGGGGCACACATCATGCTCACCTTTAAATAAAAAACAGAGGGTGGGATTTTCCAAAAAGCTACACTTAGCCCGAGTCTGATCTTGTTGAAGTAAATGGGTATGTATCAACAGCTTTGTGCAAGTCCCATGGCTGAAAATTGTACACCATTCCTGGTAATACCTTACACGCAAAATCAATTGTACTGAACTAAGTGCTATAAACAAAGAGGACGTTTTGCATATTGAATTTTTGTGTTTAATTGGGAAACCGTAGTTCATTTTTACCAGCTTGCTAAGAAAAGTCCTGCAGTGTTGTTTACACAAATAATTAGAAATCTTCATAAACTTCATAAAAATAATTGAAAGTCTGTGGCAGCCTGTGATAAGTTGCTGAAATATCGACTAATGTGGCCATTTTGGGAGAAAGTGTAGCCTGACGAGACGAGGATAGCGAACTCGCACTGTAATCATGAGAATAATTACACAGCCCTTTGTCCTGATGTTAATCCCCGCATCACCCCTGCAAGGTAGGATCTATATTGTTGCCTTAATCCTGTTGATTTTCTTAGTCATGTGGATGCCACAGGAATGATAAATCTCAAGGTCCTTTCCTTATATTCAGCAGATTCGGTGCCTCATAGTTGTGTAATTTGGCCTAAACCAACCCCTCGGCAGTGGGTGTTCATGGGAAGTGCGCAGAGGGGCTTGCGGGGATTAAAAGCAACAAGGGGAAAGTCACCACCTGTTTCCTCCCCCTTCCCCTCCCCTCTTTCTTTTGTCTCTCCCAGGAGAAAAACCCTACAAATGTACCTGGGAAGGCTGCACCTGGAAGTTTGCTCGCTCCGACGAACTGACGAGGCATTACCGCAAGCACACGGGAGTGAAGCCATTCAAGTGTGCAGACTGTGACCGCAGCTTCTCCCGCTCAGATCACTTGGCGCTCCACCGCCGCAGGCACATGCTGGTTTGAGAAACGCTACCTGTTCCAGCCGAGTTTAAGAGCTGGGTCTCTTAACTACCCGGAGTGAATTCAGCAGGGCTGAATCCCCCTCTACAGTGTTAACAGGCAGGGCTTTCCCTGATGTCCATAACAAAATAAATAGTCACAGAAATTTTAAAAAAACAAAAGCAGGAAAAGAAGTGCCACTCTTCTCCTCGTCATCTGAAGTCAACCCCGCCTGCCCCTCAGCATGGCTACCCCCTGGAAGTGTCATCACAATCACCTGGGAAACAGCAGCCGAAATGCTACAGGAATGGGCATTATTTTACATGCTGCATCCTTTGACAAAAAGTGTTTATAGCTTGTATGTTTTCTCAGCTGTCGGACATTTTGTTCCTGAAAAATCACTGCTGATTGGAGGATTAGATACCACAAACCGATGATGATGATGATGATGATGATGATGATGATGATGATGATGATGATGATGAGAGCAAGACCGCTAGACCTTCATTATCCCGTCTCTTCCCCTTGTTTTGAATACTATCCGGCCGGTGTCAGCATTACGCCCGAGCTGTGCTACAGACAAGCTGCGTGTGGGTAGGCAAGAAGATTCCGCTGGAGAGGTCCCGCAGCTGGAGCTGAAGGGTCGCTTGAGCAAACTTTTGCAACAACGATGGTGGCATTTTAATATTGTACCACAATTTGTCATTATGCCCTAGAGGACACCAGCCATTTAACCTTTTATCTCCCCCCCCCCCTTCTTTTCTTTTGTTGTTGTTGTTGTTGAAGTCTGTAAAATAAACAAGGGGCAGCAGCATTTCTGCTGAAAGTACAATGTTAAGTATCTGTATTTTACCATGGACTTATTTAGAACCATTTTCTTATTTGTATAGAAAAAGCCCACCTGAAAGCTACTACCCCATTCTCAACGTGCAGTTTTCTTTCGTGCAGGTATGCTCTTCCCCATGACCATTATTTGAACACAAGGAAACAGTCAGATCGTATACTCGCTGGTACCAAGGTTAGTGGTGTAGCCATTCATGAAGTGGAATTGATCGTACCAACAAAACAAAACAGAGAAGAAACGACTCCATCTCTTGCAGAATAAAAGCAATAATGAGGAAAATGGCTCTCGAGACAAGAATTTACTCCACACCAACAGAAGCAGGGGGGATTATGCAGAAATAGCATGTAAGATCATTAAAGTTAATCTTTCTGATGGTTTCACTGACCTGCTAGGTACCACAATTAAGTACTTCCTTTCCTTCAACCTAAGACTTGTGTCTGGAAAGCAGGAAAGATAGAGGAAAGAGCTGATTGTTGGGGAGTCGGTGGACAAACCGTAAGTAGGAAGGAGAAATGTTTCTGCAGTGGTGTTCTGCAAGACATTAGGTTTCTCCCTGGGAGTTAGGGAATAACAAGATTTTGCCAGCTGTCTAGTATGATATAAATGGCCCTTTGTATGGGTACCAGTGGCTGCCTCTGCTGGGATTTTCAATCCAAGCCTTTTCAGATTAAATAAAAGGAAATTCTTGATCATTCCCATACAGCTCTATAATTGTGAACCAATTTGTATTAATTAAATGATGTAGGAAAGAGAGAAACTCTTAGTCATCAGTTGTTCATGCAAACGGAATAGTGTTTTTCTGTTTTCTTTCCTCATAGGGATCTCTCTATTCAGCTAAATTTGACGAAGAGGAGGCTTGGCAAGAATTTTGAAATGTTGAGATTTTTATAGCTTTAGAGATGAAAGATGTATACATAAAAGTCTTTTGCAGTGCATTTAATTATGAATATTTGGTTCCAGGAGTTGCACAGATTATGCTTGTGATGCCACTTGTTCATTTTTAAATGTTTGACCAGCCTGAATTAACTTCTGATTCCTGAAGTAACTGTAGTAATGTTGGGGGGATTCTGCAATCAAGGTAATCGTTAAGTAAAACCAGCACAGAGTACCTGTACAGATACTGAAGGCGGTTACAGTTAATTGAGGATTCATATGACTGGGATAATACTTTATAACAGCATTCACGGGCCCCAGAGTTTGATAGTCTTGAAATACATTCTTAATATTTCCCAGTACCAGATAGTTTATCAGCTCTCTGAAAGATGAACTTCCGTACTGTTTAAGTTCAGGCTCCCCTCTGCCGAGTGGTCAGCAGAGAAACGCAGGACAAATTATCTGCAGCTGCTGTGGGGAAAAGTGCCTCTGCCAGTTCCCACTGACAGCGGTGGTAGTCGGCTTCCACCAAATTCGGCAGCGTTTTGGTAGCCGGCTCCAAGTGAGGAATGGGGCAGAGGCGCTCGGTGTCCACGCCAAGCGGGAAGAGGCTGCGGCGGATCAGGGCTGCTGGATAGGCCGTGCGGCGCTGCGGGGCAGCAGAGCTGGGGCTTTACCAGCAGCGTTTGTTACTGCTGTGGGTTTAAAAAAAAAAAAAGCAATTGTCAGTGTCGTGTGTGAGATGGTTCATGGATTATGTCAGGGTTCTGTCTTTTATGTACTTCAGTATCATCCCCTTGAATGGAGTTGTCTTTCTCAGCGTTTAGGGAAAGAAGTCGGGTTGGGTAGAAGTCAGTTGATAAATTTATTTTCCTGCCCGAGAACATTTTACAGAGTAATTACTTGAGTGGAAGTAATTCAGTTGAAGAACTGATGGCATACAGAATTTCTTTCAAAATCTGTGATTTTTTTCTCCCATAGAAAATTAAGTTTATTTGACCAGAAACTCTTAAGGCCGTTCTGTTAGCATACAAGAGGAGCAGCAAGGGAGATTGTCTCTGATGTCATTCACCAAGGCAGTGTATAGCTGGGAGAGACCAGTGTCCGCTTTGGGCTTCCCCTGTAGTCAGTGAAGAGAGAAAATCTCCTCCAAGAGTAAGTGAGAGGCCTTAAATTTCAACGTTCAGCTCTGAACTGCCTCGGGGAGGAACACACGTATCATAGACCCTGGGGAGGCTCATCTCCTGAGGGCAAGGCTGGTCTGTGGGAATTCCTCATCTTTCAGCTGATTGCCCATTACTTTATGCAGAGGAGGCTGCAACAGAAAGAGGGTCTGGTTTTATTCAAGGAACCCCAAGGGTCTGGTTTTATTCAAGGAACCCCAAAGTGATACAGGGTTAAAGCAGCACTCACACCAAGGGACACAGGCGCAGAGCCTCTCAGTGGTAACAGAATGAAGCCAAAAGCTAAAGCAGTGTACGCTAAATTTTCTTATTTCACAGGCAGGAAGCGTATCCTCAACCTTTCCAGCACACATGTAAGGGCTTTTCATGCTGCTGTCACCTCTGGACAGCTGCACACAACCAGCAGTGGTCCACCACTGGGTTTCAGGTACCCAGCATGGTTAATGACAAGTTTCTCATTCATACCAGCACCCACAGGCTTTGACCCCAAATACTCTGCAAGGTTGTTTTCTGGGTTGTTTTCCCCTTCAGAAGTGTTTTAAAAGAAATTACTCTGTGGGAGGGGGGTGTTTGGGTGTGGAGCTGCTGACCCCCCAGAATCTCAGGGCGTCCTTCCCTCAGTGGCCGTGGTTCAGACCCGCCAAACTTCTGTGCTTGTGCAAAGATCGAGGGCGATTGCTCCAGGGTGGTTTCCTCAAAAATCCTGGTATCCCACCGCAGGTCCGTGACATTTCATAACCATGGCGAAGGCCTACGTCATTCATATGCAGCATGGAGGAATACCAGATCTCCTCTTGACACGGCGCGTTAGGTCCATCTCAGCTGAGCAGTTGGGAGAGGGGAGAGGCAAATAACACAGTGTCCCATTCTTTCAGAAGGGCAGAGATTGATGCTTTGAAGTGTGAGTGAAGGGTGGGTAATATCCACCATGCCCATTACAGCTGACAAGGGAAACTATGCTGCAAAGTGTCATATTTCATATGTTTCAAAAGGATTCAATGGATTTGTCAGGAAATCTTAGTAGCCAGCATTGTAGGAAAACGTAACAAGCAAGCAGCTTTGACACAGAACTTTTAAAATTTTAAATTCTCATTATTTTTTGAGCACCTGTTTTATTCAGCACTGTAAAATTGGCTCATTGCAACAGCCGTTTATACTTGGGGATGAAGATGCAGTATTCCTTATTCTCTATCATGCTTACACAATTAATTAAATAGATTTAGACTGACTTGTATATATGATTATTGGCTGGAGTAATGTATAACAAAATTAACAGCGTTGAAAATTACATCAGTGATGTTGATGTTGGGGTTAACTCACAGTGCAGAGCATGGACAAATAGCTGGACAACCTTTCTCCCCTTTAATAATGGGAATAACAGTGATCTTCAGTCTTGTTTTCCATTAGCCACATTGAAAATGTATTCTAGTTGCCATTTATAAATTTATCTTCTGATAATAAATGCTGTTTAATGGAAAAAATCTCTTTCTCCTTTATTGAAGATGAGTCCCTCAAAATCGGAGTAAGTTTTGCGATTAGTATCCCACTTAGTTTTTTAGTTTGAACTTTGGTTTGGAAAGGTCAGTGTGTGAAACTGCATCTTCCACAGCAGACAAGTCCTAAGTTTGTTCAGTAAATCCGCCCTGCTCCCTCATGCTCATCTATACACCCGTGCTTATAAACCCCAGCCGTTCCACGTCCCTCCACCCATGCGCAGGTAATAAACAAGTTTGTTTTAAAAAAAAAAAAAAATCAGAAAAGGAATGATTGAAAATTAATACTATAAAAGAAAATACTACCTTCTTAAGAAAGCAGCTCATCTTGTTGTATTATGCCTTTGCCTGTGATTTGTAACTGGAGGAGTACGCAAAGAAATGTAAAGATAATTACATTTTCACAGTTCCGCTATAGCAGAACAGTTGCTGCGTAATGTATGCTTATGGCCCCTTGGTCCCTTGAAAATGCTTAAATTCTGATCCATTTCCACAGTAAACCAGGTTTTAGTACACAAATGTAACTATAAGGATACTGCATCTTTAGAAATCAAAGTACCTTGAAAGTATTTTACTAGTAACAGTTTAAATATTCTGTAATATATGTGATAGTGGAAAAGTATTTTGAAACTCACAATTTCACATGGGGTGTAAATAGGTTAAATGAAGTAAAATTTTTTAAAAATCCTTGAGTTTTCATCAGGAACAATGGTAAGATAATGCCTTGAAAAGCTTAAACACAGAACATAAGAAGTAAATTACTCTGTTTTGTCAGAGCATGTTTTCTCTGCAAAATGGAGTGGCCACTTCTTTGCTGTTCCGCAGATGGCGTGCGATACAGCGGAGTCGTACTGAGTCCTTCAGCGTCGAGTAAGTCAGCATGCAGAGTGTCTTTGACTGAATAAAGGAAAAAAAACACTTAATCAAAATGAAAACCATATGAAAGGCTTTGGGGTTTTTGTGGGTTTTTTTCCCCTTCTGGCATTTTACAGTGAACTGCAGATACAGTAACGGCACACTCTCATTGGATTTTTTTCTTGTATTTCTGTGACTACAATGCATCTTGAATAAAAGTTGCAGACCTGAAATAGGCAGCTGCTCCTTGCTGGTTCCAGAGGAGTTTAGTCTGCTAGGTGCAGTAGCATGTCGACAAAATTAATTGTAGCGAGGCAGTTGTGACATTTAAAATGTACATGCACTTCAGCAAGATAGCCTAAAATCTATTTTAAAAGATGAAACAGAAACTGAAAGTGCCTGTTATTAGAACCGGTGGGATGTTCCTATACTTTTACACAGCAATAACTTACGGGATTCTGTTAACAATAAGGTAAAAATGAAATTTTACTCGGACAGTAGCGCAGCACAGAAACAAACACAAAGTGCCATTTCTATTTTCACATGTTGAGATACTGTGTTAGAAGTTTTAGTTATTTTTTCAGATTACATCTGTCACACATTTGTAAGGAGAAAATGAATCTTAGTTTACAGATGACTCGTATCCATATCGATTCTCAGTAGGTGTGAATGGAGGTCATTGTCCAGCAGTGTTTTAGTGGATTTCTTCCTAATTTATGTCTGATATGCCCATGTATCCAGGGTATTCTCTAGTGAAATAATCCAAAAACCAGCAATAAGCCCAGTGGAGTTTTTTAGGGTATGTGGTAGTATGGGGATTCTCTTAAAAAATCCTCTGCATCAGACTCTGGAAACACAGAGTTCGCCTTATGTCTCCTTTCTGTTCATAGTCTAATGCTCATAGTATTCAATATCATGTTAGAAATGGTGGACAAAATATATCACTTTTTTTTTCTTTTGGGGACAAGTGAGTGAAAAAGTGGGGACTATTTGTCTAGAGACTATTTGAATAACAAGCAAGAAGTCGATGTTCCTTAAAATGGAGTGAGGAAGCTTCTATACTGAGTGGCTTAAACGTTTGCATCAACAGACTAATTGATCTTGCAAGAAAACGGCTAGCTGTGACTCTTCCACTCTTTTTTTTTTCCTCAATTATTGTTTTTTTTTAAATCTGGTAGGTTTCTGTAAAAAAATAGAAATATTAACTGCTGCTAATGCATTCTTAAAATAGCAGTGCAATGCCGTCCCTCATGCTTCTTCTGTTTCTAAAAATGAATTTATTTGAGATCAAAATTTAACTGGTGGTCCTAATACTTTTGTCAAAGGAAGATTGCTCTCCATCCTCTGAATTTGTACGTGTCATTTAACCAGGCAGAATTTTGCATTTGAAAAATTCCAGATTTTGCCTAGACTTTTTCTGCCGTCGATGGGTTACTGCTGGAGTGGGAGGATGAGTGTTCAGTTTTTGTTCACTGGGGCAGGACTGGGTGCGCACAAAGATGCTCAGATACAGAAGCAAGTGCAGGTGCAACAACAACAAAAGCACGTGGATTTGCATGTAAAAACCAGATGTTTATGCATGTCGGTTAATCAGGTGACAAGACCACTAGTTTAGTAACAACTTATTTAAGTGTTAGCCACCAGCGGAAATAATCCCATCAGAATATGCATATACTTATTCTGTCATGCTGGACTTAATCTCCAGATATTAAGCACATAAAAGAACAGAATTCAATGCTGGACATTTTTGATGGCACCAGGGAATGTGTCATCAGAAGGACAAAGGAAACACTAGGTTCTCACCTCGTACCTGAGCCGCTGGTGGAGAGGAGGGTTTGGTTCTTTGTTCCGGAGCAGCGACGCGGCGAGGAGGCACCCTTAGAGACCTGCAGTGTTGGAAGGTTTGGCTGACTCCAGCCCTGCATGTGTTAGCTCTTGCGTAGAAAAGGGCACCTTGTCTTCACCATCCCAAAATGAGCAAGGGTTTTTTTCCTTCCTTCTGAAAAATAAACGCAGAGTTGTTTTTTTCTCAATTTTATTGATTTGCCAGCATACTTCTCTACCACCTTGTGCTTACCGACTTTAAATTATGAAATAAACTGAGTTGCCCGTCTAGTGATTTTTAGATTATTCACTCCGCAGTTGTTCAGTCCTCCAGACCAGCAAAAGTGGGCATGTGAATTTTAGCTGTTAATGAAAAGAAGGATAGAAAAAATTACCTGAGGTCCTATTGTCCATATGCGTGACCTGCAACATCTTCCCCAGTTCAGTCTCAAAAGTTTCGGTGAGCCGAGATGCTGTCAGTTACAAAAGAAGAGGTGAGTGGTGGTTCTCGCATTGACTTGCTAAAGCTTGCTCCGTGCTGTGACCTCCGCATTTAAAAAACAGTAGTTCAGTGTCTGGTAGGGGGCCACAGGTGATGGCTTTGATGGATTGTGATAAGCATGAACCGTGAAATACAGAAATAAGTTGAGATACTGCTTTTCTCCCTCTCCCTGCCTTGCTAGATGTAAAGAGCTTCTTTGGAAAGACAGTCTGAGCCATAATGTTCACGGCTGAACTAATCTTTTTCACAATTCAGAGTTCATGTTGTCATTTCTGGTTTCAAATTGGTTTTCACTACTACATTTCCATCTTATTTTTCATTTAAAACCCCCCAAGATTTATTTCTTTGCTTATTGTCCCGTACATTTCTTCCTTGGTAATGTAAGTTCTCTGCTGAACACCTCCTACACAGTATGCTCTCTTGTCCTGAAAAAGTTGTATCTCCCATTTGCTCTTGCAATAGAATATACAGAGAGAGAGTAATGAATGACTTCGGTTTCATGTGCCATCAGCCTTAAGACCTTCAACCCACACACACAGACACACGCATTCGTACACTTCAAGTGAAAGACAGATTTGGACACTGCTATCAACATGGGGGGTCAAAATTACCCTTAAATTGGAAAGTTCTTTCAGCTGTGTTTAGGAAGAAGCAAAAATAATGAAAAATCTCATTCTTGGCCAAGTCACTTATGGAAGAAGCAAATTCCCCGATGGCATTAGTTGAACAAAATCCTAAGGATGGGGTTGCGTTTGGCCCGAAATTGTTCCTTTTAATCAGGTCGTAGTCGTTGTACGTACCAGTGAGTGTTCACTTGATCCTCCTGTGTAAAAATACAAAAACATCCCTTAGTTTACAAAGTGATTCATATGGGACTGAAGCTTCACAGCAGTGGAATTAGTATGTAGGCACCTCAATCTTTTTCCTAGATAAGATGCAAAAGGGAGGGTCGTTATCGGCAGCCCCATAGAGATAGTAGTGTCAATAGAAGTCCTACACTTAAAAGGAATAAAAATACCAGTGCTAGCAAGCAAGCATATTAGTTCCTTAAGTCTTTTCTTTTGCCTTCTTTTCAAAAGCTTTTAAATGCAAAAATTTCTTTTCTTCAAAAATAAAAGTAATCATCTGAAGATCTAATTTCCCAATAGTTTCCTCTGCATTTATATACTACGTAGTGTTTAGGCAACACCTATGTTACGAGTTTATTAATATTATGTAAGTGTTGTTCTTGTATTTATGTATAGTGTATGTATTGTAAATATACTCAGAGCTTTTTCCCTCTTACTGTAAAATGGTGATTTTTGCCCTATGATAATGTAAAGGGAGTCCCCTAAGGAAATTCTGTCAGAGGATGATTATTCCAGTCTATTCTCAAAGATTGAAATGAACAAGTGTTATCGTTTTTAATAGTGTCTCAGACATATTTTGTTGGTGCATTGCTTTTCTGTATTCAACTTTCCTATGGATTGAGCTGTGAATTGAAATAGAGTTTAAACCTTTAAATGTATGCATTTGTATAATTATCTGAATGGAGGCATGAAGGCTAAATAAAGCATTTTGTATGGAGCAAAACCCCTAATTATTACTGTGGATGACTCAAACCTTCTGGAACACCCAGTTATTAACTTTTTTAAATTAAACCTTTGTTAAAAATCTTTTCTATAAACATATAGTGATTTTTTTAATGGAATGTTTGCTTAAGAAATGGATTTTACTTGCTTTTCTGATTTTTTAAAAGCCATGGTATAGAGTAGACATTCTTTCTCCTTTCACAGTGTTTGTGCATCTGTGGCAAAGCTGGAACAAATAAAACAGCACTCAGCAGTATAAACAAAAATGTCCTGGGATGATATAAAAATATTTTGCATTACTATATAATCTGAGTTTCCAGAGTACTTTAAAATGGAATTGTGTGTCTGTCTCTGCTTCTTTCCCTCTTCTTCCCCTGTGCGTGGGGAAGCTGGCACGGTTAACGTGCGCCGTGCCGGAGGTGATACCCACGCAGCCGAGAGGGGATTCGCGCGGGCTGCCTGGGAAGTCAGGGAACAGCTACTGAAGGAGGGAGATGGCCCACTGGAAACATCAGCTTCACGCTGAGTCGAAGAGGATTGGTGTTTGTGATTGCTCCTGGGGATGTTTCGAGGCCCGTGGGCTTCTCCCTCGTGCCTGACCATCCCGCAAGGAAGCTTCCGTCATCTTCGGGCCAGTCTGTAGGACAACAGCAGACATCAAGGCAGAGGCTTAGAGCTGCACTTTGCCCTTAATGGGAATACTTCTCCTTAAATCTGAATTTTCCCTTTCTCTTGCCTTTCCATCCACTTGCTTTTAACCGATATGATAATTTATTTAATAAAAACCATAACGTTACATGGTTACAGGCAGAGAAACAAGTAAACACAGTGACTTGATTTGGAGACCTCTGACCCTTACCAGGAGATGTGTCTAAACCAAAGCTGTGCTAGGACGGATCTTGAATATCTCAAACCGCTGATGAATTTGAAAATCAGATAGTTCTACTGGCCCTTGCAAAGCACTTTTGCTTTCCACACAATAAGTTGTTTGTTCCTCCTCAGTGTCCTGCGTGTGTTTATTATCATTTTTTCTCCCAACAGTGCCATAAGCATAAAGCTCATCACTGCCTGTTTAGTCTGACTTCTCCAGCGAACACCCACACTGTCCACTGCCCTGACCCGTGGTCCGTTCCTGAAAAGTTATTTCTTCCACTTGCACAAACAACAGCTTAATTGTCGTCTAATCCCGCCCCCCTCGGTTTTTTCCCTTTGTTATTGAACGGCCCGTTTGGAGTGAAAAGTCAGCGCGTGGTGTTTCGCACGCGGTACGCGGCACGTCTGGCTCCCTGCGAGCGTGACGAGGAGCGGCCGCTGGTAACCACCTTCAACTTTGTACGTTGAGCTGCTGGATCAGATAAGCACGGTCGCCTCTCTACGTGCAGAAACAGTCGCGTCGGCATCGTCCTTGAACCTGGGGAGACTGCCCGCTTCTCGGACGGGGCTCTGGCAGTGCAGACCTTCACCTGTGGGTTTACGATGCTGTTCCTCCTCGCCAGCCTGGGAAGCACACCCGTGCGGGAGGTTTGGCTGAAAGACCTGCTCGCTGTGCTCCAGCGTGCTGCACTGTGACCCGATGGGGTGAGGTTTGGGTTGGGAGTCGAACAGGCGAGGCTGGGGGAGCCCGGTTTTGGTGGTCGCTGAGTGTTTGTCCTTTCCAAAGAGGAGCCAGCCCCGTGGGGCAGACTGCTCCTGGACATAAACGTTCTCTTCAGCAATGGTGCACACTGTGGAAATGTGTCCCTCACCAACCCTCCCATCCTTGCACATCAGGCAAAGTTACACCCTTTTAGTAGATGAAGAACTAAAGGCAATCGACTGAAGCTGGAGTGACTCAGTAGGTGAGCAAGAAATGAGATGGAAGCACAAAATGGTTGAGGTTGGAAGGGACTTCTGGAGGTTGTCTGGTCCAACCCTCCTGCTCAAACAGGGACACCCAGAGCCGGTTGCCCAGGACCGGTCCATACGGCTTCTAAATATCTCCAAGGATGGAGACCCCACAGCCTCTCTGGGCAACCTGTGCCAGGGCCCAGTCACCCTCCCATGATAAAGTGTTTCCTGGCATTCAGAACAGTACCCAGGCGTTTCAGGTCCCTGCTTTCTCGCCTTAGCCATTAGGCAGGATGGTCTCCCTCATTAAGGTTTCGACCCAGTCTGTAACTGGCCACAGTGTTCTTACCCGTGGGTATTTTCCCTGAGAGGCCCTGAATAGCAGCAGTAGCCACTGCCCTTCCTGTTGGAGCGTACTGACGAAGGCATTTACTGCCTTGCATATTTGTCTTAGCAAAAATATATAGCCCATAATAACTAGGGCTGCCACTTATGGAGGAATGAATAACCAGATTTAGCCAGTAAGCTCAAACATGTCAATATATTTTATCCTGCATGTTTTTGTTTATATCTTTGCACAGCCTCGCTCACAGGTGTACTGTGCCCTTTCCTGGTTATCTTATTCACTGGGGATATTGATCTATAAAATCTCCTTGTAAAATATTTCAAATAAATTCTTTTTTTTCTTTTTTTTCTGGTGTGACTTCTCTAAACCTGTATTTTTGGGCCTGTACAGACTATTAACAGACAGAAACTGACAATAAAGTCCAGAAAAGACTACAAAAGCAAACAGCGAAACCAAGACACTTGCAAAGCTCTATAAATCTCTGCTGAGCTCAAGTTGCTGTTTAATCTTTATATACAGGTACGTCTCAAGGTTATCTGCTCCTGCGGGGTTCACTGGAGGCTTTTGTGATTTGTCATCCGCTCAGCTTCTTATCAGCCAAAGGTATTTCCCCTTGTAACATTTATTAGGGGCTCCCCCCCCCCGTGTCTTACTAATGCGATGCCGTGAAGAGGCTGTGGTGTGCCGTCTGTGAGGAGTCACTGAATTTTCCTCTCCGGTGATCCATGGGATCGTAAATGTGACACGTGCGCCGTAGTGTGCGCGGCACCACTGACGGCTGAACGCCGTCGCTGGGTGCTGAATGAAAACAAGGGAGCCTGCAGCTCTGGAAAGGAGCTTTCTCCATCCAGTAGCCTCTGGCTGGAAAAGAAGTATAGTTAAATACATATATTAAATACGTCATGTACGTAGAAGAGAAAGTACTGCAAATGGCATAAATGTAATAGCCATTGCGGCGCCTTCGCTAGCACACGGGGTCTCATTTCCAGGAGGAAATATCTCAGCCCTTCCCACCAGGACGATCACGGCCATCCTGCCATGCCATTTCATTTCAGCCGAGGCGAATCCAGCCCTGGCTGATGCAACCACCCGTCACCATGTCCGGGGAACCAGCAGACCTGGGAGAGGAGCACACCAAAATTTCTTCATCGCCAGGATGGCACGGAGCCCATCTGCGGGTGGCCGAGGCCGGGACGGCAGGGGATTTCCTGGGAAACGGCTTCCTCGCCTGCCTCCGCAGCTGGTGGAAATGTGTCGGAGCTGCCCAAAGAGCGGGCTGGCTGCTGTGGCAAGCGGGACGCGGCCGTTCCCGTGCTATCGCTTTATCCAGCAGATAAAGCTGCTTTAATTCCTCGTTTGGTCTTGGATACCGGCTAGGTCTCCATTGACGTCAGAGGTCTGACTGGTAGCACGTATAGGCATGCAGGTACATATATAGATCTGCTTAGTACATACGTTTATTTTTATATACATACACACACATGCATGCAGTGTAGGTATATATGCACGTATGTCCTGACCAGCTCCTTCTAAACGTGGCTGGGGTACGTCTCCGAACTGGTGCCCGGGGGCAGCAGGGGTGTTACTGGGAGTGCCTTAGGAGCCGTGTGTCCACGTGACTGTGCAAGCTCTGCATAGCAGTTCTGGAGCTCTGTATTTTAAGATGTTGGAACCGAAAGGCCAAGGGGAGGAACGAATGCCCAGTCTCTGTGCCTGCCCCCCCCCCACCTGAGCTGATGCTTCAAGGGGTGCCCCAAAACCCCGCGTGCCCCCCAGACCCCTAAGCTGTTCTCCTCTCCCCCGCGGGCAGCAGGAGCTCAGCCCAAGTCCAGGCTGCAACGTGCACCTGGCAGGGGACAGCGCGGTGTCCCCAGAGAGGGGCCCGGGGTCACCCGGCCACCCTGGGGTGCTACAGGCTGCACGGCCACCATGCCACCCATGAGTGGCTGGAGGCAGGCGAAGGGGGCGCAGAGCCCTGGGGGATGGCGGGGACACGAAGCAGCGGTTTTGGCCTCGGCCGTGCCGTGCTGGGGGGGTCTCGTCTCGCATTCAGGCTGGCGGGTGGGTTCGCAGGGGAGCGATGTGAGCGGGAGACCCCGGGGCTGCTCCCTGGGTGGGATCCTGGCCGCTTCGCCCCCGCTCTCCTGGGGCGAACCAAGGCCTGGTCTGTCCCTGCCTGCGGGGCGAGTCGCAGAACATCGAAAACCTGGGATTAGCTGAAACGGAATTGATCTCCATGGGCGCGGACTGGCAACATGGCAGTCTCAGCCGGCTGGTGACGCGTGCGGTCTGTGTCTGAGGCGTTCTGTAAAACACGCAAAAAGGCTGGTAGAGGGTTGCAGCGAAGAGCTTTGGTTCTGATTATTCATTTATTTACTAACGATCATTTATACCATCTGGGGCTTTTCAGTGTAACTGAGAGTAAACTCTGAGCTTCCCAGGACTCGACGAACGTGCCAAGAAGGGAAGACTCCAAAGGCTTTTAGGGCAAATAAAACAAAGGAAGAGAAGCAGCCCGTTGTGACGAGGCGGGGGGAGGAGAACGCGAGGATGGGGCCCTTTTCCTTCCTCAGCCTTGCTTTGTTTCCCGTTTTGTTTGACATTTGTAATCAAAGCCTCAGCACCTTTGCTTTAGTTATAATAACTTTGCTGTAGTTATTACATGAGCCTCTGCAGATGTACACACAACCCATGTTTCTAGCCTCCGGCACTGACCGCTCCCCAGACAAGATGCTTGTTCCTCTACCACAGTACGTGTGATTCTGCAAGTTTCATTTATCACAAAGCAGCAGTACAGACACAAGAAAAGTACAGCAGGAGCCAGGGGCTCAAGATGAGGTTTGGCACACAGTACATCAACAGCAGAGAAGGCTTATTCCTTCAGCTTTCATCACTAACAACATCTGGGAAGATGAATGTAACTCAGTCACGGTTACTGCAAATTAAAATAAAAGAATAGCTTGCCAAGTGTGGGACAGAAGTGCTACATTCATGTTTTTTTGTGGGAAAACTAATGTGGTCCTTTGGGACTGTCAGCTTTAGTTTGATTCACGCTGATGGCCATGTACCCATAAACTTTAAGGAGATTTCAGGGCTCAAAGTATTTTCCTCGACTATCCTAGCAGGAAGGTTATTGGTAGGAAGTCGGGACAGCATTGCCAGCAGTTTCAAGCTTGAATTCAGCTCAGAGCAGTAGTGACCGAAAATTAGGTCGCTGGCCATAACTCACAGGAGTGGTGATGATACCCAGTAGATTGATGGTCGCTTATCAAAGACACAGTGGAAGGTGAAACCTTGGTGCAGAAGGCAGGAAGGGCTTAGTAAATATACGAACCAAATGTGTTTTTTTCTTTGTTATTTCTTTTCTATTTCTGATTTGGGCTGCTGCTGGTAGATTGAAAGACCGTGTCTCTGCAGCTCACCGGTCTGGGTCCCAAAGGTATGGGGTGAAGGCTGGCCCATGTCCACACTCCTTGGTGCCAGCCCCTGTTAAAGGCTGGACGTGTCCATGCTGCGTAACACATGGAGCTCTTTCGGGCTCCGTGTGGGCATACCCCTGTGCCACAGATAATTTTCCTTGTGTTCTTCTGCATTCAGAGGGTCTGGGGCAGAGGCTGGGCTCTGCTGTGGGCCACTGCAGTCCCAGGTTTCCATCTGCAAGGGTAGGAAGGCTGGGTGTGCTCCGAGGTGTGGCGGCAGGGCACAGAGCCTGCGGGGATGGCGTGGGAGGGCGGCGGAGGCAGCCGGGCTCCGGGCTCTGTGTGCTTGGCGAGAAGGCTCCCCAGAGCCCAGGAAGACCCTTTGCCCGGTGGGGCAGGGGCTTTGGAGCCCCCCACATACTCCCACGACAGAGGGTAGCGGCGTTACCACCGGTTTCGGTGCTGAAGGATTGATCATGTTCAGCAGAAATAACGAGCATGAGTCACAGGAGGCCACACAGATGGAAACTGTAACATTGCGGTGTGCTCTCAAGGTGTGCATCTCCTCTAAAACATGAATCAATTCCTGTTTGTAGATGTCTTTAGGGAGTCTCCTGTCACTCGTGATGGAAGTGCTTGTCCCAAATCCTCGTCCCAAATCTGCCTCACAATCTGATGTTTTCCTGCCAGACTCAGTTTATATAAAGTAGCAGATCTGGAGCCATTTAGCTCACTTCATGCCAAAGCCAAAGGCCATCAAACACCTCATGTTCCCAGGGCACAATGTCTAACATGTCTCTTATCTTAGGAGTACACATAATGTGCTGACTGCGGTGGTGTCTGCATGGGACACTGTAAGCTTAATTAAACTTGACAAAGGACCTGCATGGGAAGTATTTAATAACTCTAAGGTAATATATTTAGTTATGATGATAATAATATGGTAGCTAGACTCTGAGCTGGTGCTTTTATATGTGGGAGGGGCACTGGATGCAGAACCCGGTGTTTCTCAGCATCCTTTTGCAAACACGTTACTCACAACCACAAAAAGCACCACCGGATAATACAAGTCAGCGGTCCTGCTTGGGAAGGCAAGTCTCACACCACGCTCATTAGCCCAAGTCGACAGGTTTTCTGGCCTTTGTGCAGGCCCTGTGTTACAGAGATTCAGCTGGCTCTGTCTGAGGTTGTTGTCTCTTAACTCCTCCCTAGCAGAGGATGGTGGGGCTGGGAGGAGAAGAAAGAGGTCATGGCAGTAAGAAGACGTGGTAAGGTACCTGTAGCACGAACCAAGGACTAAGACACAAGTGGGATAAGAAGTTGGGAAAAGGGATGAAAGGACACAGGGCAATATCAGTAACTCTGGGGCTGAGATGGAGGTGAGTACTGTGTTCAGTTTTGGGCCCCTCACTACAAGAAGGACATTGAGGTGCTGAAGTGTGTCCACAGAAGAGCAACGAGCCTGGTGAGTGGTCTAGAGAACAAGGCTTACGAGGAGTGGCTGAGGGAGCTGGGGCTGTTTAGTCTGGAGAAGAGGAGGCTGAGAGGGGACCTTATCGCTATCTACAACTGCCTGAAAGGGGGTTGTAGTGAGGTGGGTGTTCTTCTCTTCTCCCAAGTAACTAGCAATAGGACAAGAGGCCGTGGCCTCAAGTTGCATCAGGGGAGGTTTAGATTGGATGTTAGGAAAAATTTCTTTACCGAAGGAGTGGTCAGGCATTGGAACAGGCTGCCCAGGGAGGTAGTGGAGTCACCATCCCTGGAGGTGTTCAAAAAACGTGTAGATGTGGCACTTTGGGACATGGTTTAGCAGGCATGGTGGTGTTGGGTGGGTGGTTGTACTTGCTGATGTTAGAGGTCTTTTCCAACCTATGATTCTATGATTCTATGATTCTATGAAGTACGATTATACAGTGATTTTAGGGCTCAGGGTTAGGGCGAAAGAGGATGGTGGCAGCGCTAAGATTTGGAAGTAATTAGGCTATGAAACACTGAATCAGATGGTGCCAAATGTAACCATTTATACCTTTTTTACACCTTCATCTTTACGTCCCACACAAAGGTTTTTAGAAATGTCTTTCCAAGCTTTAGAGCAATTATTGATGCTGGTGCATTTCTCTTTTAAAATATGGTTCTCTACCCCCAAGATTCAAACTAAACAAATACAAAAAGACATATTTTAAAAACTTGTACAATCTTATTTGAAGTATTAGTTGTATCAGAATTATGTCCAGCTTCATTAGAGAAAGACCAAGCATTTTGTATCCACTGAGAAAATGTAGCTCTTCCCATTCTTTTGTAGTATACAAACAGTATTTCTGATCATAGCGGGCAAGAACATGAGCCACAGGCTTAAAGGTTTAAACAGAAATCAAGTGAAGCAAATACTGCAAAAGTGATGTTTATTTCTTCTTATGGCAGGTGTTTTAAGTTCCTTAAGAGACTGCAAGTTGGGCTAACTCTTCAAAAGCCTGTATAAAATGTCTTTAGGTCCACAAATAATGTTTTCTTATTTGAAATTGTGTTCTAGTCCAGTTTTAACTGAAAGCATGAATTTTAGACATTTCTGATGCACTGAAAAGAAGCCCCCTCTGCATCTTCCTGGAGATCATAGAATCATAGAATAGTTTGGGTTGGAAGGGACCTTTAAACACCATCTAGTCGGGTGCACCTGCATTGATCAGCGACCTCTTCAACTAGATCAAGTTGCTCAGAGCCCCGTCCAACCTGGCCTTGAATGTTTCCAGGGATGGGGCATCTACCACCTCTCTGGGCAACCTGGTCCAGTGTTTCACCACCCTCAGTGTAAAACATTTCTTCCTTATATCCGGTCTAAATCTACCTTCTTTCAGTTTAAAACCACTATCCCTTGTTCTGTCGCAACAGGCCCCGCTAAAGATTTTGTCCACATCTTTCTTCTAAGGTCTCCCTGAAGCCTTCTCTTCTCCAGGCTGGACAGCTCCAATACTCTCAGCCTGCCCTCATAGGAGAGGTGTTCCATCCCTCTGGCCATTTTTGTGGCCCTCCTCTGGACCCGCTCCAACAGGTCCATGTCTTTCCTGTGCTGAGGGCTCCAGAGCTGGACACAGGAATCCAGGTGTGTTCTCATGAGAGCTGAGCAGAGGGGCAGCATCCCCCTCCCTTGACCTACTGGCCACGTTTCTCTTGATGCAGCCTACAGTTGGCCTTCCGGTCTGCAAGCACACATTGGTGGCTCATATCAAGCTTTTCATCTGCCAGTACCCCCAAGTCCTTCTCAGCAGGGCTGGTCTTAATCCCTTCACCCCCCAGCCTGTATTGATACTGGGGATTGCCCCAACTAAGATGCAGGATTCTGCATTTGGCCTTGTTGAACCTCAGGAGGTTCACATGGGCCCACTTCTCCAGCTTGTCCAGGTCCCTCTGGATGGCATCCTGTGCCTCAGGCATCTCAATCGCACCACTCAGCTTGGTGTCATCTGCAAACTTGCTGAAGGTGCACTCAATCCTGCTGCCTATGTCATTGATGAAGATGTTTAAAAGTACTGGTCCCAAGACAGACCCCTGAGGGACACCACTTGTCACCAGTCTCCATTTGGATGTTGAGCTGTTGACCACTAACCTCTGAATGTGAGCATCCAACCAATTCCTCATCCACTGAACAGTCCATCCATCAAATCCATATCTCTCCAATTTGGAAAGCAGGATGTTGTGGTGGATCGTGTCAAAAGCCTTACAGAAGTTCAGATAGATCACATCCGTAGCTCTTCCCTTGTCCACTGATGTAGTCGCTCCACCATAAAAGGCTGATAGGTTGGTTAGACAAAACTTGCCCTTGGTGAAGCCATGCTGGCCATCTTGAATCCCCTCCCTGTCCTCCGTGTGCCTTAGCATAGTTTCAAGGTGGATCTGCTCCATGATCTTCCCAGGCACAGAGGTGAGGCTGACAGGTTGGTAGTTCCCAGGGTCCTCCTTCTTACCCTTATTAAAAATGGGCACAATGTTTCCCTCCTTCCAGTCACCACGAACTTCACCTGACTGCCATGACCTTTCAAATATCGTGGGGAGTGGCTTAGCAACTGCATCAGCCAATTCCCTCAGGACTCTGGGATGCATCTCATCAGGTCCCATAGGTTTATGTATGTTCAGGTTCCTCAGATGGTCACGAATCTAGTCTTCCCTTACAGTGGGAGGGGCTTTACCCCTCTGGTCCCCGTCTTGGAGTCCATCTACTCAAGGGGTGTGGGAAGAGACATTGCCAGTGAAGACTGAGGCAAACAAGTTGTTGAGTACCTCAGCCTTCTTCTCATCTGTACTGAGCTTTTCCTGTCGTCACTGCTAACAGAAAATGGTGACAGTTGACATTCACTGACAGTATTCACTAACAGCTGCCAGGGATTCATAGGGTCCAAATAATTCATACCTATTAGGGATGTGAAAACCTTCGTGGGCTCATTGTAGGTATATGCCTTGTTGCGCATCTTTCTGTTCCTCTCTTGGGCATCGTCTCTGCATAAGGAGCAAAGATGCCACAGATTGAATCCGCAAGATTGAGCAGTGTATGTATCGTGGTTTTATTCTGTGTTTCCATGCAGAAGTGCGGTTTCATACTTTAAATGTGCAACAACAAAGCTTGCAACAAGAAGAGAAGTGGTGGCCCCAGTGCTTGACTGTAACACGAGCTTGAACTCTGGTGGACTTATCGTGTATGCTTAACCACAACAACAGTGACATGTCAGCAGTTTATGAACTGGAAAACAAAGCCATTAAGTTCTTTTGGCATTGTGTTTCTCACAACAAAAGAAGGTCTGAAGAAAGGGAGTTACAAAAATGTGTTTTACACTGGAGGCCCATTAGCTGTATTGGTCGGAGAAACTGCTTTGCAGCCTCCACCTGCAGTATTGTATGTGAGGGATTTATTTTATGCTCTGTTCATCACAACAAACAGACCTCCCGAGTAGCAATGTGTGTTCTTGTATAAAAGATAATATGGGGGCTCTGAACACTTGAAACTGAAATTCAGTCATAATTATTAGAAGGTCACCTAGGAATTCTGGAGCAGTTTGTTTACTCTGATTCCAGCCAGCTAGGTCCAAGAAAATATGCTTAATTCAATCCAGGTGACTCTCCATTAAATATAATCTTGTCTTAATTGGTGCCACCTTGACCTCTACTTGTGAAGTCTGTTTTGTGGTCTACAAGTCTAGCTTTAAGTGCTCAAACACACATTTTTCCGTCTGATTCCCCATGATTTCATTATGACAACAACACACTTCTTACCAGGCGCTCCATGTGCGTGTGAAACGCAGGGAAGGTTTAATAATGAGACCACGTCCGAGCGGGATCGCGGTTATATTGCTGAGGTTGCTGGCTGCGATAGGCTCTGTGCCCAGCGTTGTTATCACAACCTTTAAGATGTCCAAGATCAAGAGATCAGTGAGTGATTCGGAGGCACTGCTGTCCAGGGCTGCCAGATCCTGACCGCTTCTACAGCCCATGGAGAGTAATGCCAACGTTAATTAGCCCGGCTAGTCCAACGTGTACATATGTTGTAACTACTACACGCCGTGGAAAAGTCCAGGTCTGGTGGGCAGCAGGAACTGAGCTGACATGAAAGCCACTCGCTCTTCCCAGCAGAGAGGTCACAGTGTCCAATTTAGGTAACCACCAAGTAGTCTGGATGTGCCCTGTGAGTTTCAGTTTACATCCCCATTGGTGTGCTTTCCTCCTTGAGGCAACCCTCTTACCCTGGCAGCCCTATAGCAGGCTGGAACTCACCCTAGCAGAGCTCTTTCCAGAAGACCTCAGCCTCTGCTGATGACTTGACACTTCAGCACTGCTCTAATGAAGGGAGTAACAGGAAGGCTGAAGTGCTCCTGCAAAGTGGTGGACCAAAGAGCATAAAGAGCCAGAGTTCAAAGGAGTGCGTCAGATGCCCTCCTCTTGGCATCCCGGCTTTTAATCTGATCTGGCATTTCAAGCTGATGAAAAGATTGCGCTGAATTTCCATTTCTGACAGTGGCAGAGAAACAGAAGCTCCTTTATTTTGCCAAAAGCCGCAGTTTCCATTCTGGGAAGGAATACAGGAGTTAAGTAGCCCATATCACGAGCAATAGCCAAGAGGGAGCTTGTCATGTTTGATCAATTGCTGGTGGTAGGAGATTTTCTGTGAAATGTGGTAAAAAAAAAAAAAAAAGGGCTCAACCACTGACATAAATTAATGCAATAATGATATTAAACCTTGGCTCCAGTGCTGGCTGCTGCTTCAGAGGGCTTGAAAAACTGAAGTTCTAAATTATGTACCAAACCCAGGCCACCGATTCATCTGGCAACGTTTACAAATGTCATATCAATGCTTTGCCAGCAAAGAACAAAGTAGAAACACTGACAGGTCCCAGCAAGCTTGGAATAGATAGGAATTGAATAGAAATTCATGTGGAGTGCTTAGAACAGGTATGATCTGGATTGAGCTGTGGGTCGGCGTCTCAGGTACTTTACACAAGCAGGAGGTTTGAAAGCTTTCAGGTAAATTAGGTGAAAATCAATACTATTAATAAAGCTGCACCGTATGGCATAAGGAAGCCAAGCACTGCTTGATACAATGCACAAACATATTTATTGTCAAGATAATATAAAGTGTATTTTATGTGCGGCGTTTGAACATCTGCATTTTGCACAGCAGAAGGCAGATATTTTGGCTTTCTTTCAAAGACAGAGCTTCTGGAGTCACACGGCATTGCGAGACACAGGTCTCGTTTGAGCTGGGGGCAGGAAATGGTCGTTCTTGGGGCCACAGAGAAAACTGAAAAATTGAAATTGTCCAAGAACAGAGAAGACGAAGAGAAGGAATGGATTTCTACAGCAGTATTGTTTTTAAGCCAAAGTTTGAACCCAAACATGAATATTGTTTTTATAATGATATTGATAATGCTATCTGACGGCTTGCATGAACCTGAGTAATTAATATCCTAATGAACTTTATTACAGAAAAGATTTTCATGTTGCTTCCCAAGAGCCACATGCAGTTCCTGAAGTGAAATCTGGGATCTTTAGCTTCCCAGTGGTGTTACAGGTTTCAGAATGTGCCAACTTAAGGCACTTAGGTGGGATCTTGTTAGAGGAAAGGAAGACCTGAGTGTCAGAGATAGGTGGGGAGAAATGTGAGACCTGTTAAATCTAGCTAAAAAAAGACTAAAAGAGGTTTCAATGTCCTGGAACAAAGGTCTCCAGAGCAACAGTGGTGCAGGGAGGCAGACCAGGGGCCCGTGTTTTTTACAGTATCTTTAAAGGAGTCAGTTTAGAGGCTAGCCAGTGTTCTATGAATTCGTGCTGTGACTTAAATTACTTTTTGGGAAGCTTAGGCAGGATGAAGGGGTGATGGGTAGAGTGAAGGGGTGGATCAGTACTGCCATACATCATGTTCACAGAACGTGGTCAAACCTCCTCTGTGGCCTGCAGATTGTGCCAGTCTGGTATTTTGATGTATTACACAAGCAGGTATCCAGAAACTCATCTGTGCCAATGGATCTCACTACAAGCCAGGCTTCAGTCCTGCCGTGACTCCCTTTTGGTTTAGGAGGAGTGGGTCACCATTTCACCTGGGGGTGCCACCAAATCCCGAGCGGACATTCTGACCTCACTGAGTTGCAGCTATGGAGTGTGTTAGCAGTACTAAATCAGGATCTGGGGCCGGAGGAGGCCAGGCATGACTCCCTGCTGGAGAAAGGGTAGGAAGGAAGGCCCTACAGGCAACGAGTTCAGCAAGGTCCTATTTTGTGCTGGGTCCAATCCAGCCACATGCTTATGCCATGGTGACCCCCAAGCTACTCCAGAACTGCTTTAGCTAAGCTGAAATAATCAACAAACTATTGTCAGAGCCCTCAAATACAGATTTTTTTTCTTTTCATATTCAGCTGACCATGGTTTTCAAAGCACATTATGAGCACAGAAAAGTGTCCTTCATTACGTAGGTGTATTGTTCCCCATCCAACAGATGTATTTCCAAAGGAGCTGAAATTCACCTGGCTGGTGCTTTCTTTCACAGTAGCTTTGGCTTCCATGATACTATGCCAAGGCAGACATCTTTGTTTGTGCCCTTAACTGGCAGTGGTGTCAGCAAATTACTGGCAACGGCACATAGTAATGTCTTCATCAGAGTGAGGATTTATGATGTCACCACTAAATCCATCAGGAACATTACATCCTCATAATTCATAACTGGCTCTTGAACACATGAAAGGAATGACTATGTGCCAGCTAACAAAGAATAATTGTGTTACTTACCTCAGCAATGGCAATTTGCTTAAATAATAAAAATATGCTGGTGCAACAAGGAAAAATTAATGCACTGATAAACACAAAGAAGAAAAACAGGGAAGTACTGAGCAGTATATTAAATACCCATCTTTTTGGCAGCACCATTTTCAATTTCTGCTATTTTAAGCTGATGGAAGCTTTGATCAATATTCACACTTCACTCAGTCCAGAGGAACATGGCAGTGTTATTCAAATTTCGGTTTATAACCGAAAGGATGGTGGTACTGTATGGCAGAAAACATTGTATGGACAGCAAGTTGCAGTCGTTCCATATTTTTAATGCAAAATTGATTGACTATGCCTGAGAAAAGATATTAAGTGGGCATTCCAGCAGCCTAATTTCCTCTGGGAAGGAAGCTGATCTCGCTGATGAAAGGAGTTGCTAGAAGCAGGCACTCAGTGTAGACTGATGTGTTCTTCACTGTTCACGTTAGGCTCACCTTTTCTTTGAACTTTTTTCTCAATTAGAAAAGATTCACAAAGATAGGAATAGTAGAGATAATCAGAAAATGGGATTTTTTTTCCCATGAAAATATTAATATCACCGTTAATATTACTACCATTATTATTGCTTTTATAAGGACCATCGCAAAAGCAGAGTTTTGTTTCAAAACTGCAAAATATTATCTGGGAAGTACCGTTTTCTATATGGAAAAGGTGTCAAGGTTCCTTATAGGAACTGCCCAAGCAACACATTTGGAGAGGAGAATCAGGGCACAAATAGATTCCTGTGGGATTTCGAAACAGCCATCTCGGGGTCTACACACTGAAGATTTTTAATTTGGAAGGTTTCCATTATTAAATCAAAATGCCTTTGCTTTGTAGCTCTGAAAAAAGCCTTTTCCCCCTATTTCTCTACTCTCTGCCTTGAAAATACTCTTTAAAAAAAACTTTTCATTAAATATCAGCCTCAGCGGAACACTTTAAGTCAACTCAGATGAATGTGTTTTTGGTGAAACAGACTTTAGTAAAACAAACTGAAAAGGAGGAGCGTATACTGAAGACATTTGGCATATTAACCCATGCCTAATTTATTAAATGCTAGAAAGGACTCTGTAGTCAAATAGCTTTGCTTTTCAAAGCACCACGCTTAAACTCAGAGGGACAGGGGAGGGAGGGAGAAAGGAAGGGGAAGCTTGGTGTAAGAAATCATCTATACAAGCTACAAAGGCTGCCAGACAAAATATTAGTCTTCTGTTAAATTATACAGTGTGATATGGAAACACTTGCATTCCTCTTTCAGTTTCTGAAATACAAGGAAAGAGAAAAATAGCGACAAAAAAACCTGAACCTCAAACGCCAAAGCCAGGGATGGTCTTCTCCACTCTGAGGTAATCCCCAGTTTACAGGAGCTCTCAGTTTGGTGCCCAGTGCCAAGGGACGGTAAGCTCCAGTGATTTCACCACCACCATCCTGCAGCCTATGAATCAGAGACATTGTATTACCGCCAGGAAAAAGGAACCTGTTGAAAGAGATGTGCTCTGTAACCATGGCAGTCATCAAGAGGGATACAAATTTTAACCACATTCGTGAGTAAAGCAAAGCAAAGCAAGCTGTCAGCATGAGCATGTAAAGGGGGAAAATCCAGAGGAAGGCAAAGTACTGCGGTGATGATATTTCCATGATTATGTGAGACTGGAGAACAGTACATACCTTGTTATACAACTTATGAAAGCAGTTATAATTTGTGCTCCTTACCTTTTGGAAGATGTTTACTGGCATAGATCATGTCATTAACGGAAGAAAGAAAAGTTGTCTATACTCACTGCACTAAGGTTAGCGTGCAGCCAGCCCGGACGTTTCTAGTTTCTTATCCAAAACTTGAAAAGTGCAGTTTCTCCTGCAACTTCTATTAGCCAGGCAGAAATATGAGTATAATTACTCTACAATATGTCATGGGTTACCTGGAATACCTGAGTCATTTTGTATTCTACATACCTCTAGTTCTTTTAGTGTTCAGTCTGAATGTTATCATGTTAAGATGGGATTTATTGCTATAAATATTTTTCTTATGACTCTTTCCCAGTGCTTGTTTGATGGTGATAAAAAACAAACTGACATGCGTCCATTGTGTGGCAATGCACTTAATCCATGCCTTGTCTCTTGAGTCTTATAATCTGTAGACTGCATTGCATAAAGGAATGGCTTTTACAGTACTTCAGTCTCCATAAAGCAAACATTTGTGGATTAAGGGTGCATTTCCCTACTGATACATGTTGGCACACCTACTTCTAATTTCCATTGTATAAGCCAAGAGAGAATTCTGCTTGGTAAGAACGTGTAGGTGTATTGATGCAGGTGCACTGCATCTCAAGGGTTACCTGAGGCCTTTCGAAAGCCGAATCTGCTCTTGACTGTCTGGGAAGCCACAAGGTTGGCGAGACTTTCCTTCGGAGCATTTTAGTGCATTTATGCTTTATGCATTCAGGCATGTCCAGCACATTAGTAAGCTGTCATCGTCCCATGACAAGGTCACACACACATGACAACATTAGGCCAAGCAGACCTGGACGGACTTTTTGCAGGCTACATAGGAGGACCTCAGGTGGACAGGAGGTTGGGATCTGTAATCACAGCTACAGATGCAGCTGTAGCATGCCTTGGCTGAAGAACGCTGAGCACACGTACATATGGCTAACTCGGGGGCGGGGAGAAGCAAAATCTATGTCACCTTTACTTAAATAAAAACGATCTGTGGAATTGGAACTAAATAACATCTTGCTCCACAAGCATGAACCTCCAGACACACAGAACACATTCGTTCAGACAGCTGAAGAAAATACCGTACCATGGAATCATCTCCATGGCAGACAGTTCTTTGGAGTGCTGAGCCATATTACTCACTTGATGTGCTGTGTCAAAATGTACATTTTTATGAATAACCCTCCCCAAAAATGTGGCTTGTGCCAGTCAATCTCTCCTTAAGATGGTATTGGATTCAAAACTGTCATGATCCTGGCTTTTGGATTTGATTCAGATGTGGTCAGAAATACAAGTGAATGGTTTCTGTACTCGGAAGTTTCTAAAGGTCCAAGCATCAACACTGCTACATCCAACTGAGCTTCCCCTGTTTGTGTGCATGTTTGGAACGCTGAAACAAACACAGCCTGCACCCTTTCCCATGTCTCAAAGGTAACACGTTCGTACCTAAAGCACTCTTTTGTTGCAAGACTTGCAAGAAGCCCCACAATTTATGTATGGCATAAAATACATTTATGGTCTTTAATAGGTCAGATTAAGCAACGAATAAAAAAGGCAGCAACTTCCTCATAACCCACAGTGAGTAAAGAGGGTGGAGTCCGTTTAAAAGGTGGAGGTGCTTTTGAGAGCCTTTCAGCAACCTGTTCAGGAATCATCCAGAGGCAAGATCAAACCTGTTGATTTACAGGCCAAACGGTTCATGCCTGTGACACATGCACTGCAAGTGGGAGATTATTGCGGCAGAACAGCTATGATCTCATGATCGCTGACTACATGTAGATGTCATTGCTATCGTCCTAGTCCTTCAAGGACTAGATAGGCTGCACACTCTGTATGGGGCTATGAGTCAAGTGGACCGCAAGACTTTTGAGTAAAATAGGACCATGAGAGAATATCACACTTCACCTCTAAACGTGAAGTGTCATGTGGTGTTCATCACATGAGCCAGAGACCAGTTGATGAGGACTGTCTTTTTTGTGCCACCAATGCTCTTTCAGTGAGCTGCAATGACAGGGGTAGAAGGAAATCTGGGCGCGGTGTTGCAGAGGACAGATAATTACTACCTTAGCAGTTCTTCCTTCTGTTAGGAACACATCTAAATCTGAGCTTCCCCATGTTCAGCAAGAGACTGAAGACCCACCTCTTTGTTCAGGCGTTTAGCCAACTTCCCTCTCTGACAAAAATAACTAATAGTGAATGCGGAGTTCTTGGCAGTTGAGTAGCGAACCGGCAAAAGTTTCTACTTGTTTTTCTTTCAAAGCTGAAGTGCTTCAGGAGTTCACGAGAAGTTTGTTCCTCAAATCATGGAATGGCACTTCTTTTTAATTGAAGATTTGTGAATACCTCGGATACTTGGAATAATAAAAAAAAAACCCAACACAAATAAAAGGAATAAGAGTAATGCCACTCTTTGTGTTGAGGAATGCCATTGATGCCCTAGACTGCTTTCACCACAGTGATGTATGTCTGCCTGTTGCTGTACCCCTCTCAGCATAGCTGTACACTGATCCTGCAGCAAGTCTGTGCTGCTCTGAGGGCTTCCCAGAGAACCTCAAGAACATATCAGCCGGGTACAGGTCTTTGTTCTTAAATACAGATACATCAGTTGTGCTATTTTCTTACAAGAACTTGATTATCAGTCAAAATGGTGACATTTGTGTCTGTCCAGGACTAATACTTTACTCAGCCAGAGTTGTTATGTGAGGGAAGGAGAAAGAAAGGAACACATTTTGAGTTTTCTTCATTTTAATGAAATAACAAACTCTGGAGAAAGGTTTTTATGCGTGTTCCCACACCTCCACAAATTTGGTTTATGTAGACAGCATGTTTTAATCAGTATCTCTTCCACTCCTCCTCCCCCATTGTTTCTCTGCAAAGTGACCAGAGGAGTATCTGCATTTTTAGTTCTTCAGTGTCCGGTTTCATTCACAAAAGCATCACTTCTTTTATGCAGGGAGGCTGGTTTGAAGGTACTTATGCAGCCTGTTTGCACTGGGTCAGATGTTCAGCGCGCTGTTAGTTTCACATTTGGCGATAAAATCCTACTTTGGCAAGGGAGTTGCAGCTCACAATGACCAGAACTGCAGTTGCACTTTGGCATTAAAAGGCCCTTCTTTCTTGGTGACCTTCCACATAATTAAAAATGAGGTATATTTTTATTTGAGGGGGACTCTGTATTGTATGAAAGTAATCTCCTTGAGATCTTTTCCAATATCTGCTTGATTATAATGTTCTATTTAAACAAACTAGCAAGCCTGTCAGAAATGGTACTTATTGCAGGGCAAGAGGCTTTTGACCTTCTGTGTAATTATTCCCGGTTCACCCTTGGAAGTCTGCATTACTCTGAACTGAATTTGTGGCATTGTGTGGTGCAAAAAGGAATTGAATTGTTTCCATTAGTAAATTTGAACTGGAACGCACAGTAAATGTCAAGATTCTTAATTGCGCTTTCTATAATGGCTTCCAAGCTTACTAAGGAACAGTCAAAAGCTATTAGTTATGACTAGGTAAACATTTTAAGGATTTTTTTTTTTTCCAGAAGACTCTTTACTTCTATTTGATGAGTTTTGGTACATGACTTAATGTAAAGTTATGAAAGAGTAGATGTGTTTGTGATAAAATTAGTGTGGGGACTTTTATGAGAACATTCAGGCCTAAATACCCATCGTTTCAAAGTTTTAACTGTAAATCTTTCTGCATTAGTCTGTGTTATAGCAAAGCCTTTTTTTATGCTAAAGTATCTGAGATGCATTATTACCTATCAGTCTACCTTCTGTGTCAGAAGTTCTCCTCTTAGATGTCATCTCTTCCCTGCTCAGAAGTATGAAGGTGAGCATGGAAGTGATATTCCTTTTAATGTGAAATCAGTGATAGAGAATCTACCATTTTCTTTTCCAGAGCAACACTTTTTTCCAAACCTATATGACGGTCTTGTGAAAGATCTGATCAAGAACAACGTAAAGAAAATTTCTTCCTTTGGAAATCTCTTACCCAACATTTAACTGAAAGCTAGGCAGAGGGCAAACACTGCAGCTGCTTGCAACAGCTCCTCAAAAGCCAGTGTTATCTGACCGACAGTAACACATCGTTATCCAAGACTAAGAATCTGTTCAAAGGCAAAGATAAAGTAGTTGGCTGCTGCAGGAAGATTGGTTAAGATACAATGCTTCTGTAGCCAGCAACACAAAAGGGAACAATGTGTTTAGCATCAGATCTAGGTCAGATCTCAGCTCACATAACCACATATGTATTTAAGTTGCACAGAGTGGAAGCAGTTTTCAGCAGGAGAAATAGTTGAAGGAAGTCCAGAGCAAGACTTGAAATCTTATCAGTGAAGCCCTAGTTCTGCCACCACTACCCACAATCTCACTTAGATACTCAGAAAAAGTGCATATGTGGCTATGTCTCATGGCACTTCAGGTAACCTCTGAACTCTTATATATAGCAATAAATAGCAGCAAGAAAAAAAGCCCTGAACTAACTTGTGAGGCACCAGTAAACAAATTTGTAAGTCACTTGCTGACAAGTAGCTAAATAACTTGAGAGGCATTGGTCAGTGTTACATACGGACACCAAAGTACAGGGTCAGATATTGAAAATTCGATCTGTGGTCCCTGTGCTTAGTGTGCCCTGTGTCCTGAAGACATGGGAGGTGGAATGTAGACTGCCTTAATCTAGGCTCAAGTGCTTTAAAGTCCACCATCCTAGAACTGTCTTCATTCACCGTTCTCAAAAACAGCTGCCTGTTATTAACCATTAAATGAATATATGTTGATTAACCTGCAGAAAATCATGCAGATTTTAGTAGAAGATAAGTGTAAAATCATTAAGAGATTGTTGCTTGCAACTGGCTCCTTTTTTGCCCAATTGGAAGAATCTGTTAAAGCTATACAGTTCATCTACACAGGGACTGCAAAATTAGAGACTTTGTTGTCTACAGGGACTATGTGTGAGAATAAGGATGCTCCTCAGAATGTAGTGCAAGAGAAATTAGAAACATTCTGGGAAGAAACCCAGAAAGCACGTTCTTCACAAGCAGTTTTCAAAAAGATTGCCCAAGATAAAATGTCAAAAGCAGCTGACAGTCAACAAGAAACTTATTTTTTATGTCTTGATTTTTATATAGTCTCAAATAGTAGTGTCATAGGAAACTGGAACATGCGCACAAGAGGAAGTCATTGTAAGAAACAGTAGTAAAAAAGGTGCTTCCACTGCTCACTGTCATGTCTTCACAAAATCAATTCAGGTTGTGGGTTTATTGATAAAAGAGGTAGATTTTAAATAGAGAGAAGGAAAGATGAAAGATAACCACAGTAAAGGAGAAGGGATAACTACCTCTATGCCACTAGAAAAGTGAGAAGACAGAGATAAACAGAAGCAGTGTGAGATGATGCCAGTGATGACCTATTTCTTTCTCCAAAGAACAACATTCCCCCATTAGTTCTTCTGCCACTGCCCTATCTAAATACAATCAAACTGGCCCAGTGCTGTTCAACACAGCTTGCTTATCTCTTATGAGGAGGTGCTGCGTTAGAGTGGGGTTCACCTGCCCTATCTCAGGTAGCTGGGCTTCTTCAGGTATCTGAATGCTGGTCATTGGGTCATCTCATCCCCATGCTTCCACCACTCTCCTGGCTTTACGTCCAGTAGGTGACTAAGTTCAGGTGCTTGAAAATCCTCACACTTCTGTGGCAGAATTTGCAGCACATGATCCGTGACAACATGCATCCCTAAGTCATGGTGAAACCTATTAGTAACTGCAAGCCAGTATACTACTGATAGGCAAATAAGGTCAAATGGGCAGCCTGCAAACAAAGCAGCAGGACAACTTGAAAAGCATCAAGGCCATGCGGGATCTCCTTGACATCTAGGGAGCCACAAAGGAGTGAGATAGCAGATCTACCTAGAGCAGTGTCCTTTTTGTGGGTCCTTGAGTCTGCATGAGCACAGACTAGACAGGAGGGACTAGAGGGAGATGAGGGTGGTTTTAGCTTTAGGTCAGTGTCTGGTCTAACACAGGTCTCAAAGCCATAGTCAGAATGACTGAGACAAGGGACGGGGCTTTTTGGTAAGTGTGTAACGTTGGGACCTTACTGCTCTTTGGGTATTTGGCTCACTTGATTCTTGGCTTGATCCCAGCTATTACAACATGTGTTGAACGATACCTCAAAATTGTCCATCGTTTTGGGGTTTTGTACTTTCTCAATAGAAGCCAATTCCTGTTTTCCTTGTCCCTGATGCCAGACCTGCCTGAAGCACACCTAAACCAATTCTGAGGAGGGATGTGATTGTCCCCATGTAAAGGACCTGGCCTTTGGTAAACACCTGACGGTGAGATGACAACACCATCTCTGGACTGGGAGTGCACTTCATCACACCCTGGAGAGAGGTGAGATGATGCACAGCTTCGTCCTCTACCTCTAGAATCCATGCAAAGAGAAGATGGGGGGGAGGGGGGGAGAAGGTGGGTAAGTAAAGGCTTTGTGGAGGCCTGAGGGACCTGAGAAAGGAGAAGCTAACTCCAGCAACTTAAGGAGGAATGTAGGAAGGCTGCAGCGCCGACTTCCTGGAGAGTCCCTGGATACTCTGACTGTGGCAAACAGCCACACCTTTAACCAACCATGGTTGATCCTAAAAGGGAGGACATGTGCCCATACTATGTTGTATTTATGAAAAACCCACAGGTTTTCTCAAGATAGAAAATGTAGAAAACACGACAGGAGGATGGAGTGAATGTATATTAAAATAGCCTGGACTTACATTGCCTAATGTGTGCGTACTGATACATTGAGCAGCACGCAGCTTTGAACAAAGCTCCCCAACCTGCTGAGGACCCTCTTTTGGTTTGGGATACTGTTTCCACTGAGCAGCAACCAAGGGACTAATCACCTCTGCACGGATGATAGCAGATACCTACCTCCCTAGTGAACCCTTGGTGTTTCAGAGGATTCCTGAAAGCTGTTGAGTGTCACACCCATGCCTCCTTTTTGGTCAAAAGAGCTGACCACCTCACAGTCAGAAACCTGACCATCGGTGTTATGGTCAAGCATTCCAACAGTTCATCGGTCTTACCCGGGCAGATACTGCTTTCCACAGCCCTGCCTAAGGCTGCTGCATAGGTTGGACACACGCTGCTTATAGATGAGTGCAGGCTCCTGAGTGGCCTCCGTCATCTGTGCGTGGTCTGCCAGGAGCTCACTCTGTTAGATGACTGGCGTTCACAAGAACCCAGGGAATCACATGCCCTACAGTGTTCATGAGACACGAGTATGGCTTGCAAAAACAAACAAAAAAAAGGAGGTTGGAAATCAAGCCTGTGAGGAATTTGTGTTTTATTTACTGAATTCATCCTCCCTGTAAAGGAACGAATCAGCCCCATGAACCTGAGCACTGAGCGGGGCTGGCTACTCTGGCTGCAGTTGTACCCGCCAGTTAAGCAGCGGTGGAAACCATTCACACACACTGCAAAGCGATCGCCTGTGCTGTTGTATCATTGGAGTGGCCTCTGGCCTGCGCTAGCATTCTGCCAAACAACACTCAAGCATCCTCAAGCAGTTAGTGTGGCCCACAGACCCTTCCCAACAGGCAGCTGGGTGCTGCTATCCTATTTTGGAGATTAAGAGAGTTGAAAAGTGTAGACTAGAAGTGTCCCATGCCAGCTGGCATCAGTGTCAGAAAATGGTTTCAGGGTGCTTTTTTAATGTGCTAATGTGCCATTAGGTAGTAGGGCAACTCCTCTGTTCTTACAGCTTGGTGGCCCAGGCCTTCAGCATCAGATTCATCCACATATCTTTTAAGAACTTGAAGCAGTTTCTATTTCATCCCACTTTACTGAAAGCTATAGGAGTCAGTGATTTAGGATATATTAAGACAAGCATGAAAGGTCTTACATGGCTATGAAGGGAGACCACAGAGCTGAGAGCTTTTTTTTTCTTTTCCTGTGCGATTTGGAATTAAACTCAATAGCCATTTGTGGTGGGCAGAGAGCTATTCACAGCTACCTGCAGGCTGGCTGAGATACAACTTGTCAGCAAGTGGTTATGGGCAGGAGAAACGATAAGATGTTAAATTCTCAATTCCTTTATCTAAATGCATGTATCTAGTACAATCAGTGATGTCCTAGAGTATCGTACCTCATGGAGCTGCGTCTCCATGAGGACAAGGGTCACCCACAGGCCAGGCTTCATAGGTGCCAATTCCACCTGGGCCATCTACTTGCCTATGTTTAAGGTACTGACTTGAATCTTGCAGAAGTCTTCATCCGGAGTAGCTGGAAAGTCTGCCGTCCTAACAGAGACAGCCGCCGAGGGTGAAGACCTTGAAGTCTGGGTGGTTGATAGTGGGTGTATGGGAGAATTAACTGTCTCCTGCAGGCAACTGTATTGCAGCTAAGTGCAAACATCTAACCGGGAGAGAAGTCTACCTGTACTTTGGATGCATAGCTTAAGGCAGACAAATTGCAGTGAAGCAGTCTAATAAATTGCTTTGTCACAAGCCTAACCAAAGCAGTAATGTGCTCTCATTCAGTGGAGGCAATAAAGTTCTGTGGAAACCAGCCAGTATGATTTAGCACTGGCTTCAGAAGTTCCTTAATGTTATTTGCTAATGGTGCAATTGTACTTTTGGAAGGCCTTTACAGGGAAGAGCAATCACACTGTCTTGCAAAGAGGCTGAAGAACAAACAGATTTATAAATGACTCAGTGAAGAACCCAAAAATGGCAGGACCAAACAGCCCTCGTGGCTGTCTGCTCTCCTCCTTCTCAGAGGAAGCGTAGGAGGGTAGATCAGACATACAGTGATACTTCCTTCAGAGTTTAAAAGCCTGGGCTAAGGCTTCTCACTGTTTTCCCTGTATGAATATCTAAAATTAATTCAAGGGTCTCTCAGAAAGTCCGTATTTAACTTCAAGCACACAGACTCTTCAGCACGGCAGCATGGCGGCAGGTCAGCGGCAAGGAACCACAGTGGTGCTTGAGGAAAGGATTTCCTGGGGCAGAGTACTTGAGCATCCAGAGTCACTGGAATGTCATGGGGAAATTGCTGCGGTCCCTGTGACAGGCTTGCACTAGCTGCTGTGGAGGTGTTGAATGCTCCAGGAAGGGAAACCTTTCCTCTCATAAAAACTGCCACTCTGGCAATTAAAGGTGGCATTTCCAGAAGTCCTCACCAGAGCTCAAACTGCTTTCATTAGAGCCAGCTGGAGTTTCACCCCTGACATCTGTAAGATCAGTGTCAGCCCAGCGCTCTCTCAATCAAATTACAGTAAATGTCTGGTATCGTATAGCAAACACAGGAGCTCTTCAAATATGTCATGTTTTTAGTTGAGCACTGTGTCACTGGTTTTGAATTCACTCTAGTGCCTGGGTGAGCTCAGAAGTAAGAGAAGAAGCTACAAAAACAAATAGGTCCTATTCATGTACACAAAGCAATCCCAGAGGATGTTGCTAAGTGAAACAGACAGCTAAACAATTTTAAAAGATGGATTTTATTTATTTGGGCATAGCAGGAGAAACAAGGTGGAGAACGTATTGTGCTGATTCCCCAAATTGCATCACAGGAGCAATAATCAGCCTTTAAATTACTTTCCCTTTTAGTCAGCTTAGATCAATATCAACTTCTCTGTATGTTTTATTTGAATCCTATTATTTTTCTTCTTTTTTGAGGGAGGACATTGCGTGACTGTGCAGGTACTGGAACGGAGAAGAGATCTTAAGGGTTTGACAGGTGAAAGCTGAATGCCTGTTGGAAGTGACACGTAGACACCTCCTCCCGAGTATTTCTGAAATAAAGAGAAGATTTGCAGTGTATAAGTTTTTGACAGGACAACAAAAAATAAGACCTGAATAAATAACTCTGTGACTTGTTTCCACCTGCAAAGGGGCCTCCCCAGACTGAGCAAACTGGAACAGACTCATAATCACAATCAAGGAATAATAAGGTTCATAGAAGAATTGCCTATCTAATCATCAGGGATCTGGAGTTGACAACCCAGGCCTGCATTCCTAAAATAGGTTTTATAAGCCAATGCCAAGAGTGTGAAAACAAGAAAAAGAGAAGCACCTAAAAGATATTTTAGCATAGGCGTCATCTTTGTCCCCATTAGCTAATTCCACCTTGCAATCTGGTAGCAGCATGCAATAGGCCAGAAAATTCTGGTGCTTGCCTCCGTTCCCTAAGTATTGAGGGCATTTAACTGGAAGACCAGGTTCTCCTCCCAGGGATATGCTTAGCATCCCGTTCAAGTAAGTGACTTTGATTCAGCCCCACAAATTAAAAACAAAAGAGCAGAGAAGTCGAAGACAAGGGCGGGATGAACTTTAGGTGCATCTGATCCAAAAGCCAAACAAACAAAAGCTCACACTTGCTCAGCCTAACCTTACTGAGCTCACTAGACTTGCGGTATGACCTGAGAGTTGCCTTGGTGCCCGCATGCCCGAGCAGGCCACAAAATGCTGATCTGAGTAGTTTTGGGGCTTAGCTCCAGTCTACAACATGCTGAGATTCAGAGTCTGGCAGAGCAGAACAGCCTGATCCAGAGGTTCCAAAGGGCACTGCCACATACAAATCCAAGATGTGTGTCGCTGGCAGGAGGCACTCATTTTTGCACACCCTAGGTGAGCATTTACAAGTCTGATGGAATGAATCCTAGACCCTGATGCCTGCAACTGAAGCATTCAAGAGCTACACTTGGAAGCATCATCTAAGACCTCAGCTGGACCTGTCCAGTTGTGCCACAATAAATTAATTATGTTATTTACAATAGGAATATGCATATTAAAAATATAATTTTTAAGCAACTGGGACATACTGGCAATTTATTCAGAGAGCGGCAAGCAAATAAAAAAAAAAAGTCAAGACTTACTTTCTGCTCTATTAAAATGAATTAGCTGTAATGTATGGAGGTGTCCCATTTTGCAACACCGTATACAAAATGCTCTTTCTTATATAGGACTTCTGGTGGAAGAGCAAGTGCAACAGGAAAAATAGCAATGTAAACAATTCCATTTAACTACATTTATCTGGGCAAACACACAGAGAAGTCTGGACAAGCTTTGGTTCTTGGAGAGTTTCTCAAGCTGAGGGCTAGAGCGCCAAGATTTCATTACTCTTGTGCTGAAACAGTTCGTTGCTATGCCGAAAAAAGCTGGAATCCTGCATCCAAATATTGAAGACGAATTTGTACTTAGTACTACAGTCCTTCATTGGCAAAGAGAGAATGAACTGGGTGATGTAACATGTATTTTCCATCTCAAAGTTCTACTAGGTTGTATATTTTCTTTGATAATTATTGTGATTTCTTTTAACGACCTGCAGAGTGCCTCAAGCTTTGGCAGAGAAGTCCCTTTTGTTAATAGCAGTATTATTAATTATAATAATTGCATATTTCGATAAATGTTTTTCTCTATGGTATATTTTGCTGTTCCTCCATGAAATTTCCAGCAGTTCCTGTTTCAAACTTGGTGAGAAATTGCTCGAGACTATGTCTTTTCCCAGCATTCTGTGAAGACTGAATGGGCAGTAGCACACAAAATGGAAGTCAAATTGTGTTTCAAAACTTGGCATCTTCTTAAAATGCAGGACGTCTGCTACTCGGGAAGTTTATTTTTTGTTTGTTTTCAAAATAAAGTTCTGAATCAGATCTAACTTCAGTTTCAGATTTTTGGAAATTGCTTGTAAACTGGAAATTCCAGGAGAATATTTCAATAAATACATAATAACCAATTAACTAAATAAAAAAGCTGGCAAGTAGTTTGGCGTTTTGCTTACTGTACTTTTTCTTCCTTATATGATGAAGTATGGACAAATGCAGAAGTGTTGTGGCCGCCTCAAATAGGTCAGATGCAGCTTTAGTGACTGAGTCTGGTTACACTGACCTAAAGGATGAATGAATGCCAGTCTGAAAACAGCCAAATGATCTTCAGTTTCTGCGGTGACAGGTGAGAGAGCAGGAAGGACAGTTGTAAATACTGTAGTAGATAGGGGATGCCCCATGCAAGCACTTGAAATCTAGTGGCAGTGCAACTTGCATTGTACAGCTCTGGTAGTACAGTTTAGAGCTTTTGATTGTGGATAGATATTTGCCAGATGAGATTTAAAGGAAGTAAATGAAATTAATAAAAAACTATGAAAGAGAAAGTGCAAATTTAATAACTCCTTTCTTCTGTCTTATCATGTGAAATAGAAAGAAGCAGAGACTGCTGTGATTCTGCATTATCCTTATGGGTAATCACAAGAAACACAAATTAACAGAGCAATAATTAGTTCTGTTTCACTGCTGAATTGTAGTACATGATTTAAGGGAACTTGCGCCTTATGTCTTATGAAGACATTTGTAACACAAGTCAGAAAACCCATAGAAAAGGTACCATTAGAAAGGTAAAGTGTTTCAATCTGAGACAATAGGTCCAAACAGAAGAAAACAAATGTTTGTGAAAAGAAGAATCCCTGTCAGATATGACCATTATATGCAGGTAATGAAGTTGTGACAAATGGATGAAAAAGGTTGGATGTGCTCAACAGCTGTTTTTCTTCTGTATTTGAAGGCAGGATGGAAGTTGTGTGCCTTACATACAATGTTGTGGGCAGAATAGAGAAGTTACCATCTGTAACTGCAGAGGAGGGAAGGCAACAACTGCTGGAGAACATGTATGTAAAAGTCATAAGGAAATTAGCCAAGATCTCTGAAGGCCCATGGTAAATTTTTAGTGAATCTTGGAAAACTGAAATAATTCCTGAGGATTTAAAAACTCTTGGTACTGGTCTGGTGTTTGAAAATGATGAAAGGAATGACACAGGCAGCTATCAGATAATTATCCTGACAGTGTTGGTTAGAAAATATAGGGCGATGAGTTTTGGACCGCAGAACAAAGAGTTAGAAGTTGTAAGTATTTTGATTGGAAGGTAGGTTTTGTTTGTTGTCTTTCTTCTGAAGCTGGCAGACAATGGTAACTATACTGATGTCACATACTTGGATTTCTCCAAGGCATTTGACTTTCTATCCATTACATTTTGACCAAGAAACATGAATTATATAAAATTAACGCAGCATAGTACATAGCAAGCATGTCATAAAGTGGCTCCTGGAGAGATCTCAAGCAGTTGCTACAAAGTCAGAACAGATCTGTTTCCAGCACTGACTCTTAAGCTGGCACTGTTCAGTATTTTCATTAACAACATCAATGACCATGCAAAGTGTTTTCAGATACAGTTCTTAGGGAGCACAAAGTTTGTCAGGATAAAAAATATAGAAGTAAACACAATACAGGCAGCGTCAATATAATTGCCTGCTTAAACAGTCACTATGCCATAAAATGTGTTTCAGCACAGACGTGCATGAGAAAATATCTCTAGAAACAAAGACACAAAAAAATAATTCCTTCCACAGGAAGGTGGGCTTCACCCTGGATACACTCTGCACTGTGTTAGAGCCTTAACAGAGCCGAGTGTTCTGATCAATGTTTGTTAACTCTTTGATTGTAAATCTAATTATTTAGCCTTTTGGTGTTATACTACCAACTTAGATGGGATCAGGGGTCATAGTTGGGGGCTATGAAGTTAGATGAGGTTTATCTTGACCATTCTTCATGGAAGAAGTGGCTACCAGAAAGACTTAATCATTACCTTTGAGAAATTAGATCTCAGAGTAGTGCAGTGGCACCAGTGATCCTTGGACATAAAAAGGAGACTATCTCATAAAGACAGGGAAACGGTATGGCTGTCCACACAGCTTTGACAAGGCTGCTACTGTGATACCTGCTCTGATGTCCGCTGTTCCAAGAATGTGGAAATACCAGTGTGGCTATAAATGGGACCTAAATGTTGGAAGACGTACCTTTCCTAAGGGTTAAGATGTACAACTTTCTAAACTCACTGAAGAGGAGAGGTCATTCATCGCATATACCAGTGTGTGTGATGACACCTGATAGTGGGATGCTTTCCATTCTTGTTGTCAAAGTCTTAATGAGAGGTAATGGCTTGAAGTTCAATTTAGACAAACTTGGCCTTGACATCTGTTGCGTTTTCCTAGACATAAGGTTCATTAAACACTCAAAAAGCTTAACTGGGATGGTAAAGGATTTAGACTCTCTTAAATATGGTCATAAATATTTCTAAGGATGTGCTCTAACCCAGAAACTGGATAAAAGAGTAAGGGTTAGTCTGGTGACTTCCTGAGGTGCTGGAATCAGCAGATCTGTGGTCTGTGCTTTTTCTCTCTCTCGTTCATGATCCATGGTGAAAACATGCAACTAGGCATTAAGCTCAACTTGTTTGTAACTTCCATATTGTGACAGAGGTGTTTATCTCATATGTCACATCTTCAGTGGGCTGCTTGGGAGGATTTCCCATTCTTTCTTTATGTTCAATGTCCAGATATATTTGTATGCTTATGTACTTTTTCCTCTCTCTGAATCATTGCAGGTTTTTCCCAGCTGGAGGAAGGGCTGCACATCAATGTCCTCAAGCGGAGCAGATGAAAGCTTGCATGCTCAGGAGTCAACTGATCACCGGGTTTGATTTGGCGCAGACTGGTAGGTCTTTCCTGTTCTTTATCTGTGGCATTTATAACCCTGCTTGATTCATCCCTAGTACATTTTATTTTCCCTTCCTTCGGGACCCTGAGGACTAGGGTCTTTTAATAAAAATAACTTGAACAGAATCGCCAACAAATTAATACCATCATTCTGTAACCATCTGCCATGTTGTCTGCCAGCTACTTTCAATTAATAATGTTTTATAGTCAACAAATTACAATGAACTACAGTGCACAGCTGCACTCTGACTCTAACATAGGTCTGTTCTGATATGCTGCTTCAGCCATACAAAGCTGAATAAGAAACAGAGAACCACGGGTGTGGGTGTGGAGGAGGAAATAGGGGAATTTATTCGTGTTGAAATTTGGATGGCGAAATCTTCAATGTACTAGCGCTGAAGCCCTCTGAATGTCATTTTTGTAAACACATACTCTCATTATAAGTGATTTTTGGCTCGCCAGTGTTTTGTGAGATAATGGTCTACGTAATGGTTACACAAGAGCAATCACGATAAAGGAAAAGACTTAATACGTCATCTTACATTGCCTGAAATCCATAGCTGGGCATTAGCTCATCTCACCCAGTCTGATGCACCTGGGATTCTGAATTACTAGTAGAATGATCTTGAGTCTTTTGGAAGCTGCAAAAGATCTGCTTTCTGAAGTCGTACCTTACTTTGAATTCTCTCCTCCTGCACATCCAAACATTGCATTCTCTGCACCTGATAAAATTGAACTGTCATTAGCGAGTGGAACAGATCTTAAACTGAGAAGAGCATTTGTACAGAGTGAAGATCAAGAGGTTTAATACAGGCTTCTCTTGGCTATCACAAATTATTTACTTCACTTCTGGTAATACTGGGCAAGAAGCTAGCAGCAGTGAAAAGGCCAGAAAGGCCAGCTCCACCTGACTGAATTTCTGAAGTAATGGATTTTTTATTTTTTTTTTTTGTTGTAAATCTGGGTTTGGGATGGGTCCAGTCAGCCTTTCAGAACATCACAGGACAGCAATTATTCAGAAGGAAAGTGATACTTTGGTAGTGTGAAATAGCACAGCTGAATCCAGCTGAGCTCCTGCAGGCTGCATCAGCGGAGGAGCTGGTCAAAGGACAGTAGAGATGGTCCTTCTGAGAGCCACTGGCTGCTGCGCAGGGGACAAACCCCTCTGCCATGAGGTCCTCTGTGCTTGACAGTAAAGCAGGGACAGGCATTGTGTTAAAGCTGGCATGTTCTGTACAAGTGTGGAACATCTTTCTGTAATGGTAGCTTGTTAAGTTTTATTTTTCATAAACTATATCCGCTCACTTCAACTGCATTGTTTTTCTTTAATTATTTATTAATTGAGTCATGTCCACCTGCTGGACTATTTTGCCTGGTATTGACATCAGGATGACACATCTATAATTATCCAGGTCACTCCAATTACCCTTTTGAAGTGTTGGCAGAAAGCTTGGGTGGGTGGTGGACAATGTTATTAATTCTGTTGCTGTTAATATGTCAGATGTTTCAGATCACTGCTCAGCTTTTCGTTCTACTACTCTATTGTTCAAGAGATCTATGCCTGTAAACTAAAAAATGCCATTTGTTACGTTTCTTAATTATTGATATTGTAGAAAGCATTTCATCCTCGGAGCGTGGCATGATGATATAGTGGAAGAAGAGCATTTAATGACTTAGTCATTTTTTTGGTGCATTATGAATAAGTTAAAAAGTAAGATGTTCAGACACTTCTATAAGGTATAGTTGTTCCAAATCTACTGGAAACCAGAGATCTTAAAAATTTACTTTCTCTCTATTTTTATTTTTTATTCTCAGTGTTTATCCAAAATGTGGATATATCAGCAGTCTGAAAGATAACATGTCAGCATTAGCGAGGATGTACAAGGAATAATCTGGAGTGACGGCAGATAATCTTAGGGCATTTTTAGAAAGTGTTAAAATTAATTTGTGTTTCAACTTCAGTCTTCCAAAATGGCTGGGTTATAGCTACAATACTTCACATCTCTTATGTATCATTACCAGTCATTAGCAAATGTCACCAGTCATGTTTTCCAGTTCCCGCATTACGACGTGCATTTCTGCTTCTCGATGACTGTGAATTGCCCCTGTTCCATCCTGAACTGTTGAGACAGCTGGCGGGAACATCCAAGATGTCAATTATCTTGTATGTTTGGCAGATGGACAAGACTTTTTCCAGAAGACCTTTCTGACAGACTCTTACTGAAGCTGTTGTATCCACCACCTGACCCTCACCCTTACCACATTTGCTTCTGTCAGAGGACTTTGCTGTGTATTTTTGTGATTACTTTCCACAACTTATCATATAACTCATATTCATAGCGATGAACTGTGAAATGTAACAGATGGGATTGCAAACCCCCAAAATACCAGGAAGTAGACATTTTCCACGGTTGCCGTATAATCATGCGGGATGTTAGTGACATGTGAAATTGCTTGAGATTTGCAAATCTTTCAAGAACACCTGCAAAAGGGGTGCTGATTTGTTTGTTTAAACAGTAACATGAATCTCTACAACTGTTATCCGTATTGGACTGTAAATTCAACTTTTTGATTTTAATAAAAGACCTTAGGGAGAACTGACCATCAGAAAAGTTCTGAGCCGTGTAGAGCACAAACTTGAAACAAAAAATTCTAAAATAAAAGTCACTGATTGTTCTACATTGTTTTTCACACCCAGTGAGAAGAACCAATCAAATCCTGCCAGTTTTGGTTATTATACTTGTGCTTCCAGAAGTGCCAGTTTTGTATCTGTCCTTTGGGCACGTCCCAGTAATGGTGAGCCTGACTAATGCCACAGAAATGACACCCTTTTGAAAAGCCTCGAGGTCACCCCAAACTCTCCTTTGCACCAAATATTATTGGTGTGCACTGCACCTATCCTGCACTTAATTGTATGTGAAATATTCTAGGCATCAAAAGAGACTATGTACGTTTGAGACTAATTTTAAAAACTCATTAGAATAATGTCCAATTCCTATTTTTAAAAGGAATGTTTACATGAGGCTCCTGGCCAAATTCCAGTCCCACTAGTTATGTTTTACCGAAATAAATTATCACCTGCAGTTTTACTTTGATAGAGTGAATTTTTTTGGTTCTTGCTCCATTTGGGTATTTAGTGTTGCTTTGAGGTGTTAGCCTTTGCTATGCTTCACTGATAGGCATAAATTGGGGATGATTTTGCGGGAAAATACAGACCAGGATGCTTCGGACCTCGGTCACATCTGGATGCAATATTCAGGCTCTTTTGCAGGTGAGCAGGCAGAACAGGTCCTCTGAGGACTGATTCTGGCCACAATGACTGGGATATTCAGCAAGTTAAGGCCACAGTCCCAAGTCGTATTCTGCTCTGCAGATTCTTGGGCATACATCATTTCTGCTTGGGACCAGGTCCTGATGATAGTTACATGTGGAGTCAAGTTTATCTACATGCTTTCTCCCGTTAACTAAATGGAATTAATCACATGAAAGAAATTATGCCTGAGCTTGTGATAGGGGCTTCTATGTTTCAAAAGTGACTTGGGATGCATTTATGGTGCTTCCGGGTTTTTTTTAGTGTATAGTGTAAAAATCAGCTTTCTTCAGCAATACTTTAATGCCTCTTAGAAGTAGTCTGTTCAGATTTTTTCCGTTGGAGAAAACAGTTTTTATTATGAATTCTGAAGACCAGACCTAAACATATATTTAATTTCACTTACAAGTTCCCAAACACTATAAAACTGTAGAAAATTCACTAAGAAAATATTTATTTTCACATACTGGCTGTGTAACATAAATATTTTGTCACCATTAACATTCCATGGCAGCTTAAAAATGAAAATGCATACAATATATTTATTTCCAAAGTGCTGAATATATGCCTTTTCAAAATATTTTACAAGACATTATAATTATGAGGATGAATCACAGAATTTCTTTGCCTTTTGGGTTAGCCAGAACCACTATATTTATTCTCTCTTGCTAATATCAGTAATGAAATTTTTGGCTGTTCTCCAGAAATATTCACTAGCCTGAAGCAAGCACAGCGAACAGGACAGCAGAAAACTGGCATCTTGGAGTGTTTCTGCTTGAGGGGTTGTCAAACATCATCACTCAGCTTACGGCCAGTTGTGACTGCAAGCCTGTCCAGAAGCTCTGCAGGCCTCTCAGCGTAACTCTGGGCATCATCTAATTACAGCCTATGCTAACTACGAATCCACGTTGTGCTAATATGGCTCCTACGAGTGAATTCAAGGCTGTTTCTCACCAGCTTAGAGCAGAGTACAGCTGCTCTGTCTGCACCCACCAGGAGGGAAACCCCTCCAAACCTCCCATAGCCAAAAGGGAGCTTGTACTTGTTTCTCTCAAAATGTCTCCTTTGCCATAACTTTCAAATGAAATAATATACAAATGCCTCCACTGAAGTAGTTTTAAGCTAGAGTTTGGCACATGAACTAGGTCTTGGGAAACATGGGCTTTGTTGCTGTCCTCCTGATGATCCTGGGCAAGCCATGCCTCATTTTGTGCCTTGGTTTCTTTGGCTTTACATTGAGGCTAATTACACTTCATGTTTGTTCTCATCTCTGAGATCTAGTCTTCTGCCAGAAATCCACATAGTGCAGTGACAAGCACAAGGAAGTCCTTGGACAGGTAACTCTCCCTCTCCTCTGCCACCCTTGTGCCTGTGAAGGAGCTCCTCTCTATGCCACAGACATGTCTTTGCCCCCTCTAATGAGCTGCACATGCTTGACTGTTGCCTATAAAATATCCAAACCACCTGCTGAGGACTGGTGATTTTCCATGATCTGCAGCCCAATAGTCAGAATCTAGTTATAGTTAGGGGCAGAATAAAAGCAACTTAAACTCTGTTTATCTTAGGTCGTTATTGCCCAAACCCTGGTTTGATCCGAGATGAAAGTTCAGCTTGCCTGCTTTCCAAAACTGCCCAATACTGTATGTTCCTAAGTTAGCTATATTCCTCCCTAACTAACCTGAAAGACCCCCAGGAATTTAGGTTTAGCCACTCACATGTGGTCAGGAGCATCTGTTCCTGGTGAATTACTTCTACTTTTAGGTAAATAGACACCTGAATGCTGTTGGTACTCCCTGGTAAACTCTCTAGGCTCACTTATGGTAAAAACTGCAGTCGGTGTCATTAGTAAAGGTCATTCTTGCTGTTCTGTACAAATGTGAGGTAGTTTCACCTCTTTGAATGACTTCTTCCTCCTCTTTACAAGGAGGTGAAGATTTCAGTTTTAAGGATAAAAGAGGATTTAGGCTTATAGAGTAATTTCCAGAGGCTTGCAGACAATGACAAATTCTTGCTGAGCCCAGAATCTGGTTTTCCACTTCTGCACTGAAGCCAGGTCACTGCAAAATCAGGCATCCAAGAGTCTTGGAGCTATGAAAGTGATTATGTCAGAGCCTACTTCTAGTCTAGAGACTCAATAGCTTAGCTGAAGCTGCTAGAAATTTGTTCTTGAATTTTTAGGAGTTATTGTTCCTTCCCAAGCAAGACTTTGTTCTTCATCCAACATCTTCTGTGACGAGCGCACACATCCAAGGGACTTGGAGTGGAGCTCCGGCTCTGCAGCACACATGTTGCTTGTAGACACACAGAGGGCCATTCTTACGAAAGTGTCTGCAAAAGCACTCTGAGAAGGGGTGTCGGGGTTCACCACAGGTGACCCCATCACTGTGCTGCTGCTGCTGCTGCTGCTAATATTGTCGTCTTTTGTCCTGGAGTTTTAGGGAAATAATCACAGCAGTGAGAAAGTGTGATAATCAATAAAGAAGACAGAGAAGGTCTGAAGGATGCAAATTCAAGAGTCATCTATTTCAGGCAGCTCTCAGTTGTCTGCACATGTTGTATCCAGATTGAGGATTATGTGGGTCAGGACCACAGGGTCATACAAACTGATTCAAGATCAAGTCTGCTTTAGTAGCTCAGTATTGGCAATCTCTGAACACGAATATGCTGCTTCTTAGGGACAGCTCATAGTCAGAAGCATTTTAGCTACTTCAGTGTCTCCTACAGTCCAAACTAACTTGAGAACGTGTACTAATTTGGGGCAGAACCAGCTCAGCTGCCCCTGCTTCGTATCCTTCAAATCCAAACAACTACAAAATGTGACGCATGCTACACAACCAGCTCAGACCCAGCAGAGTTTGTTAGCCTTGTAAGACCTGAGTTACCTCCGTATACTCAAGTTATTCTGTAACCAGTTTAAGAACCTCTTCTGGTCCTCAGGGTGCTGGAGAACATGGATATAGAGGCACCAGAGAGGTTGTCCAGCAGCTCTCTTGAACTGAGCTAGTGCTTTGGCTGGCACACATATATCCTGATGAACCCAAGCCAATTGAGCTTGGCTGGACATCTGTACCATGTATTCAATAACTCAGGCACTGGGTTATCCAAGTTGTTCTTTCATCCTCAGTAGCTCAGATAATGAGGAGCTGCTGGTGCAATTTTTACAAAATCGTATTTGAGATAATCTTCAGATTGATGTTCCTGCGGCTGTTATACATCACGTTAAAAATATAAACCGTAACTTAAAGAGCAACTGTTCCCAGGACAGGCTGAGACTTGCAGCTTCACACCAGAGGGAGACATTTGTGGAGGGTCTTTGTTTGGAGCATGCCCCAACTCTGCATTTGTGACAGCAAGAAAGATTACTGGGTCCTCAGAGCTATTTAACAGCAGTTTGAAAAAAAAAAACCCACCTTAATTTGCACAGTCTCACAGTTGGAAAGCCCTCAGCTGACTTCTTCAGGGTAATTTTCTCTCTACCTTCTCTTTTTTTTTCATGTACATTTCTTTGAAGTGTTTTGCATGAAAGTGTTATTGCATATTTTGGGAAGTGTTATTGTCCCTGTGTGTTTTTTTCCAATGTAACTATAAATTTCTATCCAAATACGCTCAGAAGTTGTTCGCTGTCAGAACATGAAATCGACTAGCAGATAAGCATACATAAAGGTGGTTATTTCCATAGAGAAATCAAAGGCACAAAACAAATTAACAACATTCTTTGAGTTTTAAATGCAGGCAGCTATATGGGTGGCAGGATAGGTGGTTTTGCTTTTGAAAGTGTGTTTCCTGAAGTATGAGCTTGAGTTTAAATGTCCCCAGCATGAATTTGCATCTGACTATTGATGTTCTTATCTTTTTTTCATTACAGTTTGCCCATGAAACTCCACCTCACAGCTCAAACTGTGATAGATCATTAATTTTATCTGCCTAAAAGTTAGACAGGTTGTATAAAGTAGGTCATTTACCTCCCTTGATAGCGCACGGAGGAAGAGAAGCAGCTCCCAAAGGCCATCATCCCATACCTTAAATATGCAATATCCCGTATCCTGTATCAGCCTTCAAATGGGAAGAATCGAAAGCGCTAACCTAGTGAATACAGCAAGAGTGGAGACCAGCTGGCTTGGATGAAGTGCGTGACTTTTAGATGGCTAAAATTAATTACATTATATCCTGCCCAAAAGACATAGAAGATGTCTAACTGAGACTAAGTTTACACTAACAAGTAATTCACCACAACAGGAGGAGATCAGTGCTTCACAGCAAAGGCCTTACAACCATGCTTGCTTCAGACGAGGTGAAGGCTGGTCCTCTGGATGAAACATCCCCACAAATCCTGTGGTTCAAAGCTGCGTGAAGGGCCAGTCACTGGTTTTAACCTTTGCGTCCCGCCTTGGGGTCAGAGGGCACTGCTGTGCAGCTGGAGAAGACCTTCTGGTTTAGTTTCCTTCGGAAGGAATCTAGTTTGTCTTCCCTGAAAACTGCCTTGCAATTGAGCCAACACGTGGGACACTTGGGGAACTGGCCTACTGCTCTAATCCAAGATGTTCGAGTACAGCCTCAGTTTTTTATTAACATCTGCAAACAGAGGCTGCTGTTGGTTGTTAAATCTCAGTGAAATCAGTGAGACTCAGCCAGGACTGAAAAGTTTCCATGGGCAGATCCCTGTCCCAGTTACAAAGCCTTATAAACACATTGGTAGGAGTTTTATACCAAACTGGGTCCTTATGCAAGATCGTGATCTAAAAAAGAACTTACAAGCAAATCAGAGGACAAAGGATAAACCAAACAAGTTAAGCAGACAGAGTAAGCACAGACCGAAATCTTCTTCTATTTATTATTATTTATTAAGTTTTTTTCACTACTTATTTCCTGTGTCCTCATTTATATTTAAAAACCAATTTCTCCAATCATATATTAAATGCTGGTATTGATAAGCTGCCGCTACGATATTTTTTCTGTGCAACATTTCAAAATATATTTTCTTTTCTTATGCCTTATACTGTCATACTGTTATTCCCTCTGCCCCATGATTTTTGAGAGACATATTGGGTTTTTTTAGAACTGTAGCAAGAAAGAAGGCCAGAAGAAATAGTTCACCTTATTTAAAATAAAAACATGAGAACTTCTGGAGCTGATTCATCTGCCTGAGCTCTGGATTTCCTTTTGGACATGACGTGGTTCAATTCAATATCTGGATTTTAATGAGTGGTAGTTGTAGTTACCATCTGTTATCAGGTTTTCTTATGCACACCTGGTCCATGTGATAAGCGAGTTGCTTTTTTGTCAATGTCTGTATTACATGAATAGGGCCCTGCAGTTGCTTTGACTTGGTATACTGCTAGGTACCAGACTGAATAAAAAGGGTAAGCACTACGTGAATCAAGTACGGAGAAGGCAGCCGACAAATATTTGCCTCCTGCCGGCAGCAAAAGACTCCATCTGCGAGGAGCTCAGAGTGGTACAGTAGAGGCAAGACTAATGTGTAAGGGAAAGTGGATAGAAAGTTTTATTATGGCAAATTTGCTAGTGGTTTGGAACAGACGACGCTGGTAGAATAATTGAGGAATGCACATTGAATAATATTTGATGAGCGTGTGGCTCATGCTCTGATTTTCGAACTGTCCTTGAGCTAATATTTACTCAGAAATATTTCACGCAAGGTTGAGAAGATAATGGTGAGATGTGGGGAAACACCGACCTGTGCTAACTCCAGGCAAAGCTGATCAGATCTTCAAAAGTTTTCTAAACAAGGCATAAGTACCTCATCACATAGTATATGTGTAAAAAAACACTGCCTAGTTGCCCTTAGTGATAAAGGCAGAATAGAGTTCTTGTCATTGATTATGTAGCCATGAAAGATTTCCACAATTAATTCTGGGTTTCAGAATGCATTTTTTATTGACATTCTAAAAATGTACGATTTCAGTGATGTTCCTACACAGAAACTATTTACTGGTATTTTGTCACAGGCAGGCGGAACACTTACAAAATTTACATTTTGTTTTGCATGTCGGTAGGCTGTTTTTGCAAAACATCCTCATGGCTAATTACCTAATTATGAAATTATTAAAAGCAAGTTTACAGAAAATCAGACAGAACATATCAGTACGTAGTTGAACTGTGGTCAATATTTTAGATCACGTTCTCAGCTGCTCTAAGGCATGTGGGATACGCAAGCATATCTCTGTTTACGGCACTGAGCCTGGACCTTTGTATTCTTTAGCAGTTCTGAATCACCAGGCATAAAACCCTCTTCTCTCTGCAGAACTGGGCTCCAGACTATCAGATATGTCCCAGGCATCGAAATACGTTAAATAAGTGAAAATTGTTGAGTGATTGGTCTGATAACAGCAAGGAATGTTTTAAGAAGAGAAAGCTCATAGCTGGAATTGCAGTCGTTGCAGTTCCTGTGAGCTGGTCTTAAAGCAGATACATTGAACTTTAATCAATCGGTACGTTTTTCCAGATGGCCATAAGTATGTGTTATATAATCTGTGTTTTAAGGGGTGTTTGTTTCTTAACTCCTGAGGTAAGAATAAATTAAGACACAAGCCTGAAATCAGTTTAAAGAATACCGCAGACACTGAACTCTATTTTTCTTTCCAACACATAAATAAGATACCTCTGAGAGACAGTGATAGCCTGCTTTTCTCTGTTTCTCTCACAGGGACATGGATGGGTGCCTGTGAATACCATGGTGCCAGCACCTTCACTGCTCGGTCATAAGCAGAAAAGTCACTAGGCTCTCAGGTCTAAAGTTAATTGGTGTTGCTCCAAGATTTTGCCTCTATGTGCTGGATGTTAGACAAGAAAACAACAATTATCAGAGTGCTGGTAGAGGCCTTGGACTCCAGAGATCTCTGCTGGCCCTCGCTCTACCATTAACCCCATTTTTGATAAATCCTGTCTGTGCCAAGGTTGGATTTCTCTGATCTGTATTTCCCACTTGGTCAACTTAGAGAGCCCCTTGAGATCCCACGAAACTTCTCCCCTCAGGATGCCTGCTGGGCTCCTAGCATCACTTTTCACTGGGGCAGGGTGCTTCCACGTATTCCTTCAGTCTCTTGATCTTTGGCGATGCTGGGCTGGCCGCAGAGCATCTCTGGTAGCCCAGAGATTCCCAGTCCCCGCGCAGCTGGTTGCTCCAGAGGGTGGATCTCCGCTGCCCACTTCAGGATCCAACCTGGGCAGCTGGAGCCGGCGGATGGCAACCCAGACCCTGCGAAACGCACGTCCCTCCCAGCAACTTCCATTACCCGTCCTTAGGAAGAACCAGATCTGGAGGGAGCCTCGATTGTACAACGCCGGTATTAGCAGCGGGATCAGAAGTGCCCTAATTCCTGGAGTAATTTGGGGTTGTGTAATGCAGCGAGCGAGCTTTGCTTCGCATGTGCTGCGGAGCGGGAAGGAAGCACTCGGGTGAACGGGATGAAATACGCTGCCACTCGGATGGAGGCTGTGGATTAAGTGGGATTTTAAAACAACACAAGCATTAGTCGTAGCAGCAGCAGCAGGGCGTACCAGAAGGTACCACCTCTCCGTCTCTGCAGCAGAAGTAAGCAGAGCAAAAATCCACTGCGAAGGTGCAGGGCGACAGGAGGCCTCAGAGGGCTGAGAACATGGCATGCAAAGACTACAAAGCCTGCAAACTCCCTTTTTACAAGGTTGTCCCTTTCGGTATGGCTACCACTAAGCGCCTTATCCCCAATGGCTGCCCCACAAAATTAGTGTACTGCTTGACATTTTATTATTCAGTGTCTCACTAAAAGGAGCTATTTCCTCTATGTCCCACTCGCTGTGGAAAGCAATAAACTCAAAAGGAGGGGAGCAAGCAAAATAACACCAAAAAAATCTTAAAAAGAAGCATTTTCTCCAATATGACTTTAGAACATCTAGCAGTGTCCTTCAAAAACCTTGTAAGTCAAACAAACTGGCAGTGGAGAGAAAAAAAGAAATTAGCTTGTCCTCAGTGTGCCAGGAGCTCTTCTAGGGGCATTTTAAGTGAGACACATATGCCCCTGCTGAACAAGATTCAGACCTCAGTTTAAATCATCTTCTGGAAATTCCTCCCTCTCCACCAGCTACACAGAGAGGGTAAGATAGGTCTGCTCCTAACACAGCCTTTTGTTTCGGGACCTAGACAAAGGTGGGATGAATCTGCAGCTGGATGATTATGCATTCGCCCGGGTGAACCCTGTGTAATTTGCCTCTGAGGACTATAAAACAAAAAGCAGCGTAGCAGGTCAAGATGTAGCTGCAACTGTAGCTACAACTCTCCAGAGAGACATTTGGCAATATATGTGTGGGAACAACTCGTTTCCCTTCTCCCGCTACAGTTCCACCTTTTGATTTTGTTTTCTTCAAAGCAGTCAAAAGATGTTCTTTCAGGAGAGATCTATGCCACAAGCACCACTAGGGGCAGAAAAATAAGACCTACGCGAAATTTAAAATCTGATTTGAAAACAGCCTACCAGACGTATATTTCAAACCCAGCTCACTGGATGCTTGCAAAATACGTCCTGGGAGCTTCAAATGTCTGCACTGAAAGGCTCAGTGTTGGGTTTTTAAAGATCTATAAATGTATAAAACATTAACTAACATACTGGGCTGCCAATACACTAATCCTGCATATACAGTACTTAGGATGGCAACATCCCTGCAGCCTTTGTGCAGTATGACTGGTATTGTTTCCTTTCCCTAAGTCGTTATGCAAAGCCTTTGGGAGTGAGCAAATTCTTCCTCAGACCACCACATTCTGAAACCCAATATTAGAGAAATTCAAAGGCTGTGAATGGAAACAAGACTTGCCTGCTGTACTTAATGTCCTGCATCTTGTGGCCACTCGCCATTTGTGGAAGAATATTTGTATGCACAGAAATAGCATCACAAGGAATCTTGGCAGTGCTCTTGAAGGTTTCTTAAACATATATATACACATACATATATTTTTTTCTTGCTTCTTTAAATTGCTACCAAGTTGAGCTAGGAATTACTTTTGTCCGCTTTCCTTCTTCTCAACTCTTTCAGGGTATGTTATTACCTCATCTGGCTTATTATTGTACCTTGTGTTCCTTTCCTTCTTCATTACAGTTCTGTAAAAAGCTTTTGGGTTTATTGTTAATTTTCTCTCTCTCTTTTTTTTTCTCCCCAGTCTTAATTGTATATCTCTGAAAATGTGTTTCTGAGGTTTTTGCTTTGGCTGGGAGCACAGTAGTTATATTTATGGGTCTACCATCAGTTTGTTACAGTTCAAGTGATTTTCTGCTTTTTGCTTGTTATGGTTTTGCCTGGGCTTGATATACTTTATGAGTTTTTCTGCGATATTGGCTTGTATATCTGGCATAGATGATATTTTGCCTTTCTGTTAATATCCTATCAGAGACCCAAAGAGTAATAATTTTTTCTTCCTGTGTAATGTTGGGAGATTATTTTTTTTAAATGAGCTGGAAAGCTTTATTAGTTTACCAGAAACGAAAGCTTGTAATGAATCCACATGGAATTCTTTAATCATATCTTTGCCATTTTATAACTGTACCTTCAAGTGGAATGTGTTTATATTTGCTGAGGAAAAAAAAAAGGTTCTCTTGTTTAGCATTTCGGCATTACGCAGGAATTTGCAGTGCATGGGGTTGCTCATCATTTTTTCAAGAGTACACAGAGTACTCAGGAGGGAGAGAGGAGAAAGGTGAGAGGTGCTTTTCCAGCCTGAGAAAGGTGAAACAGCGGCTCCTCTTTGCCATCAGAGATTAAATCTCTGGCAAGCTGACTTGTGTGCTGTCATGTAGAGCTGGGTTGTGGTACTACGAATGACACAAACAGCTTAATACCGTACTGAGGGTTTTGGTGAATAGTTCTGTTTTATTAAACTTTCTCTTCATTATAGCATTCCAAGAGAACTTTTAGGCTAAGAGGTTTTTACCTCCAAAAATTAGGCTATATCCACACTTTTGAAGGGTGTTTCGACATGCACAGTATTTCAAAAAAATGAACATAATAGAAAATCACTCTTATCCATGTTTGTTTGTACCTCAGAGATCTCTCATGGAGATTTTATAAAGTCGAATGTCAACTGAGCCCAGCCACGTTTGGAACAGCGGCCCCGAGCTGCAACCTCAAACTCATCTGATCGTAGCCCAGGATGCTCTGGGCGGTGTGTACAAGGCCATAAGGTCTGATGGGTGCATCTGCTCTCTGCAGACTTCCCCTACAAGGCCCAGATGGGCTGTCGGCACTCTCAGGGAGAGATGCTCGTCGCCTACTGCCGTGCTCCTTCTTCTAAGCGCCCTACACCGAAGCTTGCTGACTGGATAGTCTTTACTAGAGGCAAGTGTTTTTGAAGACTATGCAGATACCTAACACGGTGTGAAGGAAGAAATGTTTTTTAGCATTTTTAGCAAAAGCAGCTTAAAGTGGCACAATAATATGGTGAGGAGAAAGGTCCTCTGGGAGGGGGGTCCAGGGAATATGAGTTCTAAATGTTAGATGTTGTTTTTTAAGTACTGGATTCTAACTGATGGCAGATCCTGGTTACAGGAAGGTGAGCAATGGGTCTGGAGTTTTTCAGCTGATAGTTGCCTTTCATAACAAAGCATTAAAGACATAGCAAGAGATCTAGGGGCTGTCTGGTTAAAAAATCTAAGATAAACAGCCTACATTCTGCCACTTTCTGATGCGCAGAAGAGGTTCCCCTTCTCCCACATTGCTTTCAGCTGTCTTTGCAATTGCCTAACACAGGGAGTAGCATTAGAGCATCATGTTGTTATGAATTTCTTGCATATTGTCACAAATAAGATACATTTATTTTTGAAAGCCTCATATGACCTTCTTTTAGGAATCTTACTGATTTCCAGATTGCCTGGATTGCTTTCTCAGATTATGGAGAAATTAATCTCTCTAGGATCTTTTAAAATTTTCCATTTCCCTTTATTATGTCAACTGTTTTTTTCCAAATTGTTATACAGCACTCTCATCATTGCTTTTCAGGTATTCTGAATTATTTTCTTCCTTCCTAATGCAGCCATACCTACATTGAGTCTTTTTACAGTTTAAATGGAATGCTGTCATTCGTTTCTGAAAAAGGTTTATAAAAAATCCTAGATTAAGTTAAAAAAAAAAAAAAGACAGTTAAGACCAAAGCAGGATCAAATCAGAAAAAGAAAAGAAGTGACATCTCCCTGAAAACTGTTAGGTATTTCTCTGTTTACCCACTCTTCAAACATCTTGCCAGGCAGGCTCAGTGTGGAGGGCATGCAAGTGGTAGTGAAGAGAACAGAGAGAGGGTGGTGTTACACCGAACCAATGGATACATTGTGGAGAGCAAGCCAAGTGCCCAGGGCAGCCCTGCACCTGAACGGTGGCCAGAAGACGATGCCTGCAGTTCACAGAGGTTATGATGTTCTGTGGTTTGCTTCTGGTGGAGAACAAAAATGAGAGCTCTGGTAGTTTTTTTTTTTGTGTGGGAGGAAACAAACAATAAACAAAACCATCAGAGCGCCCACAGCCCGACTGAAGGCATCTTACGATGGAGTTAAGTTGTGAGGCTCTGCTCCACTCCAAGCAGAGCGAAGACTTCAAGCCTGCATGCCTACAGCCCAGCCAAGTGCTGCAAGCTTATGCAGAGTCTGCCTTGCTCCTTAAGCTTCTGAATATTCACCTCTTCCTACAAGCTATGCAGGAGGCTATAGCAGGAGGCAATGGCCATAAGATCTGACTTCAGATAAGACTTCTAATAGGGGTGTGGTTGATCCAGATTTAAGCTTTCCTCTCTCCAAAATAGTTACAGAAAGCCTTTAATTTGAGTTCTGTCACATTTCCGCGTCACCAGTTCAGGGAGGGTCCCTCCTGTGTCTAACTGGAGCCTAAGTAATGGTGCTGAAAACAGAGTTTGACAGAGGGAAAATGTTTCAGTCAGCTCAACTGGGCTCCTAATTTGGTCTAATACATACCCTGGGGTCTATTCTTCGTGTGTTAAATACATATGTAAATGTCTTTGCATTTTTCTGACTTATATGTCACATTGCACAAGCTGTCTCGAGAAAAATACAAGAGGTGCAAGTGTTCAGTAGGAGCTGCTGACACACTTCAGAATTCCAAATAAAGTGTTTCTTCAGAAAAGTGTGACAAGCGCGACTTCTGCCCTCCACAGTGTCTCGGCACTAGGTCAGAGACAATTTTAAGGGACCCTCATTTTCAGGAAGTGCTTTTAGCACCAAGAGCTTTTATGATAGCGACTTGAACAACTTGAGACAGTTAAAAATCCCTAGATCTATTTGAAAATTTAAATCAGGAATTCATATTTTGATGTCTCTTGATAGACAAAATGAGATCTTTATTTCATTTCCTTACAGGAGATGAGGGTGCATTAACATAATGTCTAAATCTTGCATGGTTTTTTATACCAACTTCCCTACGAACATGTTTGTTTACTCATATTGAGAGATTTCATTTATCATGTCATTTGGGATACCGAGCTCTTTGCACCACGCTAGCCAGGAAGAAGTGGATGTCTTAGTACAAAAGGCAAACTGTGTCAGAGATTTTTCCATCTGGGGAAAAAAATAAAGAGGATACTGGAATAAAATGAAGCTTCACTTTTCACAGGAAATTTTAAAAATATGATAACTTTTTGAAATTATCACTTCTAGTGCCATTATCATGTATTGAACAGAAAAGAGAGACAGGTCAAGTCATAACACTGTGTGAGAAAGAGAAGGAATTTTCTGATCACTTTTGGAAGTTCATTCAGACCACACTAAGAACTTGTTCCCCAGGGTCTCCAGCATTTCTTTATGTATTTCAATATTTGATTAAAAATCAAGAAATGAACATGTGCTGGAGGGGTGCAAACAGTAGGCTATGAGAATGAGGGAAAGCCAAGATAAGGCTAACAGATGGCCAGGCATGAGGTAGTTATTTTAAGACACATACGTTAAGCTACTGTCCTTCTGGAAATATAAATGCACTCAGAGAAAGAATTATGCACCCCTGTTAATTTTTCTTCACTCTTCACATGCAAAGCCTTTTTATTTCTATTTCCACTTAATTTTTATTTCCATTGTAAAACAGGTATTGAAGATAGTCTGACGAACTGTCCTCTGGAGATGCCAGTGTATTTCTGTTGTTTATGTCCACCCATATAGTCTAGAAACATCCTAAAAACTCACTTCCCTGTGTGTCAACACAACAGAGAGAAAGAGAAAAGGGAGAGAAGGGTTGTGGTATCAATTTGCTACCGAAGATAAGCGATACGTGACTTTCACACCCGAATTATCCTCTTCCTCAGCATTCCTGGCTGTATGGGTTCCCTCTCTGTTGTCCTGTCCATGTGGTCCTAAACTTTTCCCCAGACTTTCTCTCTGCTTTTAATTTTCTCTTTTCTCTTCCCACAACACCACTTCACTTCTGTATTTTGATCACTGAACTGCAAATTCTCAGTCTTCCTCTTCTACAGAACCAACATTTTTCCTACATTTCTCCAAGAATTCCCTGTGAGAGAAGAGGAGCTACTCTTTGATCTGATCAAAAATGTAGGACCCCACCTTGCTCCTTCCACCTAGGCAGGCCTTGTGCTCTGCTGAAAGACAAGGGAAGGCAGGAAGAAGCATGAAACAATCCTAGGAAGAACATCCTGACTGCCCACATATATTCAGACATTCAGCTGTCACCTTCTCATCCACTGAACTAGCTCTTTCTACCTGCCTCCATTCCCCACCTTTCCTCAGAACAGGAGGAAATAAAGCCATAGCTTGTGAGACACCTTCTCTGTCCTCTACTCACTGTCCCTTTCCCTTGCTAACAGAGGAAGAAAATCGATGGAGGTTGTTAACTTTTTAAAAACCCGTCAGAAAGCCAGAATGGGATGTGCTTCCTTTGCCTGCAGCCTTGTCTTAGATGGCATCCACAACAGAGAAGTGATGTCCAAAGGTTTTACTTTGTCGCTTAAAGGGGAAAAGGAGGGTGAAGTGGAAAGTAGCAAGAGCTCCCAAATCTGTCCACGAATTCCCATCTCCCTGATGGTAAAGGGTGTTTGAAGGGCTGCTTTGAACTTAGCAGTTCATGCTTCAAAAAACCCCAGCAATCTGACCAGAAAGACATTTTTGCCGTGAGACAAAATCTGATTACTGTATGTGAATTTACTGTTATAAGGAGTTGTGACAGTAACATCCACTGAAAGTATGTAGCTTCCCAGTGCTGCTACAATCCCACTGTGCTTTTCCTACGTGAACCATCACTAACCTGTGGGTGTTTGTGCCTGCAAAGTGCTGTCTCTTCACTACTCATTCAGCAAGGCTCAGCACGTCTTGGGAATGGGGTACAGGGGTGCATATCATGTGTGTCTATGTGTGGGGCTGTGTCTACATGTCTAAAGTCTCCAGACCAAACCCTGGCCAGCCACATACCACAGCTTGGTTCCTCTGTGTGCTGCTTAGTGCTGGCTCCCAAGAGCAGATTGTACTGGGAGGAGCTAGCTGGAGTGCTTCGGACCAAACCCAGGGAATAAGCTACTCTTGTGAGGGCGCTGGATCATCAGGAGACCCATGCTGGAGCTCAGTCGCCAGCCTCCTTGTTTTCAGCAGTGTCTACATGCCATGTAAACTCGGTCCTGCACAGAGTCATTTGTGCAAGAGCCAGTTAGCCCAGAGGGGATCACAGACACTGTGTTCCAGACAGCCCAACACGCCACGGTCCCAGAACTGTCTCCCCAGTCATGGGGACTCTGCAGAATCAGATCTCCCACTGCTTTATAATTCTGCAATCGTTTTCAGTCTGGTAATCAACATTTTTTCACAGATTTCTCTTCAAATGCACCTCAAATGGCTCTGCACATATTTGTTTCTTCGTAATTGTGGGTTTCCATAAAGCTTAATGTCCCCTCTCTAATTTTTCAGCTGAAATATGTGAGGAAGATCTGACATGGGTAGGGCTGGTAATTTTATAAACTCAGCCTCTAATTTTCACACAGGAATCTATGAGGTAAGCGATGTTTATTAAAAAAAAAAAAAAAGAAAACCATGAGCCTCTACTATTCTTTTAAAAATTGTTCTGTATCTTTGTAGCTATGATGCCGCCATCACGAAATACTCTTTAGAATCATTTAAAATAGATTTTGATGCATTTCAAATAGCCAAAGGAGGTGCTTTATCATTAGTAAGTATAAAAGCAAAAAAAATCATAGATATTGAAAAGGAATTTAATCTTGGAGTTAACTTCAGAGTTAGTTCAAAGTTTACCTTAGGTTGGGTGGTTCATGAATTTGTTTGCTTTTTTACTCTGTCTGTGAACAACTGGTGAAATGTTTACTGCTAACAATAGCTATGTACAGTCAGCCAAAAAGAGGTGTTTCTTAGACAGAACGTCTTTATGCAATGAAAGAAGATAAATTTTCAATGTGTAAAACCATTTTTTCCTTACTTATAGTTTTTCTTGTTTTTATCAAAATTTCCTCTTATTAGATGCCCTAAGACATACATTTCCTATTCATAATTATAAAAGCTGGTTTTCTGTTTTAGTACTTCTTAAAAGTTCATTTTAATATGATATCCCTCTGATGTATACAAGTATCAATAAACTCTGAAATGGTGTTGAGTGATTATACATTTGATAGGAAATCTAAAAATTGTCAAAGTGGAGACTGTATTTAAGAACCTGAACGTGTTAGAGAAGCCATATTGTAGGGACACTTCATTTAGGAAGACCAGAAAAATCAGGTCCCTTGGTACAGTATTAGAAACATCCTCCCATACAGCAGAGCCTACAGAAATAGAACTGCAAATTCTAGAGATAAGGTTAACAAGGCAGGTGTCAGAAATTCTAAAATATTTAGAGTACAGTAAGCTGAAGGAAGAAGTAATGTCTCCATTATGTGTATATGGCTATAATACACACAAGACTGTCTGCAGTAACACAAAAAATGCGATGCGTGTGAAGATCTGATCACCTTTGATAGACCCCTAAGCAGACCAAATAGATGCTGTCATCTAAGGAAGCATTTATTCAGTACTGACAATGGCAAAAGATGGAGCAACCCAGAAGTATACTCTGTACTAAAAAAAACAGCTGAAGTGGCACTATTTCTACCGAAAATAAGAGACCTGGAAAAACCGGACTGTGGTGGGAATGACTGCTGTCATCTGCCTTCTGCTTAGTGGATATGGTGAGAAAGGAGGAAGGAGGTTAAGGTTTAACTGTGCTTTTATCCAAACCCACAGGGTGTACCTAACGCAGAGTATAATGAAACTTTAATGTCACAGGACACCTATCCAGCAGGTGAAATCCAGGAGCTATAAGCACCGTTTCTCATCCGGTGAAAACTGCACAGGTATTTTTCTAGGTATAATATAACATTAAATTTGGAATAACCTGCTAAATTGTAAAATTTACTACAGATTCATATGGATTTCTTACACTTACAACTCATACAGAAAATGGTGGCTCAGTACTTTTAATAGCATTTCAAGTGCAGATTCAGAACCACGTAAAAGAGTATAAATAATCCCTCCCTATAGGGTCTGATTCTGAATAACCAGTCCTCCACTCCCTCTGCTGTCTCACTGCTGAAAAGGGACATCTCATACTGCAAACCCATTATGATTTTAAGTCCTCAACCACATATCTTAGTAAACTTTACTTGAGGTTAGGAAAAAATAAATCTTTCTAACTGCGTTTTATTTTCTGCACAGGAATTAGGAAGAATTACCCTGAAATCAAGGTGTGATTATTCGTCCTCTTTCACAAAATATAAGTAAATATTACGCAATCAACATCTCCTTTTTCTTTCTATAAGCCTTGCATTGAGCAATGCTCAGTGCTCTATTGGATCACACCAACAGACATGACATGATGTACTGTACATGTCAGATGTATTTAATTTTGCCACGCATTCTGTGGGTGGCTGAGGAGCAAGCACATTCCAGGACCTTGAAAACCCTTCTTGTTCTGCAGAAAGGGAGGGTGTTTTTTGTTTTGTTTTGTTTTGTTTTTTTTACAGAAACTTTTTCCAGTTATCTTATAGTATTCACCCTGAAGTACAAGAAGAATTTTAAAAGGACTGGGCAGTAAATCAGCCAAATGCTCAGAAGGCAAGAAAATACACCAGCTCCATGCATTGCTTGAATGATAAGCTCACCTCATAGATATATAGAACAGGTTAAAATTTATTCATAGAGTAGTTGCGTTGGCACAGTAAAGAGGGACATGCATGTTCTTGTCATTACACTTTTGCTAGCAAAATACTGTATAACTCTATAGCTGAAGCTTCACATTCAGCTTAAGCTGCAATAGCTTTTTTTAGCTACAGAATCAGCTGCCTTGGTCACACAAGGTCAGGACTATAAGTAGCTCCAATGAACTCTGGAATGTATTTTCCAGTAACAACATCTGGCTATTGAAAACTTCACTGACAGCTGCATTGGTGGCTGCGGGAGGCTATCTTTGGGTCAAACTGCTGTAGGGCTGGCTGAGCCCTCCTTTTCACCAATGAGATTTACTTTTTCCATCCCTTTCCCTTTGAATCTGGAGGATATCAAGTTTTCAACCTTTCCTTGGACTCATGAAAACCACATTCATCATGTTAAGCTATGAACTGATGTAAGAGTATAGTTGAGCAATAATATAGTTGAGCTTGAACAGTTGAATTTAGTTGAGCTTGCAAAAAATAATTTTTTCAGGCTTTCCCTTGCAAAAATAAGAAGTCCAACAGCCAGATCTGTATTATTTTACGAATCAGATAAAGCGGCTTGCCCTGCTATCCCACCAGAAGATCCTGTAATAATGTTACCTCCTCTGAGAATCACAGCTCTTTCCTTATTTCTGTCTATTCCAGGAGGAATTACGTTATCACAGTGCCTTGCAAAGTGCGGTTTGGCCTCAGTATATATGTCCCCAGAACACAAAGAGGGGCTAAGCCACATCTTCTCTGAGCTTGCCACCTGCTTCCTCTAACCCACTACCACTTACTTGTGATAAGATACCTTATGTATGTTGCCCTTGCTCTTCTCCCCACAGCAGTGACAGCAGAAGAGGAGCCAAGAGGAGGAGTCAGGCCAGCCTCACTCCTAGGCACAGACGAAGGCAGGATATGACAATAAAGTCTCAAAGAAACTGATGGTGTAATCGTTGGTTTGGTTGGTTGGATTTTTTGGTTTGAAAATCCAGTTCAGTTTTACTGATTTTTGCTGTCCCTTACTTCAAGAGCTTCAGTCCATTTCTCTATCCTGGCAGAAACCGCTGAGTTTTACTAAGCCCAAGCCACAAACAATAAAGCTGACGTAAAAGGTGAGAAGCTGCAAGTAAGGGTGTGCAGGTAGATAGAGCTCTACACTCCAGCTAGTTTCTCAAAAGTGTAGACGCTACTGGCACACCAGCTGACATGTGTAGAGAGTCCAACTAAATCTGAAATAGTTCTTTCTCTGATGTGTTTAAAATGAGACTCCTGATCACTGCCTGGAAAGATGTCAGTCCTTTTCTAAGAAATTGATTTGCTTTGAATTTGGTAAAGATCAACCAGGAAAGAGATTTCACATCTTTCTCTTTACTGAGTTGTGTTTATTTCTGAATTTCTGTTTAATTGCTCTGAGGTAATCATCTCATTGGAGATGATTTCCAGACAATGTAAACCAAACTGATAGGTACCACAATAAAAGCTCTTTCCAACAGGAATTAGGAAAGACCATTGGAAATGTTAGCAGTTGCATTCTAGGAGGGACTGAAACTTAGACAAGTTTTTTCCACTTGGCTCTAGGTATGATTAAATTGTTTTGCATAGCTGAGAACTGCAGGAAGACTGCTGCTTGTGATTACTTTATTAGGAAATCGTTTTAGCTAGAACATTATTTTTTAAAATGTTCATTTGCCATTAATTCTGGAAATACTCACGCCCAGCCCTCAGTGAGTTTCAGTGTTTGAAAAGGGCTTGGACAAACTACTGAAATTAATGGAAAAATTTGAGTAGTGGAACAGTCTCCAAATATAATCAAGTGTGTCCTTCTCTGCTTGCTCACAGGACTTAACTGTCACGATTCTTAAATGAACCTCAGACAAGGAGTGCAAAAGATAAAATCATGTCCTATCTGAAACCAATGACAGCTTTGCCTTTGACTGTAATAAAATCAGGCTATCAGCTAAAAGACAGAAATGACACTGACAATGTAGCCTTTACTTGCTTCCCTTTATTATTCTCTACTTCTGTCATCCTTCCCAAAACTAATGTGTATTGCAAATTAGATTTTAACTCTGAATAATAATTCATTTTTGCAAGGCCTAATTATAATCTCACTTTGTATTTACTATTGATTTGGTGTAATGTTGATATGCAGAGAGATAAGAATTGGATCATATCAGCCCAGTTGGATATTGTACAACTGAAATCAGTGGGAGCAGGAGTTGGCCCTGCTCCAAAGCCTGTTGAAGGAAACTGGGATCTTTTCATTTGTTTGGATGAGTTTCATTTCAGATTCTCATTGAGGACAAAATGGAAACTTTTGCTGAAGTACAGAAACTTTTTTCCACCTTTCTGAATTAACTTCAAAAACCTATCTGGGTAAAGGTTTACTTTTTCTTTCCTTGAAACTCAACAAAGTATTTTAAAAATAGAGCTACATTTTAATACTTCCAATGCTAATCTATTTCATACAAATAAAAACAGTTGGGTTGTTTAAATGACCTTGGGTTATTAAGGAAAGATGACTGCAAATGGAGAAAAAATTTCCATTTGCAATACTGAACACAGGCAGTATTTGTATCTGGCAAAAAGATTTTGTATGCTACTATATTGGCTTTGAACTTATTTCCCATGGGAGTAGATGTTGCTCAAGAAAACAGGTGTTTCAGTGTAATACCTGGAGGGCATTATTTAAGTAAGTTTAATATTATTTGTTTAAGAAATCCAGTCAAGGTATCTTGGACTTTGCTTTGACACAGTACAGCAGAAGATGTTTATTAGGTTTTAAATAGACCATGGTTCCTAGGTGTAAATGCCCATGACTGCTACGTAAATCTGTTTAGACCTGCTGACAATTTAAAACTGTACCAGGACATCACGTTTTCCAAGGTCTAGTTTTTGTATACCCCGTGTCTTAAAACTCTGAAAACAATGGCATTAACCCTTTGGTTGATCTTGTCTGGAATTTCAGACTGAGGTAGCTGCAGTCACGTTGGCCGGTGTCCTACTGCTGACTCCCGAGAGCTGAGCCCACTCTGTGGAAGGTGCTCACAATCTCGCACTTGGGAGGGATCAGATTCCTCTTACCTAACTCAAACTTCTCAACATTAGATAGAAGTTCAAGGTAAGCGCTGTGGTTCCCTTAGAGAATAAAAAAGGAGGACAATTTCAAAGGGAGGTTTGTCACCCCGTCTTCCGGTGCGATGAATTGCCACTTGAGCTGCCCACTTCTGCATTGCTGACAGAGAGAGCCTCTGCACCTAGCAGGCTTTCCACAGCCAGCTTTTACGTGGGTAGTGTTAGGGGAGTTAATCCCATGGTTGTGATTAATGATTTATGGAGCATGCCTGCACAGGTGGGTACAGACAGCCCTGAGTTCATCCTGTCCACACTCCTGCTCAGTCAGCTAGCTCTGAGGAAAGGTAAAATAGGCTCAGGTCTGCCTGCACCTGCCTGGGTAAATCACACCCTTGGAAGAAGAGGTGTAAGTGGCCAGTTGCTGCTTTCAGCTGCACCCATACAGATCTGCCGAAGTCATCCCTTGGGGGGGACAAAAAAAGGATCGATAGGAAAAGATAACTGAATGACGTAAAAACATGCCCTCTTTCTGACCCTGAGTGTGAAAAGAAGAAATGGAGAAGAGAGGAGCTGTGTCCCAGGAGATATAGTTAATAAATATGTGAGACTAAGATTTCTTTTTAAAGGCCATTAGGCTCTAATTGCTCTGAAAGAAGGCAAGTTGCAGAAAATCAGCTTCTGCACAGTAGCAAGTGCTGTCCTTCCCAGGCACAGACTGCTCGCTCTGCTCCGAGCATAGAGCACATTCAGAGGTGTCTAGGACAAATGAGTTAAAGCACTTATTTCTGAAACTCTCTTCATCTTCTTTGAGTGTTGGGAGTTCTATTTTTATGGTGAGAGTAAGCACAGTAACATACAAGTGCTACATTTTAAATGGCAAACTTCATGCACTTTAATAAACTAAGCATATTGAAAGTGTCTGGTAGTGAAATTTGCAAAGAAAAATACAGAAAATATTTTTGTTTGTGCTAAAGCATATGGTTTTAAAGCTGCCATGTGTGCATTTTAAAAACGTTATGTTTTTCTTCCGAGTATAAATCTTTTCATTTTTTCCATTGGAGGTTAAGTGAAGATGAATCAATTCTGGAGACAGATCCCTTATCAGGCTGTCTACCACTAGACTTTCAGGTGTCCTAATAGAGAAAGTTGTTGACTAGGTTAAGCAAGTCTTGATAACACTGTATGTCCTTACAAATTTCTCACCTACTTCTTTCAATGTTGTCACTTAATTGGATGGATAACACTAAGGAGATCTCACATGTATGAGATATCTGTTCACTCATCTATCATAAAACTGTTCAGGAATATACAAGTTGATTCTAAAGTATCTATCAATAAACACGATTTCATATTTCTACTCCAGATACGCACTCTGAAAGCAATGCATATTTGGCATGAAGATGTCAGTCAATAACTACCGTGCTGTGTGATACCTCCAACGGGGGCTATAAGAAGGAGTAAAGCTCCTCCAGGAGAAATGACGCAGTGTCAAACAGTTACTTCTTGGTTTACCACAACACTCAGCTGAGAAACCCCGTTTTAAGCATGCAGATAATAAGGTACGATCACCACGATCTGTGTGACTTGAGAGAGCAGAAGGTAGACATGGAAACATTGGCACAGACGCATGGAGGAAGCAGTTCAAATGCAGAATCTCCTTGCCATAACTCCAGTACTCCAAACTAACACCTGGGTCCCGCTGTATCACTTTGCAGACTGCTATCAGACTTAGGACCCTTGGCATGTATGCTGTTATGAGGCACCAGCTGTCTTTGAATTGTTATTTTGTTCAGCTAGAGAAGCCATTCTGAGATCTTGTTGGCTTTCTGGAGCCAGAAGACTACTGTTGATATTTTAATTGTCTATGTTTAGACAGGTAATACAGCAAGACAGAGTCTCAATGAACAAAAACTCTCACAATGAAAAATTACTTTTTTAAAAAAAGGTTTATTTTGAACTTTTCACCTTGTTTTTTACCTATGTATTGCTGTAGTGTTTGGAGCTTGGTATCACATCTATTTTTCTCTCTCTTTTCCTTGCGTATGTATTTATGGACCTATCTAGGACAGATCTCACTTTATTATGTAGACAGAAATTGATTTACGATTAATCTTGTCCAAGATGAGTTCTCTTCAGTCACTCTTTTTTTCTGCTATGTCAGTCTTCTTTGTCATCATCAGAGAGAGATGTCAGTGCAAAATATAATTCTGCTTGTCTAACTTACACATCTAACTTGCTTTTAAGTTTAGGTTCTTAGTGAACTTATTCTATAAAAGTAGATGCTTATAAAGTCAAAGGAAAAAAGTAGGTGCTTTCAAAGTCATCCAAAAAGAATTACTGGCCATAAAGTTTTAGCTGTCTAGGTTAGGCACTTACTTTTCTTCATTTATTATATAGAGAACTTTGGTACTTAGAGTAATGTTTCCCTAGATGCCTGAAATTAGGTGCCTAAGTAGGGCAGAGGCAATCCCTATTAGTGGAATGCACGTGACCTCTGCTTGAATATCTGCAATGCAAATATCTGCATTTGAACTAGTTATATTCTTAAACATCGGATCTTTTTCACAAATCTTCCTCAAGAAACAGGGAATTGCATGAAAAGAGTATCTATTTCTTTTCACTGATTATAACAAAGGATGATTATTTCAGAAGCAGGTACTAAGAGAGTGCGGGCATTGAAATTTGGAAAGTTTAATTCCACTGTTTGTAACTGTTGTCTCTATGGAAAAGACTTCAGAAAAAGATGGATTATCCATTAAATTAGGAATCATCCCTGGTTCACGCTGAATGCAACTTCTTATGAGACACATTATGCGACAAAAAACCCCACAGCTTAAGAGGTACTAAAGTATTTGAAATATACATGTCAAATCCAGCAAATACTTTGAGCCAAAAACTGCTGTGGGATCCATCATGATTTCCACTTGCATTCATATCCTTGCTGGTTACAGCTGTCTCGTTAGCTTTTCTTATTTTTACTATTCACTGCATCTTTACATTACTGTTGCCTGAAAGGATCTGGTTTTGAAAAGCAAGGAAAACATCTGAGGAACTGTAGAGTATCATCAGCTTCTTCAGTTTTACTGGAAGATAAAGGTACTCCAAGTGGATTCAGGATCTTAGCAGGTAAAGTCCACACAGTGAATGAGAGGCACTTTGTGTCTTTATGATAAATCTCAACAAATACTTTAAAATATGATAGGAGATACTCAGGTTCATGTGACTTCAAATTCTGTATTATGAATTAACATTACTGAGTATGAAGACCATGTGAGGAGCAGATCACATCACATAGAATTCCTTGTTATTGTGGGCAAACAGACTACAGAATGCCTTTCATAAACTGATCAAAGCCATTTTAAAATGGCTAGGTTTCTTCCTCCCATTACTTTTCTTGTAAAAACTCACAACTTTATTTCACAGAAACATGAAATCATAGAATCACAGAATGGTTTGGGTTGGAAGGGCTCTTAAAGATCATCTAATTCCAACCCTCCAGCATGGACAGGGACACCTTCTACTAGATCAGGTTACTCAAAGCCCCATCCAACCTGGCCTTGAAGACTTCCAGGAAGGTGGCATTTATTTCTCAGATTTCTACCTTCTTTTATTTTCTACTCTGAACTGTGCTTGTTACTAGTTTTTAACTATCATCTGCTTTATTCCAACATGATATTTTAGCTTAAAATCATTCTTTTGCCTGCTTATGTTTATCCTGGAGTTTAAAGTGAGACCAGGCATTTCTCCTCTCAGCCTTCAGTTTGCCTAGTTAAGGAACCAAAGACCCGTTCCACACCGGTGGACTTAGCACAGTGAGGCCACACAGATTTTTGGTCTTTGGATGCAAAAGTGGAAATCACAATCCCAAGTAATACATTTAAATTCTTTGTCCAAGGATTTGGTACAGCCCAGTGCTTGTGAATGGAATTCACTCACAAGAGCCAACATGCCGACACCTAAACTAACCCCATAGGAAATGCCAGAGAGAGGAATGTGTCTGAGATTCTCGCCATGGCCTCTACCATGACATTCATATTTCTGTTTTTTTCCTACTTGAAATACCTGGTCTGATACATCCTAAGAATAACAAGCTGACCTGTTGTCTCTGGAGATCTGAGTTCTTAGTTTAATACAGAATCCAGTCAGGGTATATTGGAGCATTTATGCATTTAGCAGAAGTTCAGACTTGAAATAGCAAATATGAATTGCTGTGACTAGTAGAGCTATCCCTGAAACTTTTCACAATGGCTGTGGATTATTTTGAGATATGCTGGGGTATTGGTGTGGTCAAAAATCTACGGCTTTAAAGCCAACAAAACAAAAAATACAAAAATTAACTGAATTAATAGCATCAATGTGGCATTATTTTAATGGTATTTTGTTATTAGTTATAGTTAGCTTTCTTCAGAAAGAAAGCATACAAGAATAAAACAGACCACAAGTGACATAAGTAAGAAACAGGCATTCTGTTATTAGAAAAGTTTAGTTTCATACAGACAAGGTGCTCTCAGAAAGTTCATTCGTTAATATATTACAACAGTAAATCTTTCAGCTTCGTTGAAATCTGTCTCTGTCAGTCTTTCTCAGTCACATTTCTATAAGCTGCTAAGGGAATGTACCTTGCTTTTTGCACAAAATCTGAAGGCTGTTGTCATCCCGATTTTGAAACTTCATGAAATCATAATTGCAATCATAAGAGCAAATATAACCTTGTTATTAAGCAAATAACTAGTTGAAGCCTCCCTGAAATCTTCTCCACCCATCAGTGTAGGATACATCAAGTTTTTCACATTCTTTGTCAGATTTATTTGGTTGTCAGTTCAGTTACTGATGCAATTAAAAGGTTCTATGTAAGTATTACATTTATGACAGAAAAAACCCTATTTATGGACTTCACTCATTCATCACTGTTTTAAAGACACTTTTTGGAGTTTGGTTACATAGCAACATTCCATTCAAACATCCCTATCGGCAAATTTGCTATAGTTGCCAGAAATGCATCATTCAGCAGGTGATGGTGGCAGTTAGATTGGGTGTTCCAGTGAAATAATTTTGTTTCAGTGAACTAAACATTCATGCACACACAAATAAAACATTTAAGACCTTAAATTACTGGCAGATTAATATAATGTGCCTTTATCGTTATGCTTATTAAAAAATTGTTTCATAAAAAAAATAATTTTTTCTCATCACAGAGATCCATTTTGTATCTATGAATGTCCAAGTAATGATCTGTAGAGACTGCTTTTAATTGGTTTGAAATAGTTGCATAGGAATGTTGAAAATAGAATTAATCCCTCAATAATTAGTCAAGACAGTTTTATTTTTTGTTTTGAAATCCATGGACAAGCAGGGCCAATTTATCTCATCTGTCTTCAGGGTGTCAGCTCAGTATATGAGTCTTAGATTTCTTAGGTTAGTCTACCATGCCTTCAGCTACCTCCCTAGAAGAGTGCAAAATGTTTAGATTCTGTCTAATGTCAGGTGAACACAGATATTTTTAGACCATCTAGGATATTATGAGTGATGCTGGATGCCTAGGTTTAGGCAACTGACTTGAACACCCAGATGCTTAAATTGTGTTTTGGGGTGAAATTTATGTATCAGCATGGAGGTGTCTACACAGGAGCGAAATCTCTAGCCTGTGAAAGCAATCAGAGCTCTAGTCAATACAGGGAATGGAGTATGGAGTATTCAGCTGACCAAATGTAGGCATCTACTGCAGCGAGAGTTTAGTAACTCTCCAGATTTTATTGGCTCTACTAAGAGTCAGCTCAGCTGTGTAAATTTAGAAATTCAGTTCCACATAAGCTGTTCTAGGATATTCTGACTGGCTTCCAGCTGCCAATCCAGAAGGATTTGTGTTTCTCATACACGTGTCCTAACTGCCAGCCCCAAACAATGTCCCAGGTACCTAAAATAACCTCCTCAGCACCTGTGTGAAGATAGATGAATCAACCCCTGAATCACCATTTAGTGTAATGGGAAGTTACATGTCTATCTATCACGCAGGCACTTAGACTTGTATACACTAAATGTCTAAAACCTGGATTGATTTCTGACATAATTAGCCAATCCTAACCCTATTGTCTAGTGTGTCTCTAGAAGTAGCAACAGCAATGGGCACCTCCAATAGGAAATTCAGATGTTTCTAAGATCAGAGATAGCTAGTATGAGATGCCTGTTTCTCTCCCTGGACAGTCCTTCACAGTTGATGAAAATTATGGAAGATTCATGGTATTCTATGTAGATTATGAGAGCAGTAAATGAGCAAAGGTGATGCTGAGGTAAGGACTGTGTGAGGCTTATGGACAGCGGAACTTGCCCAGAATCATCTTGAAGAATCTGTGAAAATACAAGCAATAAAACATGCCAGTAGGTGTAAGTCACAAGAACTTAAAAACCATGATTCAGATGGAAGCAACAAAAAAGTCATTATTTTAGGGTCAAACTCCTGAGTTTTTTCCCCTCATATATTATCAGTATTGGTGGGGGGTGTGTGTGAATAGGTATTTGATTTTATACCTGTATGACTTACCTGGCATAAGGTCAAAGATGTATGCAGTTTTTGTCAGATATTTTATTTCTTTCGTTTTCAGCTAGTCAATGAATGAATAAGGCACATTTACAAAAGAACCCATAGTTCTAGCTTAAAACTCTCTTTTGGTGTATGTTTTGCAAAGAAAAAAAAAAAGACACTGGGAATTCATATTCTGAGAGCTTCTTTCTGTGTGGGCTGAACAATACAAAACAGTTAGTTTCCTTTCATTACTGTGTGGGACTGTCATTTGAGGCACAATCTGAATGGGTATGGAGCAGCTGTTCTTTAGTTCTCTCGAGTTTAGAGTCCGACAGCTTAAATTCAGTAAATCAAGAGCTCCCATGAAGTTAAGAAAAAGGCTTCTATGCTTGATGCTTTAACTAGGTTTAGCAGTTCTTAATATGGTATCATGCCACCACCCAATCTATAAAGAGATGTGGAGACAAAACCTTGATTTAAGATGATGATTTCATGGGCTTTGGTCTGTGTCTCTTAAAAAGGTTAGAAGTTCTTAACCCATTATCTGTAATCCCGTTAGAATCAATCTAAGGTTAACAAAATTATGCAGTTCAAGCAGGTTCTTATCTTTTTGTCAAAAATAGAGAGACAATGGTAATACACAACTCTTCTGCTGGACACTGGCTGTCACTTTGGATTTTAGAGATAGTGGGAGCTGGGACAGGTCAGGAAAAAAACGTGGCAGAATTAGTGACTATCTAGGATCCACGACTCTGGATCCTTTGGCTCCCTTAGCATACAGTCTTTTTCTGTTACCCCTTTGTTTACTCCTACAGATTTGAAGCTTCCCCTATCCATCCTTTAGCTCTTGTCTGAAAGTGAAGGTGGAATTAGTAAAATGACTTCTCCAGACTTTGCTGTGCCTTAGACTAGCACCAAACAGTCACTCCATCTTCATCTGGATGCATTTGACCTCCAAAGTGTCACTGTTGCTCTAGCAGTAATAAATGGGAGTTATGACTATTATATGTACACGCATACATATGCACGGGTCTTAGGCCTTTGAAGATGTGCTGGTTGTTTTGCATTCCAATTTGTTTTTGAAACTACACTGAGCAGTGTATCCAACTTTCTTTCCAATGAAGAGTCCTTACTTCACACGTAACTATAATATTTAGTGGGTGGAAAGCTCTCTGGAATCCTTGCACTGGAACCCTTGTAGTGCAGCCTTCCTCCTATAGCACCTCAAAGGTATGTAGACCCAAATTATGCAGACAAATCCACTGCCATGATACCCATGCTTGTCGGAGAGCGGTTGGCTGGCCAGTGCAGTAATGAAGGGAAAGTTTCTGTCCTTATGACAGAACTGTATGTTGACTTTTAATAAACTCCTACGAAAAATACTGTAAGGATCTTAGGTTACCTAATACTGAAGGCTAGAGCCTTCCTGAAGGAAAAGGAATCTGAAGAGATTCAGATGCTAATTACAGCAAGCGTGATCTTTTAGACCACTGAAAGGGTTTCAAAGGTTTCTCCTTTAATATGTTTTTAAGTACATGTAATATTTGTATATTTGTATTTAGAAAACAGGAGAGGAGAGGAACTGCTAGCCAAACTCTCCTACCTGTGTCATCTTCTCCAATGCCTCTAAACTGTACTTGCTGTATCCATGGAGGAACACAGGTGACATTCTTTTTCCCCAGTGCAGTGAGCTTATTATCTCCCTTATTTAGGGAGAGAAACAGGCATCTCATACTAGCTATCTCTGATCTTAGAAACATCTGAATTTCCTATTGGAGGTGCCCATTGCTGTTGCTAGTTCTAGAGACACACTAGACAATAGGGTTAGGATTGGCTAATTATGTCAGAAATCAATCCAGGTTTTAGACATTTAGTGTATACAAGTCTAAGTGCCTACGTGATAGATAGACCCGCCTGGACAAGGTCCTGTGCAGCCTGCTGTAGGTGACCCTGCTTCGGCAGGAGGGTTGGACTAGATGACCTAGAGAGGTCCCTTCCAACCCCTACTATTCTGTGATTCTGTGATTCTGTGATTCTGTGAGCCATCTCAGTTTCTCTTGTAGTAATGCCCTATAGCATGTACAGGAATCACCCAAACATAAAACATCAGAGCCAGGATACACCATCCAGTACGCATCATCCACACTCTTCTTTTCTCTAGCAGCACATGAAGTATTTTGTTTTAAGGGGAAATCATAGGTTGGACTGCAAAAGCCACTGATTCTAGCCACTATCTTAGTGAAGATTTGTACATCAGTGGATGGGCAGAAACAGAACTCTGGGATCCAAAATATCACCCTTTGGATTAAGTGAGAGCTGACTCTTTTTAAATTCTATGCATAATCTGCTGAAAACATAGAAATGGGCTTATTTTTTTCTATATGGGTCTATTCAATAACGTGGGTAGATGCCTATATTCACATGGGCATATAAGCATATCTGGACAGGCATTTTAATTAATAGCTATTTAATTTGCAAAGAATGTTACCATTATCAAAGACATGTTAATACCAATGGATAAACTAGTTAATCTCCTTTTATAAACTGCCAACATGTAGTGACATTTTCTGGTGTTTTTTTAATGAGTTTCATCACAGTGGAGTGCTGGTTCTGCTATATAATTCAATCCATTTTACTGACTCACAAAGGGTGGAGTAAAATGACAAAGTCTTTTGGTCCTTCAGTTAGAGCTTTTCATAATACTGAGCGATTATACATTTATCTGCTTATTAACATCAAGTACAGCACTATGTGAACTCTTGATCCATAATTACCATTGTAAAACTAACTTTAAAGTACAACAGAACCACCCTGACATGTAAAGAGACAGAGAAATACACTGGATCTGAGGATATACAAATAAAACTCTAGCCTGTCATTAAGAAGTGTGGTGGGGGGAACCCCAACAATTATGTCGTGAAGACTGGAATCTTGGCCAGAGGTCAAGGACTCTGTGTAGCAGGTAGTCCAAAGCAGCCAGAGGTATTAAATAGTGCTTGTCTGCCGTAATACAGGAGTACCTGTATTAAGTGTTTTGAGACAGAAAGGGGATCACCTGTGTGTGTAAGTCTGCTTTCTCCCATGTTCATTCGTGGAAGCAAGGAACTTAAGTTAAAATATTAAAACGGAGTTAGCTGGATTAATAATCCACCTTGTTTTATTTGCTGGCAAAAAAAAAAGTACACTGTATTTCATGTTTTTTTGACTTTCATATCATGCAGAGAGAAGTCAAAGGTTTTGTGAAAGAGCTGCTCATGGCATTCTGTGTCATGTGCCCAAGCCCTGAAGACTGCATGAAAACCCCGAAGTTCCTCTACACAACTTTCCTGAGATATAAGAAAATGTTCTTATTTCATGTAGGAATGAAACAGAAAGCTTTCACAGTTAATAAATGAAAATTGAGAAAGTCCTGCTTCCAAAACAGTTGGTAGTTATATCATTTAGCTTTGGAGCGCTTTCCTGTCCTGCTGTTTCACACATCTGTGGTAAGAACCCTCACCACCGAGGTACTACTCGATATTTTATGATGAACCTTTTCTATCATTCCTTATTCAGTTGTTAGCGGTGAATTTATGTTTTTTAGTAATAAACATATGTTAGCATATGAGAGATCTGACTGCAGTGATATAGTATTTGATTTTTCTCACTGGAACCGAGTGAATTAACAATCTCAATTACAGCAGGATAGGGAGGGAAAGAACAGAACAAGGGAGAAAGAAGAGAAATTCAGAGCTGATCCTGTCATATTCCAATTTTTGGCAAGGAAAAACTGTCATCGATATTTCTAAGTGACTTAGGAACCCGTACCTTGTGTTTCAAAGAGGCAAATTTTTAAAGCCAGCTAGGCAGCTAAAGATTTAGATAGAGGCATGAGAAGAAGCTTTTTTAAAGCATTGAGCAGCCAGCAGAATATAATTATTTAAATCAATAGAAGCTTTTTCTGAGAATAATACATTGTTTAGAAATCAGCCAGAGCCGCGGTGTCTAAGTTCACAGTTTTTTTTCATTGTCCGTGTTCTGACTAATCAGCATGATACAGTAACAAGCTCCAGTGACTTGTGCCCAACCATTTTCGAGGTTCAATCCTCATATCTAGGGTTACCGTTTTCCTATATCCCATTTTTTAACTATTCCAGAGAAACTGAAACAGCCTAAATGGGAGATAATGAAAGACCTATTCTGTCAGAAGAGCTGCTAGCTTGGCACTAAGATACTCATTTGGGAGGTCAAAGGGGATTAAATACCAATGGTGACACCCAAACCTAAGTCCTTCTAAGTGGTCAGGTAATTTAACCACTGTGCTATGGACAGAAACTGTAAAATCTTGCTGACCTTTTCAGACTTCTTAGTCTTCATTTTTCCTTATGCATGGGGATTGATTTTTTGAAAAGGCCTCGTGAACTGAAGCCACCAGGTGTGCTAAGTGGGGAAGGATTTAGGTCATCCTAGCTCTCATTGCCTAATGTGTCTAGATGCAAGCTAGGTATCTAAATTTCTAACAGGGAACAATTTAGTGGTGTTTTGGAAACAATTCAGCTGACCAGAGGTAGGTATCTTCTTAAGAGTGACCTGGGCTCACTAGGTCTCAGATGACTTCAGCAAGACTGTAGAATCACTCCTGCAGATTCCTACACTGTGCATACCCTATTTTAGGCCATGTGCTTTGAGAAGCCCAGTACTGTTTTGACTCAAATAAACACAAAGCCACCCTACATTCAACAGATCTAAGGTGTTTCTGAGTGCGTAACACTTTGAATACCTAGACCTGCCTTCGGTGGAAAGACACAAACACCATCAGAGGACAGCTTAATTCGGGAGCAAGCCAAATAACCCTCTGGAGATATGTCTCTCCTTTGACAAGGAGGAAGGTTATGGTGAATAGGCGCCTAACTTAAGTAGTATGAAACCAGCCTTTCCAGTCTGGAGCCTCTACGTTGTTGCATGCTTTTGACAAACTCTTCTTAATGGTTACCTTTGGCTTAAGTGCTCTGTGTTTATGTTTCTGTGTTGCTGTGTATACACAGCAGCTATGCATGTGAGTACAGGTATAAAATACAAATGTGCTGTTGATGAATCTATTGGCTTCAGAAAGCATAACTGTCAAGAAAAATGAAACTCATGATCTGAATTACATAGTTTTTAAAAATATGCATAGTGGGACTGAAATGACAGTTTTAGCCCTTCTCATTAGTGACTATGAAAGCCTAGGTTTATTAACATGACGTGCCAATGGTGAAAGCGACATAGTCTGTGATTTGGAAGATGGTATATCCCATGGTCACAATTGTTTACTTTAATAAACATCAGCTCCAACACCTGTTTGCTTTCTAATTGCTCTTTTATCCAGACTACCAGAACAAACCCTGTAGTTCATTTAGCCCAAGTTTAGGCCAGCAAGCAAACCCAAGAACGTCATATAGTCACCACAGAAACAGAGGTAAGCAGTCTATATTCCACAAAACTGTAAGAATACAGAATTAAAAGTTTAATGAGGAGGTCAAAACTTCTAACAGCACCAGCTCAGAGGGCACTGTGGGTAAGTCTACACCGTAATTAAGAGCAGTCTTTAAAAGCTAGGATCTGAGATTCTTCCATTTATATTACTCCCTCAAGGACTGACTGAACTGGCCCTGCCTGAATTGCTAATGTGAAGGAACCTGGGTGAGAGGAGAGAGAAGTCAGCATGCCAGGCATGGGGAGGCATGCTTGCCCTGGCAGATCTGGGAGGTCATGGTTTGTCCAAGCCTCAGGCTATTACTGCATGCCTGCAAAATGGACAGAAGGTGAATCTAGGTTTCAGGATGACTGCATGGAAATAGACACTTAGAGTAAACAAATTTAAAGAAGTTTCTTGGAAGACTTTAAAAACAGGGTTGAGACCTAATATTAGGATCACAGCATTGCTATCTCACATGACAAGTCCAACATTACTTGATGTTTCATTAAAGTCCAAGTTCCTGAGACAAATGGTTTATCTAAAGATCTCAGCTTTTTTTTTTTTAATGAGAATCTAAGTCTGGGCGAGACACGTTGGCCTTTCTGTATACAGTAGAAGTAGAGCAAGAAACACCTCCAGAAGACGATTCATCTCATCCTAAGATAGGCATCTAAGATAGGTCATACAATTTGCCTCTGGTGGTGTTTATTTTCTCCTACACTAACTATAAAAGAAGCCTTGGTTGAGTAGCTCACACTTAGATGTCTGATTTTCAGACATCTGGAAGCCATCTGAAGGCAATGCTTGAAAGCCCCAGTAATAAGGCCAGTTAGCCTGGGTGTTGCATTGTGTTAATGGGATGCACATGGCTTTTAGCTTTCTTAGAGACTGGGCAGAGCTCACTCAGTGTCTGCAAAAAACTGTATAGACACACCCTGTGAGAGATTATCCAAGGGTATTCCCTGAAGAGAGAATTTTTTTATCCTACCTGCAGCAAACCTTGAGCAATAGTGACAAAGATGCTTTAAAGCATGAGGGAGAACCGGTGAATACATGAGGAAAACTAGAAAGCTATCTCTCAAGGAACAGAATTTCTTTATCTGCGCTGACCTCAGCATGAGGAATAGCCACAGGCAATAGGAATTCCTCCATACATCTACCACCCTAGAAAATGTGAAACCAATGACAATGATGTATCTCCAGTTTCCAGGCCCATTTGGCCTAGGGGTTCAAGTGGCCACAGCAGGTTTCTCTCATCACGCCAGTTTTTACAACAGGCATAGCAGACCTTTATTCTTCCACTTCAGTTTATGGCTTCTTGTACATGACAATGGATACTAGCTGTTAGCCACGTTTATGACAGTAGCGTCCCCGGCAATTCGAAAGATGAATGGACTATCATCTCAGACTTCACTAGCCACTTCTATGTTTCTTGACTTTTACAGCTAAGATATATGACTTTCAGGATTAACTGGAAGATGCACCTGCTTTCCCAGGCTTTGACTGAGCAGAGAAAGAGTGGATGGACTGTATGAATGATGGCTTTTGGGCAGACTCATATGGAGGTGGTAAAAGGCTCTCTAGTGGAGGCTGTGCAGCGTAACTGGATCACTAAGTGGTCATCACGATACATAAAAAGAGTTGGACTGGATGATCCAATGCACTTTAATTCACTGTTTTCATATTTCAGACCATAAATTGTTCAATATGTGCAGACTAAGAGATAACCATAATGAAAATCAAGACAAATAAGTAATGTAATATAAGCTTGTAATCATCAGTCTGGAAAAAATGATCTTCCTTGGCTGATCAAACATGAATAGGATAAATAGTCTACCATCTCCATTTAGCTACACATTTGAGAGCTTAAAACCGAACTTGATAGTGCTGTCATGCAAAATAATAATTGCTGGAAAGATGCACACCATGTAATTAGATAAACTATTGAACCTGGTTGCAGCAGCAGATGATGAATGCCTCATACATCTCCCTGACGTATAAGGAGAGCATGCCCTTCTTTGTGTATAATCATTCAGCTCAATTTCGTTCAGTCATTCATTTAATGCAGACTAGAAATGCTGGATTCTGCAAGCACCATGCAATATGTCTGGATGCACACCGTGCACGGTCACTCTGGTAGGTTTGGTAGATTGCATTTGTTGTTTCATAGCCAATTGCATGCTTAGTGTCCAGATGTCCGGAACCCTTCAAACAGTCCTGTCTAATCTTAGCTGACGCTATCATGAGATTTTCTTCACAATGTTCTTCGACTAATTTTAGCCCAAATTAACTCTGAGTAATTTTACAGGTATCTGAGACAGGTGCACTAGATGTGTAGGTGACCTAAATGCTGCCAACAGTCAATGGGGAGAAGCAGACACTTCTCAGGGTACTGAATCACGTTCCACATGTGTCTTTCTTTCTCCCTTGACTCCCCAAGGGCCTGGAGCAATGAAGTTTCTGGCTTGCATGCTTCAGCTAAAGGTGTTTGGGGGAGGAATTCAGGCCTACATGATTCCTGGCAGAAGAGCACAGAACAGGCCAGACCTCATTCCCTTGAGCAGCTTTCTCATGGAGCCCCAAGGGGACCTGGCTACGTGGTCTCTACCAACAAATACAAGAGGTCTGGGACCTGATTTCAAGGCAAGTGATGCTAATTGCCTCGCATCCCCACTGCTTCGGGCTTGCTGCCTCTACAGCAGATTTCCTCTGAGCAGAAGCAATTGGAGTATCCCAAGCAGAAATCAGTAACAATTAAACTGTGTGAACCATCAATGTTGAAGGTTGCTCTATGGCCCTGGCTGACTTTTCCTGTCTTATTATTGCCCTGTACACTACTATTTAGATTTCAGAGGAGTACCAAAAATAGTAATCCATTACATACACAGTCTCTGTCAGTATTAGCCAAAGATGGATTTACACCAACAAGGATTTATGCTTCAGGTTCTTCAGTAAAATACATATCAAGCCTTCCCATCCACTCCTCAGTTAGTAGCTACAGATAATTAGTCTAATTCGGAAAATGATTGGGTGTTTGGACAACATGCTTTCACATGCTGCCTCCAGGTGGACATCGTAACCACTCTGGTGCAGGAAGCTACCTAAATGCCCCCCCCCCCCCCCCGACTTTTTTTTGTCTGTTTTAATTAGTATTTGGGCTGTATACATCTCTGTATTAATTGTAATTTTTAGAATACTTTTAGAATCATAAGTTTGGCATAAAAACTGACCGAGAGACTGTTTTGAGAAATCCTGCCCTTATGCTCTAGATCAGCATTACTCCTTCTGCAGTCACTGGCAGATGGTTTGTGAAATATTTACTGGGAAATCAAAAACAACAATATATACACATTTTCCCACAAGCTATTGAATGAGAACCTTTTCCCCTATAAGGACTGTCAGACAGGGTGCAGGCTGTCCAGGGAATTTGTGTGGTGTCTGTCCTTGGAGGTGTTTGAGACCCAGCTGACCACAGGCCTGAGCAAACTGGTCTGATCACAGAACTGCCTCTGCTTTGAGTGGAAGTTTGGGCTAGGGAGGTTCTCCAATCCTGTGATCCCATGATCCTATGAAACCGTTGTGAATGAGTATATAAAACAAAGAATATGTCTCCTGACATTTAGTCCAATATTGATTTGACTGAAAATGGAAGTCACTGAAGTAACATAGCACAGGATGATTCTTGGATTTATTTCAAGAGATTAGGTGGTTAGGGAAAGACAAAAGTTTTTGTAGAAAATCTGATCTTAGTAGTTCAACCTATTGGATTTTTTTTCAGTCTAACTCATGATTTTGCATACTTTGAGTGTTGTTTGTGAATTGGTAAGAATTCTTGTCAGAATCTTCCAAAAAAGTAAAGCAGCTTCATATGCATGCGTAAGTTTGTTGCGGGTTTCAGTAACTCCATTAGAGCAAGGTTCAGCCAACATTAGTTTATTTCCACATCAGATGTGTTATCTGTATCCCTTTATTTTCAACACAAGAGCATGGCCTGTGTCCCATAAATGTTTGGTTTTTACTGTTTACTTACAGACTTGCTGCACTGAAGCGGTTCCATGTTTTATTCTATGGTTCAGTGCTTGTCAGAAATGGTCAATTTGTTTCAGATTTTTTATCCAATTGTTTAACTGCAAATTACTCTGACACCTTTTGCCGTAGTTTTTCAGAGAATGTAAAATATTTAAAAGGGAATAACTGAAGGACTGCTGTGTACTCATCTGCTTAATCTCTACACGTAGATAAGAATCACACACTCAAAACGCTACAGATAGTGAACATGACTGTTACAGCTAAACATGGTGTTTTGAGATCAAAGGTGAAGTGTATATGTCACCTTGACAAGGCTGTTTTATAATTGTGTTGTTAAAGACTCTTGAAAGAATTCCTGCTCATACTGGTATACTGTTATTGATCTCTTTATTGTAAAGGAGTCCTGTGGGGAGAGGCGAATTATCCAGGAACATGGAGGCAGAAATGTGCTTCTTTTATTTCTTTGCCTTTACCTCTTGCTTGTGCAACTGATAAAAATTAATCTCTGATCCACAGAGCCTGGTGAATCAAGCAACCTACAACAAGAGCAGAGTCAGCTCTGCTCAATCACCGGAGCACAGTACAGGGAGAAATTCAGAATGCCAAGATTTTGTAAGCAGCAGGAAAAATTCAAAGTTGTGTAATCACATGCTGCCCGCCTGTATTCACTAATGTCAGTGACAGAAATCTCTCTTTCTGTCCTGAACTACTGTTTGGTGCTGCTATACGCACACCAAAAGCTTATCCACCTAGAGATATTTCCAGATAGCTTGACGGCAGGAAGTCTGAAACTCACACGGGACTTCGTGACCATTGTGTTCAGCAGCACATCTGTATTAACGGGGATACAATCCATCATCTTACCGTGTTGGCCCAGAGTGTCAAGCTCACTGAAGGAAAGGGCAGAGCAGGAACTCTTAAGTGTCTGCTACTCAGTAGCCCACTACTAAGGGCTACATTTAGTGGCCCTTCAGTGTGCTGCCCATGTGGGATTAGGAGGATTAGCATCACAGAAAATCATACCACAGCAATTTAGATATTTCCATCTTGTTTCAAGTATTTTCCACGACATATCATATTCAGAGAAATCTGGAATAAAGACTGACACTGGCATCAAAAATATCCTGTCAGCATTTTCTACTGACTCCTCAAGTTGATAAAAATCATCATGGTTCAGTCTGAGCGAAGAGTGAACAAGAAGCCCTGAGTCATCCCCTGCAGTGTTAGCTGTCAAACCATCAATGACATATTTCAGTCTGTGCCTCTGGAGCTTAACAGCTTACAAACTAACAGTTCAAATACTTATTTTATTTTTCATGAGCCAATGCTCCTCAATCCTTACCTATGGTCTAGTTGGAAAAAGTTAGTGAAAAGGAATTTAAACTTGTACGATCAAGCTGGTTTTGCATTAGAGGAGTAGGCCAAAGTGACTTGTACTTTTAACGGTGAGAAGTGTAATAAATAATCACTCGGCTGGTGTGCAGTTCAAAAATGATTTGGCAAATACTTTTCCAAATTCTTCTAAAGCTAAGCAACAACTTCTCCTAAGTCAAGAAAAAATGTTTACTCATTTGCTCTCTCTAAAACAAAGATAAAAATGAAGAGGCAAGAATATAGCAAGTGCTGAATAGAAAATAAATCATATCACAAAAGTCTGGTTGTGACCTCAGTGTGTAGTTCTCCTTTGAAAAGCATTCTCAAAATTTTTTCCAGTTGCCATCCTGCACTCCAAGCTCTGTCCTTCTCTTTGCTCATCATTCCAAGTTTTAAAAATTGTGTGGGCTAACTTAAAATATTAAAGAAATCTTTTAAAATGGGCATACTTTTTTTCCTGACCATAGTCCAATGGACAACATCTATAGGCCTCCCCAGTCAGTTTCCCAGCTCCAGAAATATCTTTGCCAAATTGCAGTTTCTGTAATTTGCACTTCAAAATGTGGGCACATAACCTCAGTGCTCCCAGAGTTGTGGGAATAAACAGAATTTCTCCACAAATCTTCGGGGGAACTTTTCATCAAAAGTCTGCCTGGGGCCGGATGTTATCATGCAACATGAAGAAGCAGGATTGTGATAGATCTACTCCCAGAAAGGTTTAATCAAATCTGTTCAGTCAGAGTACTCTGCCTTTGAGTCACTGATGGGCATAGGCAATGCAGGAGTGATGCAAGAACGTCCTTAAAGAAGCACGGCACTCTCTTGTCCCTTGCATTAAACGTGGACACCATAGAGCACCGAGTCCTGTCTGCTTCTCGCGCTTTGGGTGATGGGTGCTGTGCACTTATTTCCTTTTCTAGCACTAGGATGAATACAGCCGGGTAAATTCAATATCCTTTACAATCACGTGCATTTATACGTGCCTCTGGAAAGTGTTTTCAAAATTTGGTAACCCACAAATGAAGAATTATAAAAATATTTATCACTGTCAAAAGAGTAACCCTGAGGAAAAATCAGACATAAGGCACTGGCAGTACAATTTATTTATTTGTAAGTTTATGAATTTGCATATGAGTTTGATATTTTGTGTATTAACTAATCATTTATTAATACTGCAGAGATCTAATTTGAATCTGAATTACGTTGGTGTTATTTTGAAATAACTCCACCAAGTTAATGCTGTTGAATCCAGCAATCCATTAACACCTTTAGTCTGGCATTTCCCCAAGTTTACGCTATTTTAACTGAGACTGTGGAATGAAGACTCATATTGCGAAGAGAGGCTAAAACAAACTTTAGTGATTTGCTCAGGATGCCAGGGCATCAGAAAGGCATCATCAGTGAAATGTGGCTTAAGGATTTACTCCTGAGAGTAAAGAGAGTGGGGCAGCTTACCTGTGGCACTGAAAAACACCGATATCTTTTTTTTCAGATATCTTGGTCCAGCAGGCAGAAACGAAGGGGCAGATTATACAAGGCACTAAGCGACAGAGTGAGGCCCAAAATCTCTCTCACCAGCTTCACCAAGAGCTGGCTTCGCCCTGTGCAGTAGGACTTGTGGTATTGGTCACACCATGCCCTCATTCAGCAGGCCCAAATAGGCCTAAAATTAAAAGGAAGTTCATTTTCACCACCTGGTTGTAAAATTAATTAAGTGCACTGGTTGGGCAATAATTGGAACAATATTTATTTTAACATTTTCCACTATTTCTTAAACCAAAACATCTTCTGCTTAAGATAGATGGGACATTGAACTTTTAGTAAATATGACTGTGTTGGAATGTGGTAACACTACTTCATGTGTATAAGGTAGGAGATTATTCTGAAGAAATAAGAGGATGCAGGGTATTACAAATGATTTCTCAGTTGAGTAAAAGAAAACATAACTTTTAGGAAAATGATTCCCAGTAACTCAGGTTTTGGTTTTCCTCCTACAGGAAAAGTACAGGGTAAGTAGGGATAGAGCTGCGTATGAATTTTCAACAATTCAGACTTTCAGCTGAAAATAATGATTCAGTCAAGGGAAAACTTTGCTTGGAAAAGATATTTTCTGCCTACATGCTTTTAGGAATTATTTTCAAAATTTGTTTTTCTGTTGCTAATAACATTGGAATCAGTAATAAATACCTGTTTAAAAGAAGAAAAAAAGAGTTCACAACAATTTCTGGAAGGCAGATGCTCTATAGGAAAGTTGCTACAAATCAAATATATTCTTCTTGTTTACCCTATATGTATTTCTTTTAAAATCGTTATTCTGATATATACAAGTATTTTTAGGGAGCCCTTTGAAATATCAGGAGTGTCAGAATGGTGCCCGCTGCCCTCTTAGCACATATAAGGCCCCATTGACAGTAGGAAGCACTTGAGACAGGAAAAACACAGCTAGCCCAAGCCATACAGTGTACCCACGAGATGTTCCCCCCCCGCCATTTGATTCTTGCCTTTACGCCTCTGTACTCAGACATCCAGCCCCCGTGGAAAGCCTGGGAGAAGGCAAAGGGGAGGCAGTTTCACCTGCAGCATTTTAAATCACTCTGAGAGGGATAGATTTACAATACCCCTGCAGGCCAGTGTAAAGATGTACGATCCTGCAAACAGAGACCAGGGATGTTTTACAGATTGCAAAGACACGGAGACAGAGACACAGGGCAAAGCAAGGAGGGAAATCTAGCTAGTCTTGAACACTCCTTGATCATTCAAGCTCCGAGTAGGAGCTGAGACTTCATCCCCCAAGAGAACAACCTCTGAACTCCTCTTATGCTGAATTTCAGATCGCATTGATGACTGCGCTCCTGAGGAGTACAGGTTCCATCAAAGGTCTGAGAGCGCACATGGAAGCACAGCAATTGCAGAGGGCAGGAATGAAGGGAAAAGCATTGACTCCCTGCGTGAATGTGAAACAGATCTCATATCTTTTATAAATATTTACAAAGTAATTAGAAGAAAAGGAAAGAAAATACACATCAAGAAATGAGGCACATCAAAACACTGTCACTAAAGCTTGCATTTCAAAAAAAGTTAGGAGGAAGAGACAGGCAGCTGTAGTCTATAGAAAACTTCATTAACGTTTTCAAATCACTCATAGGATTTAGGTGCTGAAAGGCATGCTAAATTGGGATTTATACATAATCAGATCATTGAAAAACATACAAATGGCTGCCAGAGTAAAGTACAATGTTCACTTTTGAAATTACAAAAAATCCTTTGTTTCAGAGAGTGAATTGACTAAAGTTTAGTTTCAGTGAAGCATGTTTTTGCTTTGGGTGTCATTATTTAGTTTGGCTTCCTTGCTAGAGAACCTTTTTACTGACTGCAGTTCCTTCAACTGTTGTTTTTATTCTCCAGCAACTTTAAAAAAAAAAAAAAAAAAGAAAAAAAAGAAAAATCAAGGCTGTATCAGATGCTTCATATTTAAATGAGAACTACTCAGTGTTTACCTTTAATTTTGAGATGGCAGTGGGGGAGAATTGCAAGGGGTTTGACTGCTTGCCAGGATTTCTCAAACAGATGGATTTGAACCTCCTCACTTGAATAATCTGGAAAATCAAGTTGGACTGGTTGAATCAAAATGCTGGCAACTGAGTAAAGAAAACATCCATCCATCCATCCATCCATCCATCTATCTATCTAGGCATCTATATCACTCCCATCACCATGGTATCTGTGCACCTTCAACAGCAATGTCATGCAGCAGCCTCAGATTCCACACACCACCAAACTTGCCCTTGGCAAAAACCCAGCAGCTTTGCCAGAGATAAAGGATTATGTATGTTATGCCTGCGCATACTAAAGAAAGGGGTTTTTTTGCACTTTAACAGCAGTTTCTGAGGTTTCTACTGCTAAGACATTCAAGCACACACATATCCTAAATCTTAGGGCTTAGTGATGATGAATAGCTCTTAATGTACTCTTAGGGTAAGTTCTTGGAAACCTTGCGATTAGAGAAGGACTAAAGCACGCATTTCCTTTTATAGTTAGATGGAGGTAGGAGGTAGTGTTTCCAAATGGTTACTAGGTAAACTCGTTTGTCATCATTTTGTTTTCCTTTTCTCCTTCTCTCTCTCTCTTCTCCTCCTCCCCCCACCATGTGAGAACTGCCTGTCTCAACACCTGTAGAGACAGGAATTATTTAGACAGGAATTCATTCAGAGGAGGGGGGAAGGAAGTGGGGGCAGAGCTGAACCGTCTGTTTGGACATCCACCCTTGCTGAAGGTGGTTCCCATGGATACAATAGAAAAATACATTTCTCTGTTAAGGAAGAATGAAGTTCCAGTAGATAAGGGGCATAGTGTGTCCTGTACAGAGAGAATAAACTCTGATCCTTCTGAGCTGCACAGTCCATAGCGGATATTTGAGAACATAACAGAGGGTAACTGCAACCTGTGTCCAGGAGTAGCGCGACATGAAAAGGTCTGAATAAGGCACCTGAACCATTTCTCCCCCTCCCTGGCCCCAACTTGGCAGATTGCACTGGCATCAAACAGGTTTGCAGGTATGGAAACAAGCAGATGAACTAAACAGGCTGCATACTTCATGGGATTATGTACTGCACTTACTTTGTAATGATTTAAGAATTGATTTGTTGCTCAGAATCAGAGTAGGACAAAAGAACATGTATTCAATTTTTCTGTATTACGTGTTTATAGAGATACACATAGTCTGAAGGGATAGTCCCTTGTATCAATGCACTCCTTTCTGAGCAACCACTATTCGTATCACAGTTCGCATCTTCCTTCAGTTTCCTAACCGGTCAAGCGCCTCCCTCCCCTTTCTTTCCATTGAACTACTCCATACAATTAAGCTGTGGAAGTTGTTCCCACAAGATGCTGAAGATGTGGAATCTTAAATTTGTTCACACAAAATTAATAGAGCATGATGTACAAATACTCTGAGGACTATTAAACACAAAGCCACCACCTCTGGCGCAGAAAATGCCTTCTGCCTGCATGGGGTGGGCAGGACCAGTCCTTGCTGACCTCTGGTGAAGGCAAGATATGGGGTGAAGGACTTTGGTCTGACCACTAAAGAAGTTCTTACCCTCTGCTGTGCTTCATGACTTCACAGAGCCATAAACACACAATGGTTCTCCTAAAAAAGTCGCTTAACTGAGATCCTTGAGTTAGGAAATGAGATGCACTGCAGTGGCCCCGTAGCCCCTGGAGAGGGGATGAGAAGGAGGCACCTATCCTACCCACCAAACACCTGAGCTGCCCTCTATAGATACCTCTGTCTCCATTGCCTAGAGACTGCCGGGCAGCCAGTGCTCTCAACTGCCTCAGTGCCTAGTGGCTTAAATTTAGGCAGGATAAACCTAGGCCTACACTTTCATATGAGCATTTACATGGGAAATACTCACCACATAATTGTTGAGAATGGATGTCTAGTAATTGTCTAGATTAATAAATGTAAATATGTGCTGGAGAGGAACCGGGTTCATTCCAAACTGTAGAACCAATCCTGCAAATCTAGCTGGAAAACTCTGATTTCTGAGCATTCTGTTTTAAACTTTTTAATACCTTTTGCATTTGTGTGTTTCTTCAAGGAACTCTAAAGCTGAAATATGCTTTTTAAAAAGCATTTGAAGAGAAAAAAATAGCTTGTTTTCTTTTGAAAGTCTCCAAAGATCGCTAGAGAAAAGCTTTAGTTTGTCGATTTGCCATTAAAAAGAAAAAAAAAAAAGAATAGAAAATGCCAGACAGAACAGGCTGTCTAACAATTGTTATTGTGGTCAAAAGCCACTTTTCAATTAAAAAAAAGTCAATGACACAAGGTCTTTAAGTTGTATTCTGCAGTTTAGAATTGCTTACTGATATAAATGGTATCGCTGACTTCATTAAAACTACTTATAAATAAAAACAATTGTAGTTTAAAGGCATGCATAATATACCCTAAAAATATGGTTTCAAAAATGTTACCATGTATTTCATTCAAGTCAATGCAATTTGGAGTGTCTCAGCATCTTGCAAAACTCGGATCCCTTGCAGGTACCATACAGGTTCAAGGAAAAGATTTTGTACCGTACAGGTACAAGGAAAAGAAGTTTGTAAAAGGTTTTAGAAAAATCACCATGAAGTGCTGCAACGCAAACAGTTTTCAGTTGGGCTGAGTATTAACGCAGCTATGTGCCCAAGGTTGAGGCGCAGGAGTTTTGTACACACTTCTTGAAATTGGGCTGGATTTAGTCAGCTTTATTTATACAGAGTCGCAGTGGAACCCCTGTATGAATCAATGAAATGTTTTATAGAGCGTGAGGCTGATCATGACTAAGTAGATGTTTACAACCAGAATGAAAGGTGATGCAAAGAGCCCAAAGCCAGTTCTGAGACTGGTATTGTCTCTGAAAAACAGTACAATGAACTCAGACCAGTGTGACAGTGTGACTAGAACAGCATAGTACAGCAGAACTGGAAATTCACAGTCCCTGGCCCTGAAAAATACAGAGCACTTGTCCTAGCTGGAGCAGCCAGAGCCCAGACTATGAAGCACAGGGCTCCAGCTCTCTTCCCAGCTGCCTCTGTGGCTCTAACAACTGTTCATTTTGGTGTGTTTTTTTAAAGCTGCACAGTGTATTGTGAGGGCCGTGTTGTAGCCCACCAAAATAGTGTTTCTATACCGTGAAGCTAAGAGTATATGTGGCGTACTCCCTGGTGTGGGGTGAGGGGACATGGGAGGTGTTTAAGGATACAGAGGACAATGGAGCCAGCCAAGCCCGATGTAATTTAGTTTAGTTATACTGCTTCTGGAGCAAATTATCCCAGAGGAGTGCCCAGGCTTTATTTCAGCAGGGATAACAGCCCCATAAAGGTAGGGAAGGTAGTTTTACCCAACGTCAGATGTGATTTAGTCACTGGAATCACAGAATCAGAGAATGGTAGGGTTTGGAAGGGACGTCTGGGGATCATCTGGTCCAAACCCCCTGCCAAAGCAGAGTCACCTAGAACAGGCTGCACAGGACCACGTCCAGGCAGGTCTTGAGTATCTCCAGAGAAGGAGACTCCATAACCTCTCTGGGCAACCTGTTCCAGTACTCCGTCACCCTCAGAGGGAAGAAGTTCTTCCTCATGTTCAGACGGAACTTCCTGTGCTTCAGTTTGTGCCCGTTGTCCCTTGTCCTGTCGCTGGTTAACACTGAAAAGAGTCTGGCCCCATCCTCCTGGCACCCATGCTGAAGATATTTGTAAGCATTTATAAGGTCCCCTCTCAGCCTTCTCTTCTTCAGGCTAAACAAGCCTGGCTCCCTCAGCCTTTCCTCATAGGACAGATGCTCCTGTCGCCTCATCATTGGATAGGATGTTATTCATCTCACCCTGGTGTAGACGTCAAAGAAGCCAGATGAACAGGCTCCCTGCAAGTGTTTGTTTCTCTACCCTGACAATAAAGGGAGTATAGAGCAATATAGATGTCTGTGTTATAGATGTTTGAAGTTAGGTGTAAACAAAATATTTACTTCTGGACTAGGATGTCTTGGTGCCATAAATGCTCAAAACTCTTCTTTCCTACCTGCTAATAATTATGAACTTGGCCCTAATATCAAAGATATTTAGAGATGAAACATATTTTAGACTTTTTTTTTTTTTTTTAAATCACCTTCTATGTTGTGGGGGGAGGTTCAGCCTTTAAGGCACATTTTGGTCACGTATTTAAGCTCTCCCTTATAATGAAGGCTACAGCTGAAGTCTAGAAGTCTCATGTAATCAAATGACTCTGGAAAGTGGGGTTTCAATGTTTGTCCTACATTTGCTGTGAGTTGCTAATTATGACTGGGTTTATAATGTAAGAATTTGAAAGATGTTTTCTAGAAAAATATAAGTGGCTTCTCTTCAAAGATTACAAATCATGTGTCTCTTTTCATAGCGAGTGCTGTGAGATGAATAACTTCAGGAAAAAAGAGAGGTGGTTGCACAGTTACAAATACTTACACAACGTAATTCCTTTGAATGACATGCAGTCATTGTGGATCCTGTATGAAGAAAATGTTGCTAGGTGGTTGATAAACAAAAACAAAGTGGGTTGGATGCGGAGCTGAGTCTGAACACGAATTTTCAGAACTAGCACATGAATATGACATGAACAAAGGAGTCAGCAAGGAAACAAGAAAGAGTTTCAGAGTAACCCTGAAGTTGCTTGCATTGCTTTCCAGAGGTAATTAGGCACAGTCAGGTGCAGCAGCCGCCACTGTTATGTGGCTGCAAAAATTACAGCAATAAAGACAAAAGCAAGTTAACTTTAAGGTGGAACTAAGGCAGCTCTCTAACACAGAACCACAAATTCAGCCGGTGAAAATGGTGGCCTCTGAATAGGCAGAAGAGTTAAATTAGGTAAGGGATGAAACAAGGTACACACAAATCAAACAAGCTACACAGTAAGAAACAACGTTCGAGATTAATTATTCTGAGAACTGTTGAAGTGCAGTCTAATTCTATTCAGCTATGTGACACAAATGATACATGAATACAATTTTAAAGTGATAACCTGCAAAATGCTGTGAATTTTGGGGATCTTACAGATAGAGAACTTGAACTGACAAGTTTAGCAAACAGAGACAGGTTTTGATTTGCTTCATAGAAAATAATTAAAAGTTGGTAAGCATCACCTCAAAGTTATTATTTTGTTGCTCTAACCACAAGTCCATATTATTTTCCTGTAGCTTACTAAAAATGGGATCAGGCCACACCTGCGATATAATGACCATAAATTGTTTGTATTGAGGAGTTTCCAATTTTTTTTTTAACCATAGTTTAGCACAATATACCTAGAGACCTCAAGATTAAAACATGGACAGATTTTCCCTCTTAAAATGGCAAATGTAACTTCCTGAATTTTGCATTTCACTGATCTAACAGTACAGCAGTATCCATTCTAAAGAAAGTGGAAAACCTTTCCTGCTTTCCCTTGAAACTGGAATTTCCCCTCCAAGTGATGGCAGCGCAAAAGGGAGGTTAAGAATAGGTAATATTTAGCCATATGGAGGGGTGAATTGAAACGGCACCTTATGCAGAGCATATGCTAAATAACTATTTTTAAAAAATGTTCAAGCCTGCAGGGCTAGAAACAAGAACTTCACACTATTGCTTCTAGCTGAAAAGGTCTTACAGTAAATATTAGCCTTCAGAATTGTGACATTTTTATGCTATGGAGTAGAGATTTTGGAAGATTTTTATGGTTCTTCTTGACCCCTGAAAGGCTGGATTCATGGTAAGTAGGGCATGTGGCTTTTCAAGGCTGCATAGCACAGTCTCAGTAAAAACAGGTAAAACTCCCCCACTGCTCTGATGGTTACAAACCTCCTTCTAATTTCCAGCTTCAATTTATTCATGGTGAGTTTATACCATTTGTTCTCGTGCCAACCTTATCCTTTATTTTTAATAGCTTTTCAACCTCCCCGTGTTTACCTCCCTAACGTGTTTATAGAGATCACATGTCCTCTAAGATCTTTGCTAACTTTTTCAGTGTCCTCTGGTGAAATACATTTAAAAGATTCTTCTCTAACGTACACAGCACATGCAGAATACATACTATGCTATAAATTTTTCTACCACTTAGATGGAACAATCTCCACAGTTTACCCACTGCTTTCCACTGCTTAATACACCGGTCATCCCAAACTTGGGTGTATATTTCCTTCTTAATATGGTCTCCTTTACATCCAGATACAAGTATACTGTGTATCTATCTGATTCTTGAAGAAATTACATTTCACTCCAGCTGTAGATGAATGAGTATATGAATATATGGTTTGTTATTTTTAATTAATCATCTACACTGCTGTTGACCTGAAAGTAATATACATTTTAAGTGCGCAGCACAAAATAAACTGATGTAACTCAGAGTCATCTCATGAAAACAGGTAACACGTCGATGAGACAGTATAAGCATTCAAAGATATGAGCCAGAAGCCCAGATTAGGAAGACAGCCATAAAAGCCACAAAATTAAAAATATGTAGCTTTGGACTATTCAAATTTTCATGGCCCAGACCTTTCTCTGCAACTGTAAGGATTATGTATCAACATCATAAAAAATGAGATGGGATTTTCTTGTAATTAGTTGACTTCAGTGGAGGTTTAGATAAAAAATACATAATATTATGAGACTTGTGATAAAATCTTAAGAGTCAGCAATCCTGAGTTATAGAAACAGAAACCTGTAGGTGGTAAGAGCTGAGGAAGAAAAACAGGCATCACTCGGCTGTTGATGGATTACCTGGAGGTCCAGAGAAGAGCATGACTTTAGAAAAAACAGGTTTTAGAAGGAAAAATTGAAGGTCTTAATAGTGTTCACATTGCAGTTTTGAGAATTGCTGTGAGGGGCATCCCTTCTCAAGCAAAAATGCTTCATGCAACACCTATTGTAGCTCTGCGTCATGAGAGAGGTTTTTGGCTTCTTAATGTGCCATCTTCTGCATACTTCGAAGTCCTACGGCTGCTTAAAAGTGTGCTAGATAGTAGCTTCTCCCAAATGGGAAGTGCACAGGAGAGATCACTAGAGAACAGCTTGCTCTGGTCACAACCCCTCCAGCTGGGAGAGTGGTCAGCTGCACGCTTCGGGCAGCTTTCCAGCCTCTTTGTGTAGCCAGGAGTGGATCTAGCCCAAGATGTACGAGGTACAATAGGTTGGAGCAAGTGCCTGAAAAGTCTGTAAAACCAGGGGAGTTGTTTTGAACTGGATCTTGAAATCAAAAAGAAATTATTACAGTTGCTTCAATGTGGGGGTGATGTGTCTGCACTTCTTTGTACTCGCGAAAAGGCGCCAGCAGCACTCTGCACCAGTTCTAGTCTGGAGGTCTGGGACTTCTGGAGGCCAAAGAGAAACAACTGCATTGATGCCAATAAAAAGTATATGGTATGCTGAATTTTAGTTCAAAAGCAACATGACTAGCACACCTTCCAAGGGAACAAATAACCACAAAAAAGAAAATCAAACCATGGAAATTGTTTAAAGAAGAAAACTCACATTTAATTGAGAATTGCTTCATGTGAGGCAAGGCAGCCAAACCCACTGAGTGTTTCAGCTACGTTTGATTTATGGAGCACAGTGGGCTTGTCTCTATCACCTGATGTAGTAATTTTAGACTATCTCTGAATTATCTTTTTAAATTAAATTTCTAAGGGATTATTGGATTTTCAGTTTGAGTGATTATTTGTTTGCTTAGAAAACTCACTAGACATCTTGCTGCTTGACCTTTCTGTTACTTCAGACGAGGGCTTAGAAACACTTCATAGCTGGCCACTTTGTCAGTCGATTGTTGCTCCAAACCTGGTACATCCTTCCCTAGCCGGAGGCCCTCCACCGCTCAAGAATAATTTGGTAACATAGACCTTGGGTAGCAACCTGCGTGTTTCTCACCAGCTTTTGCTGCTGTTGTGTGCTATTTCATGTCCGTCTGTTCCCTGCCAGCTGTACTGAATACCTCTGTAGCCTTTTCTGTGGCTACAGCTTCGTCATAGCTGAGAGTACCAGGGAAGGTGTTGAATAGCCCTAACATTGGATGTACATGTGAGGCGAGCAGAAACGGAGAAGACAGGTGGTGAGGGATGAGTCTGTAGATGAAGCTCAGCCTTAACCAGTGTTTTGTATCAATACGTAAATAGTAATGGTTACACCTAGAAATAAACAGAAGAGGCTAACTATCTGCAAATCAAAGAGTACGGCCAGAAATGGGCATTTCACTGTAATTTCAGTGGCACTAGAGTTAAGCAAAGGTGAATGCTTATGACTAGTCTTGTCCCGTATCTCATATCACAGAATCAGAGGGACAATATCACCAGTGGTTTTTGGTTGGTGGAAATACAGAGAGGATTAAGCTACTTGGCTATATTAACACTAGAAAAACACGTCCTAATAGAGACTGAAGAGGCAGCAATCATTGTAATGTGAATACTGGAATTAGCCCAGACACAAATTTTAAAAGAATGACCTTTTCAACCGCTCATAGCCATGCTTAACCCTGGGATTTAGGCACAGCTCAGACTGACACTGATCTATGGAGTGCTTAGATTTTATCCCAAACAATGCATGAATTACCAGACCATTACACTGTTCGTGTTTTTTCTTACTTAGAGGAAAAGGTAAACATTATTACTACCAGGAATTTTAATATAAGGGATTACAATCAGACCTGGCTCCTCTGACAGTTTGCCATATTCTGCTGCCTTTTTCGTTAGAAGCTCCATAGCAAATTTCACAGAACTGGCTAGGGATCTAGCGAGCTGTTTGGGGAAGGACTCTTCTGGCTTCATTTTACACTTGTACAATGCAGACATATACATCTGATCTAGTCACGCTAGTTAATGTTGATGAAAGGAATAAGCACACAGGGGACATTTCATCTGAACTGGCTTAGATGTTTCTATTGTGGTAGAGATGCATCACACACTACAAGCATCTTTTTCTCTCCAGTGACTATTAAGGAGGACCACGTTGATTAACTCCGATGTAAATGTCTATACTATAGACTATATGTAGACATCTGCATGCAGTTAACATACTCCACCCCTTCTTACTTTTATGACATAACATTACACATGATCCTAACTCTTTCTGTTTCGTCTACTTAATTTTTGTTTGTTTGTTTGTTTGTAATGCATAGAATATTTGTGCACTGTCACCTTTGCACATATCGTAACGTTTTCATATAGGCATACAAAATTTCTCACCACACAAGGTCTGAACCATTCATTTTGGCACACACAAACATAAAACTGCTTGCTCATGCCCAAGTAGAAAGCATATTATGATAGTTGATCTCATAATACCAACAAAAAACAGTGATTTTTCCGTGCTAAATGACCTCTGTCATGACCTGAAGATTATCTGCAGATGATCTGTCCTCTGTGATTCCCTGACTGTTTCTCAGGCTGTTCTGATTCACCATTACGACTGGCTGTGATGAACTGAGCCAAATGACTCAATTTCTTAGTATCTCTGATTAAAATGTTATGCTTTAAAAACCAGTTAAACAGTTTTCATTAAATTCTAAAATCAAGTCATGTTTTTGATGGGAAGAAAGATATTTTTGCTTTATTTAGAATTTTCCATTTTACTGTTTCTGTCTCTCCCTGTTATTTTGGAGGTGCATTTTTTTATGGTCTTCTTTCCATGGAAAATCGTTGGAGATTTTTTTTAATGATTGGAAAACATATTTCTTAACTTTTGAATCCTTTTAGATTGTATATTAGAAAAAGTCTTAATACAAGAACAATATTTGTTCTGTTTAGTCCCTTTCCCCTTGCATTCTCCATGTTTTCAGTGGGAGAAAATGAAAGGAAAGACGGAAGGACAACGAGTGAAAGCAGATGCATTATTGAAGGAATAAGGCCATATTTTTTGTTTTGACATCCTTTGAAAAAATAAACATTTGACCAAATGAATATTTTTCACATTTTTTTGATTCTTTTTTTAATATAAACAAAATCTTTCCTCAAGAAAAATGTCAATAAATTATAATTAATAACTCAGAGTCTTTTAAGATAGACTTGTATTTCCTTATAGTGCCTAGGACAAATAACCCAGATCTCCTTTGCTGTAAAAATGGCTTATTTCTAGAGTGTCTTTGGCTAGCCTACACAGACATCTCATCCAGCTCTTGTGTTTACTTTCCATTTTCAAGCAAGCTAAATTTGCATCCACGCCATAAAAGTTTTTGCCCATTAATATTATCCCCAGGAGAGGTGATTTTCAACTGCTACAGCAAACCGGCCAGACAATACTGTTTCAGAGGGAAGGAAGGCAAAATGTCTCTGCGGGTATTTATACTGCACTAGACTTCCTAAGCACTTTATGCAAGAAGTTTTAACTAGATTTACATGGAAAGCACCCTGCCTTCCTATTTCTCATTCCAAATGTTAGCTTACTTCTATAGCGTTGCACCTGAAATCGCTGAGGACACGGAGACAAAAGAACCCATGCAGGCTTCTGGAAAGTTTCTGAAAGTTTCAGCCAACTCCTGACTTCCTCCATTACCCCCAGCAGATCTGTGTGCTGGTGTAACGAACGTGAATGATGAGCTGTTCTTTGTCATGAGCCACCTTATGGGTCTGTCTGCAGAGAAAGAGTTTAGCAGCAGATAACCTTTGCATTGTCGGTTCTGCTCCAAACGAGCAGATGAGAGGAAAATAGCTCTCAGTAGATGTGAAGCTAGAGATAGCCGAATAAAAGAGAAAGGGAGGTCTGGAAAATCTCCGTAAGCATAGTGGGGAGTTTGGGACATTAATGCAGCAAGGAAAAGCATACAGTGTTGCTGAATAAGTCGTCTACATGATTTGATTTTTGAGACTGACTTTCATGTGGATAGAACATGATCGTAAAATGTTCCTTCTCAGCATTTTTATTCTCCTCTGCCATGATGCAGAGCAACAGGGCACTAACCGACAAATTTATCTAACCCAACAATGTCAGCTCAAGTGCTGAAACCCAAGTTTTTAGTAAGCTATAGACTTTTACATGTGTACACAAACTGTGATACAAACACAGCATTTCAGTTTAGACTGAGGAATAGTCTAGGTATAGTAAAGACAACAGAGGTGGGAGAATAGTCAAGGTTTTTTCCAGCATTCACTGAATGAAAGTAAAACATCCACTTTGATCCATGTTTGTTAAATATTTCTCACAGAGATTAAAACAAGCAATTGTTTTCTCTTAATTCTTACTATGAAGTGTCAAAGTAGTATTAATTTGCTGTTATTTGGCATAACAAGAGTATTGCTGAGAAACAAAAGTCTCCAGCCAAGGGGTAAACATGACCTAGATTTTTAAAGGTGTTAAAAGGTATGAATTAATTGGTTTTTCAAAGGTAAGTGTTTAAGTGCTTACCCATTTTTTAATCCCATTAAAGAGCTATCTGCAGCTAACATTTCTTACACACTGTTTTAAAAACTGACCCTCTGTTTTAAAGAAAAGCTTTTGGACAGTCTTCTTGAAATCACTTGTATTCCTCTTGTTCTATATAAATGTCAATTATTCCATGAGGTAGTAGATATTAATGTGCCACACAACCAGTCAAACACTATAAATAGTTTCTAGCAAGTAGAGTCATAGAATCATAGAATCATAGGTTGGAAAAGACCTCTAAGATCAGCAAGTCCAACCATCCACCCAACAACATCATTCCTACTAAACCATATCCCGAAGTGCCACATCTACATGGTTTTTGAACACCTCCAGGGATGGGGACTCCACCACTTCCCTGGGCAATCTGTTCCAATGTCTGACCACTCTTTCAGTAAAGAAATTTTTCCTAATATCCAATCTGAACCTCCCCTGACGCAACTTGAGGCCATTGCCTTTCGTCCTATCACTAGTTACTTGGGAGAAGAGACCAACACCTGCCTCACTACAACCGCCTTTCAGGTAGCTGTAGAGAACAATAAGGTCTCCCCTCAGCCTTCTCTTCTCCAGACTAAACAGCCCCAGTTCCTTCAGTCACTCCTTGTAAGATTTGTTCTCTAGACCCCTCACCAGCCTTGTTGCTCTTCTGTGGATACGCTCCAGCACCTCAACGTCTTCTTGTAGTGAGGAGCCCAAATAGTAGGAGGTGTGTACAGTTTAAGTAGTTTGTGGAGAACCTATACACTCAACCGATTTACACGGAAGCTTTATCAGAAACACTTTAGAGATATTTCATAGAGAGAGAAAAAAACATTTTTTGGATTATTTTCTGGGAGTTGTTCTTCCAGCTTTACAAGGCATGAATTAGAGTTCCCAAAATCAGTGGGTTTTTTGGTTTGGGATTTGTTAAAGTTTTTTAACACAAAGTATGTTTTCCTTTCCCAAAGGTTACCTTCTGTATTTTGCAAAAATAAAGCATGTAAATGCCTACTTTAGAAACTGGAACAGGGAATTAAAATCATATTCAAAATGAGCTGAATTCATCTAAAACTAAAGTACATTGTCAACCACCTCCACTTGCTCCAGGCACTGATGCCATGATTAACTATGCAAGAAGCTACCTGCTGGTTTAGAATTATATGAAGTCACCTCAGGGTATCTACAGGCTTCTCACGCACAAGATACTGACAGTTTTTTTACTTGGCTTGAAACACAGTTATTGCTACATCCAAGTACTATATCATAGATTGTTATTTCACAAGCTGTCATTAAGGTAACTTGCCTTATTCTCACCAAACAATTAGTCGGCAAACAGTAATGGTTTGTTCCAAATACCCTCAAAGACTACAAGACCTCTAGCATTTTTCAGGTAACAACTTCTCATCTGAAGTATGAACGTGCACTGTTTTTTAATAATGGAGAATGAGGAAAGAAAAAAAGTATTGTAGTCTAGCTTTATAAAGCAACTTAAACTGGAGAGTGGTGGCAGGAAAGAGAAGACTTATCATGGTACAAAGATGACTGGTAACAAAGATACCTGCAGATATGAACAGTAATATGTAGGTACGGGAGTTCAGAGCTGAAAATCTTTTTACCTGAACTGGCCAACTTTCTTTAGAGAAATGATATTTTATTTTAGATGTTTATCATCCGTTACTGTGTACATGAAAACCAAATCCTGGCAATGCTGTGGGTTAGATACGAGAACACATATAGTTAAGCTTTCTCAAGATGAGCAGCATAAATGTTATTTATTCTGTTTAAAGTCAGTGATAATACATCAGTCAGAAGGCGCTTGACCTACATTGGGTGGTCTTTTTGTACCCTTTTCCTGATGATTCTTGGTTATCTCCAACTCACACTGCACAAGAAAAGGATGAGCACTTTCAATTAGATGAGATGTTTTGTACCCATCCTTATGTAAATGCATCAATAAAACTTGACAATGACAACCAGCAGTTTGCCCTTCCACATTAAGGTTTCTCCTAGGCTGAAGTCAACATGCTCTACTGCATTTTGCAGCTCTCGTCTAACATGAACGAGCATTTCCTCAAAAAGGTGCTTCAATAATTACACACTTCATTATTCAAGATTTAGTTTGGATCAACTGACTCATTTTTGCTTGTAGTCTAACCAGATCTCCATTGCCATAAAAAATCAAGCCTAACGTTCAATCTTCACTCTGATCTTCCCAGCTTCTGTGCTTACTTACTCATTCCCCCTGAAGTGCGTCCATACAACCTTCCTCATCCTGGTCCTTTTACAGTTGCAGATGGCTTTCTTGATATTTACATGTGTTTGCATGTCAGGAATCCCTGCTTGGCACAGTGCGGCACGAAGGTGTCTGTTAATAATACTACCAGGGAAGATGGGAATGGATGCTGTCAACACCAGTCCAGACTAATCTGCACCTTTGAAAATGAAACCGTTTATATTTAGGTATGTAAATATAGACTGAAGAATCTAAATTTAATTCTTAGGTTAAAAATGTTGACCTCATTGAACAGACCCCTCTGGTGAAAGTGGCAGAGGAATGGTATCATTAAACCGCTCAAGAGGATGACCTGAACTCTTCGCTGCATTCATCCCCTGGTATGACTCTGTGGCCCTTAAGCAAACACTTCCTTGAAAATTACCTTGATCTCAGCTAGCACACAGGATTCACATTTTAACATAACTGGCATTAAACCAAAATACAGCCCCTGAGCAACAAAAAAAACTATTTTTTACAACTGAGGAACTATAAGACATAATGTCACCAGGACCATATAACTGTGCTTTGGGAATTTCATGCACAGGAGTGTGCAAAGGGCTCAGAGCAGATGATACCTCACGTACAGAAACACGGGCACACAGACACATGTATATATGTGCATACATAAGTAGACAGTCTTCCTGTCTCAGAGAGCTTATACTGTAATCACAGACAAGACGTAACATCAGAAAGCCACAAAAATAGGAAGTAGAAGGAAGGAGGAAGAATGGAATAGAGTCACCCTAATGCTAATGTGCTTACTGCTTCAGCTGAGATTTCACACTATATGTTTCAAAAACATGCTCATTAGTGACTTCAAAGCACACGGAAGTCAACACAAAGGCTCCTATTTGTCTACCATAGACATTGAAGCAGGCCTTTAAAAACACATGGCTATCTGCTTTGTGTCAGATGGTGTTAACCAATGCAAAATGTCACTCACTGAAACAAGCAATCCGCATGAATAGCTTTTCTGTTTCTTCCATATTTTGCTCTCAGCTTGTCATACACGAATTGCTTCACAATAATAAACAGACCATGGCAGGTTTGATTAATATCAGTTTTTATTACAGCAGTTGCAACCATTAATTATCTGGCTGACTAATGATGAGATGTGACGTGGTTCTTATCTAATAGCCAAGGGTATCAAGTTCATTAAAGTTCATCAAATGTGAAACTAAAAAAATTGAATGGTGCAACTTCTCTAGAAGTCACATAAGAGCAAAATTCTCCAGCATGCACATTCACATGATTTTTTTTTCCCTCTTGTGGTATAAAACTCAAGCTGCATTAAACAAGAAGAGCAAATGACAATTGGAAGAATATTTCAAGTTTCTCCCATCTTAAAATTATTTGTTCTTCCCAAAAAAATATTTAGTAGCTTCCTTAGTGGGTGTTTTCTGTTATGACTTAAAATTATATCTCATAAATCCCTTGAAGAATTATCCTAAAAATACAGGGTGAAACACAGGCCTATTGAAGTCAATGCCAAAACTCCCATTGACTGCAGCAGAGCCAGGATTCCACCCACATTAAGATTCAAAACAAGAGATTACAAAATGTCCTTTTTTGTAAATGTTTAATACCATTGTTCAATGCCCAGTTCTTCAGTGTTTTTAGTCTTCACTTTTACCTTGTATTTGAATGAAGTTATTTAAAAATTCAGACTTAGGATTTAACCTAACTCAGCTTACAAACTACCTTTGAGTGTGCTTTTCATGCATTAACACCCATATTTATAAAAATATTCACTGTGTGCTTACACAATATCTAGAAATAAAAACAGTATGTTCACTTATATCTTGCTTTTGTGTATCCAAACATTTGGCTGCTACAATTTGCATGTATATTAAAAAGCTTGATTAAGGCAACGGAAAAAATCTGCTTGTAAATGACTTCAGCGATAACTGTTTGCCTTAGAGAAAAAGCACAATTTCTGTAACACAAGATAAGAGTCTTTCTCAAATGCACTACATCTTGAATGTTAAGTGTTTGGCATCCAGATGACATTTTAAGAATTTAATGTTAATATCCAGGAAATAATAAAGTTGCTATGATTAATACACAGAAATGTTGCTTGTGAAGCTCATGGGGCTGCTACATATGCAGCGTATCCAAATCAAGGCTAAAAAGCAAGGAAATGAAACCATAAGCTACATGAAAGCATGCAGATTCTACTACTTCTTTCAAAACTTGCTCATTACTGTCAGAGCACCAGACGCTACGCTCCTAATGGAGCTTCCTTACGAGCACCAAACTCCTGCCACCCATTTAACCACTTTTCCCAGACAGTCATTTAACCAGGCTTTGCTCTCAAAGCGTAAAAGCCACGGGATGAATATAGGGAGTCACTCTTGTTGAGAGACTGTCACCTGGCAAACACAAAACCACGAACACGGTGGATGCGTGGGCTCAGCAGGATGGGCACATCCGTCTCCAGCACTGCCCGGTGGTCCCAGCAACCTTAGCCAGTCAATGCCTCCCTCCACAGAGATACGGATTTGAGGATCTGATCTCCGTTAATGAGAAATAAATAACTGAGGTTGCCATACAATTCAGTTCTGTCTGCAAAAGTTTTGATGAGATTAAGAATTGGAATGGAAATGTATACTTAATTTGCCATTTTCATTCTAGCTCTTTGTGTTTGCTTGCCAGATGAAAATGATAATAGGGTGATATGGTCTCTCAAGCAAGAACCTAACTGCCTCTCGCTTCAGGGTATTAGATGACTTGTTCTCACAAAAGGAGATATTAATAGTACTCATTAGCAGCAGACTGACTTTCTCTCTACTGCCTTATAGTAACTTAGAAAGCCAAGAGTCTATTTTACTGGGGCCTGGGCAGTGCTTATTCAGCACACTCAGAATATGTGTTGGTAAGTCTGAGTTTTTCAGGCAGGAAAAGTAACCTTTTACCCTGAAGAGTTGTAACGCAGTCCTGGGTGGCTGGGAAAGCTCAACAGACAAGTGAAGCAGCTTGTCAGCATCTTCAGCAGGACGCTCGTCGGGGTGAAAATGACTTGATGACACTCAGGAGTACGTAGCGTGCTGCTGGTCTAAATTTTGCAAGAAACAAAGGCAGGATAACTGCTTTCAGTTCTGGGTGGCATCATGTTCTGAGTCAACAGAAGACCTGAATTCTTCATCCGACCAACCTTCACCCTCACAGATGCAGTGAAGAATGCAGTGACATTCTGGAGGACTGTAAAAGCCCTCTACCTTTTGTGGCCGTCTCACCCACGGTGTCCCATATTGCCTGTCTCTCGGCAGTTGTGAGAATCATCATTGCTCTGTGTCCTCAAGGTGAGCAAGAGGCAGCAGTATACACCTCGCAGAAGCCTCACAGGACTAGAAATAACTTGCTCCTGTGACCTCTCAGAGCCAAGCCTGCTGATTTTTTCAAAGGTGGAGCAGACTCCTTATTAATTCTGGCATTTCCTCCATGTAGACCTGTAATCACAGCTTCCTTGTTTCAGACTGACAGTGTTGTTTCTGACCTGTAAACTCCTGAAAGTTTTGACAAGTGTTTACCTCAAGGATTACCTCTTTCCCTGCTCTGTGCTGCTGAGAAAAGCCAGCTGACATAATATTCAGAGAAGACAAGAAGCTGTTGGTGTACCGTGGAGATGAAACAAGTTTGGTTGGATATCTGAAGAATAAAGGTTATTACTTTGCTGTTAATGTGAACTGGGCTGCACTGTTAAGGATCTGTACAGGGTACCTGAACCCCATTACAATGAAGCGATACGTTTATGATGCAGCTGTTGGACTCATTAACTCCAGTGCAACGCAGAATGAGGAGCGCAGAAAGTGAGCAGCAAAATGGTATGGACCTGTGTGCTGTTAACTCCTCAGGGGAAAGTTACAGAGCCTTCCAGTAGGATTCAAACAACACTTGGTCCCTGCTGCTGCTGCTCTCTTACAAGAGCAAAGTACCGTCTCCTTTCATGCAACCAGGCATTTCCAGCTCCTCGCCTACAGGCTGGGAGTCACTTACAGCAAGTTTCTTGCTGACCCACAAATATTTCTGAGGATCCCTCATACCTGTAGTAGTTGGAGAACCCTGGCTCAACTGTGCCCAGAAGAAAGCATCACTGTGCCAGTCCCTCTTTCCTCCTTGGGTTCTTCCCTTTTCTTCTCTGGATATCTGGCCACAGGAAACCATGGTAGCCAGTGTGAAGCAGCTATAGGTACATGTACGATAGTTTTAGCCTCTCTCTCTGTAGGAGACAATTTAACCTGTTCCTCTCTGCTGGGGACAGTCTAGACCCTTTCCCCAGAAATATTTGAAACAGGTGTTGCGGAGCTTGCACTTGCAATTCCAGTAGCGTGTGGAGAATCTCACAGGTATTTCAAGCATCCCTGCACTCGCTAGGATCCTATGGGCACTGTCATGGTGATATAGTACCTTCTCCCATTTAGATATAGGATAGCCATAGTTCTGCTTATGTAGCCATCTGAAAATTTTTGAAGGATTAATTGATAAGAATATGCTTTCATGTCAAAGCTGTGATCACTGCTTCTCAGCACATGTAATGAGACTGTCAAGAGACACAGGGTGTCCTTGTGAAGGATTCTTCCAGGTAAAGCTATGAGGACTGAATGGTATCCAGTGATTGGACTGCTCCACAGTGATATAAAAGCAGTACACAGATAGGCTAACTTTAGTCTAATGAGGTTCACCACTCCTCCAGGACTGCTTCAGGGCACTTAAAGTTACGCTTCTGCTCTGCTTTATCTACAAAGGCAGACAGTTGAGACTGTCCTCCACGTCCCAAAGCCCATCTTTGGTAGTACAAACCAGATACTAATCTGGACCTGAGTGACTTTTCAGAGCAAGTGCTTGCAACAACCATAGGATCACCACCGGGGGATGGAGAAGACAATTGCCCTTCCTTCTTCTGTCACCTTCTAGCTGAGCTGCCCACCTGCCGGGGATTCTGCACAATACACATAATGTGAGGAAGGGACGCACAGAGGATACCTGTCAGAGGCTAAAGCTCAGGTAAACATACCAGAGCTGCTCATTAGCTCAGGCAAAGTTAGCAATGTAGCTGTGGCAACAGAGAACTTGGGGCAGGGTGCAAAGGCTGATCAAAAAGCTGACAAAATACTTGGGTAGTTAGCTCATGCAGCGTTATGTGCTGTAAGGTCATGGTTGTTGTCAGTACCTGGGGAAGGAAACATGGATCGAAGCTGACAGAGTGACATCTACACAAGCTGAAGTCATTGCATGGAACTACTCAAGGCAACAAGCTCCCCGTCAGAGATGTGTGGTGGGGATGGAGCAGCTCAGTTACCAGAAGATGCTACTTCTACCTTATACACTGTACACACAGAAATCCTCTGTACTCAGCAGAAGAATATCTAAGAGATAGCAATATTGTACAAGTGCTTGTATGTTAAACCTATTTGTGTCCTTCTAGTAGGGACTTTGTTCCACTAGACTTTTCCTCTTGGCTTTCTGGAAGGTCAGAAAAGGTAAGCGTACTTCTCAGTCATCATTTTGTCTGTCGATATTACCCACAAGGGGTCAGAAACCCGCTTACATCATCTTGAGCGCTTGTTGCCTTCAGAGGAATGCTTCTGCATCTAAGGAAAGCTCAGCTGTGTAGACCATGACCAGACTGATAGTGTTTCACAACACACAGTTCAAGTTGGAGGGGAAACAAAGCAAAGTACATGTGCTCCTGTCCTACCCATTGCCTCTGGCAGAGATGGTATTTCAGAAGCAGAGTTAAAATACCAACATTTTCAAACAGTGGTAAGTGCAGTTGGACCTTAAACCTGTGCTCTGGCATCCGAAGTGTGCAATTAGCTCTAATGTCAGAGCTGGTGCGGAGTCATAGCCCCTGCTAAGAGACAGGCACGAAGACTGTTAAGGGAGCCGGGGCTACCTGTAAATCAGGAGAGTGGTATTCGGCCTACCTTTGGAATAAAAAGCTCATTATTTACAGCACCAAAGTCCAGATCCTCAAAGATATTCAGATGCTAAATTCCCATTGACGTCTCTTTAAGGTTTCAGGCTTCAGATTCCAGTATTTTGGAACCAAGTACATAAACACGTTCCTCAGGTCTCTCTAAAATCAACATTAACCTTCCATTTGTTTCCAGCTTGTAACATCACAGTGATGGCAGTGTTCAAGGCAGAGCACTTGACAGGTAATAATAACATCGTGCCTGCTTTGTGTTTCTGGATGAAAATCCATCAAGAACAATTAACATAGAATTATTTTGCTGTACTCTTGTCTTTGGTCATACTCCTGTGACTGCTGAAAGGAATTGCACATACAAATGCTAGAGAGATATGTGGACTACATGAAACAAGAAAATTTAAGTTGGAATTGCATTTACAGAAATACATTGAGAGAAAAATAGATATGAAGAATGAAGAAAGCATTCAACTCTATCTGCTTTTCTAAGTTATTTGTAATTTGAATCAGATTTTATCTATCCTTGTTTTCCTCGATATGCTGGATCCAGGATGCCCTAAGAATCACACTTCCATAGCACAGGAATGTTGCAAAGTCCAAAAAGCTTAAAAAATAATTTATTTTTGGTTAGGTGTAAAAATTAACAATTAAAGTACATTTAAAAAAAAAAATTGGTATAATGCTTTGAACAATGGGTTGCATGCATTTAATGTTATAAATAATTTATAATTTGTTTGTTAAAGGGATTTCAAAATCAGTGGGGATATTTAAATTTAAAAGTTTGTAGAGATATAATGGTGAAGAGTACCCCAGAACTTAAAATGTCTTGTTCTGTTGATCTTGTCAGTTCATATACACTGATCATGCGGATAAGTATAATATTACATGTAACGGAGAATAAGAAATTCACTGAAATCCATGCTTGAGAAGGGAGGGAATGCCCATTTTCAAGAAGCGCCTGCTAAATACTGAATACAAATGTCTGAAATACTATTTTAAAAATAAGAAATGTTATCAAATTAAGAAAGAAAATCTCAATTCCTGACTGAACCAAAACTATAGTCTTTAAATGGAAGATCACTCAAAACTTTTTGCTCGCCCTCTGGCCAGTAAGTTGTTCATGAATATTTCTGGCATTAAATAGTTTAAATTAAAGCCACAGTGCTCTATTTCATCACGATTTTTTTGATACCCAATGCCAGACACCATAAGGTTTGAATGACAGAGCCACATCGCAGTTTTTAATTCCAAGTGTAACCTGCAGAGAGGCGCGAGAGTGTGAGCAAGAGCATTCCAACTGTGTCTGGAGTATCTGGATTGCCAGACTTCAAATCCCCAGTAAACAGCCTGTTGCAAACCTAAAAATAGCTGGACATGTGCAGGACCTGATGCAGCAGCTTTTAGCAGGAAGATTCTCAAGCAGGGGGACAAACAGAAGGCATTAGGAGTTCAATGAGTTGTTATAGCTGATTTCCATTTTAGGTTTTTCTTCATTACTGTCTATCTCATTATCATGCTATAAATGCTACTTTGAATCAGGATATCGTTTAAATACTTGGAGGACTACGGAACATATTTTTTTCAGCCTTTTCCAGCCAGAAGGTAAAATTTAATCTTAATTGTTTTTCATTCCACCAAAATATTCGCAAAACTCTCATTACAGAGAAGGTCTACATATCTGGACCTTGCTCTTTGACAACCAGACTCCAGTTATTTCAGGAATAGAAGGATTTGGTCTTTTTTTCCTCACTCTTGTGAGCTGGTCTCTTCGCATCTACGAATAGTTTCAGGGTCTCCAGAAATTGTTCTCTCAATTTTTGAGAATTCTCTTAGCATATGTGGAATTAATTTTTTCTAGTGACATGTTTTGGGTTGCATGAAAATCTTCCAGTAAAAAGCAAATTGCCACAGACCATCTTAAATATTTCCATGCAGCAGCTGGCCTAATTGTATGGCATACATGGCTTCCATCAGCCATGGAAATAAAATAAGTATTCTTTAGTCTTGATCTGGCATCCAAGGGAAATGTTGAGAACACTGCTAGCAGTATCTGCAAAGGGTGTACACCTTTAAGAACCTTTCTAAGAAGTGGCAGAGGCCTCCTCGAGAAATGCTTTTCCATAGCACTACACTTCCTCGGTAAAGGTCTCGGTATCAGCACGTCTTTCCCCTCAGTGCTGCAACACAATGTGATAATTAGCTCAAAGTGATAAAAAGTGCAATAGCAAAAACCAAGTGGTAAGAAGTGGGATAGCAAAATCCTCGCCCATTGGCCCGGGACGTGAGTGCAAACAGTTGCAGCTCTGTTGAACTTACAAGTGTATATGGTTTATCAAATAAGTGCATTTGAAATATGATGGATGTATAAAGCTCATGATGTTCTTCTCTGACTATTACTTTGCTAGAATTACAGTGTAAACATGTTATATAAAATGTTTTGAAGTCTTAAAATAAAAAAGGCCTGGCACTTGTTATGTGTGCCGAGGATTTATATTGCAAATATACATGCGTGCTGAAATAGTCATATTTCATCATCTTATAGTGCCTCACATATGTAGTTCGGCCTTTCCAAAGAATTTCATTGCACGGATGTTTTGAGCACTGCTCTATTTATATTCATCTGCAGCGAAGCACTTTCAGAAACTACTCCCATGACTTCAGTACCTATTTTGAAAGAACTCTGTTCTGGTGCATTTATGACTTACATATGTACTTAAATCCAGTATAATGACTGTGGCTAGTTACCGTAAGGGTATGTACACCAGAGACATTATGCACAACATAGACGGCCTCCGTCAGTCATTTCACCCCACACAGAGCCAGAGGAGCTTTACTATTACTGCATGTTACAGACGTAGTTAAAGGATCATCTGTGAGTATATAGAAATTTTAGTATGTTCAGATGTGAATAACAAGCATAAAAGTTCACACTGAATTGTCAAACATGCAAAATTTCAAACCAAAGCAGAAGCAATATTCTTTTGTTTCCTTTCTAGCAGGGAAAAGTACCACCAGGAGTTCCTCTTTGTACTGAAGGAAATCAAGGTGCTACAAAAAAAAGAGCATAACCTACCTTTTCACAATGGCTCGTTCCTACATGATAATCCGTTTTTTAACATTTATAGATGTGAATATTTTTTTCTTTAAAGTTTATGTAACTGTAAAGACAATGGACAAATTTCAGTACCCTTTGATACTATCGTTTCCTCTTTGTAAGTCACAAATGCTTAATTTTTCTGTTTTGAATTGAAATGTGGCCTGAAGCATGAAATTAGCATCACTGCTCAGGGTGGGTCAAACCCAAAGATTCAAATCTGGGTTCATTTGAAATTTGCAGGAACTTCAATGGATTCCAAAACCAAACTGGAGTCGAAAGCCAAGCTCCCATTCAGATAGATATCAAATCTCATCAGAATGATGAATATCTCCTAACTTCTCATTACCTTTTCCATGATGCCCATGCTTGAAATTTCACCATAATTGGGTTAAGAACTTAATCTATCCCATATGGATCTGAGAATAATGTTGTGGGTTGTTTTGTGGGTTTTTTTCCACTCATCTGCTTTATTGAGGGAAAGTGCAGGAAAGAAGCACATATGAAGTTAACGTGTAGTAAAGCTTAGGATGTGAGTCAAGGAAGTCTTCATGAAAGTAAACACAGGGAAGCTGTGAAATATGGCAGAGAACTGTGCTATTAATTAGCAAATAGCACTTTCTTCAGCAACTAAAAAAATAATGAACAAATGGAAGGTCTCCTCCCTTTTTCCTCCCCGTATACATCTCTGCCTTCTAGCAAATTGCCATCTGACATTCAAACCATGCTATTCCTGGAATTACATAGTGCCCATACTGAACATACATTCCATGCTCCGACAGACACGAGTGGCACAGGAGCCACAGCACCCGCAGGGGCAGGGGACTCCCGAAGGAGGGGGGAAGCAGACCTTCTCTTGAGTGACCCTAGGACAGACTGAAAAAAAAGCAGCTATAAGCATTTCCCTAGGAGGCTGTTCTAGCAGGATTATGAGTATTTCCTAGGCACCTGGGACCCAGCGTAAGCTTGCCGGTTAGGCCCCCTCCCAGCTGAGGCACCCAGATACGCTTGAGGGCTTCTGCCAGGAACTGCTTTGTAGAACGGTATCGGACCGGGTCTTGCAAAGGCTTTGGCTAGCACCCTAACCGCCAGAAAATCTTTCCTTTTGTTGCTCTTTATCATTCAAATGCCGAAGAATGGTCTTGCGGTTTAGCCCCAGTCGGGATCAGAAAACATGGAGCCAAGCACCCGAGGCACAGGCAGGTGCAACACGAATTGTAATCGGTTGGAGGCACACCCGCCTTAAATCAAAGGTACATTTGCTTCCTGGCTCCTGTTCCTGGCTTGGACCCCGCGCAAGTCACTTGCACTGTTGGTGCTTCTGTTTCCTCACCTGTAATTTTAGGATAACGAAACTGGCCTACCTCCCAAGGCTGCTGTGAGGTTCCACCAACGCAGACTTGTAAAGGACAGCAGATCACCGGTCAGGAAGCTGTGTATAAATGCACTGTACAGTTATCATTAACGTTACTCGCAGAGGACTCAGATACGTAAATACACTCACACAATCATTTAGTTTTATTGGTTCATTATGTACCAGTGAACTAATTGCAGATTACTGCGTCATTATTCTTAAATAATACTCTTTCCAGAGTTACTGAATTGCTCAGGGAAGTGTCAAAGCCTGGCTAAATATCTTTAAATAATTTGGGTCATTTTCTCCTTCATATAAATGGCTGCGGCTGTGGTTTCACACAGCTGAGAATCCGGATCCTCAATTTTTGTTAGGTAAGGTTTCACTCACTGCTGTCAGCCAGTGTGAAATGTTCTAAACTGCTTGAAAAATTCATGAAAATGAATAAACTGGACTGTTCGGCACTTCCCTTCTTCTGCTCTGGAGCTGCCCATGTGGCATTCCTGGCAGGAGTCTGGGTGGTGGGAAGGGTAAAAGCTCACTGTGGTGCATCGGTAGGGCTGCAGCCTGGCTCCTCTCCCTCTGGCAGCTCCCAGGCATTCCCAGCGCAGCCCCGACCGCTGCTGCATCGCTGGTGGCATCAGCCCAGCTTCAGATGGGTCTGTGTAGATTGTTGTTGTTTTGCCATGCAGCCAGTATGTTCCTGAGGAGCTCAATGGGGAGGAAAGCGGGAAATGTTCACAGCGTACAAGTCAGCCAGTTCTCCAGAAAAGGCATTTCTTTCCTTTGCCAAAAGTCAAAGTCTACTATAAACAAAGGAGGCATTATATCTTCTCATAGAAAGGTCACAAGAATCTTTTGTAATGCGAAATGGTGTACAGCCTAAACATAGGGTCTCTCCCAGGATTCCTATAGCCTGTAGATTAAAGTCTTTCTGTTAGTAATGTGTGCGTTGTTGCTACACTATGCTGTACAAAACTCAGCAGTTGAAAAGGAAACCAAATCTGTTCTGTGTGTAGCTATGTAACTGGAAGGACATGTCGTTATATGTATTTTAAAGCAGAGGAATTTTAAATCATCTGCAGAATATTCCAAGATGAGTCACTGACCTCTCAGCCTCTTATGGAAAATACGTGTTTTGTTTGTCTGCCTTCCTTCATCAGAAGGGTAACCTGTGGCACATGCATTTGTGCAAGTGGAAATAGTTGTATGAGAGCTTTTAAAATATCTCATAAAAATCCATATTGTGAGGAGTTCTTGGACAACCCATGCCATCATGTAAAAATTCCTGAGTATAGAATTACATCATAAGCTATTCCTGTGTCAAAATATGTAAAGATTAGCTCTTAATGGCCCCTGGGTCAACACTGAACATTTGAAATGTCCCTGAATACATATTCACAAGATACAGTTTTGCAGGCCTGACAGAGTTCTTAGCCAAAGGCGATAGAAGTTGATTAATTACAATTAACTGTAATCCTGTTTCGAAAGTAGCAGTTGTTCAGTAATACATCATGTGCTGCCCAGGGAAATGGGAGTGGGGATTTCTCTCTGACCTATCTTATTGTAATGCTCCAGAAAGCTTCTCAAATCCCAGTCCTGTGTGGTTGCCACTAAGAAAACCTCATGCTAGAAAAATACCCTCAAGTCAACTGCTCCACTTAGCCAGTGGTAAAAAAAAAAAAAAAAAAAAGTATTTGAAGAAACTGATGGAATTTTCAAACCTTATCTTGGACCCGCTTAATCTAAAAAGCCTGCTTGGCCTTTCAAGTATTGTGGAAAACCTGGCAGGCATCACAAAGAGCAAAGCAATGCATATTAGCTGTGCTGTTAGACATTCACTTCTAGGAAGCTCTGTCCTTTTGACATTACAGATCTTGAAATGGGGAATTACTGGCATTTTTAACCTCAGAAAACTGAGCCAGCATTTTCCATGGAATAGGTTTTCCTCTTTCTGGCTCTATTTCTAACTACTCCGAAACAAAATGGTCCTTATCACCTGTACATTTTCTATTCCGCTTTTAATCATTATTTCAACAACACCTCCACTCAAAAATTGTACAGGTTATTTTTAATAAAGATCATTAGAAGAAAAGCAGCTTTTGCTATCTGATTTGCTTTTTGTGGCAAAGAAACAATCATTAACCTTTACAGTTTCAGCTCATATCACTGCTTGCGCGAGATGGGGCAGCAATCAATTCTACTGCAAACAAGGTAAAGCATTTGCAGAAGGCACGTGTCTTTTTTTCTATATGTATATATTTATACATACATGTATGTATGCACACACACATTTGAGTTATATCAGATCTGTGGGGGAAAAACTGAAAAACAACAAAAAAATCAAAAAATAGATTTTAGAAGCATATATTTGTGAATTGCTACACTAGTCATGCCACACACAAGACTATAGAGAAGTCATACTGAAAAAGATGTTAGTATGAAGAATGTGTTCTGGATGACAGCCATGAAACCCCGCTGTATGTTCATCCTGCATTGCTTGAAGCAGTGTACAGTTGGGATACCGGTGACTCTGACATTATCTGACTTACACCAGGAAAAGAATCAAATAATGTCACTGACAACTGAAGAGGCATTTTTTAGAAAAATAAACGGTTGCTGGAGGCCATGATTCTGGTGGGGTGAGATTCCTCTCCTTATTTTTGCTATTTAAAAGTGCATTGTCTTATCTAAACTTGTCACCTTGATTCTTTCTGGGGAAGTCAATGGGGAAGTGACAATTCATCTTGTTCTACTATAATTGTCTAAGATAGGTAGATGAGCTGCACTTTGTAGCCATCTCATTCTTTCCCTTGACTGCAGAGAGCCAAGATAAATTATTTAGATTTGGTCTTTAATTTTTAGGTGATTAATGGTCAGTGAGACAAATACCACCGGGCTCCCATGGGAGAAGAGACAAATCTCTCAGTGCAAAGCCAGTGGAAGGAACGAGCAATCCAGGACCTGGAGGCTGCAGTCCAGAATGTGGCTTCCAAGCACTGAATCACCAAGTCTGGAGGGAAGAAAAAACTATAAAATGAGGGGCATGCCTTTACTCAGTAGTTAGGGAGAAAGATTTGTATTTCCCATACCATTACTACCTTTGAATCCCTCTTTGCTCCTGTTACTAATGACAAAGACTGGCTTTTCAAAGAAAGTGATTAGACTTTCCTTTTTAATAGATCTAACAGCTGGTCTTACAGTGCTGCTAGGTCATAGGCACTATAGGTCTATTTGCAACAGAATTTTCTGCAAAACACACTGGTCTTCTGGAAAGTATAACAGGTAGGTCATGTGGAGGGGAGATATCCAATAATGATCAATAATTTATTAATTAATTAGCCCCCTATGCGGAGTCTCTCTTTAGTCCTGCACCCTTTGAACTGCCAGCTGATGCTGACGAAGGGGAATCTGTGCAGAGGTGAGTGAGCACTCGGTGGAGACAGCTGACCTTTGCACAGGTAGACAAGGCAGTGGGAGATCGCTTGCTCTCTCTGAACACTCCATCACACCTTAGGAGAGGAATTTAGCATGTCCATGTGAAAGTGTGAAGAGGCTCTGGCATGACTTGCGACTGCAGTAAACCCAAACCAAGCCACTCCAGCTACCTAGACAGGCTTCCAGGTAAAGCTTATCCAACTCCCTAAGACTTTCCTGTGACACTACTACCAGACCTTTGGAGACCAGCGTGGCATTGCAGACTGCACATAGGCCTGAAGGAGGAACACATGCATGCTAATTTGTTTTACAGCAAGATCAATTAACAGAACAACCACAGTGTGCAGGGCCAAGCACTGATCTAACCAGCTTGGCGTGCATGTTTTATTCTATCACTGTCCATTGAATTAATTCCCTCTAATTCAGGTGTCAAAATGAATAACAGAAAGGAGTAACTCCATTGTGATGGCTAGCTAAAAGATTTAAATAATGTGAGTTATCAGATCACAAGTAATTGGTGACATTTTCTTTGGCAAAACTCTGAAAAACACAACTAGCAGGAAGCAGCATAAGCTGAACTAAGAGACTGGTTTCTTTGTGGCACCCTCCCAGTTCCATTTCAAAACGTTGACCCTGTTGATGAGACAGTTGTGAAAATTTTGCCACTTTGTTGCCTTTAATGAAGAATTGATGATGAGCATAACCACCTTTTTTGCACATTCTTGCTTCACTCCTGTGTATGGCATGTGCTTAGGCTGCTGTTTTCTACAGTCAGGAGGACTCAGGCAAAGGAGAGCTGGTTTGCACCCTGTCCTGACCCTTTTTTGTCAGTCATCTCTCAGTGCTGCTGCTGGCAGCTTTTCTGGTTTTCTGTATCTCCTCTGTCTCTCTGTGGTATTTCTCACACTGTCACGAACAGATGCGGTGCGCTAATCCCTTTGCCCCCAGGGCACGTCTTCACGCTACAAGACAGCAAAGGCCATCCATACCCTATGCTTGCTCTGAGCTACAGGGAGCAGCAGAAGGATGTTAGGGTGGCTGCACTGCTTAAAACCTCGGTACGTATCTGCATGGTGCAGTATGCTATGCACTGCAGTCATGCTCAGCTAAGCTTGCCGTCATACACTAGTGACTTGGTAATGGACTTCTTCTGGCTGAAGAGCTTTGCTGTTTCAGCTATGCCTTCCATAAGGAAGCTCAACTGCATCTTAAAATTATCCTGAGTCAAAGAGAACCGTGACACTAAATAATTCCAGTGAGGGTTAGCTTACTACATAAAAAATTTGTTGTAGTACATTGAGAGAGTCCCTGACCCAATCGAGGTATTTTTTATAAATCTCTAGTCTTCAAAACAATTTAAAAAATAAATACTATAAAAATCTGCTGCAATCAACTGCAATTCATACTAATTCTTGACTATCTTTGTTTATACAAAAAAGTGAAAGAATTGTTTTTGATATCTTAATCTCTATTTTATATCAGCTTTCTGTTTCTGGAATGTAAAGCAAAGATACTAAGTATCCCATAAATCTATAACCAAGCTACTGGGAAAGAATCCATGAAAAGCAAATACCGTAAGAAATACAAAAGCTGGTTTCTCTGCCTAGTTAAGAAATTCCTAGTCACATCAAAATAGCGCGTCCTAAACAAAGTAGTACTTGCTTGGCTCTAATCAATTGTGTGCTAAAGAAGTTCAGATTTTTGCCTCGGAAACATGTACACTTGCAGCATGCAAAGCTGCAGGTAGCTGCTTTAACTGGTTTTTGCTATGAACAAGACACTTATTTCATGGGACATGAAAAATACGTTTGTCAAGCATATAATAATAAATTATTTAAATAATAAACAAAGCAAAGGCTGATTAAAAAATGCTGAAAAAAATGGTACTCTCCAAGCACTCTTGAACTGTTTTGAATGACTGTGAACAAACTTCAGTTATTAGTAATCCAGGCCCAGTGTATCTCATTGACTTCAGAAGCAACTGATTTTGGTTCTTGAAGAGAGTATACGTGCATGCAGAGATATTGAAATGATACAGCCTATAAATCCAAAGATAAAACAAAACAAACAAGCCTTAAGCTCTACCCTCCACATAGTCTCCCCATGCAAGGAAGAGCTTGAGCACTACGCACTGGTGCAAGACACTGCATGCTGACTGAGGAAGGGCTGGAGTAAGGTAAATCATTTTCAGAAAGGGAGTGGGTCTCACCAGAGCAATCCACACTCTGACTTGCTTTTGCCCTGTTGGGACAAATGTAGTCTTTCTGAAGTGTAATATTTAAAATGAATAGAGTATTCTTTCTTCTCACCTTCTGTTCTGCTTATTTTTTGCTACCTTCTTCCCCAGTGATTTTCACAATGCCTGTACTTACCAAATTAAAAACCCTGGTACTTTCCAGCAGCATCCAAAGGACCTTTCTCTTGTCTGTCATCATGAATGGTTACCCTGCTCTTTACAGTTTTCTTCCAGGATGTTTGTTTTTTTTTACTGGCCACTCTCTATGACAGTATGTTGTGCTAGAAAGATCTATGGTCATATTCAGTGTGACTGTCCTTGAGCTATGTTCGTATGAAAGATGCACAGAGCTTTCATACATTGATCTTCTGCAAGCGAGTAAGGCTGTATCCTGCAAGTATGGAGGTGACAAATTGGGCATGACTTACCCCATGCTGTTATAACTGATTTTTTTTTTTAATTGAAGTGGGTGGTGGCAAATTTCTAAAGTTCAAGTTTCGAGAGAGAATTCGTTGTAGCCAAATAAGTTAATTGTGTTTATAAGCTATTGACAAGCATATTTTGGTGTTTAAAATATAACAAAGATGATCAGAAATCAGTAGAAATTTCATTCAACCAGGATAAATGAAGATGAAAAGTGTGTGTTCATGGCTTGAAAGAAATTGAAGTAATGAAAATTCTAAGTGACGTAAAGGATTGCAAGTTCCTCTTTTTAGTTGGTAATTGATAATGACACAAAGATGGGAATATATTTGTTAGTATAACATTAAGTGGAAATTGATTCTGAATACAGGGAAAGAATAAGCAAAGGATGACATGCTAGGCAGAATTCAGAAAGTCATCTACTCTTTGCAACTGAACCTTATAACTTCGGAGCCTGAGCCTTGTAACTTCAGAGTTGGTCCTGCTTTGAGCAGGAGATTGGACCAGAGGACTTCTAGCGATCAAGTATATCCAAAATTATCCTGTAATTTTATGTTCCTATGTCTCTCTCTGCTACAAGAGAGGAGAAGGAATAGGAAGGGGCAAGGAATCGTAAGTAAGGAGAGTGAAACCTCTGTCTTCTCCATTAGGGAATGAGAAGAAAGCAGCAGCCCACATAGTATCCATAAGGTGACGTGATGCTACCCAACACACCTGTGGATGTGTATTGGTTGAGGTTTGACAGTGGCCTAGGCAAAAGAATGAACAACAAGCAGCAAGCTGCATCAAGGCTGGGGTATTTTCCACATTTGTACATAACTGCAGAACTTTGAAGCAAGCAGAAATTTGAATGTTCTGATCGCAGGGACCTTTGAACCATTGGCACAGCTGTAAATGGGAAGATGCTGAGTGTGGGCTTTTAAGATGGCAATTTTCAGGATTCAAATGCAAGGATCACATTTCCTCTTGAAACAAGGCAGCAGCTGGTGGTAGTGGTGATGTTGGTGGTGCAATTACTCTTTTTTACAGGAATGTGATTATTATTGTTCCTACAGAATTTCCAGGAAAACTGCTCTAACACCTGAGCTATAGGAGAAAAGAGAAACTGGTTTTGTCATGAGCTATATAACTAGAAGTTTGGTATATTCAGGACTTAGATGGTAAAATTAGGTGTTTGGAGAATAGACAGTGTTCTCTAGCACCTCAGAAATTCAGAGGCAGCTACAAGCAGAGAAGTGCCCTAGGACAATCCAATAAATAAAGCCACGGTTGCAACAAATATCTTCACAGATCACACAGGATGTTTAATATTAGGATAAATTTGACAGTAACATCTCTGATTTTGACAAAAGAGGAAAAGGAGATAGAGAAAATATAACTAAACAAGGCAATATTTCAGAATGGAATAATGGAAAGCTGTAGATACTGGGTTTTGGAAGGGGCTTGGGTTGTTTTTTAGTTGGGTTTTTTTTGCATGGTCTAATTCAAACCTAAACAACTTTGAAATTTATCCTACAGAAAATCTTGTATCTTACTCTTTTAAAATACAGTGTCTATACAGTTTCTGGGCAGAAACAATATTTGCTGGTGGCAGCTCTTATTTTTGCATAGTATCTGTAATGAGCTATGAAAATTAGATAAATACGATGAACTTTGTCCCGCTAATTTTTATTTTTCTTTTGCTAATCAAAATAGAAGATCCTGATTGTGTTTCCTCTACTCCAAGATACACAGCTTCAGAGGAGGGGGTTGTTTTTTCAAGAATATTTTCCCTTCCTTATCCCTTATATAAACTCTTTCTGGATCAAAACAGCAGTCTCTCATTCCTGAAGTCAACTGTGTATGGAATCTTCAAAACACTCCCCTAGTATAAACAAAAAACCAACAAAAAACCAACATTTAAACTCTTCCCCTTGGTGGAAAGGCACTAAAAATAAAATCAGGTCAAATATAAATATGTGACAAATAGGGTAGGCTGAAGAGTAAACCACCTGGAGTTTCAGCCTTTTATAGAACACCAGCATCACTTTGTGATTTAAATGGGTAATGAAGACGATAGCTGTATGGAGCCCGTGATAACGAGTTTGTGGAACCCTTACCCTTAAAGGGAGTGAAGCAATTGCAAACAGTCATGCCTGACAAGTAAAGGACTTCAGGAGACTTCACCTCCAGATGCTCTCTCTGCCTCCTGAGTTACAAGAAAGTATCCGCAGGCTGTGCATCATTATATTAAGTATGAGGAATGCATCCTAAATAACACTATCAGTTAAGCATCTGGAGGAAGGGCTACCAAATACAAACAAAAGCATAAGAATCTAAACCTAAATGCGGCAATTCACTTTATTGTCCACATAGTTTGTTTTCTGTAGGAGAAGTTTCTTTACGTTGCTTAGATCTTGAAAATCAGGTGAGCTCCTGGAAGACCACGTCCTTGTGATGGATTTTGCGGTAAAACATTTGGACTATAAAGTATAGATCTGCATTGCCCATTGCAACATGGCAAACAGCACCAAAGAGAACATGTATGTCCAATAACACAATGGGGTACTCAGGGCAGTAAAAGGTCAGCACCTGAAAACAGTACTGCTCTGTCAATGCAGGATGGCTGTCAAGATTTATCTTTTAAGACTTGACATGGTTGCTCATTTTATTCATACAGGTGAAAGCAAAATTTTTTAATGGAAGCTACATTAAAGGAATTGAGAATCTCAGGCTTTCAGATTTAAATATTTGTGTGAATGTGTGGAAAAAAAATTATTTTTCAACAGAACAAAAAATTTTAAAAAATAATTTAATTATTTCTTGTAAACGAAAACAATCTAGAAAGGCAGCCGTTTATGCTTTGTGTAGCTTGTTTGTTTTCTGCTTAGAATTTTCATAAACTCTCAATGGTGTTTGGAGCCCCCATGCCATGCTATAGCTACAACAAAAACAACCTACACTTCTCAAACTTTTTCCAAAGGCACTTCTTTCCTCTGTGTCAGGAAGGAGTGGGAAGAAGGGGAGTTAACTAGATTAATGTTTGTCTAGCTAGCAGAATGCTTGTCATCGTTGATCAGGATTCTAATTTATGTGACCACACGAGAGATAGAGATTCCCAGTCAGCAACTCTCTCATTCACTACTGGAGGAAGACTTTGGCCAAAATTCAAACCTATTATTTATTTCTGAAAATACAAATACAAATTCCACTGGGATTTTGCTGATGAATAACAGTGTAGCCAGAGAGGGACACAGGACCAAATTAACATAACTAGAAAGCCATGTACAGAGAGAGTTACTGTAACCAATAAAAGGTCTCATTAACACTCGTAATGTAAATCAAACATAAAAATCAATAGTTTCTTATTAATTATGATTTAATATTACAGAACTTTGAAATTCTATAACATTCCACAATATAAAGTGAAGAAACAGGTTTTCTTTCTTTGAATTGAAGGTGAGTTAAGAAAAAGAAGAATTTCCCTGAGGAAGCAAGCATGAAAAGATGAAATAAAAATTGATACCAGGGCTGAAGTCCTGGGTGATAATAGACAAGGAAGGAGGATAATGCAGTCTTTAAGTGTTCAGGGAAAAGATGACCAGCAAGGCTTGAAGGTATGTTCCCAGCTGGGAAGAACAGAAATGAAAGCTTGTGACTGGGCTTCACAGGAGAGAGCTGGAAAATTGTAGTAAGCTCTGTGAAGTATCTGGGTGTAAATACAGTGAGAATAACTGTTCAAGGAGCAGAAGGATCATGAAGACGTTGTGCCAGAAGATACAAAGCATGCAGAACGAGTTTCATCTCACTTCACTTTAGAAATCACTTTAAAAATCTTAGGGTTAGTCATTCAGATTCCCATTATAGTCAATAAGTACTTCAGGGAGTGAGTCACCTGACCTAAATTAGACGTCTATCTTGAGATGGGATGAATCACACACTTGGAGTGGCTATTGATATCTATTGACTATAAAAGGAACCAGGACTTGCTTAGATACAGACATCTACATTGCAGATGAATCTCATCCTTAGGCATTTTACAGAGTAACTTGATAAACACCAGGAAAATCCATTATTTTGGGTCAAGCTTCAAACACAGAATGTGGGCACAGAGAATCTGGTACAAACACACACACACATCCCCCCAAATTAACTGGAAATAGGATTATTAGACTGTGGTTTAGGATAATCCTTAGCTGAGTTGAGAATGAAAGGCCACAGCAAGGAATGTTGCTCCACAGAAAACTGCTGTTAATGACAATAATTAGGCTGAATCAGAGCCTCCGCTTAAAAGACACAAGTAAGATATGTGCTGGGCGGAGGAGAGAATGAGAAAATAGCCTCTCTTCACTTTGGAATGCGGGATGCTGCATCTAATCAGAGACTGATATCAAAGTGTTAAAACTTTATTAAAACCAGAATCTAAACAAATGCCTTTCTCCCCTGCTCACCCTCCCAAATTCCTTAATGGAGAGTTTAAATGAAAATAAAAGTTCAAAAGAAGTTCAGTTACTCTTGAGAAGCTCTTATATCTGAACACTCTGCAATGAGAACGAATAGTTACATATTAACCAGAATTCTTCTTAAGAAGCCAAATTTTAGAAAGGTGTTGCTCACACTAGCAAAAAATTACCACATATTTCTAATATCCCATACTTTTAAATATCATATGTTACAAGAACACTTTCAGGCTATGGAATATAATCTGTATTTTAGAATCTTCGATTGTTCTCTGCTCTGTACTCTCATCTAGTGAGTGTCCTCACTTGGTTGAAGTGGATCAAAATTTTGACATTAACTTTTGTGGGGGCAGGATTTCACCCACCACATGGGCAATGCCAAACCTGCTGCATCTACAAGCACAAGACTTTCGTCTTCAGTACGATTTTGTCCTTTGTGCAAAAGATGAAGTGGAGGTGTTGATTTTGGCTGCCTTGGTTGGGGACTGCCAGTTTGGGAGTCCTGTTAGAGCCTCAGGTTCTTCTATATATTTTGAGAGTGGAACTAATTGAAAATTCCATTTTTGTTCAGCCTTTTCTCCAATAGACACTCCCCATCAACACACAGCTTCCTTATTTTACAATTAGGCTGTTGCAGTACTCCCTGCCTGGGATCACACTTCTTCTTCGTGCAGGTAGCTATGTCTTCACAAAGTGTTCAGCAGATTTTTTGTGGGTTTTACTGAGCTGTAAGAGTAAGTTTGTTGATCCATGCAAGGTAAACAGAGAACCAATGCATTTGTTGAAGGTATCCATGATACGATTTAAAATATAGATATCTTAGTCAAATACAGTTATTAAGCAGATCTTGTACCCATTAAAAATTATAACATATCTCCAATACTGATGACGGTAACCTTGTTTTACCTAATACTGTGCAGGAATTTTTTTGAACAGGATTGTGACTGGTTTTGACAGGATTGATACATCAGCAGTACAAACCCAACCAATATGTAATAGGTTAAATGAAGTATATGGTAAAAATCATCCTTTAAAACTCCAAAACTCCAGGGAGGCTAAAACATTGAAAGATCTACATAAAACTTGTTTGCATAATTCATGGTAGGGTTTAGTATCATCTCCATTAGAGCAAATATAAGGAATGCAAAGACAATTTCAAAACAACCAGTGAGACGTTTAAATGTGCTCTGCATTCAGACTTAGTGTGAAGATTCCAGTGAATCTTAAAGTGCATTTCTTAGTTTAACATTTGTTTTGCTAATTCCTCCATGTCTCCATGGATTGTATTTACTGTTCTGTTGCTAATGGATTTTAAAGCTTTAAAGCTTTTAACCTTTAATCTCCACTTATTCAAGTGAGGTTAAGTGATCTTTTTCCTTACCTTCTGTCCGAAAACAGGCCTTCAGTCAAACATTCTTCTGAAAAGACCACACTCACACTTACCTATATCCTCATAAGCTTCCTTTTAAATGTGGAATCCTTTCTTAATGGTGATTCATAAAAAACGTATTAAACAGCTAGTGCAGAACTCAAGAGCAAAATAAACACTGTTTTTTTTCCCCCGTCCTTTCACATTTAAAGAAGGAGATACAAAACACACTTGATGGAGACACATGAACAGGGTGCTTCACAGCAAACATGATATTATGCTTTATTTGAAGTGGTAGTACAATACTGCTACTGTACTGTAATACACAGATTTTACTGAGACGAAAGCAGAGCTTCGGGCTAAAAACAGAAAATTGGACACACTGTATCCAGGCAGATATGTTTTTGAGCAAATCAACTTCAGAATTAGTTTTGTTGGTGAAGAACTGAGTTATAATTAACTCAGCAAAGACTGCAGGAAATAGCACTGTTTTTAAACATTCACTCTGATTTTCCTTTGGTGTTCCTCCCTGATTCAATCCCCAGCACACTAGTTGTACCTTCTAGAGGTGCCTTCAGCTTTCTCTTGATGAAGCGAGAGCCTGGGAGACCAGCTCAGAACAAATTCCCAGCCTTTAGACCGAGAAAATTAGGAGTCCATGTTCAGCTACCTCACACTACAAGGAGAGGCACACAAGTACCTGAAAATGCGGGTCTAATATGCCCCCTCTCAAAAATGGCACTTCTTGCTGTGCATGGGTACGATAGGAATCCAACAACAGCAGAAGGAAAAGGCCTGCAGCAGAGGAAACGTGTAGGCAGGAGGCTATACAACTCCTCTGATGAGGTTTTTAGTGAAAAAAGTCACTTCTAGAAATTATATTCACAGTGTAGCTAAATCCAGTTCTCGTTCACTCTTTGGCCTCTAGATTGAAATTCCCAAGCAAGCCCTCAGTTAGCAATTTTGAGATTTGCCAATGGGATCTAATTACATGACTTGACCACGAAAACTCTCGTCTAAAATTTTCCATATCCTCCAGCATTTTATATTAGAACTGTTTTTGAAAACTGAGATGACATGGAAGTATCAGTTCAGAGAGATGCTGACATCCTGTTTCATTCTATGTGGATTACTGAACACAGACAGTGTCAATCCTAAAATGAGGGCAAATAAATGAGAAATCCAGACATAAGAGGCTATGAAAACTGGGACTTTCAGTCATCAGAGACAGATTCAGAGCTGGTTGCTGTCAATGGGAGTTCTTCTGTTTGCCCTGTTATCTTTCATCCAGTTTCCACACAAATCATGCACCAAAAAATCATTTCGGTGCAAAAAGCTCAGGGTTTTTGCTTGACTATTTTGTTTGCATAGTAAAAACTTAGGGGAAAGTTGAAACTGAACTAATTCAGTAACTTGTGGAAAGTGGAAATCCAGTTGAGTCTCAGATGATGTAACAACACAAATATCATGCTCAGTGGCATTGCACACCAGCAAATACCTTTTCTCAGTGTCCAACAGTATAAAAAAAAACCTTTAGAGGAATCTTGCGGTAAGTTTGTTCAAAGATAGTATTCTAGGATGTTTCTTTTTTCGTTTTGGTTTTAATTATAGCAATTGCCGTAATAAAACGTTCTGAGGTAAGGACTTGTGCATTCCATTCACTCACTGCCGTGTTTAATTCCTATCACTGTTCAATCACTTGTTACTTTATTTTTAGGGGCAAATTTATAGCAAGCTGCTGGATCACATGTACCCAAGTATTTGAAGTATCTGCAGCTGCTTACATTGCAGGAGATCCAAGCTGCATTCCTGTCATGAATCGTAGATTTGTGAGGGCAGAGCCACAAATATATATTAAAAAAATGCAGCTTACATGTCTCACAATCAGATTTTAAACAACCTTCCTAAAGTATCCGTAGTGCCAGAAGAGTTGAGGCGCTTGTTCACCCACGTTATGATCTCTTCCCTGGTACAGGGCATCTTTAGATACTCATTAAGAGCTTCTGCTGGGACTTCTACTGGAGATAAACAGAAGTCATCGTGTGACTGTAGTTAAAAAGGATAATTAGCAGGTAATTAACAGAAAATCATTCAGGACCAACTTCCCCAGAGGCTGCCACTTGCAAAAGCAGAGGCACAATGGATTTTGCATTGTCATTGATGTAAATTCTTTCCTGGAAGATTTGCTTGTTCAAACAGGATTTGCACCTGTAACTTAGGTGTATATGAGAACATCATCAAATTGCACTTGTAAGTTACTGGTGGTGAAATAGGTGAGACGGGAAAACCGTCATCTGAAAACTCGATCTGTGGCAAACAGATCTACATATCGGTGAATATCTCTGTGTGTGAATGAACAAGGCCAGTTTAGTTCATTCCAATTACAGTCTCTGTTCTGAGAATGCTGACAATTGCCAGGTTGCTCTGAAAATGTTTGGGACCAAAAAGTTTCTCAAATGCTATTGTGACTTGATAATAAAAATGAGAGTGATTGTTGTTAGTCACTAGCAATTGTTTTGTGATTCAGTTTTAGCTTCCAATCACAAAGAAAAAAAATATCATGTGACAGAGATATCAACCCAACCAATACAAATAGCGTTAGACAAACAGTTAATGAGCAACACGTAGACTGAAATTAAAATTTTCCACCACTCCCTTTATTTTTCTTTCATTTACAGATTGAAATAATTCTGAAGGGAAAGAGGGTAAGTTTATACATGAGTCACTAACCAGAGAGGGCTAAACTGCTTGCGTAGTTTGAAAAGTTCTCTGTATAATAGGATTGAAATAACAATATAAGCATGTTCATTCAATGGGCAGCAATTGTAATAATTATAATATGAAAATGAGAATTGGTTAGAATCCCCTGTGATACATAAATAATTCTGTAATTTTCTTATATGAGACAAGAAGTCTCAAATACTACACACACAAGGCAGGGGAGACTGTTAGATTGTAGAAAGTTCCAACTTCAGCAAAAGCTATGTCTGTGAATCATTGTTTGAACCTCAAGATGCACACTATTTTATCCTTCAAAATGGCCACAAAAACATTTGTCCTCAATTTCTTTCATATTTTCCGTACCTTATACCTCTATCTGCTTTCTTGTCGAACCTATGATGACAGTTTCATTATTCAAACTTAATTTTCCTTCCAGGTCTTCTTTTTAACAAAAAATAAATGTTCAGTCCCATGTTAGTTTATAAACAAACTGTGGTCATCTTATTACTTGCACAGAACAGGAGATATCTACAATTTCTTGAGGCAGGGACACCATCCAAACATTTCTTTCAGATAATAAGAGACGACTGAAGAACAGTAAAGGGGATTTTCACAAAGCAGTGTTTTGGGAAGATGAGAGTAATGCTTTTTTTTCACAATTTAAAAGTCTCTGATGTGCATGCCTGTGTTCAATGCTGAAAATACACCACTTTTAACTTGTGCACATGTACTGAAATTAGAGCGTGTCAGCACTTTTCTAGGATCATGCATTTGAACAAATAGTTACCAGATAGATAGACACAACAGTAGTAAACCTACACCAGGATATCAGGAGCACAGTACATGATCACATGAAGTCAAGAGCATATGAGAATAACAATGGACCTATGCCTTTTTTTTTTTTTTTCCTTTTATTGTTTTGTGGATGCCTTATCTACATTACAGAAGGATGGACAGTTATGAGTTCAAACAAATACCACTCCTGAGCCCTTTCATGCAACTTGTCATCTAAGTTTAACTTCCCTATAAATCAGCTATTTATGTGATATCTTAATGTTGGGTTTGGAGATAACAACAAAATATAGCATGACTTTTGTTTAAGAATGCCTGTCTTTTTTATTCCTGAATATTATTATAAAGCTTTATATCAAGTTTTAAAGGCACAGACAACTTTTCAATGCCCATAAAATGCTATCGAATAATAATGACACATTATTTATTGGTATTGTAAAAGTGCTACCTGTAAAAGGGTTTTCTGAGCACAACAATGTATTACTGTCCAATCGACGCTGACCAGCACTTTTTCTCGGACAATTTTCCACAACCGGTCCATGTGTGCGTATTTACGTGGACACACACAAAAGCCCTGAGAGTCTTTGCCGATACCAAGAGCAAGCTGAGTGCAAGCCAGCTCTGCCTGGAAGCTTTATGACCCTGTTAGTAGGCAGTGCTCCTGAGCTAAAATACCCTTCCTTGCACAACAGTCTTTGTCATGGAGATAGGCTCTGTTGTTAAAGAACAATGTATGATTCTACGAATTTTCCTAAGGTTATTGTTTTGTATTGATGACAGTGCCTAAAGAAACACATGATATCATTTCCTTCAAATTCCTTATAAAACTTTGTTCAAATATTTGTTAAAGAATCGCAGGGCAAGCATTTTCACAGCTAATTTGAAAACTCTTTGATTTCTTTTCTCTCCAAAAATGTTGCAGTTAATCAAACAGCAGAAACAGCACCATATGTTGAATCTCAATAAAACTGGAGAATAATTTTGTAGAGAACAAAGAGAACAAAGATGAAGTCAATGGAACTATCCTAATTTAGACTGCAGTGTTACCAGGGCAAGAACCTCTTTTCCAGTAAGTCTGTAACACACCTATGGCACCTTTTCTCCTAGTCTGACTCAGACTTCTGACAGGTACTACAATACAGTCATGTTTGTCAGAAAAAAGTCACAAAAATCAGAGCATGTCCCTGTCTAACTCCTTAACAAAAAATCAATTAAACTAGTTTCTTACTATACTACTTTGAATTATTTGCAAAATGTGCTAATAAAGGAATAAATTGTTTATTACGTGAAGTCACAAAAGGATAATTTGCTTTATATGACGTTTAGTCAGTCTGAAGAACTCTGCATTTACATATCCTTGTTTCATTCTTTGTATTTAAAGTAAATGATCAATCAGTGCAGAAGAGACTAAAAATCAATAAAGCAAATACATTTTCCTTGTAACTTGTCCAAAGGTTATGATTTAGTTACAGTGCAACTTAAGTAGTCGGTTCAGTTACAGCACGTACAACAGTATAACATCTTTTTATTGAACATGAACCATGTGGCTCACAAAACAAAGAGAATAGGGTTTAAAAATGTCAAGTCCAAAAAGCAATTCTGTGTTAATGGGGTTTAGTACACCCGTTCCCCAGCACCACATCTTTATCTGAAGCCCACATGAGTAAATAACAGTATTTCCATTGACTGTAGTATGTATTGAAACAGGTTTTTGAAATTTTATACAATTAAAAACTAGTAATAAAACTTACATATGAGAAACATTTATTTGCCAGATGCATTCCTCGTATGGTGTGTCTGTTGACAACAGTGACATTTTGCCATACAGAATGCAAGCAGAAGAACTATGTTAAGCAGGAATATCTCACTATGAAGAGGTAAAATCCACCTTTTCCTCGATTTGTAAAGCAGACTTACCACTCCAGTTTTTTAAAAAGTCATCTTTTCATGGAGGACATTCTTGTCTATTCCCTAAATGGAGAACTTTGAAGACCCAGTCCACTTAAATAATAACCACCATGCTGTATACAGATTTACGTATGTGTATACACAATCGTATATACACCAAATGTAAAATTCCCCCTCCTAAAATCAGTTGTAATTCCTGGCCTGGGAAGGCTGGCTAAGGGCAAAGGGAGAGGGAGAGAGATTTTGTTACCACAGGCATAAAAAAATTCTGGCATCAGCGCTTGCAACCGCAAAACAGAACAGAGGAATGATGGTTTACATTTTTTAAATTTTCAGGAGGACATTTTTAGCACCCTTTGGGCTTATCAGTTAAAAATATATGCCATCTATTCCTTAAATAAAATTCCTACTTTTAATAACTTCTGCTTCGACCTTGCAAAACAGACAATGCCATAATCAATTATTGCCGAAGCCTTCCTTTAATCTCCTCTAAAATATTGCCTACTCCAGTGAAGAAAATAAGATGAGGATTCTGAAAAAGTCCCAAATGAAGTAGTAAGTGACTGGCATTCATTAAAAGCAGAATGGCTTGGACATGAATTTCCATGGGCCCTCTCACTGATGTCAGTCTCTACAAGTGAGACCATTGAACGTGCCTTCACTACAGCCTGAAGCATCCCAGAAGGGTCCAGACATAGCCAGCCTGAGGAAATGGAGAGGTTTATGTGATCCTGGGATCTGTTTTCACTCTGTAATTCCTTAATACAGAATAGGTTTCATGTAGTTAGCTCATCAACCAAAAGACGGCGAGATCCTGGAAATTATTTGAATTTGGAGTCACTTACTGCCTGCCTAGGACCAAAAATGAAACTGGTTTTCTAAGTAACTGGAGGGAATTCACCTAAGGGATGGGACATCCAGGTACAAATCGCCACTTTAGAATCCTTTTATACCAAAGAAAATAACTATGGCAAGAGGAACTGAAACCAAGGAACTCAGCAGAAAACGGATTTTTGCTAGGCACTTGAGTGGCCTGGATCCAGCCTCTGCCCGCTGTCAGTAGAGAGCCTGTGTCATGCTCACCTAGTAGAACAGTTTCATTGTTGGTGTACAGTACAAAAGCATACCCTGGCTGCACATTTTTCCTGTACTTAGACCACATTTACAGGATCAGGCCCTTGATATCCCTAATTTGAGAATCCTGCTTTGGCTTGAACTTAAACAGCTTCTGTGCCTCTGGGCATCTGGACTTTCAATATCTTTTCACACTAAACATTAGTAAATATTTGGTAGGAATACTTCTTATTAGTTATTAATCTTCATTTGTACATAGTTCTTGCAGTGCTCATTCCCATCATTAAGGAATTGATACCTCATCAGGGAGACCTGATCGTTAGTATGAAGTAGGGAAAAGAGAATAGGGTGTGTGGGCCAAGATAAGTGAAGCAGCTAAATATGGAACTTCTTGTACCCCGTGTCTTTGTTTGGCCTTTGTACGCTCTGTGATGTTTCAGTGAAATGAGAGATCATGGTATCTTGTCAAAACATCTTAATATGGGCCAGCCAAGTGTAAAAACACAGAACAGAGCAACACAGCCATGACTCACGCAGGCTGGTAGAGTCAAAAAACTGGAGTCCAGGCTGTACATTTTTTTTCTTTATTCCTGTATTTACAATGTGTAAAAAAAAAATGTAATGCATTTTGGATCACAATGCAGTACTGAATTTGGAAGAATGCATGGAAGATTTTAAAATTACATGTCCCACAGATTCTGCAATGAGAAGACTTGGCATTCCTGGGAGATCATCTGCCAAAACAATTAATGACACTTTGGATGTGGAGGTTGAGCCACTGATGGCATTTCTTCCCAGAAAATGGTATGAAAGAGACATTTAGCGTCTTTGCTGCAAACTTTCTGCTCCATTCTGCCTGGAGCAGGGAGAGAATTGGTAAGGGTGCGTCCCATATATTTAAAGTGTACAGTAAGAATCTTCTAAAAACATACTGAAAACAAAAGGCAAACTTTAGGAAAATTTAATAACAAATAAAGATAAAATAAAAGAATACGACTTGCATGAACTTGGCAGAGGTAAGAGAAAATGGTTATCTGCTGGGGAGTGAAAATGTGAGAAGATAAAAGACTTTGAAAATACATCTTTGGTTTGTTTGGCTGCCTGGTATCATAGCTTTTTGTCACATTCGTTTTTTTAGTACTAATAAATTTTGTGAAGGGATCTGTCGCATTACAAGACTTTGATCATGAACTGACCTGATAGAACAGTACAAGCCTGCTCTCTTTCACATTACCATGAATTGAATACATAGCAATGATTTCTTTTTCTTTTGAAAAATCACTATTATTCCACATTTCAGCAGTCCCTTTCCTTTCCTGTATTGCAAGCCACTTTTAGTTATTCTGATGAGTCACAGGGTTGTGCTGCCAGGAGGTTCTGTTGCATAGCCAATCTATTATTCCGCAACATTTCACTTAATATTCTTGTTGCTAGAACTTTGCCTACAATAACTTTGGCCCATTTAGTCTTGGATTTGTCCAATCCAGGTTTCAAGCACGTAACTGACAGAGGAGATCAACAGCTTCCTGAATGTTCAATAGGCACCTTCAAAAGTTAAACTGAGCTTGATTCACCTCATTGCTGCCTATTCTAGCTTCACTCAATACTGAGAAAGCCTGAAGTGACTGTTAATATAGGCACCTCAGTTAGGTGGGATTACTACAGGTCCAGAGGTCCTTAAACCAGTACTAAACACCTTTTGTTAAAGATGCACTGTCTTCTACCAGATACTATGGCTCTGATACAAAATTTAATGGTGGAATGTTATATATTGGGCAGATTTGGTGTTCATAATGGCATCTGCGACCTTTAAATCTACACACCCAGAAGTCATGGCATAAGGTGCAGGACTGATGGAAAGTGTCTACAGTTAGCCTGGCTACAAAAATTTATACTGGGAGAAAAGTATATGAAATGTTTATCATGCAGCCCTGTAACCACCAAATCATGTTCAGATATATACTAGCGGGTTGCAAAGTAAATCAAAGTCTGAACAACCAACTTCGATTTGCAATGTTCTGTGGACAGCATAATTTGGAACAAAACATGACAATATCTTTGGTTTTTTTGAGACAGATTTGGGCTGCAAAGATTTGCTTTCCTTCCCTGTGTAACTGGATTTGGCTTTGCTATGGAGGATCATTTCCTGATGAACTGACAGCTGATGTCCATCTTATAGCAGTAGTCTTTATTACTGTGTAAATGAGCTCACGATATTACAGTTGCTGAGAACTCTTGGTTTCTTCATCAAAGTGGGTTTTTTACGTACAAAATCAATGGGAACATTTTCTGAACCTTCAATATTTCCCTTGTCATTTCCTTTGTACTTGTTTGTTCTTACTCAGTCCCTTCATCTTCTGGCATTGTTCTTGACTAATTGTAATGGACTGATCCTCACGTGTTGTCAATGGATTGGTTGCTGGCATATCTGCCAGTATCACCATCTACTTCAGTCTCTTATAAATTTTGGTGGTTTTATTCTGTGGAAATTTAATAAACAGACTGGTAATTCAGAAAAAAGATATGTCGGCAAGATGTGTGGGATAGGACAAGGCCTACTCTATATCCCATATTCTTCAAATGCAATTGTTTCTTTTCAAAGCAGCACAGCTGTTCAGAAATCAAGGACTATCTGTATGCCATATGCTAAAGCCAGATGTCAATATTGCTATGTGTGAATTTGCAATGCACTATTCAGAACAGTGAAACCATATTTCAGGGGAGGACATTGTCCAGGGAACTGAAGCGGGAGAGTTTCCAGCACAGCTCCCTGCCAAAGCAATAATAAATCCTTTCTTTAGGGATGAGGTAAAAGTTTTGCATTATGTGGAAAACTAGCTCTTCTTTCTTAACCAATAAAGCTGCAAAAACACAACTAATGCTTTAAAAAAGCGCTCAGCTCTCTCCGCCGCCTGGGGAAGGCACGGAGTCTGAGCAGCTCAGATGAGAACATCCACTTTATGTCAAATGAATCCCACCCTCAGTGTATAGTCACATGTGATTATGAAAGCACAGATTTACTATCCTTCTCCCCTACAGCGCATGCTGTATCTTCCCACTCAGTCCACCCCCCTCCATGAGACATGCTTTTCATATGTGTCTCCCCCTCTGATCCCTATAATCGGTCTTTGCTCAGCCAGTACTGCTGAGGTAGGTGGAAACCTACCACCACTCCAGGGGTGGCAGCAGCACTGAAGAAGCATTGTTTACTTGGCCACTTACTTTCCAGTCTGCTAGCATGGGCTCAGTTTTCTTCTCGCTCTCTATCTGAGCGCTGTCACTACAGACCACTTTGCTGGGTGGATTCAGGAGGTCACCAACAGGTCCTCTGTCCCTTGGACCACAACATCTACATCAGGGTTGGAGGTTGGAGTAGAGCCCGTACCAGGATAACCCGAAAACTGATATCAAAAAAATGGACACTATAATGAAGATCCTTTAGAGATCTACAGTTTTGATGCCATGAAATAATTTTTTTCTGAGGTAAACCAAATATTGGTAATAAAGCACAGAAGTTCCAGGCAAAACTAATAAGAAATGAAAAGAGAAGTGATGTGGTATTCAACCTTCTGAAAGACAATTATTAGGCAAGAAGAAGGGGCAAAACTCTAGAATACATGCTGGATAAAAGGAAATACATTATTGGATTTCCTTTTTTATTGACTGAAAATCTAGTGTCCCATCACATACTGAATTCTCTACAGTTCATTGTAATATAAATCCCACCCACTCTCTGTACACAGTGCACCTATTCATCATAAATGAACAACTATCCTTACACCATTAAATTTTGTACATTTACATCTGGGACTATTGCTGGCATGGAAGCAGCAAGACCCCCCAAGATGTGCTACGAGTTTCAGTAGAAAATTGTACACTGAATCATGAGCACTCGAAGTTGCACAAACACAAGTGAATGAGCTCATATTTTGAATACTTTCATCCAGGATGGTCTTTTTAAGTAAGAGAGACTGCAGGTGTCTTTATGTGCATTTAAATCAGTGGAGTACACAGAATTGCGTATAAGAATAATTCAAAGAGATTTTTCCCTGTGTGTATGCCCATTAATGGTTAAGAAAGACAAAACTTTCACCAAAGTTGAAATGAATGTGTTTTTGGATATGTATATAGCTCCTTTTATTTTTTTCTCTATACTGTGCAAAGGACAGAAAAAATTTACATTTTTCCTTTTCTAGAAGACACCAGCTGGTAACAGAGTGCTGAAGGAGATGAATTCAGAGGAAAAGAGATAGATGCTATTTCCAAGAACCGTGTATGGTTCCGAATTTCTGTTTGAAGGTTTTTACAGAACTTTGTTCACAACACTTTACTGTATCCTGACTAAAGCAGTTCTGGGATATGATCCCATTAGGATAGCTGTGTCCTGATATGTGTTAAAACTACTTCAGACCTTTGCCATCTGACTGAAAATGTTAACTTCTCAGGTGTTATCTTTAGCTTTATTAGCCAAAGAACAAAAAAGAATACATATTTGGCAGCACCCAGAAGAGTAACATCAAAATAGCCCCCAAAGAAGAAAATCGATCTCCTCTTACCGCACAATAAGAAACATATGAATCTGTAAGACACTGTATCTAAAGGCAAAATGCTCTAAAGCACCGGAGTAGCTTTACAGCCTAGGTCCTAATTTCAAGGACACACTTGCATATTTCCTGAAAATCTTATCTACAACTTCAAGCAACTTAGTGCCTGAACAGTTCAAGTCTCCATGAATGGTAGCTCTGATCCTCATACATGTTTGGACATACTCTAAGAAAACAACCATTCCCAAGGGATTTAGAGAAGCCTGCTTGAGTTCTGAGTTGATTAATGCAAACACTGGATAAAATGAGGTGCTTGCACTGCATGAATCAGCCCTCTTTCTGACAAGAAAATGGTTGGGATCCAGCCAGCCAAAGTCAGCATTGACCTGTCCCTTCTCCAGAGCTTAGGTAGCTAACCCAGGATCTGGGGAGAGGCACTCCTAATTACATGGGTTTCAGGCTGCTGTTCCCAATCTGAGATTAGGCATTCACAAAGGCAGAGCTTGCTTTTCTCAATACAGCCTGCCCTCTGCATGACAGTTTATTGGTTTCAGCACTCGTGCAGGATATTTGGATGTCTGAGCCTTTTTAACTTGAGGGAAGTCAAATCATATTCCTCCTTTCTAGAGCTGTGCCTTAAACTTCATGCTGTAGACCAGGTTCAGCTAGCCACTCTACTTTCTTCTTGTTAAGACTTTGTTTTTTAAGCAAGATCCAGATTTAAGACAGATCATTCCCCTGCTTCTGGAAGGAGAACAACAAACAATTCAGGAACTTGTTGGTTAGGTCACTCAGCTGGGAAGGAGAGACCTGTTTCAGGCCCTGATCCTAGAGTCTCTTCTTTTTTCTAAATCCCATGTCTATCTCATGAAAACTGCATAAAGAGCCCTGGGAGGGGAACCAGGCATCTCCCTGCTCCCTGCAGAGTGCCCTAACTGCAAGGCTTCAGAGCTCCACGCAAGTTATTGCTCAGCATGCAGGACAGTGAATCTTCTTCTCAAGATGCCTAGTTTTCTTACTTGTCAGACTAGGCTGCCTGAACACCTGATTAAGGTACTTTTTGACTTATTTCCTGACCACTGGGCAGAAGCTTTGTAGGCACTGCAAAGATCATGTTCAAAACAGACGTTATTAAACTAGTTCTAAATCACTTTTGAAAGGTCTTGCAGAAGAATTTGTAGGTCCACTAAATGCACATGAAAACAATCACCCTGGGCACTTTCTATTTTTGCATATTCATTTTGCCTCGGTCATTCTTGCATACGTTTCATTACTGGGAAACTGTACACTAGTTCAGTCATTTCCTAACTGGGTATGGTCTCTCCAATTGCAGACACTTATGTTGCCCAGGCAGCTAGGAGAAGACGTGATCATTATTGCCATGAAGGTGTGCAGATGTGGCAAGGCAGAAGACCAGCTGAAAGTGTGCATGTCACCACACTTTGCAGGAGGTGACAATTCCTGACCACAAAGGTTGCATTCAGATTTTTCTCCTAAGGAGAAAACAACAGAAATCAAACCACTCATAGGGACACAATGCTGAAGAGGACAAAGAGCAAGCCTAAAAGAGTATAGCAGAGTGCAGTATAGCACTGAAAAGAATACAGTATTCATTCTTTGCTCTTGCCCCCCAGTGATTTTGCTGCCCTGCCCTCTGTACTTTATATTCTTTAGCCATTAAAGGAATTAAAAATTCAATAATGCACATTAAAAACTGCATCCTTGACCCGGAGGAATGGAAACAACTGTTAAGACTCTCTAAATTTTCTCAGAGAAAGCACACAAGAACATTTACAATCCTGCAATTCATCAAAAAGCAGCAAACTGTTTCCTATATATCTTTATTCTATGGATCTTCAAGGCTTGTGTTAGTTTTATGCAGAAGGTCAAATTAATTCCACGTGTACTTCAACACAGCAAGTGAAGTTTCATTGTGGCTTCATGTGGCCATATAGATTATCTAGACTATTCTTTAAAAACAACAAATTACCCTAGTTTAAAAGTATTTGTAATAAAACAAATAAGCTTTTCATCATGTTCCTTCCTGTGGCACATTAAAGCTGTGGATGTTGGTCTTTTATTACTACGTCTTAAACCTATGACAGGGTATTGGAAGTGTTTTGTGGCCTGTGGTTTGAGTGGGTGTTTGGAGTAGAAGTTCTGTGAATCCTTCAGGACTATCCTATCTTTTGCATGCCGTTGGAAAGGACTGGGCTTGGTAATCTAGGTGGTCTCTTCTGTCCTATGATCTTATCCTTATGTTTTTCAAACTTTTCACCATATACTGCACAATATACATCTTTTAGACTCTTGGACTAGGTTACTACTCTCAAACCACTGATGGAGAAAATGTAACTGTTTATTACAGAAAAAAAAATGTTTGAAGGGTCAAGGACTTGGACAGTATTCATTTACAACAGTGGGATATTAATCAGAAAAAAATAGATCTCACCATAGGTTAAAGAAACATCTTTCTCAGTTCTGTGACTTAAGCTGTATTTTGTTCCTGCGGAAACAAAGGTATTTTTCCATGTAAGGCAAGTAGTTACTACTGTATCTAGCATCTATTTGAAACTCTATCAGGCCATACTGATTTGTCTTTGTTAAATAGTAAGCCCTTTGGCTACAGCCTTATTTTCCCCACAGGTGTAAAAAATGCAAAATTGCAATTTATAGAACAAAAGATGACAGAATCCCATTTGTACAATACATCTAGATGCCAAAAGGTAATCTTATTACAAATAACACAATCTTCTCACAGCACTTGCTGGATTATTTTCCGGGTGGTCTAAAAAGTTGATTCAGAGAATAATGCCACAACAGCAACTTGTAGTTCCTAAGGCCAAATAGCCAGATGTGTCAATAATCAGTGCAAACTGGAAACAGATGTAGGTCCTTGTTGAATAATAAATGTAATGAAAATACTTCCTTAGCTCTCTCATGCTTTCACACACACAAGAATTTATGTCTTCCATATTTTTTTAATTGAATTTATTTGCCGCTTCATTTTTGTGTCACCAGGATCTCTTTCAAAATCTCAGTCACTCCACGATGAACTAATAAAGATTAGTATACCTACAGCAATTGCTTAATATCTTGTCAAATTGGTTATACCTGATCATTTTGTCAGCAAAATTCCATATCATTAAGATGAAAACTGTTGAAGGCAGATGTGAAGGCCAAGTCGGGGTACTCTCCCATACCTGCATAGTTTCTGCACGTGTATGAAAGTCGTCACTACAGTTGATAAAACGTTCAGACCACTGGCAAAATCTCTTATATGACTAAATAGACTTAAGTATTGAGTGAAAGTCAGAAGAATTTTTCAGGAATATTTCATGCTATCAGGATTTTTAATAAGGTCACAGGTCCAAACTTGATCTGTAACTTCAGTCCTTGCTTGCAAGTGATGACAGCTCAGTTATGTGAAAATCTGCTTTAAAACAGAATACCGTATTCAAAATTTAAAATAAATACTTTGTGAGCTAAGTATTCAGATACTATTTGCTTAGATTGTGATGTTCAGCACCAATGAGAAAAAACCCACATCAACTTCTTAAAATGGCAGGAGTCATATTTTTCTTACCTAAAACAGTCTGAAGAATTTTGAATGATATTGCACCCTAGATTAAAAAAACCTTCTTTATTATATAGAAAACACAGCATTAATGTCAGAACTGCAAAGCCTTTATGCAATGCTTATGTCTTTAGAGACTAACTGGAACTATCACCTTATGAAATTAAACAGGGAATTGGGAGAAAAAAAATGTTATCTGCCTTGTTCCCCAGGTGCCAGCATGCTCACTGGTCTTCACCAAACCTTCACCAGTCATACCAGTGATGTCTGCATATGAAAAGCGCAAAGAGTAGTGAGGAAGGGCTCAGCAGTGAGTCATGGACACAAACTGAACCAGGGAGAACATTTTACATGCAAACCCCCAGAATGGTATTGGGGAGCTCATCGCTTTTCCTAAATATGGGTATGGGAGGATAACCAATGCTGCAGAAAGAAGTGTTGCAAACAGGTTATGCTATTATTTTCCAAAGCGCTTTCATCCTTCAGGCTCTGGCTACGGTCCACAAGCGGACAGATTCAGTGGCAGTGCCAGTTTCGGGAATTCCCACCCCACCCAGCTCCAGCTATTCATTCCTCTCCCTCCTTCTCCTCATTCCTCCCAGTGCTGCAGTGCCAGGTCCTCTCCGCTTTACCAGCACAATTATTAGAAAGACTGGGCTGTGAACCCCATTTTATCAGAGATTTTCGTTAACCCAGACCATTTCAGCAATTCAGGACATGCGGTAGCTCCGAGAGCAGTTGAGTCAGCGCAAGTGATGGGGCTTCTGCTCTGGGATGAAAGCTAGGCAGGCAGGCAGGGAGAAGAAGGGCCAGACTTTTTAAGGTGGCATTGCCTCACAGCTCAGCTCAGAAACTGCAACTTCAGTAACAGCGTTTTGCCTTTCCGAGTTCATTGTTGATGAAATCCCAAGTGGGTCAAATAAACTGTGTGAAGGGTGTACTAATATTTATACATACACAAGTTTATCACCTTGCCATAGGAATGCCACTAACAGGCTATAGCCATACATCAGCTCCCATGTGTCTCCTTGGATGCTGACAACATGATAGAGAAAGAGAAGGTGGGCAGATTTAGGTAAACGAGAACAAAGCCGTGCTTGATTCTTGTGTTAAATTTATAGTCATTAAGTAACCATATCCATGGGCAATTAGTGATGCGTCTAAGTTAAAATATACCCCTTACCCTAGTTTCAAAATCTTTGAACTCAAAATCAAGTGCAACAGAGGGCTAGATTTGATCTAAAAACATTAATTGCCGTACAGTCATAGGGAAGACAAAAATAAGAAAGGTTGGTCACATTTACCAGATGACTGCAATCCGGAAAGAAGTGACAGTAAAAAGAACACAGAGGTCAATGTCCAGAACCACCTGAACATGATTCCCCACGCATGTTGTTGCAAAAGCAAATGAAGACATTACTCAGATACACAAGTAGATTTTTTTTAAGCTGGAGTTGGCTGGTAGCATTATTGGTGTTTGTGACATTGAAAAGTCACATTTCCTATATCTAGTTTTGCTGCCCTCACTGAAAAGCATGTTGAAAACTTAGTGAGAATTCATGCCACAGTGATCTGTGGTTTAGAAAATACTCCTTACAAAATCAGACGAAAGCCATGCCCACAATCTCATAGCACTGCTCAGTCTTTGCTGCACAGACATCAGGGCTGCTCTATAGCACAGCGAGGCTCAACCACCTGACATGAGCTTCCACTAGGTCTCTGATTAAAAATCTGAAGCTTACTATGAGCTATTGTGGAAGTAGCTGATTTAGAAATTTAGGTCCCTTTCAGAAGAAATCTGGGTGTAGGGTTTCCTAGGGATTGTGGTGTGTGGCTCCCAGCTCCTCACCCACTCTCTGACTTCCCAGCCCAGGAATGACCAGAGGTTCAGTTCTCTTCCAGCAGGGAAGACACATCAAATTCACTTTCCTGCAAGCTGGGTATATGTCATATTGGGAGGATGCTTTATGAGAAACTGCTGCATCTCACTGTGTCTATTAACTTGGCCAAGAGCTCCTGCTCCTGCATCACTCTGGAGTATAGACATAGCAATGCTGAGTCTGAGTAAATCCGAAAAACACCTTAAAGACAAGCCACAGCTGTTTGTTGCCTCTCTGTGAAACAATGTGTGCAATACCTCTCTGTTTCACAAGGTTATTAATGAGGATAAACACCTCAAAAGTTGTCAGACATAAAGACAGGACCATATAGGTACCTTATGGAAGCAGGTAGGTTATAGCAGTCATGTGATTGATAGAGAAATTAAGCTAGGCAGATTCTGAAGCTCAAAGAGACCATGACAGCTAGCATGACGCTCTTCATTACGTAGAGCTGAAAGTGCACTGAAAATTGTTATAACATATTACTAAAGCAAAGACATCCTTCAGAAAGACTTCCCACCTTGCTTTAGAACTGGGGATCTGGGGAACTTGTCTGATGCTTGTATAGTCTATTACCAATAAGGGTTAATGAGCCTTGTGAAAAACATCATCTTATTTTCTGCTTAAACTGTGTTGACTTAACTTAGAGCTATTAGATCATGTAACAGCTTTGATAGATTACAGAATTATTGCAACACTGGCTGGAGCAATGCCTAAATACCTTTGAAAAATAAGTCTAAGCTATGTGCCCAAGGAGGCTTGTTGGAAAAGGAACCTTGACTTCCCAAGTCCTGGACTGGCACTGAAATAATTTGCCTTTTTTTTCTACTAGCCCTATGAATGCAGAACACTCACCCGCCTTTTGGTAAGTAAAATAAATACACAATATTCAAAGTAATATAGAATAAGAAAAAATACACTATTTCTATGCACAAACAAGAACTAAAATTGCTGCTTATCAACCTGAAAACCCTTTGAACATAGGAGTTTCTTTCACTGTTATCTTGTGATAAACAACGGAAAAGAGGAAGTCTTTTCCAAGAGAAGATGACTCACAGAGAAGAGTCTTAGGAACTCACAACATTCAGTACAGCTGGCAGTGAATAAAAATCTCTTTTTACAATTTTTTTTTAGATCTTCCTTGTTTCAATAGTCACAAAGCAGACCACACTAGCCTGTTATTTCCACAGTGTCCTTCAACACATTATTTTCAGCATTCCATGCTGATTAGGAAGCTCACATTCTTAATGGTAGCAATAAAAACCCTAGTTTCATAGGAGAAGTTAATTTGCACTGAATTCCATTTTGCCATATTTGCACTACTTCTAGTATTTGAGATAGCTTAGATGTACACTACAATGTAAATGTATCAGAAGGGTTTGATATCGGACATTTCTATCCGAGTTGGTCATCCTCATCTTCTCTTAGCATCAACTAAGAAAAGTAAGGCAATATAAGTGAAAGATCAATCTCGTACTTCTGTAGATAGGTGAAACGGGCCAAAAGAATCATATTCCTTAGAAGTTCCTGTTTGTCTCCACTGACTACAAAGTGGCAACTAGCTCAGATATTGCTGTAACCTTGGCTGCCTAAGGACAAAGGTGAAACAAAGTTTGTAGGTAGAGGTAGTATCTTGTATTTGAACAAGTATTAGTGTTGGTAAAAGTAGCAAAACTTTTGGTCTTCTCAGTCTTTCTGATTTGAAAAGGCCTGGTATGTCTGCGGCTTTGTCTTCTTTTCCAAGCTATAACAATCGATCTAATAAAATTTCAACCTCTAACTGTAAGTCTGGCCTTAGCTCAGATGGAAACAGCTATATCAGAAACATCTCCGTTTGGTCAGATTAATCCACCTTGACACTGATGAATGCATTTGTCAAGCTGAACCTTTCTTCAGTATCCAGATGAGCAATAATTACTATTTTACTTGCAAATTAGACCTCTGAATTAAATACAGCCCACCGAGAACACTCATTCTCAAAGTTCTTGTTTACACTTCTCTTACAGTCCTGTACCTTGCTCACCTAGTTTAACTACCTAATAAATATCTTACTCTCATAAAAGTTAGATATTCAGCATTGGCATAATGCTTTATGGGTAGGGAGGCATGATCCAAACAAAAAACAAAATGAAAGAAAAAGGAAAAAAAAAAAAAGGAGAACAGCGTCAGAAAGGCGGATTGACTCATTGCTTCTGATGTTACTATCTCCAGAGACAAACTATTCAATCCAGAGAGACGTGGCATCACCCGATGTGTACTCTGGGCAAGCTATCAAGATACAACCCTTCCCACGTGTAGGCAATTATTCCTAAATCAGCAAGTATAATAATATCTATGGGCACAACTCTCATCTACATTTTTCACTCCTAGTACGTAATGTTCTCATATTTGTGTTTTCCCTTATTTGAACCTGGCAGTTGTTAACTTTTTTTTTTTCCTCCCCCCCCAAATATCAGGTCTTTCACTTTCTCGAGGATTATGGAACTATTAGTGAAATTGCTTCACTCTGGAAAATTTGAAACACTGTTCAGTCGTTGCTATGGCCCTGATGAATTAGTGGACTTCTTATTGCAAGCTGTACATTATCTCCACTGTGCTTTGCTAGCCATGTTAAGGAAAATCTTGCAGGGAAGATGGTAGTTGGGATATCCGATGGGAAGAAAAATAAAGAGAATTAAGAAAGCACGGTCTTCCCTCTTTTTCATGCTTTTCAGAATGAAAAGATAGGACATTTTTTACTAAAGAGCTAAGTGAAGAAACCATTAATCCCTCTGAAATCGCCTCACGCTTCTGTCAAAACAGGATTTATTAAGAGCCAGCTGAGGTATTTCTGCAAAGCATTGCATAGTACTACACAGACACATTCACTCCAGAGACTGGCAGCAGGATCCTCAGACAAGTGACACGGAATGATCGCATCTGCACTGCTCAAGTGTAGCCTCTGTCAAAGAAAGCTCTGCACTTCTGAGCTGATGTAGCATACAGCATTCTCATGGTGCTCCCATAGCCCTTAAATGCAGCTAGCATTCTATATACGTATTTATATACATATGTAGGTACAAAAATAGAGTGAATACATATGTATGCATATTTATAAGTAGCCAATATAATCTGAGCTCTGCTTGGTAATCCACTCATCTTTTGTTCTTTTAGCAAGTTATCAAAAATAGGTGTCGTATGTCCTGAGGCATGGTATGAGGGCACTGGGAGGAGTTTGAGACTGCAAAGCCTGCAGGGATGTTGTCAGAGGACTGTCTAAGGCAGAGGGAGACAAACCTGGTGCAGTCTCATCCTTACCACACCATACCGGCGTTTTGTTTCAGAGGAACTACTTGCCTCACTGCAGAGAATGGCCTGGCAGCAAATGAAGATTTGTGCAACCTGGACTGTGAAGGAATATGGACCCAGAAATGAACTGAAGACCTAAGTTATTTGATAGTGTAAATGTATCCGGAGGGATCTGAGACATGGTCTACACAGGTTTGACAAATAAGAGTATATGACCTTACGTAGTGATACCCGTAAATGTAAAATTTCCACTTACTAGAGCGATTGTAATTAAACTAAAGTAGATCCTTGCTGCTTTGAGAAGACAGGAAAGCTCTAAGACAAAGAGGCTCCTAAATAACGCTACTTAGACAAGCTTGACTTGCTGTTTTGGGGGGACAGAAACGCTCTAAGATACAGAGACTCCTAAACAATGTTATTTAGACAGCTCGGCCTTGGGAGGGCAGTTACACCAAGCTACAGAGATAAAGAGGCACCAAGAAGGCAACAAGACCAGAGCAAAACAACATGGAAGGACATGGTCTTAAAACTGAGTTTGCGCGGAAATAAAGGTCAACCAGCGGACACTGTGAGGAAGAGTGCAAGCCTTGATCTGAAGACCCCCAATGACCACTTGCGGATACTAACAGACATGCTTGAAAGACATTAACATATGCTAATTAATTCTCAAAAAAGTCATGAATATGCTATGCATTTCTCAGTAATTTAATGAATATGTATGTTGTGATTGTATTTAACCTGAAATGACAGTGTGTTTGGTGCACATGTTTGGAGGAGAGATCCCTCGTGTGCCTGGCTCAGTAATAAAGAATCCCTGCTTAATAGTCTGTCAACTATTGAGTCTTCAACCCTGGTTTTTCATGGCATCATTTCCAAGCATCTCCTTTTTCTGTCTTTCCTGATCTTGAAAATAATGCATGTAGAAACCACAGTGATGGGCAGTATAGGAATTCCAGAACTGGATTTCAAATACGGTTTCAATCTTAGTCTTCATCTGAGCCAAAGTAGGTGATTGCAACAGATAATGTTAGTTGCTCTAGAATTTTTGAATTGTGGAGAAACAGATTTAAATCGAACCATGAAATAGAATTTTTTTCAAGACATACATTATGCTAAAGGTTTCCAGAGGGTACTTCTTTCAAATGCTGTCTCATTTACAGTACCAACTCTACTCTGTTCAGCTAAAGAAAAGATTGGAGATGGCACCTATGTAACTTCACAGTCTTGTCCTAGTTGAGAAAACTTCAGGCGTGATTTTTCCTCATTTCAAAATTTCTCAGCAAAGTCAGATGAATAATCTGTCTTATTTTTTGTGGTTACTTGATAGCAGGTCTATTCCTGTCCTCATTGTCCCAAACACTCTCAGCATTCACATAAAGTCTGCTGACTCTGCTTTACAATGGCTAAAGTCATAGCTGTCTTGTTCCCCATTCCTACCGGGTTTCTACAGTGTCAACATTACATCTAGTCAGGAGGTTAAAACACTTCTCCTTGCTTTTTATGTTATAAAATAGGGGACTAGGCTGAAACAACTTGCTGAATATAGCATAGATATCTTTTAAAAGACCTGATCCAGTGGATTCCCCTGGATTTCTCAGGTTTTACATCACACAAAGGGAAGTTGTAAGCCTGATTTTAAAGGTTGTAGGCTGACTTCTGCAATAAACATGAATACTTCTTTTCTTTTCTTCATTATCTCGCCCAGTACTGATTATGTATATATCTGTTAAATAGCAGATTTTGAAAATGCCCTGGAAAACAGAAAATGACCATTCCTAAACATGATACGAAGTGCAGCTGCTTGACATTAGCCCACATTATGAAAATGTTGGCAAAATAACTCCTCCATGTTGTTATAACAAACAAAGAACTGGCTGGCAGATTTCATGTCCTACAGATAATTGTGCTGTCTTCATACCATTTGAATAGATTTTCAGTGAAGATACAAATTGAATATCATACTAAACCCAAAACTTTTCATGATTGTATTGTATAGTAAGTAATTGCACACTGGAATAGGTTAGAGAATTGCCAAATAATGTGACTAAACTTCAACTTCTCTTTTTGCAGACCAGACTGCAAATCACGTTATTTCTGATAATTCATGGGCCAAGAATGCATATATAGAGAGTCAATGAGTTTCATCCAATGAACAGTAAGTTGATCATGTGTCTGAATGTTTCATATCCCCCAAAGTTTGAATTTCAAATTTAGCTCAGAACAAAAATGCGTATCTCTGAGCCCATCCACAATACGATCAGTGCATCTTAGCATATATTACCATTTTTAACTCAGAGGTTTGGCTCTAGGAGCTAAAACACCATGGAAGTTATTTATGATTATTGCAATTCCTTCTCAGTTCTATTGGATCTTTTTTCCCCTTTTCTTTTTTTTTTTTTTAAATCTTTTTGGAATTTCACAAATGACCATGATGTCTATGTAAATTAAGGCTTGTTGCAAAAAAACCTGTGTTTTGGAATAACTGTCATTCCTTTAGAAGCTTTGGATTGAACTTCTATCACTCAAGACAGCATCTAATTTCAGTTTAATGAGATATACCCTAAAATTTCTATAAAGAACAGGAATTCTTCAATAGCAACAGAACATTCCTCAGTAATCACATTATCAGTTGTTCTGTTGAGGAATTTCAGGCAACATTTAGTCACATATTGAAAAATAACTCGCTCACTTTACTCTGTAATGCAGTGAGAAGTCTGGAAGGTGCCTCCATCAGAATTACGCTTAACAGCTGAATGTTAAAAAGCATTAGCAACCTAGCAAAGAGAGCTGACAGATTCATGTTATCAATGCTTCTCTCCTCCGGTGCCAACAAATATGTTAGCTGCAGAATTTTGCAACGCTGGGGAGAGACATATAGCTCGGTTTTATTTTTTCTTAATTTCTTTTTTTAAGCACAAGAAGCAATGGGTTGAGAAAGCTGTTTTATTTCAGTGGGCTGAACTCAGTATAAAGGAAATTACAGCTGGCATTATCAACAGGTATGAATTGCTCCACAGTTATTCTGCTGCTAAAGGCCTGAACCAAAGGAGAGTTCTTCACAAATTAGTTTCTTGATCCGTTGAAATTTTCTTCATACTTTTAAAAAATCCCCTTAGGGGTGAGGATGAAAACTTTAAATTTCATAAAATTTCTGAAAGAAAACAGAAGAACAATTAATTCAGACACTTTGACAGCTTTAGTTTGATAATAAGGAAACGTTCGCTTTAACATCCTATGTGACCAACATTATTTTTACTGTAGTCAGTATTTCTGAATAAAAAATGAAGAGAAGTGGAAAAGCAGAACTTTTTTTGTACGTTTCAACAATTCCAAACTTTGCTTCCCAAATGATTTTCAGTACTCTGAATATATCAAAACCAGCTATTCCTCATGAAAAGTTTCGGCTTTGAAGAACAGTCATTTTTTTTCAGTTAAAAACATTTCATGATAATTTAGTTCGATTCCAAAATCCATTGAAGTCATTACAAGCTTCCTTTGATTTCAGAAGTTTTTGGATCAGGTCCACAGATGGGGTTTATGCAAGCAGGGTAAAAGTAAAAAACACAATCATTCCACTGGTCCAGATTTCAAGCTCAGATCTACAGGCACAATTTCGTTGACTTCAGAGACAAATACATGTAAGGGCAATGTTTGGCCCTGAGACGTATTTTCAAAAGTAAGTTAAATAGAACCTGAGTGTTACAGCTGAGAAAACAGCTGATTTACTTTTTTATATTATTATTATTATTTATGACTTACACTTTAATGCTTGCCTACATTATTACATAAAATGAAGTTAACAGTCTACAGTGCAGATAATCTTTTTTTATTAATGTACAGATTTAAATATAAGCAATAAATTGATTTCTTGTTCTTGACAACAGCTCATTAGTCACCATGCAATCAGTTTCTGCATAAAATAAACTTAATAGAAAGGAATGTTTTAAATCTACACAATTTGGGCACATATTCCAAATAAATTATTTTATGACTAGCACACTCTTAATTGTCTTTTTCCTGCATTGACGAGGCTCAGCCCTCAGCTGTTCTTAGTTTGTTCAACGTGACGTCATCACTGTCCCAGTCCAGGAGCAGGACAGCCCTGAAAGCAGTTGATCTCACTCTGATCACCGGGGCTGTTTTTAAGCTCATGCCTTGCTGTGGCTTGGTGGCACTTTCTTTGGAGATGTAATAGAGCAGCATGCGATCTCTCCTGTCTTCTTGTAAATGCCATCGTCAAAGTCAGTAGAAAGGGGTTTAGAGCTTGTTACAGTGTCTTTCACCTTCTTAGGTCAATCTATCCTCAGTGAAATCTTCAAGGCTGTTTTCTACTTGCAAAGTAACATGAGCAAGCAACGAACGATGGAGCAAGTCATACAGGTTTGACATACCTGTGATCACATTGCATATAGGTATATGGAACAATCGACCTTACGCACGTGTACATCTATCTATTCATCTCCACTACGTCATATAGGTAATATGTCAACCTAAACTTAATTCAGAACTACTATTACATACACTACAAATTAAGTATGTGCATATATGCAATTATATCAAAAAGGAGAGATTTTGAGGGGACTGCATGTAACATTACGGCATATCATTAAAGAACACCAAATGTGTACTTGGATTTTAGATATACACTTTCGAAAGACAACTAGGTTTCCATATTTCCATTTTGACTCCCTTATATGCATATATACATATACACATACACGTGTATATATATAAACAATACTAAAAAAAGTTCTTGTGTGCCTGCAAATTTGTCACATTTATTCAGCTACAGCAGCTAGTTACCTCCACTGCAACACCTTAATTTACCTGCATGCACGAACATACACACAGGTACACACTAGAATCTTTTTTCCATTTTGAATAGCAACGTACGTTGCACACATATGACTTCAAAACTCAATGTAAAAGTCATTTAACTTGTACCTGAATTTTATTTCTTCTGATAATACTTATTCCACTCCATGATCTGTAGCCAGATATTTCACAAGTAAGTACCTAGGCATGGATTAATCTTATTTAACATCAAATGTCTAAAAGTTGAGAAGCCTTTCAGGCTCTGTCTTCCACAAACGGCAGAAGACAGGCAAATCATCCCTATGTAAGACAGGAATCTAAGACAGGTAGATGAATCACCAGCTGAACATGCTTATTTCTCTCCACTAAAGGACAAAACAAGTAGATTACATATAGACAATTAAATATTAGCCTTCTAAAGTCAGCAGCACTGAATCACATGCCGGGAGGTATGCATGGAAAGGCAGAGGAAGGTAGCTCAGTACCGAAACTGAATGGCTTTAACACACTGGTCTCCTTGCATGCACCTACAGTTTGGACGCAGTCTGGTCTTTCGCTGGTGGGCGGTGAGGGAAGCGATGTCCACAAAGTTTCAAGTGTGGCTAACGTCTTTGTTCAGATGACCTAAATGTTAGCTCTGCACTTTCAGCAAAACAGGTACATGCAGGTCATCATGCTACTAGGCAACAGTGCATAGCTGCTCCAAGGGCTAAGCTGTGGTTTGCCACGGGCTCCCCGCATGAAGCAGGGCTTGGCTGAGCAGCCTCAGGCGCACGCCATGGAGCTGCTTGGTGACGGGATGACCCACGAGATCAAAATATGCTCCTCTTCAGTACCCTTGTTGTGGAGGATGACGACGAGGATTAACCTTGCAGTGACCCTGTACCCTGTATAATGTATGTTTCCTGGTTAGAGGCTCTGTCTCCTTTTCTTTCCCCCTCATTTCTCCCCTGCAGGAAGCAGGAGAGGGAGTAATATTTCTGTGTGTTTCATTCCTAACAACACTGCTAGTGCTTACCCCCAAGCTCCTCCCCTGAAAAGCATATGGAATAATGATATTCATGAGCATGACACATTTTCTTCTTTCTGCAAGGAGTTCCAGATAATATAGAGGTGAGAAGGGTGCATAAAAATGGACTGAGACATTAAAATTGTGGCATAAGGAATACGAAGCCACTCCCTCTATGATGTGCCATATCATAATGCTACTGCCTGGAAACCCAGCTTCATTCGTTCCTATTATGCAAACTGATCTCTCTGAAATGACTGAAGCCCAGTTTCAAAGTATTGCTATAGTTCCTGAAATCATACTTGGAATATAAGACTACAAAAGCTTCTCGCTTCTATAACTGTAAAAACTTTGCATGTCCAATAAAAAGCTGTAATTCACTCTTTGAGATTCAGGAATGCCATAAAACTCCAGAGTTGTGTTAACATAATTAATCACAAGAGCCACATTTTTTTTATTTGTGTTATCATGATCTTTGTCTGCTGTTTTGCCATTCACATTTAAAACATTTCTACCTTGAGATGCTCTCTAGGACATGTTATCTTAGTCTTGTCAGAGTTTATTTAATGTCAGTCAAAGTTTACACTTTCTATCAAAACTAAACAGTCGTTGTGGGGTTGGAGTAAAAATTGGCGTGACCATGTAAACTATTGGTGAATAGGTGCTCCTAAATATTCAGGAGTCAAGCACCTGACACCACATTTCCAGGTTACCACATCAGACACCCTTCTCTGTTTCTGCTCCTACCTGTTTGGAGTAACGCATCTCAGCTTCAAAGACAATTAAGTGCAGGTGCAATGGGACATTATTTCCCAAATGATAAACAGAAATACGTGCTACACAGCTTGATCTCATCTAATTTTAGTAAATAAAACATTTAAGTTAAGAATATGTTTCCTCCTCCACATCTCTATGGAAAGAGAGAAAGAGGCTTTTCCTTAGGGTAATTCATCCATGCAATTGCTTTTAGCAAATGCCACTCAGTCTTGATATCCAGACCCTTGTGAATCAAGCCTTAATACAACTCAGCTGAACTTTTCAACAGCTTTGCCACTCTTCAGGTAGAGTTGGTATCACTCAGGTATTTTGGCAAGATGCTGGGAAAGAACCAGTTCAGGTGAGCCAGGTGGGAGGCTGCTGCTGAGCCTCTTGGTCTCCAAAAGTGACTGCTGCCTGATTTTCTCTATGAGGCATTAGGGCAGCATGGCCTGCTCCATTTATCCAAAATATTGTGTTTACCTGTTCCCAGTCAGCTGTAGGTAGACAGGATAGCTCTGCTGGCTGTGAGCTTCCTCCACCCCACACTGTGCCAAGAGGCACCAGGAGAGTAAGCTGCTTTTGCCCTCAACCCCCACTTCTCTCACATAGGGTTGGGCATTGTCTGGTCATAATATAGACTTCAGCTAACTTGTCTTTGAAGTGGGAAGTTGAGTCACACCGTCTGTGAAATCCTCGTTTTTCATTGTTATGAAAATGCATCCCAGTGTCAGGGTATTCCTTTGTTTATTCACTGTTTTGCAATGGCCATACAGGGGTGGATGCCAATCACAAAGCGATCTCTGAGAGGCAGACAAACGCAATAGGTGAGACTGGTCAGGAGGTATAGACTAGACACCTCCCTCAGAAAGGGCCAGTGTATTGCCAGTATGACTGGAAGCCCTTGGAGGCTTCAGAAATGCATGCTTCAGTATCCTGGCTTATGAGTTAGTTATATGGGAAAACAATACATGGTTTTACTATGTCCAGCAACACAGCTCCTGCCTCAAGCAGAATTAGATCAGCTTGCTTTTTGAAAATAACGAGGGAAAACGCTTTGAACTACGAGATTGATTCATGCATTTGCAGTTACATAAAATGTATGTTTTTGCCAGAGTATCTCATTATGCAGCCACTGTTTTGGCATGCCAATGTGATGAGCATGCCAGTTAACCACATAATGATGAAGAGGATGCAAACAGGACTGTCTCTTGTGTCTCTTGTACCATTTACTTCTTTTAGACTAGCAAGGAAAAGGCCACCTCCACCGTAGTATATGTAACTTTTGGAATTAAATCAGGATTTCATGCATAACTTCTTGCAGATACTGTCAGTGAACAATTCTGTTAATAAATTGTTTCCTTTCCTGGCAGTAAATCATTGTCTATGTCAATTATTATTAATTGTGTGTCTGAAATTAAGATTTCAGTAACTTTTTAATGCAAATACCTCCATCAAGTTACTACATTGTCAAAATCTTACACTGAAAGAAATTCTTCTTTTCTCTTTCTTTATGAGAACTACACAAGGCTACTGAAAAAGTGACTGACATACCTTAATGGTGGCCAAAGCTCCCTTTTACCTAGAGCAGCTACATTTGAGTTATACTGAGTTCACATTTTCAAGCCTTTCTGCAATAGCACTTAATTTGAAACAATAGCTGTGATTCTTGTGTAAGTAAAACACTTCAGGGAGCTGAAGTTTGAAGAAAAATATTGACTATCATGAGAGTTCATAATAAAATCTTGAGCAACAAAGAGTCATTTTCAGAAAAGAAGGGAGTAAATAGTCTTTAATATAAGAGAATACAGACCTGGATCTTCTCTTAGTTACACTATTTCTATATGGTTAAATCCCCAAGTTACTTCCAATTTTAACTTAGAACTGACACTAAAGGTCTGTATGCATGATGCAATGGAGTGTTATGTAAAGATGCTCTGATCCTCTCCAAGCTCACTCTAGAACTGGAAAATATATACTAATAAAGCAATGCAGCCCTGCTTATAAGCTAATAATATTTCTTTAGAGGCAGGCTGAATTAATATAGGTGCCTGTTCCTATTGTCTATGCTAGTTCACTTAGGTAGCTATTAGGTCTCAGGGGTACATGTTCTCAAGATCTCAAGACATGACACTTGGTGGGAACTGCATCTCTGAAATGCAGTCATTGACCATTAGAGATACACCTGAAAAGTAACTAGAATGGATTCTTGATTAACTTGCAATATTATATTTTTAAGTATAGAAAAAAAAACATTATGATTTGGTGGCTAGAAATATACAAATTGTATTATTTAGAAAATTATATTTATAAAATATTAGCATTAAACGCTATGTGGTGCTCTGTTTGTTGTGTTTTGTGGTGTTACAGAAATAATCATAGCTATATTTATGTAGCAGTTCCTCCATGTATATATAAGGCAATGAGCTTTCGTAAAACTTTTGAACAGAGAAAATGTCAAAATTGGGAATGAAATATACTAGACATTAATACCTTGAGTTATTAAACTAGAAATAAATTTTATACTTTTCTCAGGAGGATGAAAAAATTTGAATTTGTTTGAAACAACACCCTCATTATGTCCCAGAGGTTCAAAATTGGTCCAAGTACGGGCTCCATCACAGTCCTGTGAGCATCCATACTGTTTTCTGTCTTAAGATACACACCAGTTTGGTTTTGGAGCAGGACAGTAACCTGCCAGAAGGAGCCTGGACATGGTTTAGAGGATAGCATAGGCCAAAGACTATTCCCTTAAGGAAACTGTGGATGCAGTTACACTGTTTTGGGGATGGAGGAGCTTTAAGCTATGTGCTTGTGAGCCACATCTTGCCAGTTGCCCTCAGGACCAGAGAACAGTCCCGTCTCATCTACCTGTACACAGACACAGCCATTGGGCCTCTAATCATATGAGATGCCCTGGGGTGTTCAAAATATCTGCATGTGACTACAAATGCCCCACCTGCGAGCAGCCAGACTGAGCTACCTTGGCTATAATGGGAACTTAACCACCAAGGTTCCACGTAAACATCTGTGTGAAGACATCTGCCTTCAGTAATCTGAGTCTGTGACAAGAATCCTGCCCATGGGACTCAAATGAACCTCTTAAACATTGATATTTAGCACCGTTCAAACACAGTGTGTTATCCTGCCTGATCAACAGCTACTATTGCAGCAAGGCACAGGTATCTCATACCTGCTAGTGCCATGCAGGTGTCTTAGATATCCAGACGCCTTAGTTATTTGAGTCTGTGTCAGATAGCACTAGGCAACAGAATCCTACGTACAGTGATCAAATTTTGAGTCAACTTCTAAAATAAATCACCTGCATGAGATTGTTGGCTCAACGTGCTGGGGTAAAACATTTCAGCTCCAAATCTGCAGAGACCTCCTTATGATGCAAAACATTCTTTGCATCATGAGCACGAGGCTTTCTGAGATAGCAAAGTTTTGTACTATAAATGACACTGCTGTCTGCCCACAGAACGATGGTTGCACTGAGGTTGAAGAAAGACCTTTCATTGTGTTCCTAAGTGATAAAACCCATACTGACTATGGACTGTGGTTTAAAAGAACTAGAAAAGGTCAGTCAAGGCTTACCATCTGTGTGGCTCAAACTGTTTAAATACAATCGCAATATTGATATTAGTCTAACCTCTGTTATGCCTCTCTCCGCCATCTGCATAGCTGGGAGAACAGGTTTTCTTTATATTCACCATGACGGACTGTGTGATAGATTGAAGGAAATCATGTTTATATAAATACATTGTGTGTATATAATACATATAAAATAACTTGAACAACTTGTCTGAACACCAGGTATTCAGGAAAGGACAGTAAGTCACCTCTGTTATCAAAATGCAAACAGAAATTTGTCCAGCCAGATCCTTTCTGAAACAGGTGGCATGCAACACTATGTTTGAAGGTTATGCATTTACGTCAAACTTGGCTACATTAACTGGTAAGAATAGAAAAGTCTATGTAATCTATATAATCAAGAAGCTCAAGTAATAATGTTGAACTTCTTTACTGATACAGTAAGAAATTGTTAGGAAAAGGAGAGGTAATAATTTTATGGCTGGTGTTGAAATGGAGACAAAATATTGTCTATGTGTTACCAAAAAACATGCCTTTATGTGTGGAATGGTAATGAATGAGTTCATACATTCACTTCAGCAACTGTCAAGCATATAAACACCTAGGGAGATATAAATAAAAGAGAGCACCTCGCTGGCACTGGAAAGTGTGTCTCAGAAAGAGATGCTGAGGGAAGCTAATCAGTGTCGGAACACAAGCTCTGTGTCACCAGGGCTGCGTGGAACTTCAAGGGCAGTCTTTTGCCTGGGCAACATCATTTTGGAGTTAAAGTGCTATTTTAAGATACTTGCTGCTGGCCTTTTTCTCAAAGATGGCATTGTAGGGTGAAGAAGGCATCTGAGAACTGAAGTGTCTTCCTTTGTCATTTGGCAAAATACTTCAGACCAATGCCACAAGCTGCTGAGGTCATTACAGACTTTCGATTGACTCCAACAGTCTCTGAATCAGAGATGTCATTTAAGAACAGTGAGAAAGAGGGCAATTTGTGCTAGGCACTTAGTGACATGGCATGATAAAGCAGCAGAAGAAATGAGGAGACATAGATGATGCTCATTTCAAATTGCAGGAGAATTTTAAGGAGGAAAGGCTACATGTAACCCTCAAACTGGAAGTTCACAAGAGCCACAGCTCTGAAAAGCACTATGGGATTGACTGTTCACCCCAAAAGCGGCAATTTGACAGCAAATGCACCCTCATGAGCCTGCCAAACACCAGCCTGGTTCTGACTCAGAACGAAAAATACAGCCTAGTGAGTCACCATCATAATTTCCTTCTGCACAGTTCATTTCCTGAAGAGTTTCCCATCTACTCTTGCTTTCTGTAAGATCTAGTAATGGCATGGCTGAAGATCAGCATATGAAATTTCACACGGACAGAATAGTAAGAGCAAGAATGGTTCTTCTCAGAGCATGTATGGTGAGTTCTCTTTACCTGTATTTTAGAGGAGTGGCAGTAGAAAAGGCAAGTCAATTTATAAGTTAGGTCTGTTTTCCCAGTGTCGTTTTTCAAGTGAATCATCGCATTGAGTTGATTGCATTTTCTAATTTAAAATGTTTAAACATGCAGAAAAATGTACTTTTTCTCTATCTTATCATGTACATCATCAGCACAATACCACCCTCTTCCACTAAAAATATTCTCCGCCATGCCAACTGTGAACATGCCCCAGGCTTATTTCTTAAGAAACATTAAACATTACCTCATATAGTGCATTGAAAATACGTCCAATAACAACGCAACGTCTAAGAAAAATGCAGAAACCATTATTTGCTGTCAGTGAGGTTAGCAACTAATTTTCATCTTAGTCTGGAGAAAAAAAAAGGACGGTTTTCACTTTACTTTTTGATTTCCTGATGCAGATTGCACCATTTAAACTTCAAGTTCATTTCGGCAGGCTTACAAGTGAGACCAGACTGGTCAAGTAAGTTGATTTTATTGTATGTCGTTGTCAACACTTAGATTTCAAACTCTTAAGGCAAACAACAGATAATAAAATCAAAGGTTCACCATGCAATTATTATTCATTAGAGCTGACGAAGCTCTCACAAAGTCAAGAAATGATGAAGACTATGGAAAATTTCAGTGAGTAGGATTTCCCTTTGGCAAGCCAAAGTCATTACTTACTCTGCAGTAACCACAGCTGTTTCAGATGCATTGTCCATTTGCACTTCACTCTTGGCAGGCCTGAATTTCACATACTTACTTACACTTGGATTATTTTGGTCAGGCTCATCCACTGAGCCTGCACCTGCACCTGCACCCTAAAGCTCCTTCACCCAGTAGACCAAGACTAAATTTTTTTTTTGCCGTTACAGAATTCAGGTGTTATAAAACTCCATGGCAGTGAGAAGGAGAGCTGGTTGGGCAACATCTCAGAGAATCCTCACAGTTACTGCAACCATTTTATTCTGCCAAAGGGAAATCCTAGTAATGGAAATTTCCATAGCTGACATCCTTTCTTGACATCCTTATGCTTTTTGCTGCCATGACTCACAAGCAATGACCTGATATGTAGGAGGCGAGAGTACTTGGAGACTACCTTAAATAATGGCTATGGGACAGCTCTGTGAATGCAAGCTTCAGATTTTAATTTTTCAACCAAATAATAATGTGTAAATCTATGGCCTGATCTCCAGTCTTCTGTAGATTTTAGAGAGAGGCACACTTCTCAGGGAAGCCACAGAGGCTGCCGGCACTCTGGTGGTGGCATGATCTCTAGCCTGAATTGGTAGATCTAATCTGCTTAGCTCATAACAAACTTAATGCAATTAGACACCCACCTAAATAGCCTCTGGCTAACTGTCTGACTTTCCGTCCTATCTGTGAAACTGGCAAACAATATCAGGGAAACCGAAAACTTTGGTCTTATCCTGATTTTAGGAAGAGCTCTGTGTACATCCAGAATATGCAATCTGGCTTCATTTTGTCAGAGGCAGGTTTTGAAAAAGTAATAATCAAATAAGTAATCTGGTGCAAAAGTAAGGAGGAGACCATGGTATGTGAAAGCTCTAACATGAGACATAAACATGACTCTGTCCCCATGGAATTCAGTTGCCTTACTGTGCCAGCATTTACCTATTTCATGGGCAAAGAAAAAGATAAAAATGCATGGGTTTCATAATAGTTTCTTAACAGTATCTGCTTTAGAGGTTAGTATTACATTCGTCAGCATCCAACACACACTTCTCACCAGCTTCAGTAATCATTTGTTAATCAGCTTAGCCAGGTGAACTAACTGTAGTATGAGAGGATATCCAGTGGTACATGAGACAGGGTTCTCTCTGTGTCATCAGCAGGAATTCCTCAGTATCTCTACCTGAAGAAAACAGTCCTGAGATATTTGCTACTTGTCTCGCCAAAATGAGGGTTTCAGGAATTCAAATTTCTTTTGAGGCTAACCAAAGGATGGTTTAGGGGTTCATGGGACACACCTGCCAAAGGCATTCTCTCAAAAGACAGCTGTGGCCCAACAGGTCAAGTAGTGTAGGGTGCCTTATGGCCATGTGGGCTTGGACCTCCTTTCTGTCAAGTGGGAACACCACAGCTCCCTCGGAGCCCTAAGGCGTACTGTCTTGGTTTACTCCCAGCCAGAAACTAAGCAGCACAGGTCCACTCATTCACTGCCCCTGGGTGGGATGGGGGAGAGAATCGGAAGAGTAAAAGTGAGAAAACTCATGGATTGAGATAAAGACAGTTTAATAGATAAAGCAAAAGCCGCACATGCAAGCAAAACAAAACAAGGAATTCATTCCCTATTTCCCATCAGCAGGAAGGTGTTCAGCCATCTCCAGCAAAGCAGGGTTCCATCACACCTAAAAGCTACTTGGGAAGACAAACGCCATCACGCTGAACATCCTCTCCTTCCTTCTTCTTCCCCCAGCTTTTATTGCTGAGCATGATGTCCTATGGTATGCAATACTTTCAGTCAGTTGGAGTCAGCTGTCCTCGCTGTGTCCTCTCCCAACTTCTAGTGCCCTGCTCCCAGCCTACTCGCTGGTGGGGTGGTGTGAGAAGCAAAAAAACCCCTTGACTCTGTGTAAGCTCTGCTCAGCAATAAAGGAAACATCCCTGTGCTACCAACACTGTTTTCAGCACAAACCCAAAACATAGACCCATCCTAGCTACTACGAAGAAAAATGACTCTATCCCGGCCAAAACCAGCATACATACTAATAATTTTTGTGTGCATTTTTCCAGTGCAACATGTCTGATGCAAGGACTGCATTACATCCAGTAGAATGGTGCTTTCTGGGGGTGTGTGTTACGTGTCTTGCAGTATGGCCAATATTCACTTGGGGATGCTTGGGGCATAGTTTTGGAGAACTGGAGGACAGAGGGAAACAAATTTGGTGGAGATGCATCCACACTGACATCAGTGAACTATCCCCAGAACTGATTATCTTTTCAGAGGAAATAAGTTGGTTCAGTCCAGAAGAGATATTGAAAGTGAATTAACAAATATCTGACATGACCAGCCTGGGGAAAAAAAATGGAAGGTATGTTATTTGGCAGTGCAGGCATACCAATGGGGTCATCATTATGCAGATGCTCCTCGTTCTTCCCTTCTTGACTCGAGTTGCTGTTTACCACAAGAGAGCTCCTTTTCTAAACTTCATGATCACCCCAGTGTTGATGGCCTAGCTCTGAAATTTTAATTGCATGTGGCTTAGTAGCAAAGGGCTATGGCAGCACTTCACCCTTTTCTGTGGTCTACAAGTATTGCCATCAAAACCAGGAATTAGTTGAGTGAACTGGGAATATTTCACTGTCATGTTTACAAGAAGATAAATGTTTCTTTCACAGAGGAGATAACCTCAGCAGGCTGAATTAGGTGCTCCTTTCAGCACTGAGGAAAGGCTCATTACTGTAGCCGCATACCACAGGCTGCGTACGACAGAAGAGGCAAGTGCGGCTCAGCAAGTATAGCTATACGACCCAGCACTGCAGAGGATGCAAGTGTGAAAGTCTGCCTGCGGATCAAACTTTTCTGTTAGCAGTCCTAAGCGATGTGTTATCAATGCTCCTCTACAAAAAAGCCTGCTCTAGGGGAAGGCTGACACTGCTGCTGTGACTGTTTTTACCTACAGCTGTCCTTCCAAGTATGAGCCATGAGACACCTTTTGAGAATTACATGAAGCCTCTCCCTTCCAGAAGCCAAGGAATGCAATCCACCCTTTCAGTCCCTTGAGGAAAAATGATTTTTCCAACCACGGTCAGGACATTGTGTGAAGGAGGACTTGGCTGTTTTTCCGGTGCCCTGAAACCTGTTTAATAGAAGGCACACAGCAGCCTGGTCTGAGCCAAAGCTCACATCAAGACTCCTAAAAAGGACTGGGTCTGTGGCAATCTTTGGAGTGGAACATGGACTTCAGCACTTCTAAACTGAAAGAAAATGTTTGCAGCAATATTCTTCAGCTTCCTATGATCTTTCAGGGAAGGAATGGTAGGTGGAACATTCCTTTGGAACATGCCTCTCTGGAAGGCCAAAAAGTGCTTCCGTGGACCAGTGTTTTAGCAACACTGAAAGGCAAGAAAGGCAGTTCTTGAAATCAGAATACTTTTCTGAGTTATAGAACAGTCCTCAGAACTGGAAAAAACATTTCCCTGACCTAACATTACAAAAACTGCTTTTGCTGTTTTTGAAGCAATGAACAGAATGCTATGCACTAGCACTATCTGTAACTAAACCAACACATAAATAAATATTTACTAAAAAAAGTGGTTTCCTGCTGCTCAGAGAAGAGGATTCTGTCAAGGGCTTCTATATGGCAATCACAGAGTCATAGGCAAGACTCAAGGGAAAGTTGTTCCTGCTCCACCTCTCGTAACTTTCAGTTAGGTATAAAGGCAGTCAGAGTGCAGATGTAGTTTTAAAGGCCAACAATGACAGTGGGAGGTGAAGTTCACTCGTTCTGGTGACAGGCCCGCCAGAATTAGAACATACATGTATCAGTGGAGATCTTCCTTATTAACACCAAGGTTGTCACAATGTTTATAAGGTAGCATATTCTAATGTCTGCTTTAAAGTAAAAGTTGATCATGATGTCATGGAGTTCTGTCACTGGAAAAAAAATAGTATCCAAGGTATGTAAATGCAGGTAAATATGTAAATTTAACTTTACAGTGGATTGGCTCCTGATCTACCTAATGGTACAGACTTCATATTGGAATATTAATATTTCTTTATAAATAAAATAACATCAAAAATATTTTTAAAAAAGACCTGATATTTGAGTGTTCTAAATTCGTAATTTACAGAATCACAGAATGTTTGGGGTTGGAAGGGACTTCCATGGGTCATCTAGTCCAAACCCCCCTGCCGAAGCAGGGTCACCTACAGCAGGCTGCACAGCACCTTGTCCAGGTGGGTCTTGAATATCTCCAGAGAAGGAGAATCCACAACCTCCTTGGGCAGCCTGTTCCAGTGCTCCTTCACCCTCAGAGGGAAGAAGTTCTTCCTCATGTTCAGACGGAACTTCCTGTGCTTCAGTTTGTGCCCGTTGTCCCTTCTCCTGTCGCTGGGCACCACTGAAAAGAGTCTGGCCCCATCCTCCTGACACCCACCCTTCAGATATTTATAGGCATTTATAAGGTCCCCTCGCAGCCTTCTCTTCTTCAGGCTGAACAAGCCCAGCTCCCTCAGCCTCTCCTCGTAGGAGAGATGTTCCAGTCCCCCCTTCATCCTCATAGCCCTCTGCTGGACTCTCTCCAGTAGCTCCTCATCTTTCTTGAACTGGGGAGCCCAGAACTGGACACCGTACTCCAGATGGATTTAGTGCTTCTGGTTCTTGAAGCAGAAGTTATAAAGTTCTATGTTTCTTACATGATGTGGGCAGAAGTTAGGTACCTAGTAATTGCATATGCAGCAGCCACCAATATGACAAACAATACTTCAAACATTAAAAAGAGCAAGGATACTTAACTAACCTAAGCAGGTTGGATGTCCGTTTGAAATTCCTCCATAGCCACTGACTCCATAGGCATCTGACTATACAAGAAATTTAAGCCCTTGCTTTGGATTAAGGTCCAGTGTTTGGGATTAGGTGGACAGGACCACAATGCAGAAACCTTGTATAGCTCTCTCTGAATCTGATTCTCCGATGAAAAAGGTAGGACCAAGACACATAATTCATCTATTTGCAACTGAAGAATTAGATTTTTTTTTTAGTGGATGACTAATAGTAGCAATGTACACAACATTTAGAACATCCATCATACTTCCAGTTCCAACATCTGTATTTATTATATATTCTTCTTTATGTTCTTTACTCTTTATTGTAACTACAGAACAAAGGATTCTTCCCATTGAAGAATGGTTAATAAAGAACAGAAATTATACAGATGTCTATAAATGTGAGTTAGGGAAGCACTATTCCCACAAAATTCACAAAACAGAGGCCACCTAATTAAGCTGCTAGTAGAGGGGTCATAGAACTTTTTCATGCAAAGCCTGACTCCATATTCCGTGTACATAATGCAGAGGAACAAAAGCATGAATGGGTTAAAAGTGGAATTAGACAAATATGGCAAAAGAGTTCATCAGTGACTGTTAAGCACAATGATTTGGATACAATCCCAAACTCTTCTGGTCATAGAAATGCAGAAAACTATGTTGAGAATAGATACCCTACTCATTTATAGAAACTTGTTCTAAGCAACTGCTCCTGGGTGGTATCAAAGACAGAGATACGGGGATATTTTTCTTACTTGGCCTAGCATTTCTCATGCTTTTAGGCCCCTGAGGCCACAGACTAAGGTGGATGTGGAAGGAAGGTGTTTATATCTGCACAAACAAATTATATAGGAAGTTTCCTTGTGTTACTTCTTTTCTGCACTCTTTTAACGGCTTCTTGCACCCTACATACCTCCCCGATAACCTGCATAACTTCAAACTATTCAACGTTTTTGACAGGCACTCCAAGGGTTCTTAGCTGTTGCCTCTAGTTGTGTCACTTAGTCACAGCTGGGAAAATTGTTTTGCCTTGTGACTCTGTGTTCCTGGGCCGCTATCACGTCAGGGGTGTGTTTATGCTGTCAAAATCTCCTCCCCATAGAAGTTGTCTGTTGTCCCCATTTTCGTTGTTTCTAAAACAGCTAGCTGGAGTTTCTGGTCAATATATTTCTGTTGTTTTCCAGCAAGTTTCCTACCAAGGAACCCACTGCTAAAGGAAAGAGTTACAATATCAGCTTAGGAAAGGGAAAATCTTCAAAGGGCAGAGGTACATCCAAGACACCTCCTAGCAAAACTCTGGATTCTAGCTCTAGGCTCCTTCCATGCGAATAATCAATGGGAATATTTGATGTAGCTCATTCAGACGTAGGCAAATACAAGCTATTTCACTCACTGTTCATCTGCTTGCTGATCCTGGGTTCTGGGAGAGATGTGAAAAATCGAATCTCACATTTTATCTTTAAGTAGGATAGGGAATGCCAAGCTCTGAGAAAAATTGTGGGGGGGCTTTTGGGAAGGATTGCTTTTTAATGAACATGTAAAACCTCATCTACTGCCAAATATGCTGCAAACACAGAAGAGCAAATTAAAATTTCTGAAAGAAAACAGTATGAAATTTCTAACAAGTAGAATTAAAATGAGCAGAAAGTCCTGTGGGAATCTTCTGAGGGAACATGGAGACATGGCTTCTGCAGAAGAAATGTTCACAGTCGATGACAGAAGCAGTTGATTACAGTACTAGACTGGAGGAATAGTTATATTTACTGTTTGGCTAACTATTATTGTTTGGCTAACTACAGACAGTACGTTCTGTCTATCCATATGCTTTCTTGTCTTGTCAGGATTCCCTGATCTTGTATTGATTACACACAGCTGACAAAAAAGGTTGTTTGATAGAAATACTGTGACTAATTATTTTCTCTAGCCTTTGGATTTCTTATATATTTTCTTTTTAATGTTATTTACCCCATATTTTTAAAATGTGTTTCCTTTTCTTATAAAAACTGTTGATAGGAAACATGTTTTTCCTAGCTTTATGTGAAATGAAAAGATATGAGAGGAAAGGCTCTATTATATATTGTACCAAACAAACACATACAAGCTTTATAAAGCTTAAAACTCATTGATAGTGAATAACATCAGCGCTCTAATCTAGTCGTATGTTTTAAAGTGAGCTCATATGTATGGAATTGTAAAGTTAATAATAAATAACCAATGGTAAAATTATTTATAATATTGAAGTGGATGCATAGGCACAAATGCACAGAGCTGAGCAGGGCTTGCTGTACTTCAGTTATGAAGACAACGATGGAGCTCAAGAGTTTGTTCTTCACTTTTTCCTCACCTCTCACAACTACTCACTCATTCAGTCATCAGAGGTAGTACATGGAGATGTCACGCAGGGTGAAAATATCAATAAAAATTGCAGTGAAATAATACCTTTTCTGTGTTACTAACCAAGGGTCAGACTGAGACCTGAGAGATAGTGAACAGATTGGGAGATAAGGGACTGTTCAGTGACAGCAAAAGCATCAGATTTTGGACCTCGGAGCAAGATTCCTCAAGTGAAGACCTGGAGGCCAAATGCAGCTCATGATGCCCAGCCAAAGCTCCTGACGAATGAGCCTGCCTGGGGAGCGGCCTCAAATCCAGACAGGCTGAGTGATAAGAGCCCTGGGATCTTACTCACACATATGCAAGAGGCGGGGAGAAGTAGCTGCAAGTAGCAGGTACAAGGGTATAGGCACATCCTATTCCTCCTGTTCAAGTGCCCTTCTAAGCATACTCCTACTTGGGTTTTGATCTCTCTGCTCTTCTTTGTAATTTTTTGCCTCCTTTCAAAAAGGAGTATACATTTCTATTTTTTTGTTCCAAACTACTCCTTTCTCAATAGAATGTTAAAAGAAAATTCCTTGAAGATGTTTAAATAGTCCTTCACCTCATTTTTTTCAAATGAAACCAAAATTTTGGGGTCTAAAGTATGTTGGTGAAGTTAATTCTCCATGCATCTGTCATTTCTGCTTCTTTTCTTAAGCTGGTCCATCTAAAGAAGTGCATTGGCTTGAATTATAAAAACGACATAAAATTTTGCACACAAAAGCTTCAAACATAGTTCCATGTTTGTCAGCTGGTGAATACATTTTAATGATTGTTATTAAAAGTGGAAACACAAGTCTGGAACAGTCAATAGGGCAAGTGTACATGGCACATTAGTATAACATATCTTTTACTAACTAAAATAGGATTATCTGCAATACCTGTTTACCTGTGATAAGTCACAATGGGTACTTTTACACAGACAAACTGCTAGTGAACTTCTTCACCAGACTCTTGATGGTCACACTGCTTGAATCTTAGCTTACTCCTTGGCCCTATCCTTACAATTGTCCCTCCATGCAGTCTCTGGGATGAGTCTGCTGTAAAAAGGACTGGCGTTAGGCCAGCTTGATGCAAGCCAGCCAGCGCTGCTTGGCCTGCAGGTGAGGGGATGGTCCCTGTCTTTCTTTTAGACAGCTTTATTTCATACACATGAACAGATGCTTGCTCACAAGATTGACACATTCTTATTTTTACCTGGCATTACACACGTCTTCGTTTCAACCTGGCAATTGCGGCAGTAGGTTGATAGGAAGACGGATGTCAGTACAGCGATCAAATTTTGTGTGCTTTTCACTGAAGTTGTCCCACAAGTGTTAAGACATGACAAGCATAAAGGCTAAAGACCTGACCACCTGTCAACTTCTGCTGGATTAACCTGTGGGCCATTATTTTGACACGTCATTAATACAGAAGGTGCAGTGAAAGAAATGAAGTTATGTCCCTTTAATATGTCCCTTAGAACTTATAGGACAGAGGAAATCATGTCCCTTTGGTGATGCCCTGGAGAACGTCTTGGTTGACGTGACTCCTAACTTTAACGTCTCAGCTCAGAGCTCAAATTCATGAATGAAGGCCAAAACCCTACAGCTGTCCTTGCAACCAAAGCCTGTCCTGCATAATATACTATCCAATATCATTCCAGCAACGTATATATATTGCTTATACTTGTAAGGTCCGCAGTTTTATTATTCTAGCTGTCATCTTTTTAAAAAAATATAGAACTCCTAGTATATTTTTTATGCTACAGTTTCATGATTCATTCCATCTTGGCTTCAGCACAACATTTTTCCACCCACTTAGAAAAGCATGCCAAGCCTCCGAGGTTTTGCAATATTCTTTTGTAGTACCACTTTTATCAGGCAATCAAGTAAATATTAATATAACTTTTTTTTGAAGGAAAAGCAACTTTTGCTGCCAACTGCACAACTTGCTGTGTGATAATATGAAGTATCAACACATATCTTCTTTGAAAAATTCAACTTCTATATATCTAAACATTTGTCACTTTAAGCTGCTCATAGGTATGAACTTTATATCACAGGTGTTTTTACAATTTTTTTCCAGGACTCAAAGTCTGTTCATTTTATTCACATGAGCATTGCCATTTGACTTAGAGTAGGTAAAACCCAGAAGCTTTTTAAGCACAGTTATGTGCTCTGGTGCAAGCACAGTTATGCTGGCATGTAAGATTTAATGCTATTAGAGTTTATTCTAGACCCTGAACGGGCATAACCTGCAGCAGTTTCAGTACTTCCAAAACTGTGATAGCATGTTTAGACTGACATATTTTACCAGTTTAACAATATAATTAAACCAGACACACTTTCAGGTCTAAATCTGATGTCAGAACATAAGAATCTGCCTCATATACCCTTCAAATGATGGGTTTTGGATGATTATTTTGGAGACGGGTGAACACACAGATACATGAGAGATACTGTCCATTTTCACAATCTTTTTGCATGATGAATCACTTTTGCTCACTTACATAGGTGAATAAGTATATTGGCACTTCAGGTGAATGCAATCCAAAGTAAAAGTTGCAGAGTACAACCCATAAAATTTCTAATATAGCAGATAAACTTTCCAGTCACGCTGTGGAATAAGATTGTTTATTATTTCCTGTCATATCACTGCATGGTAATATTCAGTTCACAATCCGGTGGTTCCTGCTGAGCATCCTTTCCAAGCTTTTTAATCCTCAGCTACAGGAATATAGCTACCACGCTTAACCCATGGCTACAGGCTACACAGAAATCTAGTCCCTGGTCATTAAGAAACCAGATGCAACACATGTTCCTTATATTAGTTATGACACACACACACAAAAAAAATCTATTTCAGGTTAACTGAAAGGAAATTATTGTACAACTTTCAGCTCAGCCACCAAACCCCAAAATCTCTTATTTGCATCGTTCTATTTCCAGCACACATAAATATGCCATTCCTGTTCATTAATAGCACCACAGCCTACCTCTGCCCCTTCTCCCCTGTGAACAGAGATATTCTTCACACTGCCAGCACTTGTTTACCCCTTCCATTGGATTCATTATGAGATATTGGATAGAATTCAGCTTGCCTGAATGTAAGCTCTGCAACACAGGTGTCTGTATCTGAGCTTGTCCAAGTTCCCACCAGAGTCAAGGGAAAGCTCAAATCCAGTTCAGTTTCCTAAACATAGACGTCGTATTGATGTGTTAGGTGCTGTGTGTTGTTACCCTTAGGCTGCTCCAGAAGCGCATGGGTCACCCCTAGGTCTTGCATCTTATCTGCAGGTTTCATACGGATATCTCATATATTTGATGGCATCTCATATGGCACTAGAAGACTGCGCTTAGACAACTTTCAAACTCTCCATTAACTTTAACAGGAGCTTAATATGATATTGAGGTGCAAATATCTACATTGCAGACACCATAAATTAGGCTGAGCTGAATCCTGCATACTCAGACTTGAGGGGAGCAGACACTCGTCTGTTTTGGGGCTTGTGGAGACTTCTCTGACTAACCTATCCTGATTTATTTAGGACTATTCTGAATTCAGACATCCTTCTCATGAGATGCTTTTTCCTTTGCAATTATACTTGAAATCTTTACACATAGACTGAAGAACCCCCTATCATTTGTAGACATAAAGTGAAAGTAATTTACATCTTTTCTACAATCATTTACAGCAATGTAATCCATTGCTATCTGGTATAATAAAACAACCAATAAAATACAAAGTCAAGAGGATCTTCTGCATGCACAATGCTAACTCTGCCCCATGGAAATCAACTAAGGCTCAAGTGTCCATAGGAACTTTCTCTAAAAGGAAACATACTTTCTTCAGGACTCTTCAATAATCTTAACGTGTTTTTAATTCTGAACACCAGCAAGAGCAAAGTAAACCAAGACACACACACAAAAAAAGAAAGGAAATTAGATGCTATGGAGAAAACCACAATCAGCACCATCTGTAGCCTAATTATGTTCAACAGCGCATAGGAGAATACTTACCCACAAGTGACCAAAACAAATGGACATTCCTAAAGGCTCTCAGGGCTCTAACAACAAAACATCTTTCTAAGAGAGCAGCCAAAATTTTCCAGGGCACTCTCCCACTCACACCACAGACAAATGGAATAGCTGCAAATTGTGAGGGGTGGTTCTGGACCATTTTTTGACTCCTTTCAGAGCTCTGGAGTGAGCCTCTAAAAACCTGAGGTATCTAAGGCTACATATGCATTAGCAAATACAGAGCAATGGGAATAGGTATTGAGGAATGACACGTACACTGAACATGTTTCAGGGGTTTGACATCAGACCAGTTCTGGTTTGGTCCTGTTGACTGACTTTCCATTACCAATTCCAGAGTGTTAGGTAGTGTTCTGGAGCATGTTTTCTAGTTAGTGTTATCCAGAAGGAATCCAGCTTGCATGCTTTGAGAGGCTCCATGACACAAACAAAATCTTCACTGGCTAGCAGGTGGCCAGAGGTGACCTACCAGAGGGTGGCAGATGCCCCATCCCTGGAATCATTCAAGGTCAGGGGCTCTGAGTAAGCTGATCTAGTTGAAGATGTCCTTGCTCATTGCAAGGGGGTTGCACTAGCAGACCTTTAAAGGTCCTTTCCAATCCAAATCATTCCATGATTCTATACTAAGAAGGGGCACTCAGGAGATTCCCCTCAAAGTAGCACTCCCAACCCAAACTAAAACACTAATAAAGACCTCTCCTTACCAGCTCCTTCTCCTGCCTTCTGATTTTGGTGGCATGTTCTGCTTGTGGTTCCTGGGATACCTTTGTACACTGTATATATCCATTAATCTCCAGAGGTATTTCTGTCCTCTAACAGGGGCATCCATTGGGATAGAAAAAAATCAGAGGTCTGAGCAGATGCAGATATCAGTGTCTTTATACGACATGACCTGCAACTAGCTCCCCAATTACAGACGTACTCATGGAAGAAGTTATTGTAATTAACATTCTTCATGAGAAGCTCAGCGCAGTTTACAGTAAATGAACTGTCAACAATGTAATACATTAACTGAACAGGGCTATGCCGAGATTTTTGCACTGCACTTGTTTTGTGACTGTACTTCCCATGCCAGGTTTGACTACCTGCCATCTTTTGCGAGTTCTCTGTATAAATAAGTGTACATGAATTTTATTGATTTCATAGTCACCGGCCTGTTGGCACACTTCATTCATAGCTTCTTTGCATCTTCATATTTGGTGACATAGTAAATGGAGCACAAAGGGTTAACCAGTTTCCAAAAGGTGCTGTTTAACAATGGTTGGCCTTCTGAATCATGGATTAGCAAATAATCATTTGTTCTGATGATGTAATATTTATAACTTACAGTAATATTACTAAAGGGAGGAGTTCTGTGAAAATTGGTTTGAACTGGTCTCTCTGGTTTATGATCCTTCCTGTTCCCCTGTTCATGCACTGACTTAATCTTACTCAGTAAACACATTTGTTTCCTGATTCTCCTTCAGACTCTAGTTTGCAAACATCTCGGAGGAATCCCGCTTTCAAACCCAAAAGGATGAAGCAAAAAAAAGAGTTTTAGCACTGAAAAGTAGGAGAAGGTATCTTTGCACTGGAAAATTATTTACTTCGTCACTGCATTCTAACTCAGCATAAAATTCACTCCCTTAAGACTGCTGATAAATACATTTGTCTTTCTAAGCTTTTGTTTGGCTAAGAATGTGGAGTGTATCAAGGGTTTCTTTTTAAGGCAGTTCCTGCAAGGAATAATGTTTGTGGTTTAAAGGACTTTAAGGCATTCAGGTGAGATTTTTTCTTTAGGAACTAAAAATTGTTATTTCATCAGGGCTGCAGCCTTTCCCAGTAATACCTTGGATACTTACTGATAAATCCTGAAAAGGAATTCCATGTTTTTTATTATTTCCATCCCTTTTCTACCACAGACAAGTGAGTAGGAGTAAGTATTATCTCATCACCTTGTACTCATTCACCTCAGCAGTGACCATTGTTGAAAAATCAACAACCGTCACCTGTTGACACATCACAATGTACACTTTAACATGTAAAATAAATAGTTACTTTCAATTAAAATGCCAATAGAGTATTTCTGTTAATGAAGGCTAATAAATATTTACTTTCTAATGATACCATAGTGCGCATTTGATTCTGTACAATAAAATAAAACATATGTGAAAGACTGGATGCATTCAAGATGGCAAATCATGCTTAGACCATGGATTGAACAGGAAGGAGGTAGCCATTATTCTGCATGATGTCTTGTGATTGTGGATTTGATAGTCGCAGTATGGAGTTTCCTGCCAAATGCCAAGCCACCTCCTCTGCATGCAGCTGCAGCATTTCTCAACTTACAAACCACCTTGGTTACATAGTCCTGAGCACAGTTTACTGCTGACTCGAATCTGTTATCTGCAACAGAACCACAACATCTCCCCTTAACATCGTATTAGAGATTTATTGCTGCTTAGATAAAGCGGACTTTTACAAGAAATTCAGTGATATGAGTACCAGCCCCTTGCCAATGAATAGCAGCAGAGCTGCGTTTTTACTGAGAATCAGTGTTTATAAATTATTTTCCCAGCTGAACAATGAAGATTATGTGTACTACTCAAAAGAAGGGCAAGTTAACTCAAAAAACAAGTGCAGTAAGCGTATGTATTGTACTACGTGAGAACGTTCCCAAACTGAAAGAACTCAAATAGATCGGCATGCACTGATCAGTAGGTCAATCAAGTCACAGCATGCTTTTGTTTAGTTTAATAGTAAATTCTCTACAAACAATCATAACATTTTCAGTTGCACACTGCATAGTCAAACAATGTCGTAAACCAATTTTTTGTGTGTGTTCTTCGGCTCATATGCTATTCAAACCAACGTAAAGTTTTTCAATTTTGATTTTTTTTAAGGTTGAATAAGTTTTTGGTGACTTTCTTATTATTGTTAGAAAACAGTTCAGTAAACAGCCATACCTATTATCCATTTAGAATATGTTGACCTAGAACTTTTCTGAAGAGTATTCATCTTAACCTGAAACACTTAGCTAACTTTTGCATCTTAAAGCCAAATGATTTGGATAGTATCCAGCAGTTTAGTGGTAATGTAATCCATTGACTCACTACCAACAAAGACCACTGGAATTTCTCATTACTTTCCAACCCTTCACTCAGTCTTAAAGATGAGAATTGATAGCTGAATAGCTCTCTTGTTGCTGGGACAGAAAGGCTGGTTAAAACTGTGAACACCATTTACATTAAATGTAATTTCAACATTTGTTTTGGTGCTGAGTCATAACTAAACCAAAAATTTTAAAAATTGCCACTGAATAAAAAGTATTACATTTTTATTTTAAAATTTAACTTGGAGGGGATTTCTGACTTCAGTCCAACGCAAAATTTCTCACTGTTAGTAACATCTTTTATACAACTACAGTTACAGATATTTACTTAATTTTATGGCTTGATTGTGGAAGTCCATAATAAAATACATGCCGTAACATATTAGTTGAAACAGGATTGCAGGATAATGGAAAGACACAGTAAACTGCTGGCTTCTCTAATTAGTATGTCGAATGTTTACGTGCTCCTCTTGTTAAGTACCAAACTGTTTCATCAGAACAAAAACACGAGATACTTTGATCTGGAAAATAAGGTAAGATGTTTCAATGATACACTGCAGCTGCAATTCATCCTACCTAACGTTAATCACCCATGTGAGGCATGTAAATTAGGGGGTTAGTCACTTCATATTCCCTCTAATGTCGCAGAAGGAAGACGGGCACTTTCTCAGGGTGACAGGAAGACTTAGTGGCTCCACAAGAGCAGAGGGAGCCATGGTGGCTGGGCTATAACATCGGTGCCTTAGTGGTGCAGCTGAAGCTGGAGGGACCAAGTGCAGGTTCACGCACTACTTCATACCTCCTGGTTTTCAAAACAAAGCAACAAAATACTGTAATTGTTTGTACTTTGTTATTGGTTTGGAGAGAGTTTTTTTGGGTAAGAAACATAAGAAAAATTTTTCTGATTCCACAAAAGCCTCTATTTCACTAGAACGTGAAGTACATTTGGTCTGAATCATCCCACCAGCTTCAGCCATGAGCCCTACAAAAGGGGTACATTATCGATTCATACAGGAAAGGGTGTGCCTTTACTCTTCAGCAAACTACATTTGTGACTTCAGAAATGGCCTTTAACAGGATCTGGAAAAAATCCAATTCAAGTTGACCTTTGGCCTAAAGGCAGGTCAAGCAAAAGTGGTGATTTTGTGGGACAAAATGAGATTAGGACACCTGAACTGCAAGATGAATTCAACAAGACACACACAAATACGTTCAGTTGCCTTCTTTGTGTTCTCTGAATTAGATTGTTTTCTGTAACAGAAATGTGAACTCAGAATACATTACTGCAAGCCTCTGGGAACATCAACATTATGGGATAATGTATTTACGCATATCGGTCATCTTGAGCAAAAATAAAATGAAATGGAATGAGGCTAATATAGTGTAAAGTGTCAAAAGTAAGGATGCCTCTATGACTAACAGCTTTCTAGATTCCTAGAACCAGGGACCATGGGAAACGTTGCTGGAAGGGAGCTCTGAAGGCCATCTACAGCAACCCGTGGCTCAAAGTGGAACTATTTCCAACGCTGGATCAGCTCAGCCACGGTCTTGTCCAGCTCAGTGCCCGAGTTCTCCAGGAATGGAGATGCCATAGCTGCTCTGGTTTTTGTACTGCAACAAGTTACCCAGAGACATAATTGGTTGCCCAGGTCATCACTATCTTCAAACAGCTTCAAAGAGATTCCTTTGGCAGGGATCTAAAGACCTCACACTCTTTGCCAAAAATCCTCTTTGTTGTTTGCTTAGTGGACAAGGAAGAAAAGCACATCCGTGAAAAAGAGGAAAGACAGGAGGCATAGATACAGTAGAATAAAACCTTGTTGCCATTGTGAATGATTTGAAATCTTTGTCTACAAAACAGATCAAATATGATTGAAGTTAAGTTAAAAATATAGGGCTCTAGAAAGACAAGTGGACCTAGAAACAGCAAAATTATATCACTAAATGAAAGAACTGTTGGGCTGTTGGTTAAGGTGGAAAGGAACTCAAATTGGTTTTATTAAGTCCTACAAAGGTTAATGAAAGCTAAGTAGGTGTAGCCTGTGTGGCTGGCCATCGGAGCAGAAACAAGAAGCTATGTATGAGGCTTTACATACACAGCAAGGGGAAGGTCAGGTACCTCAAGACAGGATTCAAACCTGTTTTCACTAATACTCACCATTTGTAAATTTTCAGCTACTTTACAGTGAATACAAAAATCAAGATATGTCTTACTTCGCATTCACAGACCAGAATCTGCAAGTAGATGCCTACATCTCCTCTTTCCAAAGGCATACTTCTGAAATGTGCTGGTGATGGAAATGTTGCTGTCTATTCAGTACAAGTTAGCTGCTCAGAGCCGTAGAGGACAAAGTAGGAGACCAGGATTTAACTTCTTCCAGTCTTTAAAGTGTCAAACCTCCTACTTGTCTGAGTTGAATTGAAAGCGTGTTGACTACAAAGTGTATAAACAGGCCTCAAAGGAGAAAGCTCTGCCCAAACCTACTCTGTGCAGGCTACAGAATAACACACCTTTGTGCAGGTGCCTGTCCAGTGACCTCTGAATTTTTTGCTACACAGCAAAGCAACTTTAAGAGGAAGAGGAGAGAGTGTTCAGGAAACCCCATCTCTCCCTCTCTATATAATGTCAACCCTGGGGAGGACATTTTCCTTGGAGAAATGTTAGTTTCAGCCCCTTCAGTCAAAGTGAAGTGTTGAATCTGACTATAACTTCCTAAGCAAATGGCTTAACCACAGAGTACCACCTGGAGTATTGTATGAAAGGTGGGTGGCAGATCCTCCTCCACTGTCTGTTCTGAAAACTCACCCACAAATCATTTTCCAAGGAGCCGTCTGGGTGTGCATTTGGTGTTTTGTTGAGAATGTTTGCAGGCTTGAGCCCCCCAGGAGACTTCAGCAGAGGAATGCCTAGCTTCTTAGGTAGAAGATAGCTATCAGGCTGCTTAAACTGTTCTGGGCATGTGCCAAAGCAAAGCTCTGGACACCCAGAAGAGCTGAAGCTCAGACAGGCAGGTGCCTTCAGCAAGATTTAAATAAAGCACCTAAGCACTTATGGTGCAACCAAGTAGAATTTCATCAAAGAAAGAGAAAAGTGATTTTCCCAATAACATTTGCCCCACTAAGGTACTCAAAATTTCCATTACAAAATATACTTTGAAGCTTAGGATTATGCCACTGACACCTTGACTGAACTACGTACATAGACTGCCATTTCCCTGAGTGCATTAGGGATTTGCAAAGTAGGTATTCCATTGCCTAAGGCCCCCAAGGATCCCAGTCTTCTAGGTGTGCTTAGATCATGTCTAATGCATATCAACAGCACTGGGTTCAGCACAGGGCAGACCTGCCATGGTCACTTTAATTCAAAAATCATGGTCTGGGAGAAGCTGTGGTGGTAGTGGTGGTATCCACCTTTTGCATACCAGTCTATAGGATCGACAGCCTACTCAGCCATGGGTGACCTAGGTTCATTGAATTCTGGCATCGGACTGCAAGCAGGAGAGCAGAGAAATCCTTCCCGCTGAAGCCATGGTGTTACCTCACAAGACATATATAATAAGGTAATTGTTGGGTTTTTTTCATGTTTTTCCTAATGAAGTATACTTTGAAGAACTTACGGAATTTTTTTCTGTCCCAGCTGATGTCCTGCATGAACCAGTCTGTTCCACTGTTAGGTTAATTAACTTTTTCTGTTCAATAATATTCCCTGCTCTGTAAAAGAATAACTCTATCTAACATGTCATATTCCAAATGGATGGGGACTGCACCACAGCCACCTACCCCCATCCATGACTAGTTTAGCCCACTTCCACTGAAAAGGGCAAACTGTGACAGCAGCTGTCTGTTGGGACAAGATGATAACGAAGTGTGAATAACAAGCCTCCCTTTCTTGTAGATATTATACAGATTATTCATATTTGGTAACACCTAGAGTTACTGAGACACTTAAACACATGCTACTTGGTTAAGTAAACTATGAAAGAATATGGGAACTCAAAGGCACTATAAAAAAAAAAGCCCAACCTCATTGCCAGATTGGATTCAAAATTCTGCAAAGCCGGCGAATGTAGACTGGAGAAAACAAATGACAGCAATGCTATCTATGACACAAGAAGAGAAATAGGAAACTCAGCACAGGATTTAAAGATGTCTGTGGAGGTGGGTGAGTCACTGTTGCTCACACTTTGAAGTGAGTGAGACAAGCCTGTGCGTCATATATTGCTTCCTCTTAATCTGCAGAGAAGAGGCCATCCCAAGCCATTGATGGAAGCCAAACACTCCGAGCACAAACGAAACGTGACTGGACATGGGTTTCTCTTAGTCAAGCATCCTGGGAGCCTAGAACCACAAGTCAGACTCTGTCAGCAGCTGAAATACCTTTGGCTTACAGGTTAACAACATGACAATAAAAATGAACTGTGGCTGAAACTAAGCTTACGTGGGCCTAACGTAATTAGGAGCCAAGTTTCATACCGCTATAGGGCTGATACTACACCCACTGAAGTCAATGATAATCTTTCCATGAATAACAGAGGCAGGTCCTTTCATCTCTCGATGTCTGCGCTTATAAAACGGGTATAACGGTACTTTCTTTCTCCTACGTTTGCTGCCTCAAAAACATTTTGCAGCAAGGATTGTCTCCTTCTAGGCACTCCATGTGGCATTTAACACCTCTGAATTTGTCTCTTGTTTGGAATTTGAAGCTAGAAAAAAACATTAGGACTGGCACGACATTTCCAGCAGGTGTTTGTTGTACACAGAGTATCACAGACTTGTGCAGATCTGAAGATGTGACTACCACTAGAAAGTCTGTAAGCGCGTGCCACTGGCATTTTTTGAAACCCCTTTAAAAAACCTCTGGGGTTTTTATTTCTTCTTCTTTGAACCACTACAGTAGTACAAAGCTTTCGAAGGCAGCATAGCTGTTGAATATCTAACAATTTCATAGGAGTCTACAGGTGCAAGGCTGACTCCATCAGTGAAGATAACTGTTAAGTTGAATAAGTTGGATATTTATGTATCTTTTATCTATACAGTGCTGCTTCAATGTGTAGCTCAACATATATTAACAACAGTGTTTAGCACGGACAGTACACATGGCAAAAGAAAGCCTTGCATGATCTCTATGGTATTGATCTGTATTGATAATTGAGATGGACCCGTCATTTCATCTTTAAGTTACCTGTATGAACACATGCTTGGTTTGGTTTTTTTCCCTTTATGGGAAGCAACTATGCTTTGCATAGACTATTATTCACCATTTTGGAAGAGATGCTGACAGACTCGTTAGTTTACATCATCTGCAGATTTGGGGTCTGCTTTTTTCTTTTTTTTCTTTTCAAGTAAATGTGTGTTTACTTGAACATGACATGCTGGAAAACATTTTATTACAGTTCTATACCAAAGTCTCACACCATCAAACACCATGCAAATATATACACTACATGAAAGGATTTTAATCTTTTTTTAGGCTGAAGTAGACAGAGTCAAGCTCTTTCTAGGCTCTAAGCACCTTATTAATTAATACGATCAAGTAAAATGGTGTTAAGACTCGAGAGGAATCCTTCCTGAGTCCTCAAGTGTCCTCAGTTAGACCTTCAGATCCCGTCGAGCTGCTGCCAGGTCACAGCATACCTGAAAGTTCACAATTTCAGGAGAAAAGTCAGAGGTAACAGCACACCAGTCCTTCGTAGTTTGCAGACCCCCTTCCATCTTGAAAACCTGGTGTCTGTCCTAGTGGAGCTGCCCATTTTGAGGCTAGAAAAGTGTCTCAGAATGATAGACTCTTTCACAACTTCTGTCAGCCAAATACTTTGTTGTTGCTCTTGGAAGAAAACAAATCCTTGGGCAACTGAGCATAGAAAATAGGGCTGAATAACCTGTTTAGAAATCCCAACCTGCCTAAACACAGCAAGTTTCAGCTTGATGAACACTGATTGTGCTGAGGATGGCCTGAAGCCCACATAATGCAGCTAACTTCCATGTCAGTTAGTTAGGAGCTTCAATGAGCTGGGGAAGATTCTTTCATTGTAAGAGAAGTCTCCACTCAGCTACTGGAGTCGGATTTAGTTTTGCTCACAAAATACAAACAAGAAAAAGAAAAAAACCTGTGTTGAAATAACTTGGGTGGCCTATCTTCAGTATTACAGACATCATAATCTCTCAGATGCTTGTCAGGGTTTTATAGATGCCAATATGTTCCACTGTTTGCTCAGAAAGCTCTCAGATGTAGAAAATTTCCTTGAATGTCTCATGGGGGCAATGGAAAATTGTAGAAGAAAGGAGCAAAGGGGACTGATTCACTACAGTGTTTTACTCCAAAACGACACATGGGTGTAACAATTCTGGGATCGCTGAGTCATACAAACATAAAATTGGGTCAAAGAGATAGTGAATTCAGCTCAAAATATCTATTAATGTTTTGAGGAAGGGGATGCTGCCTCCGACTACTTCAAAATAGCGTGAAATGTTTTTTATGTAAAACAGTAGTGGCTGCCAATAGTTCACCAGGCTGGCTGAAAACACTTTCACATGACTGCAGGTAACCATATGTTATAAACTAGCTGAGACCTGGGAAAACACTCTAGGCAGTGGTAGGCAGACAGGTAAACTTAGCCTCATGCTTTGCTTTTAGAAGTTCCAGTACGTACTGCCACAACCAGTTTTTGTTTTGTTTTTTTTCCCAGAGAGCCAGTCTGTAACCACAGACAAATGTTTTTCTCTGTTGAAACTCATCCTTATGGCACGACAGTCTGGCTAATTCTTGGTTATACTGCATACGTAATAAGAATGCTCAAACATAAAAGGGATGAAAGACCAAAGTGGGAGAAATTTTCCCTCAATTTTATTTTCTAGAAAAGCAGAACCTGGCATACACAGATCTTTTTGTTGGTTCTCAATGCTCAAACAGTTGAAGCGAATAGCAGCCACTGGTGCCAGTTAGGCTTCTAAATTTATTGAAGAAATCTTTCTCTTCGGCTTCTCCTTTGTCAATTTTTTCATACATGTTCTTTCTCTCATACTCTGGATTGAGCTCATTCTCTTCAACAGCACATGATGTACAGGCCCTGTCTTCTAGTTTCTGATGTCTAGAATCTGTCATCTGGTTTCTATTTTGTTCACCTTTTGTGACTAACCTTGTAAGTCATCCCTTATCTCACTTGTGTAATTGTGCCAATAAAAAATTTCGATAAAATGATGTTAAGAGGCCTTGTGTTCGTGTGCTTTGACTGCATCAAAATGCTCTAGTTAGCAGTTTAAGGTGAAAAAAATTTGTTTGTTGTTGCTTGCCCTAAAAATCCATCCTTGGCATCTGAAAGTCAAACTGCTCTTTCTCCATACATCTAAACAGCTATAAAAATTCAGCTATGGAAATCTGGGCCCCAGTTCAGCAAAGCACAAGTATTTGCTTAATAATGGGTGAGACAAGGCTGATTGAGCTCACTTCTCCGTGTATGGGCTATGCAAGGCCAGACAGAGCTAGGGAAGTAAGAAAATGATTTTCACAAGCAGCACAGGTGGGCATGACTGAAGGAAAACACATTTATTTCATAGTTATGTGTATTTGTGCTCCCACTTTCCATTCAGTCAGGGATCCTCTGCCCTACACAGGTGCTCACCACCACATCCCAGAGGCGGTTTGGAGCTGCTGCTATGGACTGAGCTGCATATTGCTGACAGGATCATGCTCACACAGAGCTGTTGTTCAACTACTCGGCTGCGCTGAAGGAGCTAATACGCTCTTGTTTAGTCGTACTCCAACTATCTTTACTCACGGTGAGTAATTCTTTTGAAGTCAGTATGTCTACACAAGTGAGTAATGGCCTCAGGATCTGGCCCTTCAACAGTCTATGACGTGTTACGTTTCAAATGCTTCTGCACTGTTGTTTTTAATACTGCATTGCAATTTACCTACTGGAATTATCTTCTGAATAGCTTCTTTCCATGGATTCCATTATGTATATTCTTTTATTTATTACGTTTTCACTTTGATCTGCATGCCAATCAAGATAAGCTCAATAAAGATAGAATTTTAATGAACACAAGGAACTATGTGTAGATGCAACAGCCAGTTTTACTAGTTTTATGGGTGTGTGCATTTATTTTTACTTGTGTAATATCCAGATTGTAAGGTTGCAGTGTGCGAAGCACTTCATGTTCACTTGGTTGTTGTAAAGAATGAAATATCTCCATTATTTTAATGACTATCATAAGTACCTCTTTTCATCCGTTCGATATTTTTGTTCAATTCTACAGAATTAAAGGAGACTGTTAAGAAAAACAAACACTAAACTGAATCATGACAAAGATTAGTATCTTCCAAAGAGGGTACCTAGGAGTCTTCAAGAACAAGGACCGCTAAAAGTGAAATGTCTACTACCTGGCTCCAGATAGATAGTAGATAGGTGTTTCTAAGGTCAGCATCAAAGAAACATCAACTTGTTAAAACCGATTGCCTGGACTAGAAAGGGTGGGAGACAAGCAGCCGTTGCTGGATATCTTTTTCTTCTAGGAGGAAAGAAGTGGAACATGACTGAGGGGAACATATGGAAAACAGACAAGGAAGGACTAAGGCTTAGATGGAGACATGGAAGCCTTTTGACATCTTTATTTGCTGTTATTTACTTTCGATGAGTAATACATGAGTTACCTGAATAAGGCATTCGACACAAGTTCTTGGAAAGATATATCTCTACATGCGTCAGACCCAGTCAGGTTATAATCAGGAGATAGAGGCATCCTTCCCCAGTCCAAGGTCCAGCCATAGAGCTGTTAAGGGGACAATTTCTGTCACAATAAACAGGGACCAGGAAAAAGAGCAGGTTCCAATAGTGAGAGAGGTTTAGTAAAAAAAAGGGAGGAAAGAGGAGAGGTCTGCCGCAGAAAAGGTCTTGCAAGAGGGTCTGAAACACAGGTTATCCTGCAACAATGGAAGGTGCTTTAACAGATAACAACCACCAGGGCTCTGCAGGTACATGAAATTAGCCCATATGTTAGGGTTAGACTTCATTGTCTGTAACATAAGAACGTTAAAGAAAGTGATCATGGCTTCATAATCAACGCAGTTGTTACCAAATAGATGATGTTTTGGCTACATTCAGGCATGCACTTTGTGTTCCTTTGAATTTTTCTGGCAACATTGAATTACCCTACCATTGAAGTCACTTGAGGGTTTTTGGACTGAGGCAGAACATGGACTGCATATTGAACCTATTCCACAACACATCGATTCTGGCAATGCAGGTGATACCAGTTGCCTGTCCAAAGTGCACATTGCAATGCAAAGCAGATTTCTGTACAGCTTTGCCGTTACTAACAGAATTGTGCGCTTGCATAGGTTGTGAACTGCTGAAGGACACAGTGAAGATGTGCTTTCCCCCTTTTGAAGTACCTTGCATCACTGTTGCTGGAGTGCTCTGGATGGAGCCCTGGGACCTGGCTTCAGCCTCGGTTCCTGGGGTACGCTCATGTGTGTGCTGCACAATTCCAAGAAGAGACACAAGGCAAATTTGCACCTAAACAAACACTTTTCCAAAGCAGTGAACTGCTAACACAGATGCACTGGTTGAGCACCAACCTACCAGTCTGAGTGAAACCTGGCATGAACCAATCTCATCTCCCTTCCAAATTTCAGTGACAAGTGCCTGTGTTGGAAGACATCTATGCTCTTCATTGGCAGAGATGTACTACAGTTTAGCAACTCACAACAAAGAGAAATCAGCATCATGTGTCCACTCAGCCCTCAGTGAAACACCACTGGGCTATAAAGAATTGCCTCAGACTCACCATCATAATTATTTTCTGTACATTAAAAGTGTTATGATAAACAAGGTCAGATGCAGCTGTCATCCAAATGAAGAAAAGATAAGGCAGATTTTCTTCCCTAAATTTACTTTCTCCTTCCAGTACTGTCTCAGAAGCATGAGGTATCATAGTTCAAAGATCACTGAATTTTAAAGTTTCAAGAGCTCATCTGACCTTTCTCTTGTTGACATAACTGAAGTGCTTGTTGAGAAAATGACAGGACTCCAGCAACATAGGCACAGGTTAAGCAGCTCAAGCAATTAGTGTCACAGAGATAATAATAATGTTCAGTGTCTGTGAAACAGGGAAAGTGTGGAAAACACATGGCTCTGCTGAAGGATCGGGAAAAGGAGGATGGCATCCACAAATGGAATGAAGGATGAGACACAGCGTGTTTTTGCCATAGTGGGGAGAGTATATTATACACACTAGCAAAGCAGCAAGACAGTATGCCTGCCTCTCAATGATACAGGATGTTTGGCTGCTCATGGTTTATCAGTGCTTTGTCACCTAAATTGTTTACGCTCCGCTCTGAATACATGTCTGGGAGTTCTCGGTCCTTGTTTTAATCTCTTGCTCAGGTCCACCATCTGCCCTGTCAAGCTCATTCTCTTTTTTTCAGAGTAAGACTTTTCCTCAACATTGGAGTTACCTGGACAGCCAGGGCTTAGTCTGTGCTCTCCATGTGTGCTGGAACAGCTCTGTCACTCTATGTAGGATTTCCAGGTTTTGACAAAAATGGACATACCAGCAAGAGGTCTGTCCATACTGGCCTTAGCCTTGGAAGAAGCCTGCTCTTACACCACCTAAGCACTCCAGTGTAGACATCTTCAAGCACAGAGCATGTATCACTCCGTATTTTGTTCAGATGTGACCATAAGTCTTCTGCCTTGTTTCAGGGAAAGTATTACTTTAATTTGAAAGTTGTAGAAGAATCTCTGTTAATTTTCAAGCAGATATGATCAAGTACAAACAATTTCTTTCCCTTTACTCAGGTCTGTGATTATAATAAGGTTTGATTTAAAACCATTAGCAGAAGTCTACTGCTAAAATTTTGGAATGAACAGCTGGATTAAAATCTATACAATAATAAAAAAAGTCTTTTGCTGACCTAAGAAGTGAGTTAATGTCTTATTTGGCCCTGATGCATCCCTTAGTATAACCTGCACAGTTAAGGCACAGCATGGTACAAATACAGGTTGGATCCCAACCTCTGCGCTTTCAAGAGCCAGTCCTGCTTCATTGGCTTTGAAGAAACCTAAAGAATGAAACCGGAATCTGGTGCCCTACAGGGTGGGTAAATACACAGGGAAGCCATGCACCATTGCAGGTTCCATGAAGGAAAGCCAACAGCAAGGAAAAGGTGTTTGCCCGTTACCACAGGGAAAATGAATGGTATATACCAGGAAAACAACTGCCCCTCCCTCACCTCGAAGGGACAATCGCCACAGGAGGTGCATCCTTGGTGTACCCACATCTTCCCAGGCCAGCGGGCCAGAATAACAAGCCGCTCTCCTGAGATCCCTGCAGGTGTGTGAAACGGCAGGTGAGCACTTCCCAAGAAAGAGTCAAGTTTGGGTTGGTGGAGAGGAAATTTGCGTGGAATCCCTGGTATAACCTTGCTGGGCAGAGGAAGCATCGCGAGCGGGGCTGCTGATGGCATGAAATCAAAAGGTGAGGCAGCGAGCATACATAATCTATCAGTCACTTTGATATGCATGGGGTTGTGTCACCTGGACGACTTCATGCCTTGGAGATCTGCTGAGCCACGCTGCCAGGCAGCCTGCCTCGCTCATCCCCCAGGGCTGTGACATTTTCTCCACTGCCACAGCCCCTCCAGGAACAGGCTTCCCTCCTCAGTCAGGCTGGGAACCCGCGGCCCTTGGGCTGGGCTGGGTCTGGAGCTCAATCCCAGAGGACCCGCAGCCACCCCAGCAGGAGGAAGGCGGACACAGGCATCTCGCTACTGCAAGGAAGGTGAATGCTAAAGATGTTTCTAGTTATCAGAGGAGAAACCTATTGTGCGCATCGATGTGCAGCCTGCAAAGAATGCACCAAAATCCCAACTAAACCCTAGGTTAGAAAAACAAAAATATTCCCAGCCTGTGACTGCAGAATGTCCTCTGTCCATGAATCTGTAGCAAATGATACAACAGAGCCGCATCAGGTGCAGCAACGTCTGATCCTTGAAGTGCCATAAAGCAGGCGGTTTATCTCTTCACTCTCCACACAACAGAGCCTGTGTTATTATTACGATGAGCATAACCTTGTACTCTGTCAGTGATTAATTTATGTGTGCCTCTTCTGCTAACAAATGGATTTTGTAGTGAGTGCTAACGATGGGACACGACTACTTCCGCTGAAAGAAATGTGGATTTAAGTCAAAACATTTTTTAAATTAGGGTCTTATGCACAACATTTTTCAAAAGCAACACTGTCTCTCCATTTCCTTTGTTGTAAAAATAAATGAAGAATTTTGGTTTTCTTTTAAGTAGAATGCTAAATTCAATTCGAAATCTGCACAGCATATTTTCTTTGCAATCAGTCCAAGATGATTTCTTAAACGACAACAAATGTTATCAAGATAACAAGCAAGTTAGTTATTCTCACAGTCTTCTCTTGTCGACTATACTGAGGGCAGCATCCAGAGGTCACTACACATAGGCAAGTATATTTTTACAGGGCGAGCGCTCTGAAACAAAAAACATTGCAAAGCAATGCAAATGAAGCTAATGTGATGCAAATTAACTTCCCTGGTGCCAGTACAAAAATACTTTGAGATATGGGCTGAAAAATGAAAAAGTATTCAGAATCATGTCTTTTACAACTAACTATCGGTATGTACATTAAATAAAAATCCTACAACTGCTCAGAGAGAGAGAGATTAAAACTTTACCCTCTATGATTAACTATGTGAGGAAGGAGATTAAACAGGTATTTGCCATCTAACAAACACCTATAACATTATAAAGAAACCCTTTGAAACATAATTCTAATTTACAGAAGGTCTCCTAAAGCTTCAACATGAATATTCTTGAAAAACATCAAGTACTAAGAGAATACTGACATCAGAATTAGAAAAAAATGGTAGGTGCCATGTTAAAAATATATCACCCAAAAAACTCTCCTAATAATCTATTTAAAAATAGGTGTTTGATTTTAGATACAGTTTTATGGCGTGAATCAATGAATCAAAGCAATAGAAGGCTGAAAATCACCATAAGAGTTTGCTGAGGAAGAGTAAGTATTCCCAGACCATCCTTACAGGCATTTTTCTAGCCTATCTTCAAAAGCCTCCAAAAAAGGAGATTTTCAGTTCCCTCAAGTGAATCTATCTTTTTATGGTAATCTTCTTACTTTCGTAAATTTTTACATTCCCTCCTCAGTCTTCCCCTTTTACGCCAAGAGATTATTTTCCTGTGTCTCTTCTTTTGCATGTCATGTTTTCTCAACCTCTTACCCTGCTTGTTACCTTCACCTGGAGTTTGCCTACATCCTTGTTCAAGTGCGGCGCCCAAAAGTGGGCAGAGTCTTCCAGTTGAGGTTTCACCAATGCCAAACAGAGCTAAGCAGTCATCTTCCATCTCTTACAGATGACGTTCTTGATCACATCATGCTGAATTGGTCTTCTTCACAACTGCCTCGTATTTTTGACTTCTAGCTGGTTTGTGCTTCAGAGTAGTCTCTAAATCCTCTCCTATTATACTGCTGTATCTCTCACTATTCTCCATTTTATTTGTGTGTTTGATTTTTCCTTCTGAACTGTAGTTCTCTGCATTCACGCTTGCTTATTTTCATTCTGTGGGCTTCACACCACCCCTCCACTCTGCCCATTTGATTTCTGAAGCCATCCTCCAACGTGCCTGGAGCACCAGCCTGTCGGTGTCACCTGCAAATTCACTTTGTGTGTATGCTCTCTAGCCTGTTGTCTAGACCCTTAATGAAAACCCAGATTAGGGCTGGGACCAAGACAAAAGCCTGCAAGGACCTCACTTGGAAGGACTTCACAATCTTGCAGTGAATCTCATGCTTACTCTTTCAAGATTTTTCAGGCTGTCCTACTTTCCAAATATTTTCTGTAGACTGTGTTGCCTTACCTGGCTCACAACATCGTAAGACATGGTGCCAAAAAAGTCTCACCAAAATGTTTATCTGCTGTTCCCTCACCCTTCAGCAGGCTACTCATCCACTCAGAGAAGGAAGAGGGCACATAAAGGCAATACTTTCACATTGACTCATGCAACAGTCCTTATGTTCTAAACAATATTCTAAAGTAAAGCAGCTTCTAAAATCAATGCCTGAACTTTCCAACCAGTAAGTTAATGAAGCTCCCATGCTTAAAAAAGAAAAAAAAAAGAAATACAGACACTCATAACATAGGTATGTATAAATAATTCTGATCAGACAGCAAATGAATAAAACTTACACTTCATTTACACACTGTTTGCTTTGGCATTTGCCATATAGTGTGTCTGTGCAAAGAGAAGGCTAGTCATGCAGCATAAGTATTTTCCCACCTATTCTTGTCACCATGCTTCCTGAAAGTGCAGTTTCTTTCTTCTCTCCCTGTACGTAACCTCAAAACAGTATCTCATGGTCACAGTCACAACCCTTATGTTGTGTAACTATCTTTTAGGGCATTTGATCTTTTTCTTCTTCTTTTCACCTCTTCCATTAGCAGTTTTTATTGCAGCTGCTTGAATGCAAGGTAACGAAAGCTCATGTTTCTGCTTACACTAGGTCTGTATTAGTACACAGAACAAGAGAGGAAACAAAAAGTCTGGGCATCGTTACAGAGACTGTCATCAAACAACCACTGTCTTCTGGTATGTACTTTAATCAATATCTGGAATGACACTTCAGGATCTGGCAGTTAACACATTAAAGCGACTTTCTCAGGGATTCTTTGCAAAACACTATTTCATTTCTGTGCGCAGTGAAAGGCAGGTAAATTATACCTGGTGTATAATTTACATTGGATTGTAACTTAAGCTTGTGTATGATGCATGATCAATGAGTGATTTGCGACTGTGCAATGATTTCTGCTCTTCAGATAGGGTGTGCGGCTCTGCTCAGCGTTACACGGGGATGGGAGGTGAATCAGACTGTTGCTTGCATACCCTAGGAGTCCTTAGGACTTTTCCAGGAGAGCAATGGAAAATCTCCTACAGTGGGAATGGTGCTGTTATGTCACTTGAGGGACAAGGACAATAAGAAAAGCCAGGTGGAAAGCGTATTCTTCTTGCGGCTGCAAGGAGCCGCATCTTTCTACATTACTGTACTAGGGCACATGGCAAGAGAAGAAAATAGCCCAACAACAGCTCTCCCACAAACCCTCCACTTCTTGCTGAATCCCCTCTGCACAGTGACGAAGGAGGCACTAAAGTCCCCATGGCTATTTCATCCACTGGTCCTGTGAGGTCTGCAGGCAGCTCTGCTCTCACTCTGTGTGCTAGAGAAGAAGGATTTCTCTTCTCCTTCACTTCATCTGATCCACTAAACCAATTCCTGTTTTCCTGCCCAGGGGATGGTCTAGGGAATATATGGAATCTCTGGAATTCAGGCCCAAAATGTATTATCTATGTTTTCATTATTATTCTTATTAAACACAGTACAGCCAGGCTTGTTTGAAAACAAGTAAGTTACCTTGTGTGTCACTGATCCTTTGAACAAGCAGAAATATATTTGCAACAGAAATATGATCATCTTTTTGTATATTTATTGCAATCAACACTATTAATATTAACGTTTCATGAAGACGGTATTCCTAATTCTAAAAATAGCATTTTAATCATCCAAGCCAGTCAGAGCCAGCCCCTTATTTCTGGGCTATCAGTTGATTACCAAATTAGTTCTCCTTGCTCATCAATTAACCTCCAGTTTACCAACAGATCTCTCTTAGGGGCAGTCGATGATACGACAGCAGGTTTTGCAGGCGGGATAGAGCTAACCATAAGCTACTCAGACCTAGTGAGAGCAACACCAGTATAAAGTTTAGTACAGGGTGCATGTATATCTCCACCAGGTAAATATTTGTGTGGTCGGCCCAAGCAGAGCTCTGTACTGTTGAAGTTACGCTGCTAGCTAATTTACAGCTAGTGTGTTAATATTAACACTGGCTACAGTGATACCCTTCATTGAAGTATATATACACTCCAGAAAGGAAGAGATTGACCAGGCTCCTTTTCTAATCATTTCCAAAAACTGCCAGCAAAGACTGTTGATCCTTATTTGTTCTTCTAACTCAACGCATTTTGTAGAGTTCAGTAAAAGATGCAAACACTCCAGTAGCAACACCTAAACATCTTCAAATGCCTACACAAGAACTGAAGTGGTATCACTCAAAACATGTGAATCCAGCTAAAAACTGAATAGAACAAAAATATGCAGGAATTTAGAAAACTGGAAAACTTACCTATTTTCAAGAAAAAAGAGTCATACTGAATTGCAGTTTCAGCTGTGTCAAACTGACTCTCAGTACATTATTGATATGCAAATTGATCAATTAGAGAAGTGTGTAGAACAAAAAATTCACTAAGAGAATGCCAGTAATATGCGTTAAGAATTGAATATGGCAAGGTTTAGATAGATAGATAGATAGATAGATAGATAGATAGATAGATAGATAGATAGACAGACAGACAGACAGACAGACAGAGAGACAGAGGGGCAGATCCGGAATGAGGAACTGTCTACCCTGTACAAAGATAAGTGGTAAGGGAAATGTTCTATTTGTATTCGATTAGTACATAAATATTACAGTTTCCATGGTGTTGGTATTTGTTGAACTACTTTCTAAGGAGAAGTTCAAATACTGAATAGTTAAAAGACTGTCATTTGAATGTTGGTTACTTCAAAAACTTAGTATGTAACAATATCCACCCAAAGCATTTACAAATTCCAAACCACCACAATTATTTTTGAAATTATAACCCCTCCCATGAAATATGTATAAACAGAACTCTCCCTAGTGAGTGCTTGAAAATCTGGCCCTTTGGCCCCAATCTTTGTTCCTCGGTCAGTTAATTAATAGGCTTTTCCCAGAAAATAAATTTCACACATATCCAAACAATGGACAAATTCATGGAAAACGTGAACAGCTCACAGGCGAGCCATGAACAGAAGAAACAGTTGCAGTTCTTCAAACAACTCGATACATCACAAGACCTCTTACTTTGCTTAGTACCAGAAACAGTGGGGTCCTGGTACATCTGAGAGGCGGTGTGGTAATAAACCTGTAGCTGGTTAATGTAATTCTAGTGAGGAAATGACAGCCAAGTATTGCAATAATTTAGTCTCTCTCTATTCCTGGCTGTCCTGTTAAATTTAACCTGGTTTTCCTAATTTCCCATACTACAGAAGCTGCAGTTTGTCGAAAGACATTACTGTACAAGTGGGCTCCGCAACAGCTATTCTCTAATTACTACATGGAAGGCTAAAGAAATCACAAGAGGGAGTGAGGAACATGTTTAAGCATCTTTAAAAATCCCATTGCACCGCATCTATATTTTTAGACACCTAAGTACTCACAGAAAGCTGGCTCTTTGCAGATGCATCGTTTCGAGCCACTGATAGCTCACTGCAGTCAGAGGATACCGTTCGCACACTTCAAGTTACTCATGTTCCCGAGTGCTTTGCAGACTAAGGGTCTACTTTATCTGTCAAATGGAAGTACAAACAGCTGGAAACTCTTTATTAAGAAGCAGGAAGGGAGGGAAATAAAATGAGAATTTAATAAATCATAAAAATATTCTGATGACTGGTTTTACATGAAAAATTCAAGCAAACTCCAAACATCTTTGTATGGAGGTCTCAAAGGCACATCAATGTATCCTGAGTAATAAAAACCCACCCTTGTGCTCACATATTTCATTTACCCACTTGCTGGCTTCATCCCGCACTTTTGAAAAAGACAAACTCTCATTAAAACTAATGGCAGTTCTGCCTGAACATGCACCTGCAGGACTGGGCTTCAATTGCTGAAACTCACATTTACTCCCTGAAACCACCGGCAGATCAGCACGTTGATAAGCACTGAACACATTACCGCAGGAGAACATACAAAGCTGCGTTTGAACAGGTGACATTTCCTTTTCAAGGCAGACCTGTTCAAAAGTTTAGCATTAATCATTTCCAAGCAGGCATAACAGAATTATCTACTATATCTGTCAACTTTCTGCTTCTTATAAAGGTAAACTTCTTCAACCTGCAGAAAGCAATGTCAAAAACAATAAAATGGGGCCACTGATTAACTACTCAGTGCAATTTAACAGCAGCATCAGAACTTACTCCATCAACAGCATTCATGTCAGCAATATATATGTGTATATACGTATATGTATCTATACGCTGCTTGAAGAAAGAGACAATATTTGGTTTGGCTACCCCAGGCTCAGTTCTGCAGAGCACTACTGTCACAACTGACTACTCACAGATGAGTGGACAGACTGAACACAGAGGGCTGCACTAGCAATCGATATCCATGTGTGCTACAAGGGGGTGCAATGGATGCACCTGCGTCCTATTTTGAAGGGCCTCCATGGGCTTTGTTTCAAGCGCTTGAACCGCTACAACACATTGTTTGCAGTGAATGAAAGGGGAAGGCACTTGCATACTTCTGACAGTACCTGTAGCACTCCAGAAGCATCTGTTAGCACCCACGGAGTTGCCCATGCAGCTGGGAAAGAGGATTGTCCCCAACCCTCCCCGCCCCCAGTCCCTGTTTGCCAGTGGGCTATGCGGTGCATAGCAGGATTGTGAACTGAGAAGGAGTCCCTTGGACTCTTCAAAGTGGATTTCAGCCACAGCTGGAGCTGTGCTTGTAGATTTTACCATTTGTGCAGCCCAGCTGCACTTACACTAATGAATGACACTTGCATGGGACCATCCTCCAGCATCAAAACTGGCGAACTCACAGTGTACCGTGCCATCAGTATTAAACTCTCTTACTCCGCAAAACAGGGTGGCCACACTCACAGTCCCTGGCCTCTGCTGAATCCCCAGTTGTGCCAGGGAATTGTTTCAGGGAGTGCTTGATGGCCCAGGCCAAAAGCATGTCAGCGACCACTCTGACAACTGAAGTTCCAATGCTCTGGCACCGTTTAATTTACTACTGGAGAGGCAGACGCAGTGCATGTGGTCTTGGGAGCAGCCTCAGGGAGCATCTCAGAGTGAATGTAGAAATATCCCCAAGGCTATTGATGGGACAAGTAACTCCTTGATCTGAGCAAGATTATCAACATCTGGCCCATAATTAACACCACTGTCCAAGCTGGCAATACACTGATACAGTAATGCTTAGCATTGTTGTAGCTTGCTCTGTTTTGATTAATGAGTGTGCATTTAACTAAACAGTATACATTAACTATTATTAACAGCATATTAATTGTTAACTACACATTACCTAGACACTCTATTAGATAATTGCCTCTTTGTTAATACGTTAATCAATATACCTATAGATGAAATGGTTTGAAAAAACTGACCTGTACATCAGAAATGCATTTATTAAATTGTTACTCTGTGAGAATACTGATTAAAGAACTCTGAGCATTTTAATTCCTTTCCTACTGTGATATTTTTACTAAGCTGGCTGTGGAAACACCACTCTACTTGTACAATCACCAAACAGCTACCACATTCCTATTACCTCAGATCTTATCATCTCTACAACATTTGCAGCACAAATTATCAAAGTTTACTCATCAAGAAGCTCCCATTCCATAATAAAAATGAATTTCAGTGTCAGAGTAATCCCTGAATAAAGCTTCCCGATAACCCCAAATGTGAGCAGCTTTATTTGGAATTAGACTCTTAGGTTTCCATCTCTGTTTTTCTTCAACAGGAGGTTAAGCAAAACTGAGTATGCACCCAGATAGTACAGCCATAGGAACTAATTTGAAAGCCCACGCTAGCCTGTGGATGGAGAAAGCCTTGTGTTTGTTGGTGCAGTGCTGAACTTGCTGAACTCTCTACGATGATGAGTAACTTGGGCCAGGACCGGGAGAAGCCTGCAACGTGGGGTTTAACCAGCATATGAGCACCTACTTCCAAGTCTGCTCTCCTGCAACTTCCCGGTACCACCACAGGCATCTCACCTCCACAAGTTCTTGCCTTTTCACCTCAGGAAGTCACAAACACACCTAGAATCGTGCCCATTTCCCCCATGACTGAGCTGAGAAGCTTGGCCCCTGCTCAAGCCTCAGCCTCACTGGGATCCACAGCCTGAGGAACTTTGGTCCATTGGTCTTTCCTAAGACATCCTACACACTGTCTGGATCCAGCTGCCTCCATGCACCTGAGTGGCTCATACCACTTTTCGTAAAACATAGCCAAAGGAAGAGCTGCCAACAACCGCTTTGTGTACAATAATTTAGCGGCTAGGGTATTCATGAAGAATGGGTGATGTGGAGCCTACGGTAGTTTCCCATCCGGAGAGGTTCAGCTACCTATCTTCCAAGTCCCCAGGGAGAGCTTCAGTCACCCCTGTGTTGAAGCTGCCAGGCTGTATGGAAAACAAACTCATGGACCTAGAGAGAAAGCAAGCACAAAAGGGTATGACTGTGCAGCAGCACAGTGATTAGAGCCATCCCCAATGAGAAGACTCCTAGGTGTTGGTCCTTGTTCCAAGAGTTGTTTGTGTATTTTATCTAACAAATATTTCACATAAACAGTCCCTGTACAGGGGACAGGAATCTCTGGACCTGATCCAAAGCCTGCTGAAGTCAATGGAAATCAAAGCCAACTGAAGTCAATAGCAAGTTTTCCACAGATTTCAGCAGGCTTTGGGTGACTTCGGGAATACTTCTTGGGTGGTAAAGGCTCCATGCCAATGCACTGCAGGCATGCACCGGTTGCATACTAACACACATGTTGTTGTGGCTTATTGCTATATTGGAACCAGCCTTTGAAAACTATCATAATATCCTGAGGCAAACTAGAGAGTCAATTATTCAAAATGTTGGTCTTGAATGTTTAAAGGCCCAGTCATGGGCTCCTCAGGCTAAGTTCCCACTGCCTGCAATGAGAACTCCATCCGACGAGGACAGGCAGAGTCAAGCTCCGAGACCCACATTTGCAGGCTTTTCTGATGCCCTTGGCACAGCCACAACTGCAGTTTAATGCAGAGATAGCCAACCTGACTTGAAACTATGTAGTGTGGGTAGCAAACACAATTTAGCCATATTAGCATAGCACTTCATATGAGTTAATTAGCCCTGCCAAGAGGCAGAGTTCATTAGCCTGAGGAGATAGCTGCACAAAGATGGACTACTTCCGACTCGTTTAGAGGTAGCTTTGCAAAGCAGTGCTTTGTGCCATGAAGACATGCTAACTATCCTCCTATTCCAAGCACTACACAACTTCCGATTCTGCGGCAGCTATGGCAATTGTGCAGTAACTGTAGAACCACCTGCCCTCTCCACGCAAGGGTCTGTCAGGCAGTTCCATATTTCAGTTACCAGAGCACACACACTGAGGCTTCCCTCTGACCCGGCAAATCAATCCCAGGTTAAAGTCTGGCATGCAAAATTCTAGCAAAGAGATTTTCATTGCTTCCTTTTTCCAGAAAAAAACCACAAACAGTTCTCGTAGTGATTTCAGCAGTGCAAGGCTTAGATTCCTGGACACATTTCCCAGCACAGACCAGCACAGTCTCTACACCAGGCCATGACCATGCCCCCCATTCCTGCCTGCAGTGACCACTTCTCAAAGGTTTGATGGGTAGCCTTTTCACATCCAAGGACTCCAGTTTAGATTCATTTTTCTAAAGACACACCTTCCATTAAAATTGTTTTCCTGGTAACTCTGCAAGTTTAATTTGCCAAATGCAATTTTAAGTTTTGTTTATTAATTTGCACAGGGTTCCAGTTAACATACAAGCCACTTCAGTATTCTGACTATAATAACACCTAAAAGTTTACTGCAGGAATAAATTCAGACACAGTGAATGATTCTGCAGTCCACTTCAGTTACTGTTTATGCTTTGGTGTCTTGATGAATATTGTGCTGGAACTGTCTGTGACCTTGCTTAGGGTCACCTCATGGCAAGTGCCATGGTCTCAGTCCCGAAAAAAGTGTAATCTGTCTGAGATATACATAAGAACTGAAGTTGCTCAGCTGAGAACCCCACAGCATTTTACCCATAAATGGAGACAAGATCTTTGCCCCACAGAGTTAAAGAGATAAAGTAAACACAAGCAGACAGATAGACCAGATACCTGCCATGGTTCTCATGGTTGCCACATTGTGGGCATTCATATTACCAACTGGTGCAAGGTGCAAGAAAAGGGAGGAGCAGGGTTTAATTTGGTGTGATCCACGTTGGTCTAGGAGTATCTTTACAGCAATCGGTTTCATACTAATTGCCTGTCCTAGGCAAGCTTCACCACACATCTGTACCCAGTAGGCAATGCAAAGTGTATTTCTGTACAGCTGCCCCAGATGGCTTTAAGGTTGGTGAAGGGTCTGGAGAACAAGTCTTATGAGGAGTAGCTGAGGGAGCTGGGGCTGTTTAGTCTGGAGAAGAGGAGGCTGAGGGCGAACCTTATTGCTGTCTACAACTACTTGAAAGGAGGTTGTAGTGAGGTGGGTGTCAGTCTCTTCTTCCAAGTAACTAGCGATAGGACGAGAGGCAATGGCCTCAAGTTACGTCAGGGGAGGTTTAGATTGGATATTAGGAAAAAGTTCTTTACTGAAAGAGTGGTCAGACATTGGAACAGGCTGCCCAGGGAAGTGGTGGAGTCCCCATCCCTGGAGGTGTTCAAAAAACATGTAGATACGGCACTTCAGGACTTGGTTTAGCAGGCATAGAAGTGTTGGATTGATGGTTGGACTTGCTGATCTTAGAGGTCTTTTCCAACCTTCATGATTCTACGATTCTATGAGGTTGCTGGCAGAATCATGCACTTGTGCAGAGTGCAGACTGCTCACGGACTTAGGGAAGATGTGCCTTCACCTTTGGGAGGTACCTTGTAGTCATGCTGCCAGTGGGGTACTCTCGCACTTGTGCTGCGAGACTCCAGTTACAGACACAAGCCAGATTTGCACCTCAACGGTAACCTCTCCAGAGCACTAAGGTAGCTAACGTAGATATAGACCCACAGAGTGCAGCAAGCACCTTGTTAAGTAGATTGCCAGCAGCTACCAAGGAGGCAACTGCAAGGAGGCACTAAGCCCCTTGCAGGTTCTGGCTATAAATTTGATTTCATGTCACGGTAAGGAAAGAGTCATCCAGTGCCATGGCGAGATCCCAATGCAAAGTCAGTTCTTGACTACTCCTGCTGAAAGTTACATTTCATAATCCGCTCAATCAGTTGCACTTAGAAAAAAAAACTTCTCAAAACAACAAAGTGACGTTCAAACTTAGAGAGAGGGTAAAAAATGGAGCTGTCCCCATAACATAGATATAGCTCAGGAGAGAACTGTGTGTGAATTTTTCTGAAAAATCTGGATATTTAGAACTGTCAAAGCAAACAAGGGCTTCAACCAGCACTTACAGCGCTTGCAATTATTATTCTTCAAAACTTTACAAGAGTCTTCAATGGGCAAACATACTGTGTTCTTGTTGTACATTCATATGCCCAGTAGGCTGAATAACTTCAAAGAAATTTACTCTGCTGCTTGCTAAAAAGCCTTTTTAACATTATATGCCTTCACAAATGTTATGGTACCTGGAGCCAAGAATCTGTATTTTCAAAATTCCCTACTTCGGCCCGAGTTCTGAACCCACTAAACTCGGTAAGAGTTTTGACATTGACTTAAAAGAGTGAAAGATCAAACAATTATCTGACAGAGTGTAACAAGATTCAGACATAATTAGGGAGTTTTGAAGCCTACCCATAGAGGGGATTTTTCTTTGCTTTTAAATAAGAAATGAATTCACAACCATATTTTGGAAATATTAGTTTAAAGTTAGAAGTGGGAAGATTTAGCAGTAAGGCAGATGTTTGACTCAAGTTTTTGGTCTTATTTCATATATTTTGCACATTTTTGACAACTCTTCTTATCTAAATACGAGTAGGTGAAGCCAGGATGACAGTTAGGTTGGAACTCATGTAATGTTTTATGTTTTGGTTAGTCAAGGATGGCGTCTCACACAGAAGTACACTTTAATTACCCTTTTCAAATCCTTTCTTCCTGCCCCAAGACCTCATCCTGATTCACAGAAGACAACATGAGAGCATCGTTTCACTGAAATATGTGGGCTGCAGTAATACTTTTTGTATCTTCGCAGTTACAACTTGAGAGCTCTTCAGTGAACCAGCCATTGCAAATTGTTTTCAAAACTGAATTTATCAAATGAAAAATCCGTGGATGCATACATGGGTCCCAAGTCACTGATTTCTGGTGAGACTTATTGTCAAAACACCGTGTTTATTAATAGTGCAACCTGCAGCTGTATACAACAAAGCAACTATTTTTGTTATTCTCAGGCCATTGGAAAATTTGTGGAAAAGAGCAGCCACAACCTAGCCCAAAGCATCACTCTAGAAAAGGTCAGTCTGCTATTAGATTCAGCTACTGATATGCCTCCCATACTCTCGTCAGCCTCCTAGAGCTGAGTAGTTTGCTGGTCCCGGTTGTGGATATGTCCATGTCACAGCCTCCTAGAGCTTAGTTGCTGGTCCCAGTTGTGGATATGTCCATGTCATAGCCTCCTGAGTAACCAGCTGCCCACATACCGTCTTTCCCAGATCATGCAGATGTGGGAGATTCGGCGTCTCTGTCCCTCAGGAACAATATGACCAGGAAGTATGGAAACACAAGTGTTAGTGAGACACCTCTTGTGTCTGTGCAGGTATACACACATGTACACTTTACTCTTAAGTGAGAAGAGGTTAGTATCTCTTTAAAAAAAATTAAGAAACCCTTGGGCCCCCCTTGAGCATCTCCTGTATTCCTCATGTGGTCTACAACTTCTAACAGTGTCAGTAGCTCACCCAACAACACAGAATACCTGAGCTTTTCTAAAGTGTTTCGTTATTCTTGTCAAATCTACACAAAAGTCCTATCTTTTTCACATTTAATTTGTGTAGCACCTGTATAACAACAAAAGGCCTTTTCCTACCGATATGAGCAGCCACAAAACATAGAATAGATAATAAGACAGTAGGAAAATTTTGGATTGTATTTCATGGTTTGTAAAACACAAACTGACATGTTATTGTTGTAACAGGACAACAATATTTATATTTTGCAGGTATTTTCAGAAGCCCATCACCATAGTAACACATAGCTGTATAAAAGTATCTACTCCTAGTGCTTAGAAGTGAAATTTAAACACGGAATTGGTCTAGGTGTCACATTTCAGGTAGTTATTTTTTGAAAAGGTTCAGACACATCTGCACCAAGCACATGGTTATAAGAGACTGTGCTTGTCAGTTTTCCAGTGTTTGAAGTCATAGGAAAACCTGGCATTCAACAGGCCTCTGAAATTTGTGCCCCGTGGATGTCCTGTTCAGCACAATCATTTAAATACACTGCATTTTATCTTTTGATAAATTCACTGACCGTTTTTTCCTTTCAATTTTGGCTGGGAATCATAGTCCAATGGCTAACCTTGATGGCACCTCTGCCATGACTACCTAAAGGCATCCATTCAAAGGACCCAAGCAAATCTGACCCTATGCAAAGCTTGAACAGGAAACAATTTGGAAATCCAGATGACAGAGACACAGCCGAAGCTTTCATGGATAAACCCATAAGAAGTGGATTTGGCCCATTTGGTTCCTTTCTGTCACGACTGAGTTGGCAAATTAAGAAGAAAACCAAGACATGAGGATAAAGTAATAACATGGCTTTGAAGTTTCCTTTGAAGACCATGCTGGTTGCTCAGACACGTCTCCCATGTTGTGCCTGCAGTGACCCCTACGTTTAGATGTCTACAACTTGAAGCTGAATCTCACCCCTTCAAACTGTCATTCAGGGCTCAGTTCAGTTGCCTGGACTCTGATCTCCAGGGATTTCCAAGCTGCTATGAGGTATCTCAAGTGGCTTCCAACACATCCCAACAGTTCTGTGCCCTATCGGCCAGCTCCACACAATTGCCCTGGCTGCCATGAGGTGTCCAATGGCACCGTATATCTACTGTTCATCAAATGGCACTAGATATCTAAGCTCAGGCATCTGACTTGAGCCCTTAGTTTGCATATACCCGACATCAACGAGGGCCTTGTCTTAGCTGGAGGAGATGCTTGAGAGGGGAAATATCCAGCCAGACTGCATAGTCTCACTTGTTAACAGATTTAGCCTCAGCTTTGTGGCCCTTGCTCAATGAATTCAAGGCCACCCATTTTTTTTCATCAAAATCCTTCCAAAAATGTTAAATTGTAGTTTGATTTCTTAAATTGTCTAAGGGGGGTCATTTCACTTTTTCAGCCAGTGGTGCAGAAGAAGTTCTCCATGCGCCAGCCATGTGCTTCTCCATCAGCTCAGATCTGGGCTCCACGGTGTCCCTCCCACGCTCAGATCTCCAATGGGGCACTCACTAGCCTGGGTGGAAACGGTGGGGAAGGGGAGTTCTCACTCCCTCTTATTCCATACCTTCTTAGACTGAATTGCAGCCTGGTGAAGACAATGGGATGAGAGAAATGAAGAAAAGCAGCAGATGACATCCAACACACAGTTCAGACACTGAAGCGTCCTGTCTTAAGTCGCAGAGGTTTGTTTCCCCTGCGTTGTCACTGGCCCTTTAAGTAACCCAATCTGTTCTTGCTGCTGTTGAGATGGCTACTTTAAAACAAAAGGCTTTGTCAGATATAATCCTCTCAGTTTAAAATAGAGACAAGTTCAACAAGTTCTACATTTTGCTTCTTTAATCTGTTTCCTTATGACAAGAATTTATGGGAAAGCTTTAAACTTTTAAACTTGCAACTCACACGATTCCAAACATCATGGATGCTTGGCTGCTTCACCGAAATAAGAACTGCTATTCTGCAGCCATTGCTGGCACTGCAAACATTCCTCTACCGCAATCTCAAACACAAATAAAAATATTGTTATTAAGTCAGAATGCTGCAATATTTTGAATTATGCCATTCACAATCTTACAAGTGATTGAGGACCTGAAGTTTATTTACTTGAGGGAAAGACATTTTTTAGAATTCTATTACTGGGGACATGCACGACTTTATACGAATACTGATAAGTTTACTCAGCATGTTTTCCAAAGGTCTCATTATTTAAAGCAACTGGTTTATATTTATGAGTGTCCTCAGTGGCATATTCGTAATTTCCCACTTAATTTACTCACAGGTCTTATTAAGTTATGAAACAAAAAAAGAAGTGTACAGTGTCAGACTTGGCTTTAAATCAAACACACATGTAAACTGAGTCCCACACATGAGATCTAAGCAATAACTTGGAAAATTCATCTAAAAATCTCTTTTGATCCCTTTGAATGAACACATTTGCACTAACTACTGTGTTCAGAGAATAGACACACCTTTTCTATTTTTCAGCTATCAGAGTAATAAATGAGAAGAACAACATACTAAGGGATCAGGACGCTTCTCCATCTGAGACCCCTAAATAAAGACCGGATGGCTCTTTGAAAAGACATGTCCCAGCTAAACTGCCTGCAATGCTGGAGATTTGCTCATCTCTTTGTTATATTCTGTTTTCTTTAATCAACTCTTGAGGAAGATACTGCTGCTGTATTCCTATGTTGTGTTCAAATTAAAAGAGATGAGTCAAAATAGATCAAAGTGACTGATAGATAAGTAGTCACAGCATCTCATTTAGAACATCTCTTTTCCTTAAACAAAATTGATTTAGATCTTGTGTAGTAAATACAGTGAGTTCCACGCAATCTGTTGTTCCGGAAAGGGGTTTTATTTTCCAAGATGACTCCATGGCATTTGAGGTCCTGCCTGCTCCTTTAGACATCAGTGAATCTCATGCTTTCCATGGTCTTTAAGCAAATTTTCCTCTAGAATTCTCCTTTGTAGTTCCTTCTCTCCTGACTGGTTTTTCCTTTTGAATAATGAAATACACCAAGTAGCCGACACCCTCACTGTATTTAACAGAGGACGGGCTTCTGGGAGGTGTTAGACGCACAGAAGTTGTGAGCATTCGTTGCTTTGCAGAATCAGGCCAAAATCTGTGTGCTACTCTGTGATGACCTGGGCACTTTCCTCTTCAGTGAGAAAAGCCTGACAGGAATTAACGATGTAAGATCCCAGAGAGCTCTCAAGTGCTGCCTGTGACTTCTTTCACGATTGAATGAAAAAGGTTAGAAGAAGTAACCAACCAACAGGGCAAATGCGCTGCCATTTCTTGCCAACACAGGGATTCCCAACAGCAGTTTAATTCCACTTGGACCACTTTTACTGTGAGGAGAGGATGAGGGAGCGGGGCTTGTTCAGCCTGGAGAAGAGATGGCTGCTGAGGCACCCAACAGCAGCCCCCGGTACCTACAGGGAGGCCAGCAAAGAAATGGAGCCAGGCCACCCGCAGTAGCGTGTGGCAGGGAAACAAGAGGTGGTGGTCTCGACTTGAAAAAAGGGGAGCTTGAGAGAGGGTATGAGGAAAAAAACATCACTGTGAAGATAGCCACCCCTTGGATGTTTTCAAGACCTAACCAGATAAAGCCCTGAACAACCTGGTCTGGGTTTGTGTCTCACCCTGCCTTGGGCAGGAAGTAGGACCAGAGACCTCCTGAGGTCTCTTCCCGGCCGAGTGATTCTGTGATTCTGTATCTTTTAAGAGCACAGTTTCCAGTTTGTGTGAGTATATGAGTACAGTACATGAGCTACAGACACATTTACCTTTGTCTGAAATCACTGCACTGATTATCACCAGGCATAGAGGAGAACCTTGTATCTTTGTGCAGGCAACATGTGAGGACAGAAGAAACCTATATTCACATCTTCTACATTTACTGTTTTAGACATGTAGCACAAGTGCTATTTAAAATACCTGAAGAGAGGGGCTTGTGATCTTTATACAATCTTGGCAAAGACAGGTGCTTCCAGAAGGTGATCAGAGCATCTATTTTGGATTGATAAAGCTAGGGTCAATGTCTTCTCAGTCTTCAGGTTGTGGATGTCATTGATTTGGATGTATGGACAGATATAGATACAGTTCTCTTATTCCTTTCACACAGTTAGTAGCTATATACGGGCACTGTTATTTTGATCAGCAGCTGGTGCTGAGAAGTAATATGTTCCTGTTGGCTGTTATATTTTCAGCTGTATTGGAGAGATGTAATATGTTTATTTTGTACGTCAGTAATTTGTAGTTTGCGTTCCACAGTACTTTCTGCACGTTATTAGATTTCCCTTTTTTATCCTGGATGCTTTGTAGAGTGGCCTGTTGAGAATTTAAGTTTAGGATGAAGATACTTTTTAAAATAAAAAAGAGCTTTACATGCACAGCTAGCTTTAGAAAGTAACCGGTATGTGCATATGTTTGTTTAACCCCTAATGTAAATACATACATTCTGAAATGTATTTTAGTCCTCTAAGAAGCTAAGAGCAGCTCTCAAGATCACATGACAAGCAAAACATTTGTTAATCAGAAAAATTACAGCCTATTCATACTTACTGTTTGATTATTTCCACTCTGACCTCAAAGATCCCATTGTTGATTGAACTAGTTATAGTAACTTCTATTTATTTTTACAACTAGCTATTATGAGTGCAAACTGTCCTTATCTCCAAGTGATTGATAGGCACATTAAGAAGCTGTTCAACAGGTTGCTAGGTTTGAAGAAATGCTTAAATCATGATTAGTTATTCCTTATCAGCCAAGAGTGGGAGCTAAGCTCAGATAAATACATGGTCAGGAAAATTAAATTTTCAACGTCAAGTGCTCTCTCAGTTTTCTGTTTGCTGTTGTTAAGCAGAGGTGCTACAGCTTCCTTTCAGTTTTATTTAAGGAGCATTTTGGCTTTCTTAGCAAACTCAGTTGTCATGTTAGTGTGCTTAGGAGAGCTAAAAATCTTGTTCAACGATAACTTTCATTGGGGCCCCTATGTAGCTTTCATGACTGGAGAACTGAGTTACTCAAATACATTTTCATACTCTCTTCTGCTAAAAATTTGAAACAAATAACTTTCATAGGTGAACATTTTTAAGTGTTTTGTTAGACTCATTACAGTCCTCACATGGGGATTTACAGCTTTATTTGTGCTATTCAGAATAGCATTTCTATCAGCTCAGGCCAGCTGTGCAACCTGAGGACAAAAGAAACGGAAGGGCAACAAGAGGAGGCATAGCTCTGCTGTGGTTCTACCAATATAGTGAAGCCTCCTGTATCTGGTTTGCAGATAACACACCCATTTGGGGTACATCTCTAGCTTTATTCTCCAACCCTGGTTACTCTGGGAAACATACAGTGTGATTTGATACCATTTGTGAAGGCAGAATATGGGAAGAAGCACAACTTAGACAACCAGAAAATGAAAAGGAATTCAGCTTATAAGTTCTCGTTTTGGGGAAAGGGAGCTGGAAAATTCAGTGTCAGCTGTCTCAAAAGAGCGCTGTTTTAACATGTTTGTCAAAACGCGTTCTACTCAGTTTCTACTCCTTCAACTGTATTTGTAAATAAAGTCACAAAGCGTGAACTGACAACCACATTGCAGGAGATTTCTGCATACAAGTTCTGCCAAAGCAGAATACTTCCTTCTCTCAGTTTTAAACCACAACTACTCCAAACAAACCTTTGACACAATTAAGGGGCAGATGAGAGCAGGGATGGAGAACTAAAGTGAAGATACCATCTAAAAGCTAAAAATGTTTCTGTTTTTCCTATCAACACACTACAAAGGGTGAAAGGGCTGAGCTTTCACTCCAGTTTACACTCAGAGTATGTGAAAGGGGGAAAGGAAAGGCAGTTTTCAGGTGGCTCTGAAGCTATGAGATGCTCCATCAAGACCTCAAATGCTTTCCATTTAAAAAAAAAAAAAAGAAAAAGAAAAGAGAGACAAAATCTGAAGGTTAACGTGTTTGCATCCAAGGTGATGAAGGACCCTGAGCAGGACTGTGTGAAGCAGCTTGGCAGCAAAGCCTTCACTGGCCACACACACATCGGCCATGCCTCTGCGTTACCTGCAGGGTCAGGGCACACAGAGCAGGGAAGATGACAAACATCAAGCCTGGCTGAGAAAGGACGCGGTAGTAAATTCTTCTGTGCTCAGTACCTCACAGCTAAAGCCCTTGCTCAAGATTTGAGACACTGCTTCCATCTCTTCGTCTGCCTGAGGAGGTGGAGAGAGGACACACATCTTATACCTCCTCCCGGACATCCCTGCTGTCAGCTGGTGATACTCGAGGTATGTGGATGGGCTGTCCGAACCCTCACTCAGAAACTGCCCTATGTTGAATAGAATAAATAAATATTCATTAAGTCTGGGAGAGAAAGATAAACAGAAACAAAAGAAAACACGGTGCTACTGCGAGCAAGGGCTGCAGGGCAGGAGAGAGCAAGCTGAATGCCCTAAAAGGTCCTGCATCAGCAAATCTCTCACAAAAAAGCAGTTCCAAACTCATTAGATGTTATGATCACCTCCAGTTACTACAGAACCGTAGCTTCCAGGGTTCCCAGATTTCCCCATGAAGACATACAGCAACAGTACACAGGAACGCTCGCTGCGAGTCAAGCACTGTTCACTAAGTCACCAGAGAGATGCTGCACTGCAAAACTAACGTTAACACCGAGGTTAGAGATGTCTCTACGTGTTGCTGGCTGTGAGGCTCACGTGATGCCGGCATTTTGGTAGGCAGCCCCCCGTCTCTGACTTTCCAGCCCAAATGGCCGGGTGTCCACACTCAGGTGGCTGGCTCCTCACTGCAGTCTGCACCCAGGCTTGCAGTCATGTCCCCGGCCCCTCAGCAAGACGCCTCCACCACTCTGCCATTTAACCCTTAAAAAATAAACCAACACGTTAACAAACTTCCAAATTACCCTCTCCTTAGTGTCATGTGTTTGTCTTACGCTTCTCCTTCTTTACAAATGCCAGGTGTATGTGGGATTGCAGGTTCAAGGCAACGCTGGATTCTCCCACTGTGCCCTCAGTTTGCAATTGCTTCCTAGCATTAGTACAGGGCGAATTAATGTTCTTTGTCACACAGTCTGTGCGCTTTCCATCCCTCCATGCGGCAAAAGAAAAATATTTGACTCCTGGATTGAAAAAGCCTTTTCTATGCTAAATCTGCCCACCCTAGAGAAGTACTACCTTAAAGGAAGGAAGCTTCATAGGGAAATTACAGATGCAAATTCTGCCTTAAGGAAAGAAGTGGGTGGCAGCACGTAATTAACAGAAGAAACCCTCCAGAAAATACTTGCTAGAGACAGAATCAGTCTTTGCAGGAGACAGCCGTGACAAAATCCAAACCGTAACCTAATTTTTGTGGTATGCGCATCTGAAAATAAACAAACAAAAGCAGTCTTAACAATACCTCTCCCATTCAAGTCAGACTAGAACCTGATACAGCCGTGGAACAAAGGGACTGTGAATTGCTTGGTTTTGGTATAACAGCTCTAGCTGAAAGTCCCAGCTCTTCTTGGCCCTACTAGACAAAGGAGCATGAAGGACTGGGGGTTTTTAGGTTTAGGCTGACTTGGACGTGGTATGTGACCTCGGCCGTCCCACAGTGTTTTGTGTCGGTCAGCTGGTAGACTCCAATAGCTCCATCAACTTTCATGCACACATCAAAAGAGCCAAGGAACCACCGAGAGAATACAAAGTGTAAGAAGACCGAATGCAAGGAGCTAGGGGAGGGGTGCACTGGGGGAAGGGAAAATACAGAACTGGGAACGATAATGCTACACTAAAGGGAATGAGACAGCAGTTGACCCTCAGCAAACACCAGTGTTTGGCAGGTCCCTGAGAGCGGTGTACATGTGGAGCCCCTCTGAGCTCCTGGGTTTGGGTAGCACGCTCCAGCCATGTCCTGAGTCGAGAAAGAGGTAAAACATGGGTGCACACCGGGTCCCGGCTGCTCGGGCAGAGCAAGGCAGTCGTGTCTCTGAGCGCAGCCCGAACCCAGCTAGTAATAGCATACACAGTGGTGGTTCTCCGCTTCACAGCAGCCGTGGTGCAGCCACGGGTCCAGAGGGCAGCTCAGAAATAAGCCTGGTGGTGAGGGCACACGGGTTGCCTTCTCCAGCTTCCTCCAGGAGGACACAGTGTCAGGCTGGTGACTGAAGACAGCTGGTGCTTGGGTCTGTCCCGGCAACAGCAAAAGGTCAGAGCACAGAACGGTACCAGTCCCACAAAGCACTGCCCTTTCGAAATCTCTGGGCGCTGCTTTACCCACCCTGTTCTTTGCCTTTTGTCTTCTTCTCTCACACATTTAGAGCCCTTGAGAGCACAAATGCAGGCATTTCCCAGCTGAGCTAGGATTGCTTGTAATCTCAAAAAATGTAACAATATGGCCTGAAATTCTACAGGTGTCTATCTGTCTCCTGCAGGGTTTTCTTCTCCTTCCCCTGCTATTTCTGAAACCATTTTGGGGCATTTTGGCACATGAAGCTATTCTTGAGCTTTTCTGTTAAACAACCCTCAGTTTCTATGTTTTCTAGCCACTCCTCAGAAGTCCAGCAATGATGGCAAACCTAGTTCAGTGCCTTTCCCTGGCCCTATGAAAATCTACCCAAATCCAGAAAATTGAAATACTTGAAAATTTGACATCTGCACCTGCTCAGAGACTTGTCTGAGCAGGTGTTTTAGCCTGATCAGGCTAAAATCCTGCAGTGTCCCTGAACACACTTGAGTTGCTCACAAGTTCCTACACACGACTGTGCTGCACAAACATGGTCCCAGGCACAGCATGCAAGTCTGAGCAGGTGTCTGCTTCTGTATCACCTGTGCAGGACTCTGGTCTCACTGCATATGTAAAACCAAGTTCTTTGCTCACACCCTGGTGAACACAATGTCCAAGGCATTTGGCATCAGACCTTTAGTGACCAGGCTATAGGATCCTTCCCAGAACAGAGGTGGAAGCGCGGCCCCTGTAGACCGAAGCACTGAGTGTCCCCACAAAGCAACTGAGCTAAAGGAAAGCAGACCTTCTTCACGACTTAGTGGGTGGTGGCAATGGCTAGAAGTGGAAAGGGATCATGTACATGAACGAAGAGCAAGAAACTTGTCTCTCCTGCATCCTCTGGAAGATCGCTGCTGGAACCAAAGCAGTGAGAAGAGGAAGATGTGGTTTGAAGGGTGAGAAGGTAAAAGTCAGATCAGAGGGTCAGAATAAGATCCAGTGGGAGGAGAAGTTTTGTGAGATGATCCCAAAGCAGGGAGCAGAAACCTATGCTTGCTGGGTGTGGAGACGGGAAGCGATGACCAAGTCTGGAAAACTGGACTGGGACCTGGGACTAGAGAGTCAGCTAGCTGAGAAACAGCGGCTGCATCCGTACTTACTTGCTCTGCAGCATATCTTTGGGCCCTCATTTCCTGGTCATCTGAATTATCACACCTGTTGGGACACGCTGCAGCTCCCATCCAGCACACTCATGTGGGTTTCCAACCCAGCATGGAGCTGGGGTATAACTAAGCATGCACTCAGACACGGGAACTGGGAAGCAGTCTTGGGTCCAACGGTGTAAACGCAGACAGGAAGACTAGATAAGGAGCCTGAGAAAGAGGAAGACAATGACTGCGTGACCATGGTTTGTTAATGGGTACGAGCAGCTTGGGCATGACGCAAGACCGGGGAGGGTACGAAAAGACAATGAGATGAAGTGTTGGAGCTGGAGGACTCTTCAAACAAAACCTTGGGAATGGGAAGCAGGCCTGGTGGGAGCGTGGGGGCAGAGTGGGCATGGTGTAGCAGCATGGAAAACCATGGGACAGGCATCGGGGCAGAATGCCTGACGAGGCCGAGATGCTGGAGCAGTGTGACCAGGTTGGGTTGCAGCAAGTCCTGGCAGAGGGCTGAGACCGGCCATGCAGGGAATCGGGCATCAGGCGAGAGGCTGGATGCAACTGGTGCCTACTTCTGACATTATTCACTGCCCGTTTAATCCTGTTGCTTAGTCCTTGCCCGACTCGTGACACTCAGTCAGACATTGCAATGCACCCCATCCAGTGAAAAGACACTTAATGTGTGATGATCTGCCTGGCTGTGGTACTCACAAATGGAACTTTCTTGCTAAATTAATGTATGCTTTCGCACCCATTTTAATTACGATTATTTGAGTCAGGGAGCCTGTTTTATTTCTAGTCCTAACCTGAAATACTGAATACAGATTCTCTCACTTCTTTGTTACTTATCAAAAACGCAGGTCAAGCCTTTACAGATTTCTCTGTTTATCTAGAGCCAGCCTCCTGCACCTTTCTTAGATTGCTTTCCTGCTGCTCCCATTATTCTTTAGAACACTTATCTTTACTGTAACACTTCAAGGGTCATTCTCCTGACCACTTAAACCAAAATCCTACTAGGCCTAAGAGCTTCTTTTAACACTGATAATAGAAACTGGAAATAGACTTTCCCAGAAACATTATGCTGAAAGCCTTGGCTCCTTTCTGTGGGATCACATCCTTATATACAGCAGTCACACAACATATTTTGTCTCAGACAGGCCTTTCAATAAAATTGCAATGTAAATAGCCTACCTCTGGACTTTATTCTACTGCATTTTTTCCCACATGCTCTGCAGAGTCCATCTGCTTCGCAAGTCTCACTCAGACTAGCATCCAGTTTGCAATTCTTATATTTGTAACTGGAAAAAAAAAAATTGTTTCCCAGCAAGATGCTTGCCAGGCCCCTTTTAGCAGTGGCAATAAGTACTTTATGATCAGTTTCAGCTAGCAAAGATTCCAATAAAGCTTTTTTACACCTCATGGCCTGAGACCAAGTCTTCCTTCTCTATTTGAGTGCTGTGACATTTCATTTCTGTAAGTACCCATGACACATGATCCACTGTATTGCTGCTTGGCTGGTCTCCAACCAGCCAAGCCAGTTTTGCTGTGGCTTGTTAGCTGCTGGTGGAACAATTTAATCCTGGGTTTTCCTTACGTGAGGGGACTGGGGTATCAGTGTGGTAGGAGAGAGCAGATGGAATGCAATGGGCTTGATGGTGTGAGGAAGAAGAGGCTGAGTCTCTCTCTTGCTGTCTTGAAGAGCAACTGCTCTTCCTGGTAGCACAGTGGTGAGATGACCTCGGTTAGGATGGATATCCCACCATGCCATCAGCCAGACTGTGTCTAAGGCTGCTGTGACCACAGCTCCAACTGTGAGGAGAAAGGAAGGAGGAAAAGGCAGGCCATGAACGATCAGGATAATCTGATGCTAGGACTGGGAGGTAACGGGGGAGATTGAGGGAGAGAGGGTGATTCAGAGCAAGGGAGATGAGCTGACAAGTTTTTAGGTTGCTGCAAAGGTGAAGAGAGATCGATCAGGACTAGATAAAGATACCATGGTCGAAGGCCCAGAAGACCTGCAGTTCTTGGTCACTTCAGCGCTGAAGGGTGGATGGCTCCGAGAGAGTCTAGCTTTCAGCTAGGGAAACAGGCTTGCACCTCTAGATTGGTAACTTGTTTTTTGGTTTGGGGTTTTTTTATTTCAAAAATTGCAACCTTACCTGCAAGGTCTGAGCCAGTCCTGTCAAACACAGGTCTGTAGACAATTTAATTTTGCATTTAAAATCATAACATCAAGATTTTTGGATGTCTACTTTACTTCTATGCACCGTAACAGTCATTGGCTTCTGAATTAGTTAGCTGTCACAAATCCAGTTTTCCCTTCTTCCAGCCTTCCTTGTCTCCCTGGGCAAGGCTACCAGAGATGCCATGCTGGTGGCAACTGCAACAGAGGGCTAACGTAAAATGTCTCGTGGACCTGTGAGTCCTTGGGGAAGTAGTCCTCCCACAAGACTTTCATGCAAAAGCTGGCTACCACCATCGTTATTCCTAAAAAGCAAAAGGACCACTGGTTTTAGGCTGATCTTTGAGGTACCCTTAGAAGTAGGGCAGTACTAGCAAGCTGGCCATCTGACCATTGTCCAGGATTAGGCACCTAAAGTCCACTGAAACCCCAATTTTAAATCTTAATCTAGATCTAGGGAATTTTTTACAGATAATTACAAGGGTTAGTATTTGCCTTAGAGTCCAGACCTGCAGGTTCTGCTCTCAACTGGGCCACAGCCATATGATGTCTTTCAATCAAGGTAGCTCTTCATGCTTTTATTTCCTCAGCTAGGATATTGCAGAAGCTACTTCACTAACTTTGGAACATGCAGATTAACAGTTTTACAGAGGATCCAGCTGCAGTACCGTTAAAATGCTGTTGCTATGTTCTCTGATAACAATAGGCATCTCAGTTTGATGCAAATATTAGTAAAATGATTCCGATCATTTACAAATACAGCTGCAGGTAAGCATATTCACACAGAGGCCTGGTAATATCCAGTGCAAGCAGCCTGGGATGCCAAAGGTCTGTGTGCCAATTTAAAAGGGCTCATTTAAAAGGGCTCATTTAAAAGGGCCGTTAGAAGAACTTGTTGGAAGCCGGCAGACAGGCAGAGGAATAGCCGAAAAGACTGGAAAGGAAGGCGGGAAGCCACAGGCAGATCTGTCTTTTGGGGAAGAGGGAGGGAAAGGAGAAGGTTGAAAATGAGAGGGCACCAAGGCAGTAGAAGGGGTGACCGATTTGGCAGCCCCAGCAGGAATGAAGTGAAGGGGATGCTTGTGCCCATGAGATGACGAGGTGTTGAACTGCTCTGGCTCAAGCAGAGTCAACCAGCAGATTTAGGAGGAAGGATAAAGGTTGGGGAAAAAACATGGATGCTGTTGGGAAAAGATGGCTTTATCATAGTGTCTTTCTCTACCATTTTGACTGCTTAGTCTGCCGCTCTTTTGGGATGTTCTTATTTCAAGGTTTGCCAATAAATGGGCAATGGCGCTGTTTGACAGGGCTCCTAAAGCTCTACAATCCCCAGCATCCTCTGAGGGATGTGTCCTGTCAAAGCCAGCTTGGTTGCGTGCTAGTCAGTGTAAAGGTACCACTACGGCCACATTCGGGTATTAGAAATACGCTCTCATTCCTACAGCAGCCAGGTTGGGGTTTTTCAGCTCTCTCCTGTCCAATGGTTTATGGATTCCCAAGGTCAGGAGCAATAAAATATTAACATCTAATCTGTCATACCACCAATGAAAACTATAATCTGGCCCATGACCTCACGTGAGTACCAGGTTGTTAACTAAAGAAAGGAATCAAATCTTCCTATAATAAATACTCCAGATTGTGACAGGTAAAATTCAGGTCATACGTCCCCTTTGAAGTTTTAATGGCCACTCCAATTTTATGATAAAGCCACTCACCTTATGTTTGTAGTAATTTTGCAAAGCCTGAAGCGGCTCTAGTCATCTCTGGTGCACAGTTCCCAAGGACAAAGCTCTCATAAAACTGCAAGCTTCAAAGGGATTAGACCTCTTCTTTTCTGTCCTTCTCTTTTTTTTCAAAAAGAAGAATGTTTCCAAACATTTTCTCCCCTGTTTTCTACGTAGCTCCCTGAGGAGCCTCCCAGCTGAGCCCCCCAACTAGACTTCTTCCTCAGGCTCTGGCCCTCACTAATATAAAATAAAACAAAATTCAATAAAAGTAAATAAAATAAAATGTCTTTTCCCTTTTCTTAACAGTAAGGCAATTTTCTGGGTCATTTCTGCTTTTTGTCTTTATTCTGTTGTCACCATGGAGTAATTTGGAGCAAATCAATAGAGCCTGTGTATCTGCATATTCCTCAGGCTCTGAGAAGGACCACATGCAGCAGAACTGCTCCTCTGAATGCCATTTTTTCCATTTGTTTGTTTCCCTTCTTTTAAAGTCGGGGGGAAGCCGAGCTAAATCTGCTGAAACTTGAACCCCAAAGCTAATGTCCATCTTGGTAAACGAAACAGTGCTGGGGAACCTTCCCAGGCACTGGAAGGCAACTGCCTGTGCCGTTCAACTGTTAGCGCAGCGCCTGGCGTAGCGGAGCCGGGGCCAACTTTCCCAAGCGATTCCCAAGCGTGGGCGAACGGCTGGCACTGGCCGGGGTCGCACTCAGCAGGCGGTCTGTGTGCGGGGCACGGAGGGGAGGCCAGGAGTACGGACACGGCCATTTCCATCTCTGTCACCCTCAGCGCCTGGGAACGGTCCCGACCGCGCTTAATTTGCTTGAACACACACAGCCGCGGCTGCTCGAGCTCACTGCTTGTACAACTACGCTGTTGCGAGGAGTAAGCTGCTTATCTGACTTCCCGGCATAAACATATATATTTGCTTGCAGACTGATTTTATGCATTGCCTCGGCTGTAAGATTGATTTGTTTCCGTTAATTGCCAAGGGTGTTTTTTTTCAGGTGTTTATACTTAAATGACAAGGATGAGACGCTCGGGGGGGGGGGGGGGGGGGTGTGGAACCCCATTTGTCCATTTTTCTAATTCCCCAGTGGCATTAAGAACTAAAAGTCTGAGAGGGAGTAGATGGGAACTTTCTGCACTTACTCGGAGTGCTGGAAAATTATTCAATCAGGTGTCTGCCCAGGCATGGGCCAAACCATCCCAAACCACAGTTGTGCAAGAAGAGTACAGTTCAGTCTTCTTCGATTTTATTAGCAAAGGTGCCAGCTGCAGATGTTTCTCCAGGGGTGGGAGGGTGCACTGACCCACACACCTTACGGCAGTGGTGGCTGGTGGTATTTGCATGAAAACAATGCTTGCTGGGAAGGACGTTGAAGCCTGGTCGGATGGTCACCCTCCTTTCAGGCACCAGACCTCAGCCAACACCCTGTTCCCCGATGCGGGGACGAAGAGAGAGCTAACACTGAGAAGAAGGAGCAGGAGGCCCCTCTCAGGGACCACCACAAAACCCAGCAACGCCAGCCACAAGCAAACGAGGGAACATCCACCAGCCTCTATATGCCAGCTAAATAACGTGAATACACAAAATAATCTCACAAAGATGATACAAGAGGAACACGTGGGTCCCCTGAGCCTAATTTTTCTGCAGATGGTACATGTCAGAAATAACTGGTATTCAGAACCATCTTTTCAGGGTATGCTTCTTTAAGGTTACTGAAAAGTTTCTTTATTCAAGAAATTAGCTTAAATGTCCTAAGGCACAGTATGTACTCTGAAAATACTCACATTTCATTTGATTGCTGTTGTTAATGTTTCAGAAATGAAGTAAGTTTTCCCCTGGGGACATTTAGCCTGGCTTACCCATTTGTCTGAGCTTCTTCAAAGGAGGAATGATTCTTTAGTTCTAGCCTGATAACAGCACAGGAGAAAAACCAAATGTAGTGTTAGGAAAACAGCGATTTATTAATTTTTGGGGTGGAGGGGAAGCCACAGGTAAATTTAGTAATAGCGGACAAATATTTGTATAAGAAAACTGCTGCTATTTCATTATTTAGCTGGGAACGCTGGGAACAAAAAAACAAGCCAAACCAATTTCAACTTCAAGCATATCTGAACATATTACTATTGCTTTTTCTTACCAGCACTTTGCGAATTTGAGTGTTGATTTAAGGGATTCATCAGAGGTGAGCTGAGGGGAAAGGTTTGGACCACATAAGGTTCTTACCGCTAGTCAGCTCAGAGCAAATGGTGTTAATTTTGCAAGAACTCTGCAATCTTCCGTCGTAGAAATCTCACAAATTTTGCTCTTGGGATATCACTGTATTTGAACAAAACTGCAAAACAAACCTCTTCTTAAGAATCAGATCTGGACCTGGCCCCAGAAGAGACTGCAGATTAAAAGACTGGAATCCAGAAATGTGTTGTGAAAACTCCCCGAGACCAACACACTCTGACTTCAGGCCTTCTTTTCTGTCACCCCTAAACACACCAGCTTTTCAAATTAAATACTATTTCACTATATAATTTCAATCAGCCATGGAGGTTTCCAGTCCAGCCCAAAGCACACAAGGCACCCAGAGTCACCTACAAGCTGGTGCCGGTGCTCATCTGGTGCCAGCTCTGCACCACCACTACCAAGGGAGCAGGTTGCTCCTACTGACCCAAACCACAAGCACGGCTCTGGTGCCAAGGCAGCTCGCAGAAACACATCTCTCAAGCCTTCTCCAGTCATGGAAGTTACTGAAGCTGCACATCACTTCTTCTCACTGAAGCAAAACATCAGGTCTGATCCCCCTAAAAGGGATTCAGTACAAAAGGTGGGGTGTAATGCAAGCACGTCATCCAGAAAAACCTTCATTCTGCTAAAGTTTAACCCTAAAGGTTAAGCTCTGTATGCCAATAAATTTATGAGTTTAGAATTCCTTATGGTCTTAGAGTTGTGCTTGTGCAGGTATGTGGCAGAGGTTCAGGCTTTGTGCCGTTAGGGACTCAGGTCATGTTCATCCCTGGTCAGGATCCAGAAACAATGTATTGCCCTGCCTAAATCCTCCGGGGAGTCGGAATGTCAAAGGCACTCTTCTGGGTCTCTTTCTGCACGTGTACAGGACGAGGCTTCTCACAAGCTGCCGCTGATTTTCTTTGCAAAGCCACTGCCTTGAAGGAGTTTGGCAATGGTGCCCCTCTTTGATAGACTAACCTACGAAGCAGGACAATCCTCCGGTGGCCAGGAGGTGCGGTACCCGCTCCTCCTGGGCCTGAGCAGGCTGAAAGCCAACGTCCTTGACTTCCCAGGAGACTCACCAGGCCATGGGCTATTGAGAGGCGCAGAGAGGGCTCAGCGCGTTCGCCTTCATCTCCCTCAAGGTCAGGCCAGCGAGCAGCAGAGCGTGCTGGATTCGTGGGACTGGAAAAAGAGAGCCGTGAATCCGCAACCTTGCAGCGCGGGCACTGACCTGGGAGACTGCGACTCCGGTCCCTCTGAGGGTGCCTACATCCTTTTCTTGGTCTAGTGATCCACCCCAATGGGTTGGAAATAATGACAAACCACAATAACAATAGCCAGCTAAACAAAACAAGTATAAACAAAAACAACAACTGAGGCTGGGAAGAGAAATGGCCTTCGGGGATAATATTTAGAAGAGACTTCAAACTTTGATTTCCCAGGCAGAGAAGATGGCAAATCAGCCAGTGTGAGTCCTCCATTCTTGAGAAAGAGGCAAACCACATTTTCCTAAGGCTTCCTCTAGCCAGAGCCATTGAACGGACTCTACTAAAGTAAAAAAAGAGTGAGCCAGGAAAAGAGGGAGGTCAGCACAGAAAGCAAGGCTGGAAACCCCGTGACTCCAGGCTGAAAAGCTGAACGCTTCTGAGTCGCTGCCTCAGAAGTACGAGAATCCCCCTCGGCATCACATGCCTTTGCTCGGTCCCATGGGAAGGGGAAGGCTCTAATCAGCTTCCTGAGCCCCGCGCAGAAAAAGGATCACAGCGGGTGCAAAAGTCGTTCTGCACGTAGTGATAGCGTGTCCTATATGTTGACACAAGCACTGTACATAAAGAATAAAAATGGAAGTTTGCCCTGGTTATACAACGCAGCACAGGGAGAGTGGCAGAAAGCAAACAAGCTGCGCCGTCGCTCCTTGTGCCACGAATTACAGCCCGCGTTAGGCGAGACGCACGCCCTGGCTGGGAGCGGAGCAGGAGCAAGGGCAGGGGCAGGGGCAGCACCGGCCTGAGCCCGGCACCGGCAGCCAGCCGCTGGGGTGGGGTGGGAAGGAGCCCCAGCCATTGCTGGAGAAGTGGGAGCAATGGGAAATACAAATTAAGCCCAAGACTGATGGGCAGCAGCCATGAGGCCAGGCAGCGGCCGGGCAGGAAAAGCGGAGCTAAGGGAGGAGAAATCTCGCTTCGACAAAGCTGCACCTGAGCCCTCATTTCAGGACGCTGTCTGCTGCCACCTGCACAGGTTCTGCTGCAGAAATAATCCACTGCTTTAGCTTGCCTAGGTGAAGATCTTCAGTGCGAATCTGCTTTGTTTCTGCAGCACAACTGCCTTTCCCTCTCCCCACGGAAGAAGAAGAAGTCCCACAGAAGACTTCAAGATAACGAAGTCCCACAGAAGACTTCAAGATAACGAAATAACCTCCTCGGAAACAGAAATTCGTTGTTGCATTTTTTCCTTAGTACAGTACGCACAGTGGTGAAAAGAGACCTTTAAATTTCCCCAGCTGTTTGGAAATCTGGTGCAGAAACACAGGAACGCCCATTTTCTCCTCCGCCGTTCGCTCCTCAGCTAACCTGTGGAGCTCGCTGCCATGACACGTCGTCGAAAGCAAGCATTTGCCAGGATTCAGAACCGAACTGAGTACATAAAGGAACGTGCGCAAGCGCGCACACACGCGCCAATATACATTTGCATACTTGTTTATATATAAACAGTAACTGTTTTTAAAAAGCAGGGTAACTTCATCAAAGAAATCTCAGGAACCGTGGCAGCCTTCGTTTGCCACAGATGGGCCTTTGTTTGCCGTAGAGAGACCGGACCCTGCCTGGTCTGCCACGGGCTTCTCCAGTGGCCTCTGCCAGCCCAAACCCCAGATCCCAGGCCAGCAGCGTTGGCGAGGCTGCTAGAAACACAGCGGACGACAGCAACAACCTAATGGTTAGTGGCGGAGGAGAAGAGGAGTAAGCGAACGTAAGCAAAGCATGTGAGTCGCTTTATTAAAAGCATACCCATCGGGCTGCTCCTGCTACCTGCGGTGGCCAGCAAATTCCCTCCGTCCCAACACCCTCGGAGCGCCAGGATGCATTGTTCAGCACATGAGTAATACACCACATTCTTCTGGATAATAGTCAGTCGTTGAGCCAGACTCTCTTTCCTGAAGGCCAACAGCAAAACCACGGTTGTGGCTGCAGAGCGTGGCAGAGGCTCATGGCACCATACCGACCAGATAGAAAGAAGGATCCATGCAAGGATCCCATGCAGTGAAGGCCACAAGGTTCCCATGTGGGCACAGACGCCCTTCGGTGGAGGGCCGGGCCCTAAATTCACATCAAAAACCACAGGAAGGAACTCAGTACCCAGTCAAGAGGAGGACTAGCTGTTCACGTGGCCACCAGAAAAGCCAGTTGGCCAACTGGAGTTTCCCTCTTCATGTGGAATGATAATTCCGGTGCTGAAGGATAATTGGAGAGTTGAATTTGGGGGTGACCTCTGTTCGTTTAAACGAACCGTGCGGGGCCACGGTGACACTGTTTTTTCTCACGGGGTTTGAGATCAGCCATGCTGTTGAACTACTGTACCAATGCGGTGCGGTGCGGACGCAGTGCTTGCCAGTGAAAAAAGCTCCTCTGCCTTTGGTTTTGTAATGTATTCTGGCGCACGGGTCTGCTGTGCCTGTCTCTGTTTGTATTAGGTTAAATGCTGCTGAAGCAGATGGGCCTAATTATGGCCTTTCATTCAAGATTAATATGAAGCCATTAAGCTGGTTTATGCAACCAGGTAGCTGAGCAGCAGAAACATCTAAAACAAGCATGAGGCAACGTTGGGAGGCTGAAACCATGCAATCAGCAGGGTTTCGCCGTGAAAAGGCGTGCGAAACGCCAAAGCCAGCGCTGCCGTCACCTGCGGGCTCGAGACAAAACGCAGGATGAGCGAAGATTCGCCGCGAAAGGCGAAGAGCGAGCTCCGAAACCCACCACTGGCCCAAGCCCAGACGGGCCGCGAGCGAGGCGGGCTGAGCGGAGCACGGAGGCTCGCGGCTCCCAACGCCACGCCACGGTCATTCGCCTCAACCCTGCGCCTGGCAAAACCAGCTCCGGCAGCTCTCTCGCAGCGGCGGCACGTGAAGGGTTGCCCAGCTCATCGCCAGCCTCCCCTCCGAGCAGAAACGCTCCCAAGAAAACCTGGGCGTTTTTCTAACGGTTGGATCAAAACAGGGTAACGCCGCAGCGATGCTTCAGGGAGGTATCGCTCCCTGCTCTCGAAAACACTGCTCTTACTTTCGTGGCTGTGCACAGCTAGGTGAGACGCAGGCAGGTTTTCTTGGTAATTAACCAGGAGTTCATTGACTTTGTTAATGCTAGCCTAGGTATTTTTTAAAAGCAGGGATTAGCTGACGTGTGGGAAAGGCTAACTAAGAAAGAAAAATCCAAGAAAAATCACAGTTAGGTTGTAAGGAAAGAACAGAGAAATTTGAGAAAAGCATTTAGAAGCCAGAGTTTACGAGACAACAACTGAATTTTTAATAAATTGGTAGCTGATTTAGTTGGATGATTACAACCTGGACCGGTAAATGAAAGTTAAACTGAATCTTTTACTGATTTTAAGATCAATTTCTTTTTAAAAAGCTCAGTGCGCCCGTCTTCTTAATGCTCAGAGGAATGGACGAGAATGGAACCCAGCTCTGAACACACGCATCGACTTGAGTTTTTCAACTGGACCACACTTCCATCCTCCAAGGGGAAAACACTGACAAGGAGATGACATTGCGTGCGGGGGGCACTGTATAGCACTGCTATGGGACCCTCCTGTCCTTCTAGGGCATGAAAGGGACTTTGGGGGGAAATAGCTCTTTTGGGCAACACTGTAGATGAGCGTGAGTAGGTTCTACCCATTTTGAAAGTGGGAGAGAATTTGTATACTTCTTCCATGCACCCAACGAGCACCTTTAATTTACAATCATGCTACTATGGAAGGACTTTTGCAACCATTTCCAGGCTACCGTACACTCCCTTTAAAGTTTTGGTGGCAGAAAAGCACCATAAAGCAATTATCCCTTCACATTTATTCTTTTCATCAGGGCAGGATGCAGAAGTGCCAGGTACTTTCCAAAGAGACAACCCCTGCTATGAAGAACAGACACTCTTAGCTTAGTATCCCCACGATTTCCAGCTCCCGACGCAAAAACACAGAACTTTCCTTGTCAAGAGCTACAGAGAGCACACGCGTGCACACATTAGGCACTTTGTTTTATTTTGCAAAAAAAAAAAAAGTCTTTATATATAAACCATTTCATTCTCTCTCAAAACATTCTACAACTATACAGCTGTTTGCTCCGTCATTTGCATAGGAAATACCACAATACAAAAATAAGGTAGGGGGGAGGCAAAAGAAGCAAAACAGCAACCGATTTATGCATGTGTTTCCACGTATAAACATTTCGAAGCCTTACAAAATTATTTACATCATTTGTCAACTATTTACATTAAGAGCAACATGTCTAACTATAACAAACAAAACTATAATTTATCAAGTGTATGTAAAATTGTCTTAAAAAAAAAAGAGTCTATCATATACCACAAATAAATAAAGACAAACAGTTTTAACAAAGCTAGGTTTTCCTGCAAGACCTTTTTTTGGTATTTTTGATTGTCTATTCTAGCCTTTGGTTGACAGCTTAATATTACGGCTTGTGAAGTCCAGACACTTACTAGGTTTGTTTGGTTTTCTGCCGTTGTCTGGCCGAATCCTACACGGTCTAACCTCATCTTTGGCCCTTCAGCTACTGTTTCAAGGCTGAACACTGTGGATCAAAGTCACTGTTAGCATAAAAGGGCACCACTTCACTGACTTCGGTGGAGTTTCAGCTACTTTTGTCAGCAGTAAATTTTCCCCTGCGTGTGTCAATCTGAACAGTGGATTAACTAAACTGCACTGTAATTTTAAACAAAATTACTGTATCCTTTACCTTCGAGTAAATTACATGCAATATCCACGTCAAACTAGATCATACCGGTGCTGAACCAGCTTAACATGTCTGCATATGAAAATTGCATCCTAAATCCTTCTTTTTAGAATGATACTAACTTTAGCTTACAGTAAGAGGTTTAACATTCTGTGTTCACTGTAACTATCCCCGTTATTTAAGCTTCCAACATTGACTTTAGAGTTCTTTCTACGTGTTTTGCCCTTTTAAGCAATTTGAAAAAAAAAAAAATCCTGCTTTGAGTATTCAGTGCACACCGTTTGAGTTAACAGGTATAAAACATCTGAATGCTTAGCTCCTTTCTCTCAAAAAAAATGAAGCTAAGTTGGTACTGTTTTGAGAGGTATTTAAATAACTTTGTTTGTAAATGTGCCGTGTTATCAAATGTAAAACAACCGCTTTTCTCAGATGATTCTTAGAAAACTTTTGTATTCAACCTAAAAAGCTGATTTGCATATTTACAAAATCTTTGTCAAAGCAACATGCAATATACAGAACAAAATATTTTGTTCTATGGCTGTTTATGAATTTTTCTATGTATTTTATCTCCACAGAACGACTTAACATTTAAAAAAAACCCCACAAGTACTAAGTATGTCCAGTAAAACCCTGACAGATTACAATTCATGGCTTTTCCACTGCGTTCATTCATCTGCAGCCTCTCATTAATTTGTTTACTAAACATTGTCACAATAATGACAGTGCTTTGGTCAAAACACCGCAAGAGGAAAAAAAAATAAATGTATAAAGCTGCAATGTGTCAAGACATAATACTTGTAAAGAGATGAAACCTGCTGACTAACACCATATACATCATGAGAGCAAACAAATGACCAAACACTCTGGTGTCGTGATACAGTGTCTTCCCTTTTTTCTGCATAAATATACAAAATATACATTTCCAGTTTCTTTTGAGACTTCTTTTAAATGGATAACCCATACGCAAAAATCAAACTAATTTCAGTTGTATGTCAAGAGTCAATAGGAAATTGCATAGATACAAAAGAGCCTCAGCAACAAGTCCAGCTTTTAGTTCTGATGCCTCTTCATGTGGAGAGCCAGGTGGTCGGAGCGGGAGAAGCTGCGGTTGCAGACGGCGCACTGGAAGGGCTTTGCCCCCGTGTGCTTCCTGTAGTGGCGCGTTAATTCATCCGAGCGAGCGAACCGCCAGTCGCAGCCTTCCCACGTGCACTTGTACGGTTTCTCACCTGAAACAGAGCACAGAGGAATGAGACCATCAGCTGTCACTCTTCAGGAGAGAACTGGTGTGGTATCACGTGGAACGGCACTGCTGTCCAATTTAAAGAAGAACAAATGACAAAACAGGAGCCGATATTTCCTAATTATTCACAGCTCTGTTCAACAGGCCACAAAACTGACAGCCCCTTTGTCTTCTCAGCAAATTTTGCTCTTGGATCTGTGATTTAATACCTTGGTAAATCTCAGCTTTCAAACATACAAATTGGAGACAGCTACGGTACGGAAATGCACAGAGGTAAAAGAACTGCACGAGACTGACTCCTTTACACTCCTCTCAATACGAGAGGGAGTAGGAAAAAAAAAGCAGTCCCACATGACAATCCGGCCTAGTTTGTAACTTACGCTTGCACCTTTTATAAATGGCTAAACTAAGTTACACAGAGCTTTTTTTAAGAGGTCTGAAATGGGAAGGAAGATTTCTATAAAGATTCTTTGTAGTGTGAAGATCTGTTCAAGAGCTTCTGATGCGTGAAGAAAGGGGCACGGTGTGTCACAAACACGAGGGGGATAGTATTTTCTAAAACGTCAGGGGCAATAAAAAACTTGCGGTATCCTGGTTTGGGCTTGCTATATACGGCAGAAAGCACATAAAAGATCAAAGCACCCGTTCCAGAATTGCATGTCTACAATCAGGTGCTCAAATAGCCATTTTTTAGAAGTGGCAAGTGCTTGCTGTCTCCACCAGTCTACACTGACGCAGGGAGGGCACGGCGTTTCTGAAAACTTGCTGTGTTACAGCAGCTCTTAACACAGTTTCGAAGTATCCAGCTAGTCTTGAACACACCGGCCCAAGCACCCCAAACACTTGCACTCATCCATTTTAGAACTATAAATGGGGTATTTTAAGCACGTCTATAATTTACAGATTTATTTGTTGAAATGGGAGAAACATGAAGCCACAAAGCCAAGATGACTTCTGTGTGAAACCAGAACTTTAAGCATGTACATACACCTGCTCGGGAGCTGGTATGCACATGATGTCACCATCCAAGCAAGCTTCGTATAAATAAAGAGGCTAAGATTACCTATTTATAGGCTATTGGCTGACGTTAGTTGACAAAAACACCTTTCAGATGGGAGAGTTGATTGCTATCTATATCCTTTGTATTAACGCGATCCATTTGGCAAAAAGAGAAAGAAAACCAAGTCTATCAAAGCACTCGGCAGTAGCTTCATCTGGAGCAGAATCAGACCAAGGCTGAGCTTTCCAAAAAGTCCTTCCCAACACATCTAGCAGCTCTTCTCCATTGGTCGCAAACCTTTACCCGCCCAGTCTCAATCCTACAGCACTGTGGAGTGACTCCTACTTTCCCCTGTTTCATGAGCACGCGGAAGCAGGACAGAAGCCAGTATCCTGCAATCTGACTGTTTGTTCTGCACCGGTTATGCAGAGAACACCATTTGAGAAACTCAGAAACATTACTTCGGAGACGCTAATTTACCATTCAGATGAAATTATGAAACTGGTTTTGTCTGGGTGTTTCTACTGCTTCTTCTGATCAACTAACCAGTAACTTTCCGTCTCCTACTAAGAGCAGAATCAGCCCTTTGCTCACAATAGGGACATGACTCAACGTTGGCAGCACAGTCACAACCAGAACCAGACCTCCACCAGGAAAAGTAACGATTCAGCCAAACAACCACCTCTTCACATAAACGGTGACCGGGATTTATTGAAATCACAGTGGAAACATATCATCCTTTAAGAAAAGCAAACTTCAAGCCCAGCATCACCTCTCGCAGAGCTCAAAATTATCTGGTGGATGGAAAATCAGAACACAAATTATTACAAACTTCTATCAATCATAGCTAAATTTACTCTGCCTGATGCTGACTGAAGACTGGAATGATGTACTATACAAGACTCTTTTTTTGCTTCATGCAACGCATACTATAGGTTAAAACACAGATTTCATTCAAACCCAGAGCACAAAGCTTTTGTAATATCTGAGAAGCCAGTTGAGATAATACATTTGGTCTTCATGGCAGAACAACAGGAAAGGTCTCTATTCAGCGAGGTATCTTTTGCAGTATATACGTCATCTTTAATGTATTTAAAGTGGGTTATTAATGCAGCCTGTAAGACTGTATTGCTGATCCACAGGCATAGCACCAGGGACACGTTACATGAACACATGTTAAAACACACATGCACACACAGAGTTTGCACAAAAGCATCACTCCTGCTTTCAAAGCACCTTAACATAAAGTCAGTGCATTTCTTTCCTTTTCTCCTTTCTCTCCCCTCTTTCCCCACATTCGCTTCAAACTCTTCTTTAAAAACCTGCACTTAAAATGGTTATATTATACTTGATGCTAAACTCCCAATCTTGTGATCCTCCCACTCTAACTTCCCAGAAAGAGCATGTAGATGGTCAGGCCTCTGCATACTCCGAACAGTTGCTTATCCATTTCGCAAAATCACACAGGGAGTGAGAGACCTGCTAAAGATGTTGGGGAAATCGCACTTGTTGAACAAAAGCCTAGGAGTACGCAGACCGAACCAGAACGGGGACCAGGAGATTAAAATCACAGTTTCCAAACTTGGCGTCGAGGAGGTACTGAAGGATGTGAAACTTCATTGTGTGTCACACTACGTTGTACTGGAAAAGCAGCTTCAAAGCAGTCCTGCATAGGTGGCACCTGACCCTGCCTGAGTCCAAACAAAACTGCTGCCCCTGTTAAAATTTTTTCCCAACCTGCGAGCAGTGTCAGCAGGTGCTATGAAAGCTCCTGGCACACGAACAGCCAGCAGCCCGGGCAGCAGTGAACCCTGTGCCTTGCTGGGTGCCACAGCTTCCAAGCCAGCGCTGAACCCAATGGCCAGATCCCCACCGAACTGGAGAGGACCCGGCTTCCCAGAGACACTATCCAGAAACTCGCCCCACGGTCACGGTCACTTCGCTGCCCGCCACAGCCACGAACCCTCCCAGGCAGCGGCACTGCTCAGGGCAAAAGGCAGGCAGCGCTCCGCCTGGCCGGCCGACTTCTGCAGACCCCAGCGAAACCCAGCAGCGCGTGGGGGATGCGCGGAGGGGAAGGAGCTGGTGCCTTACACAGATTGTTTTAACAGTGTTACTTTTATGTACTGGAAATTAAAGCCAGAACGCTGCTTTTAACCCCTGCTTTGGCCAACAGTGAGAACTGGAAAATGTATTTTTAGCGCCAGCGTAGAGGCCTGGATTATTTTGAATAAATCCTAGGGGTAAAATACTGAATATCTATGTTTGTAATGCTAGTTTCCGTTGGAAAGTTCTATTTAAGAACTGAATCAATTTCAAATGTTTTCCTTTCGGGCAAGGAGGAAGGGGGGGGGCAAGAAAAAGGTGGAGATTATTTTCCCTCTTTTAAAGCAAGCAGAAGAACAACTAGCTGGTAGTATTTTCTCTCTCTCAACCGATACACACGCTTTTTGTCATTTAGTAGAAATAAGGATTTGGTTTAAGTTCCCGCGGCATGGGAAAAAAAGCCTCACGTTACATATTTTCTGAAGCGATCCTGTTTCTTTGCTATGCTGACTTTAAAGCGCTGAGAAATCTGGGGTTGAAGATTTATTTTTTAAAGAAAGCAGGTATACACAACAAGGGACACTGAACTCTTTATCCACTGTTTTCATTGGCTACATAGTAATGTAAGATTTGTTTACTTTAATGATTGTGCGAAATACAGTAGCTGTAAAGTTTCAGAAATATTTGGTTTTCCTCCAGCAATTTAGGGCTTCTATAGGGTGTTAAACCAAGAATGCCACTGGTCATCAAAGACGAAGGCAGGACGGCTCGGTTACTGGAACACGATCGTGGTATCAAACAGGTATTTCACTGTAAAAGCAAGAAAACAGCTAACTCCTCCACTTCAGGGGAGCTTCCACGGGATTTGTTAGAATGTCAACACTGTTCAACTAAAACACCATGGAGGAAGCTGGTACCGATTTCCAGCCAAATAGCACACTCCAACCCTTTCTTCCCAAGCCAGAAATATTATACACAGCACTTCTGGGAAACAGAACTGCTTTCCTTTAAATTATACTTCAACAGGATAGGGATTTCATACGTTTAATTGGATTTCTGCATAACCTCCTTCCAGTATCACTGATTTAAAATATTTTGCTAGGCTTACACATCACAAAATATATTTTTAAGTTCTTGAGCTGTTAATATGTATCCATTCTTCAGTTTAAAAAAAAATACATTTGAGGAGCACCAGAAACAGACTTGTACTTGAGCACAGAAATTTTAAGCCCTAATGTTTAGTTTGGAAGCTCTTCCACAGAAAGCACCTAGCAAGAGATAAGGAAGTTTAACCTGAAAGTAGGCTCTTTTGCCTGCAACGTGTCTATCTGTTAAAAAAACAAAGTCATCAATGCTGTGAGATTGCAAGGATGTCAAAAAGACGTCTGGATATCCACACGTAACTTGCTAACCTAACCAGCCACTTCAACAGATAAACTACCCCAAGGCAGATCCCCAGGTCTGGGATCCTTGCAGATACGAGACGAGAATGGTCTGGACCATTTAACTCTTCTCCCTTTAACTCACCTTCTAGGGATTCAGTCATTTCAAAAGACACCAACTGCTTTCCTAACATTAATTCTAGCCACCGGCAGTGACTGTCGCGGCCGTGCCCATTTGGGTAAGGTACAGTGCCACCAGTGGGGGGGTGACGGTCATTTGAAGACCTTCAACATAGAGCCTCTGTTCCAGAAAATGCTTCTGTTCAAAATTCTATTCGAAAAAACATAAAGCTGAAAACAGCAAGGGCCGGATTTTCAAACCTACAGTTAGGTAACTCTACTGGTATGCAGAAATCCAAATACACGCATTACACCAGCCAACGCCTGTGACTTCTCATATTTATTTCCTACCAGAAGTTTCAGTCAGAGCGGTGAGTCTGCAGCTTCCTTGAGGAAGAAAATGAAGCAGGTTTTTCTAAGACTCCAAAAAGGCAACACCTGATTACAGCTTGTAAGGGTATAAAGGTATAAAGACACACCCTCTCACCATTCTTTCCACCATTTTAATATTACTTGTGTTTATTACGGAATTATTTCTAGTGGCAAGTGTTTGGCTTTCAAAAATATTTGACTAGGTGGGATAAAAGGTGAAAGAAGAAGCAGAAGTTTCTTCACCGTAATCGCACCAGTTATGTACATAACTGGTATGATGTCCAGTTTTAAAACAGGTTATTATAAAGATTTATGTTGTCTCAAAGATTTTTGGTGCATTTGTTTTCAAATTTTTGACATCTTAATGTCAGTTGCCTTCATTTCCTGACAGCCTCAAATTTTTAGAAAAAAAAGAACAAATGAAATGTTTTTCCTCTGTTTTAGTTGGCCTGAAAGAGCTTTCCACTAATTCACAGCATCACAGTTTTAAACTCCGGTCTCTTCCAGGCTGACTGGATCCAAACATAGCTGCTTGGGTGCATGTCTGCACTCATTCAAATGAAGTTTTTAGCTCCCAATGTTTACCTAAAACTAGACCTTCCTTCTGCCATTCACTAAGCGCTGTAGCCATTGTTAAAAGCAGCTCCTTGGTTGGGGTTTTGCCCTTTTTTAAGATGGGTTGGTTTGGTTTTTTTTTTTAGAGAAAGAGCAGACAGTTGAAAATTTCAAAATCAAAAAATCCCTCAGGTGTTTAAAAGCTCTGAAAGTAATGCACTGAAATTCTTGTTTGTCCAAGATGGAGATGGATCAGAGGGCTGACGGCACACAGCGTACATCCAGCTTATTTTGTGAGTGACAAAATAAATTTAGTCCTTGAAACATCCAGCCCACCAGTGACATGACTGCATAAAATATGCTGCGCATTTTTAAATGTGATAAAGCCTCTGCCCAGTACAGTAATGGCTAGAGGGTGACCATTAAGTACCCCCCCACAACAGAACAGCATTTTAAGGAATCCTGTAACAAGAGGGCTGTTGCACTTCAGAAGTCTGATCACTGATAAATCAAGCAGTATTTGATCTCTCTCTCACAAAAGCACGAACAGGAAAAAAGGTAAATGTCTGTTAAGCACAGCGGACAGCCAAGAGCGCTGTGCATCATTCACCTTCTGTCTACAGAGGCACAGAAGGCATTATCTTCTCAGAGCTCCCACCAGTGCTTGAAGCACTTTTATTTTGCTAAGTGTTGTCTTACGCAGTTCAAGGATTACTGGGGAATCTCGACTGGCCTGTGAGATGGTTTATTTTCTTTCTGGCATAACATTCTGTCTTAACAGAGGTGGTGTCTCTTCAAGGAGATATGCAAACAAAGAGGAAAGGAATTTTTTTTTTTTAAGTAGGTTTGTAAGAAATTCATGCCATCTGGGGTGCAGGGCTGTGTCTACACGTCCTGTGCTGAAGAACACATTTCTTCATCTACGCCTGTGGTGCAAGAACAGCTCTTTAGCTCTCACACCAATAACACTGGCTCTTGCACAGTCAGGTAAGAGGTGCTCTTCAAATGGAATTTATTAAACACGTACTGTAGACTTCCAGATTTCCATCTACTATGTGCACGCACACAAAAAAAAGAATTGAAAGCAATACATTAAAGCTGTTCTAACTCAAAGTGAAGCACTGTACACTTGCCAAAATCAAAGGTTTTAATATGTCCTTAATCAGAGTTGTTAGAGATCACTGAATATAAATAATGCAGCCTGACAGGACAGGAATGCTGCTACCAAGATACTCAGACTAAACTAGGACATTACTCAAATGTTTCTAATCTTTCGCCAATGGGAGGTGCAGGTCATCTAACAAACAACAAACACCACCACTACCCTGGAACCAGGAGTCAATCGTCCCAGTCAGGCTCAGAAATTAATTACAGTAAGAACCTTCTAATCAAATAACGGAAAGTTTTAATCACCGGCAATCTCTGTGAATCTTGGGACTATATTAGCCTATGTAGGGCGGTCTCAAAATGAACTATATTTAAAGCTGGTCTCTTAGGTCAACAGTTTCCTTATCAGGAATCAAATATCCTGGAACTGAAGTTTAATCCTCTCAGCGACCAACTGACAGAAATAACAGGTTTTTTAAGCGTTCTTTCTTAGAGGGACTTTCTAGGCTTTTAATAAAAAAAAAAAAAAAAAGGATTAAAAAAAAAAAGAAAGGCTTTTCTTTGCAGTATCTAAAATCTAACAGGAGTACCCCTTACCCGACACCTTGGAATTTAATTCCTGCTTCATAAAAATTGTGTGCGGGATGCTGATGTGAATGACCAGTAACATTCAATTAAAGTTTAGTTTTATGATGTTGCTAAGATTTCACCTTCTTTTGAGCAACACATTCAAACATGTCTCATTCAGCTTATGACTACAGATAAAGAACCGGATCAATTAATCCCAAGGTCTGCGATCATTCACAAAGTGTTTGAAAAAAATGCATTACTTTCCCTTAAACTGTGGTTTGCACAGGAAAATAATGTACTTCATTTCTCACACAGGCAACTAATGGATTTAGCAGAATTCATAAATAAAAGATACCAACATATTCTCCCGCAGTGTCTATCAACCCTGCACTTTAATGCACTTTGTCAACAGTTTTATTTAACTCTCCTCCATTTTCCCTTATTGTCGCTATCAATGATGGCATTTACTGACACCTCCTTAAAGTATAATCTGTTGCAACTGATTTATCTACCAGGTTAAGGAAGCAGAATCTGCACAGAAATACTACTTAATAACTATTTTCATGATGCGAAGGTTTTTTCACAATGAGCTTTGCTATGTACACAGCAGGCTACAAGCATGGGCAAGGCAGAGTGTTTTGGGGCCTTCGCTCCCCACTCGTACACCGCAAGTGAAATCCCTCACCTAAGTCTCAGGATGATTTGAATCAATACATGTTTTTGCAAGGTGCTTTTTTTTTTTCCCATTAGGAGTCCAATTACCACTTGTCTTCACTTCTGAACAACGGGCATCCTGAATTCCCAGGCAATTCTACGCGGTACCATCTTTAACAAACACCTGCACACAGCTACGGCAAACTCGGAGAGCTGAGTCCTATGGACTGCTGAAGTCTACTGCACACGATCGGTTTTAATTCTGACATATCATCAGAGCCTAATTCTGAAGGCAGAGATGTAAAATAAAATAAAACAAAACGCTTAACACCTTGAGGAACCGCACAAGTCAGCAGCTGTCCCATGCCTACATAAACATTTGAAATAACTATGGACAGTGGAAGTATTTTGAGTGCATCTCATTTAGAGAAATGCCATTTCTCTTGAGTTATCTCAGCTTCCACTTCCCATCACCAAATACAAACTAGATCTATAGATAGAGATGAAATAGTTCTGCAGTTAATGTTAGAAACTATTAATGGCAAGCCCACCATGTGACCACAGAACATGCCTGTACAAAGACTCTGTGTACGGAAAACCAACATGCAGCTGGAAAATGTCCTCAATGTGTGTGCCTTGATGTGTTCAAAACAATGACAGATTTTCCTCTTAAAACCATACACAATTCTGAAGTGTGCAGCTGTTCACAGAAATAATAAAAAAATCCCCCACCCAGGAGCCTGCGGCTCTTCTGTAGCGTTACCGGTAGGGTGCAGGTAGGGTATTCCAGGTGCCCCCATATCAAAGGCTCAACTTCCACAGCCCAAATCTTTAACATACAAAGACATCCAGCAGGATAAGTAATCAGACCGCTGTTTCTAAAGGATTACTTGATATATATGTACGTACTCAGATACCAGAAAAGGAACCGAATGAGGTTTACCTACAACACACAAGCAACTGCTTTTCACTGACATTTGGCACGTTTTTCAGTTGGACGTACCGCTGTTATGCCGGAGCTTTAGGGTGGTTTTATTGCTGGACAGCCCGCAATAAATGCATAACCCCCTCCCACATCATATACTGTAGTTGCACAATGCCAGTTATGAAACGAAACTTGTTCCATGACTAACAGGTAAAATCGTTTTATAAGAAAATCTCTGCTTCAAAAGGTCAAAAAATCCAGTCTGTTTTGAGAGATGTTTCAATAGGTACTTCAGCATACTAAATACCATTTTACCTGTTTCAGGAACAACTAATAACGAGTTAAGATACTATACTGAAGTGTTTTAAGTTATTAAAATGTACTACTAAAATGTTTTGGCTCCAGAACTGCACGGAGATCGATACAAAGCGTCATGTATCTTCGCAGCATTTGAATCTTTGTTCACGTTCAATTTTGGGGTTACAAGTTTATCAACAACTAAAATTTACTCCGTAATTTACAAACACTAAAGGATTAACTAAAGAAAAATGTGCTCCTGCTTCAGCGATTGGTACAAATGCATTAACCTCGCTTAGCTCTTTACGTGAATACTGGATTCCTAATCAACAGCAAAAGTCCACTGTAATTACATTAAATCAGAATAACTATACGAGCTCATACCACCTGACTCGGAGTAAGGTAAACACCTTGGGAACACCTAAGGAGAAAAATGTAAGGGATTTTCCTCTTGCACATTTCCTATAGTTTTATTTAAACGTAATTTATCAAGTCTGACAGTGTGTTCATATCTGAATTGGAAAAAAGACTACAGCCTACATTCCTCCTATCAAAAATAACACAGGTTTGTTCTCTGCCCCCTGAAAGCCTTTCAGAAGAGAAAGGCTGCTAAACAAATACTGTAAAAAGGCTGAGATTTTCCAATACAAAAGGAAAATCATAAGGTCTGTCTTGACTTTTAATGGCAGACAAACTTTGCTGCAGGCTCTTTTATTTTAAGATGACAGATTGCTGAGAAGGGCGGGGACTGGTTGGGATGAGAGAGAGACTGCAGCCAGTTTTTAAAAGGTATTGTTAAGAAACTAAGAATAAGGAGAAAACAACTTCAGTGGTCCATGATTACTGAAGAACGGGTTCAGCCAGATAAACAGGTCTCCTATCCCTGAAGGGATTTGAAAGAGTATCACACGTAACTTTATTAAAATGGATTGCGTGACACTTGCTTTAGAATTTGAAAGTAAACGCTTCATAGAAGTCCTTTCAAAAAAAAAGTTAAAAAAATCAAAGCTTAATAGTGCTGTATGAATTCACAGGTCTGGGGGAGGGGATGCGCAGAAGCACACCCCCAAATTAAGCCCTCGGCGTCAAGCCCTTCTCTTTAGAGATCGATAGCGAGATTCCCCTGCACTCCTGGGGGAGCCGTGCAGCTTCACAGGTTTCCCTGAGTTTGCGCCCATGTACTTCAACATCCATTTAACCGATTTATGGTACTGGGCAAGTCAGAGATCTTGCTGGTAACACGCATTTCAACCATATGTTAAGGCAAAGATCAGAATCGGTGCCGGAAATCTTCAAGTACTAAGTGAATATTCAACAGACTTAAACTAACGCAAACTCTGAAATAATGCAGGTAACAGTATACGGACTCACATTCTTGCATGTAATGCACACTTTAGACAGTTTATCCCTTCATTCACCTCCCCAGAAGACCCTTTGTATTACAGACCTGCTTAAGGTCACTAGATTTTTATCTAAAACAACATTCTTGTTTCCATGAATACATCAGCTCCTCTGACCTTTGCACATTTATCCACATTTCTAAGGTCAAATATCTACAGGTAAAAAAGTGAGGGCAACAATAAACATTGGTGACCCTAAGTAACATATATTAGCAATGTGGTATGTATTTCTATGCACACAAGTATTAACTTTATAAACCCTGAAGTCATTACTACTCAAGGTACAAAAAAAAAGATATAAATTGATTTAAAAAAAGGAAAAGTGTATGTTTCAAATGCTGACTTTGCTTTTAGCTCTCTTTCTAGTTATTGTATAATAGCAAGTGAGATATTTAAGCCTGGTATTTAGTTGCTGGCTAAAGTGCATAAGTGGAAATCACACACTTAAATTTACAGACTATTTATTAAAGAGCAACGGGATTATACTCTGACATTAGTCAGGTTTATAGCCTCATGAAAATACTCCTTTCTTACTAAGCTTACTGCTCACGAGTGATTACATATATCAAAAATATTTTTAACAGTGTTCTTGTTTAGTCTATTACTAATGCAAAGCAACAATCTTTGCACAGTTGCTTTTAATTTTTTACTGTGACTGCAACATGGGTAACTCTTTCATTTATCAAAACAAAATTTCCATAGTAACATTTAGCCTGGAGATGATACTCAATTTCTTTACGATAATCAAACGATCCATTCAAAATAGCTGCTGAATAGAAGGCCTTGTTTCCATGGAGATAGTGAAACATTTTGTTGGATCATAGCTCATGCTAAGTTTTGTTTTGACTTCTGGTTTAAACTTCAGTGAAAGCCCATTACTCGAACGGCACAGCCGCAGCGCTGACAGCCCGCTTCAATAAGAGAGCTGCTTCAACTGTGACTCGTGTTCTGCTCTGAAGCGAGGTTCACGCAGAAAAGAGCCGGGGTTCGTACTCGGTTTTAAAAACAGGAGTTGCAGCCCTCTCGCGATTTCTTCACTGAACCAGTCATGTGCTTTTCACTGATTTAGCACAAGTAGTTCTGTACTAAGATCCCAGCAAAGAACTCTCTGAATAGTTTCAGGCGTGCTGCTGCTGAGCTATATGCTTTCCTCCCCGTCTCTCTCTCTCCTCCTTCCCCCCTGCCTCGGCAGGTGAGCGCTTAGGAAGAGCGGCCTCAGCGGTTCCACCTCCCAACCGCTGTCCTCTGCACGCGTGGCTGCTGTGCCCACGCACGAGCAACACCGTCCCCTGCTCCGCTCCACACCAGCCTGTGAACAGGGACTGTCTCTGTAGCTGCGGGCAGAATTCGGTCGCGCCACAAAACCCAAGTGTGACGCACTGACACTTTTCATTTCCTCCATTTTATTGTCTTTCACCAACAAAAAAAAATGACTTTTTAAAAAATAAATATATACAACCACCTGTCTTTAAATAAAAATAATGCCAAGGGCGAGGCAAATGGAGGTATCTTTGGAGTCTTCGTGACGTTTCTGAAAAATTCTAAGACGAAAAAATTCTAACAGGTCAAAGAAAAAGCCCAAATCAGAAAAATCCATCTACTTAGATATATCTTGAAAACGGTAACATGTTTACTATGCTTAACTCATTATTCAAGGAGAAAAAAGTACTTTTTTTTTTTTTTTAAACACTTTATGGCATTTTAGATTGAAAAGGAAAGTTTCCATCTGTTTTATTCTCAGTTATTTTGAGTTCTGTATTGTAAAAGGTTTACCAAAACTGCATTAAGAATAAAAGCAATTTTTCTTCACACTGACCAAACCTTAAATTTTTCTTAACTGAACTGCCAGCCTGAACTCACACCACTCTACAGAAAACAGGGAGAAGATGGCAGATCAAACACTCTTGCTTTCTCGGAAAATGCGTAAGTCATGAACGAACAAGAGACAGTGGGAGAGCGAGTACATACCTGTGTGAGTTCTCAGGTGCGCTTTTAAGTGAGAAGACTTTGTATAAACTTTCGTGCAGCCTAAAACAAAACAAAAACAAAAAAGCAGAGCACCATTTCAGTAGGGAGAACAGGAACATTCCGTATTACATTTAAACCTCCTCACTCAGAGCTGGGGTACTGTCTGGAAACATTTAAGTTTACTGCCTTCTGGCACCACCAACATTTAGAAGCAAAATTTGATACAGAAAGCTCCTAGGGCTACATTGCTTTACATAGCAAAAAGAAAAATTATTATGTTTCTGGTAGATGTAGTGCCTTGTAATGTAGTATAGACCAATAGCTGCTACAATCTACATGCAGTAACACCTGCCACGTAAATTAACAACTCAGAGGGGGACTTTATTTTTCAAAAGTTTCCTAGAAGTTTTGATCAAGCTCTGTGCCATTGTTACCCAGGGCTCAGTGTAACTTCTCCACTGAGCATTTATCGTACAGCACACTGTATGGGTGCGGCACCGCCGAGAGTTATGCCAGTAAAGGGAGAGATCAACCACGAGCAGCAGTTTCTCTCTGTGCTCAGATGGGTGTGAGCCTCTTCTACATGGAATCATGTACGACATGGAGGCACACTTTATACTCAGGTCTCTCTTCCCCTCCAGCATAGAAGGAGGGATGGAAGGGAATCCATCTGTGGATGGGTTTCAGCAGTAGCTTTAATGGATTTATGTGGGCAGCTGAATCCCCTGTTCGTAACAGGGAAGATACGGCCGTGGCCTTGACTATCGGGAGCTAAAATGATTCTTTCAGTGCCAGGGGATTCAAACTGAGCTGTGCTGTGCTGGACAAACTGATCCTCTGCTCCATCGTGGCTACTGGAAAAGTGAGGGCAGGAGCTGCATGGTCACACTGACTCACATGAGAGAAGGCAACCCTTGTTTTTTTTTGTTCGTTCGTTCTACAGAGTACAAGTACTCTAACACAGTAAAATGAGCTCAGGTGTTTAAGACAATTACAAATGAAATGAAGAAAAGGGTATGTATTATTTAAAGAACGTGAAAGTGTGCCACACAAAATAAAACAATAAAGAAGAGAAATCCTACTTTGACAAGAAATTATTTGGTTTTCCCTATGTGTTGACTACAGCTCAAGAAAACCCCTTACACCTCATCCACGATTGTTCACACTTTTTTCTTTTATTGCAAGAGCCGGGATTTTCTGGCACAGACTGCTTACCGGGATAGTCACAGTAGTGGATACGTCTCTTCTCCAGATCTGGGTTACTTCTCCTGTTGTATCTGACTGGCTGGATGTTCTGGGGGGTTATGGGCAGAGTCGCCGGTAAATTCGGATTGTGAATTGCCAGCTTGGAAGCTATAGTTGCAGCATATGACGGAGGAGGGGTTAAATTCTGTAGCATCTCTGCTTGTCTGTCTGGACTTCCAGGCTCTGAGCTTGGGGGTGAAGGAGGGAAGTAAGTGGCCTGCTGCTGCAGGAACTGGTTTGGCATGGTGTAGGTGCAGGGGGGGATGCCCTGGAACTGTTTCATGGCAGTCTGTGGAACAGCCGAGGAGAGCGTGTTCAGGCCTGCCATGGCTGACGGCATGGAGACATTGTTGAGGGAGTCCATCACGGCTGCCTGAGTAGTGGTGTTGGGCATATCTAAATCCGAGCTCAAGAGCTGATACAGCTGGCCTTGCTGGGGCGTGACAGAAAGGTGAACATCTGGAGTAGGAAGCTCCTGTTTGATGAAAATATTGTTCACATCAGGAGTTTGGTGAGAGCTGAAGATGCTGGTGAATTCGGGGAGGGCCTGAGTGGGGGCAGGGGCGGGGGCAGTAGTTTCACTCTGGTGACTGAAAATGGTGACCGGCTCTGTCTTGATGTGGGTTACACAGGGTCGCTGAGATTTGTACAGGCCAGTTCTCAGGTGGCTAATGTCGGGGAGGAAGACGTTCATGTTGATGCTGTAAGGCAACCCTTCGCTGTCAGTGAAGAACTGGTCTACAACCGAGGCACTGTCTCTTCTGTACTTCTTATGTTCGGGGATGACAGGGACAGGCGGGAGCTGAGGTGCCAGGTATTTCTCCATTTCACATCTCGTCTGCAAAAACAAACCAGGCCATAATCCACATGATTTGTTACCAACTAAGAGACACGACGGCACACAAGTCGCGTGAGGCTCTGCAAATCGACAGCAGTACTGTTCTGCCAGCTGCAAGCTACCTACGCAGGAAGTTATAAACACTCACTCTAATGAAAACCTGTCTTTTACAATCGGCGCGCTAATCAACATCATCGAGGACAAGGAGATAAAGCCACGGCCGAGCTGTTCAAGCAGAGCAAGCAGCAAGATCGACCCGATGTTTCAGCGTACGGCAAACTTTTCATCTTTTACACGTACGAGACGCAGGAGTGACAGGCGCTGTGCCTAATCTGCAGATCTCCTGCTCTGGAATTCACTGCTCGAGCAGGGCAACCGCCTATCTGTTTCACCCGCTCCTCTTTGAAATGCTAACTTTAAAAGCCGCATCCCCAGCTGGCTAACTGAATGCTAATACCTCAAGTAATGTTTATACAGATATACGCTCCGCGCTTCTGGGATTTTTCATCCTTAAAAGAAAGGTACTGGATTGGAAATACGACGACAAAGTGTAAAGTTACAAATCATATCGAATAAAAAGACGACGGGTTGACTGCATCTGAGCACCCTTTGTGCAAAGTGTCTCTGGGACCACATTTAAAAACGTATATATAGATATATGCAGCGTGTAATCGGCTAACAGCGTGCTAAACACGTCCCTGTCCATGCCCGGGTCCTAGGAGAGCTCTTTAATTACTGGGAAATCACTGCCCGAGCGCGGTGGCGGGAGGGAATCCGTGGGTGGCTGGAGCCCGATACGCCGCTGGTACAGTCATCGGCAAAGCATCCGCCACGCACCCTCCGGCGGGCACACGCCGCATCCCCCCCCCCCCCCCCCCCCCCTCCGCCCCGCCGAGACCGCGCTCACTCCGCGCCCCTCCAGCCCCCCGCAACGGGAGAGCGGCTGGCGGGCAGCAGCCCTGCCCGCACGCCGATTTCGGGACCTCTCTTCAAAGACCCCCCCTCTCCCCGGCAAACGCCGCGAACAGGCAGAGCCGCCTCCCCGTCCCTTTGATCTCGATCTGCCCCGACACGCCGGGCTCCTTTTTCCAGCTCTTGTTTACCAGCCGAGGGGCGGCTCGCTTCCCAGGGGGCAGCCACCGGCCGAAACGCGGCGAACGACGGGCCCCCGGCCGCGCCCCGTGACACCCCCCCCCCCCCCTCCAAGCCCCGCCGGACCCGGGCGCTCCCCGGGACACCCCCTCCCCCCGACCCCCCAGCCCCGCCGGGGGTACGAGATCGGTGCCTGACGGGGGGAGGCCGTCGGCCGGCCAAAGCCCGGCTGCGGCCGGCGCCTCCCGCTTTTAGCTCCTCCACTGCTTCGCGCCTGTGGATCCGCTCCCGAGCGGCCTCCCGGGACGGGCAGAAAGTCCCGGGAAGTCCCCCCTCGCCCGGCGCGCCGCGTTTCCTTCCACCCCCCCCCACCCCCGAACATGACTCCCTGCGTGGGCGAGGAGGACAGGCGGCCGCGCTAATTCTGCCGCCGGGCAAGTGCGGAGGCAGCAGCTGTAGCTTTCAACACACCCGCGGGGGCTGCCCGGCTCCCCCCTCCCCGGCCCGCGCCCCGCCTCAGCTCCGGCCGCCTCACGGCGCTCGGCCGGCGGGAAGGCGGGAGCGCCGGCGCCCTGCCCGCTCCGCGGCCCTCCGCAACGGGCGGGCTGGGCGGCGGGGTGGGGCGGGGGCCGCTCCCCCTCACACACGCCCGCCGGCCGCTGCCCTCGCCCCGCAGCCCGGCCCCACCCGCGGGAGAGGGGCGACGGCCGGAGGACTGGGGGGGGGGGGTGGGGGGGTGGCCACTGCCTACCTGCACCATCTCCTCCGCCGGCAGGGTCGCGCCGCCGCCCCCCGGGTGCTGCTGCTGCTGAGGCGGCGGCGGCGGCGGCTGCTTCAGGTCCTCCCCGGGGAAGATCGCTGCCTCCCTGGCCCCCAGCACGGGCTTGAGCTGCGCGAACACCGGCTCCTCGGGCTGCGGCTGCTGCTGCACGGGGCCCAGGCGGGCGCTCATGGTCAGCACCCGGGTGGCCATGGGGCAGGCGGGCGCGGACGGGCTGCCCGCCCCGGCGCAGGGCGACGAGAGGGGACGGCTGCTCGCGCGCTCGCTCCCCGAGAGCGCGCCCGCCGCGCGGCCCCACCGCCTCCGCCCGTACCTGCCGGCGGCTCTGCCCGCTGACACGCGCCCGCCTCTATTTCACCCCGCCCCGCCCCCGGCACCGCACCCAGCCCGCCGGAGGGGGCCGGCCCCGCGCGCTGCCCTCCCCGCGCCGCGACCGCCCGGCACGGCCCGGCCCGGCCCGCCCCGGCTCCTCCCCGCCCCGCCCCGCCCCGCCGCGGCGCGTCCCGCCCCGGGCCCGGCGGGAACGCGAGGCCGGGCTGTCCCCGGCGAGCTGCCCGGCGGAGGGGCCGGTGGCTGCAGGCTCTCTCGGTGTCATTCACAGCCCGCTAAAAGAAGCGCTGCTAACGTGGGCGTGTTGAAACAGCCGCGTCTCCGAGATTTTCGTCTCCAGAAAGGGTTTTTGAAAGGCGGTCCTTCAAATTTATCATTTTTTTTTTTTTCGTCCCGGGGGCAACCCGCACTCGAAACCGGCTGCTGAGGATTCTCGCGCCTCCCGCGTCCCCTGCGCACACGCTGCCGGAGGAATGGCTCGGGCGAGAAGGAAGAAAGGGAGAGGAGAAGGGACGGCGACCCGCTGCCTCTCCTCTTGCCCCCCACCCCGCTTTCCCCCCTGCCCCGGGCTGGCGCAAGTTTCCGCCTCCCTGTGCCGAGGAGTGGGGTTTCCCCGCAGACGCGGGACGGTGAGCGCAGCTCCTGCGCCTGTTTTGCTGAAGGAGGAGGGAAAAGGAGGGGCGCTGCCCCGCGCAACACCAAAGGGCTCGCGCTGGGTGCGAAAAGGTGCAGCGGGTAGCGGAGCCTTGGAAAAAAAAAACCCCAAACTTTCCACCTTTCTCCTGGCCCGGCTTTGCGGGGAGAGAGCCCGTGAGTCCACGGCAATGTTGGCAACCTCCCCCTCCCCGCATTTATCCCTTGTCGTTGATGGTCACGGCTCCTTTTTGAAACGTAAAAAAGCATTTTTCTGGCCAGCCTGGCGCTTCTGCCCTTTGCCTTCCAGTTCCCGGCGAGTCGGGTGTCTCCGACCCCGCATGCGGAAAGCTAATTCCAGAGCCAGGACAGGGTTCAGCGTAACATTTCTCGACACAAACTGCCTGTTTAGCAAGACGTCGCCGCTTGATGCTTGTCATTACTGACACAGACCCGGCTGCTCCCGTCGGCGAAGCGCTCGGAGTCATCCCGGCTGATTTCCATCCAACGCCGACGCGTGTTCACGTTCAGAGAGCACGCCGCGTCCTTTTCCGAAGGCGTCGCTCTCCCTGTTCTAGTCCACAAACACGTTTCAACCGATAGATTTTAAAATCATGTTTTGTTTTTGCGTGAATGCCCTTCATGTAACCCTGGTTTAGGGTTAGGCTTCAAACTACTTTGTTTTAATGCCCTTCATGTACCCCATCGCAACCCAGTCAGGCTTTGAACTACGTTTCTGGCCCTCTGAAATGACAAGTTTGGCATAAACTGCTCTGTAGCAGCTTTAAAAAGCAAAACTGGTAATGCTGCACTACGCTGTCCCGAACTGAATTCGGCCGTAACGCTCCGATGGGGCTGGGCAGTACCTGATGCAGCGCGTATACTAGTAACTTTCAGACATTTATGTAAATTGTATGGCTTTAGTAACTGAAATGTTTCAGAGACTTGCAAACTTTAATTACATGTTTTACCTCCATCTGATTAAATGAATGATAAACAGATAATTTCAAATTGTTTTTTTGTTTTGCTTTGTTTTATATATATACGTACACTTACAAAGGGCCTGCTCTGGCAAAGGCTTTGGCAGGGTGATTAGAACGGTATCGCTGAGTAAAGCTCTGTGTACACTTAAACATTTTCAGAAGCAGCTCTGAATGTGTCTTAATTTTTTTTTTTTTAAAGGATATAATTAGGTCTGAAGTGGAGGTAAACAAATCCAAACCCATCGCCATGATTTTGTGCTAACGGTGGGCCAGGTCCTGCAGCCTTTTGTCAAGCGACAGTCAATGGAAGATTACTGAAGAGCATATAATTTTTAAAGGGTGATTCTTTACTTTGGCGTTTCTACTGTCCAACAATTAAACAGGCAAGTCAGACTGACTCTTGTTCCCGCTCAAGTTCTCTGCTTATCTGACCTACACAGTGCTGCACTGTTTAGCTTACAGATGGTCCAAATGCATGTTTAGATCCAGATGAAAAATTATTTGATACCCAGCTTTAAGAATTTCCGTAGTTGTTAGATTTTATTCTTCTTTGAACAAATCATTTTAATGTACAAATTTGAAGTCAGTAATTAGCTGCCAACTAACATCATCTCCTAAATTAAATTGAAATGAGAGTTTGTTCAGAATTAATCGTAAAAAAAAAATACAAGTTTAGAGTTATAATCATGTTGGAACGTTTCTGTTTCTTCACTGATTTTGCGGACAGAGTTAGAAGTGAGTTTACACCTTAACAAACAAGTTTACAACAGAAAAACGAGTAAGCTCTTTCAAACGCAGCACAGTTCTGTTTACGTAAGTAAGGCGTTTGGCAGAAGCATTCGGGAGTTACGGTAAGTGATCATTCCTCTGCAACACAGTTCCCTGAGCATCTTACAAAAATGACAACTCGAGGTCTTAAGTTACTGTCCCTCAGGGCAAAAAAAGGAGAAATGAAACGTTGGGCGGTCAGCCTCTAGAGCTGGGTGTGTGAAGGACACCTTCCAGCCTCTTTGGTCGCCGGTAGGAGAAGCGCGACGCTCCGCGCTCGAAGGAGCCTTACCGGGCTCAGTGAAAAGGGGTTAAACTTCACGAAACTATGTAAATGCTGCAGGTTCTGAGCGGGCAGGGATCCAGGCAGTTCTGAGTGAATGTAGGCTCAACTGCTTTGAACTCTCTTGTTCTGTGCATTCCTCTTCGCTTAGTAGTGCTGTACCCATTAGGGGAGACAGGAGAAAACAAGAACAAATGTCAAGTCCCAGGCGGCCGGGAGCTTGGCAGTGGCGGAGCGCGGCACTGCCTCGCGGGAGAGGGCTTGGGAGCGAAGGAGCCCCGGGTGGGCGGCAGCGGGGACGGGACGGAGATGGGCTCCCCGCTTTCCTGACTCGTCGGCTCTGCCAGACGTACCTCTTCGGGAAGGCACCCGTGTTCCCCCGTCCGGTGGGGAGGAGAAGGGCCGGAGCTGATGGGGACCCGTGTGCTGTTCGGAGGGGTAGGGAAGGGGTGGAAAGACGTGGACAAGTTGTTTCGTAATGATGAGGTGGGGGAAACCTGAGGACCACAGCTGAACTGAGCCAGACGTGAAGCCATAGGAAGATGTCTGATAATAATTTCAGGAGCTTTTAGCACATTCAGAGGCCTGTTCTGAGTCAGCAAATACCCACCTCATTTTTTCCATGTGAACTTACTAGAGAAGTGGAAATAAATATTCTTCTTGCAAAATCAGTAGCTGTCTGTACTTTTGGCCACCCATTGGACTCCTCCTCCCCAGGGGAAGGAATGGTTTCTCTTCTTACTTTTGACTTTCAAAAGAGAGCCACTATGATGCTTTTCCCTCAATAAAGTAATTATTTTTCTCATTCCGACTTTCCACTGAAAACAGGGTCGCAGTAGCCATGAGGTACCATCTTAACTCATGACAGGCTTTGGAAATGCCACTCGCGCTGTAAAACACAGCACCACCACAGCGAGGAATGTAGCAGGGTGACTTTCTGTTAAAGTGAATGTGGAAAATCACGAAACGATAGTCTATTGCTGTGTACCTTTATCTGTTGCCTTTTCAGGATTAGCTTACAGAGGTGTTCCCTTTGCTTACGCAAAAGGCAAGCCCGGGTCCCATTTTTCATTTCACTGTGCCACAACCCCTGTGACAGGCCCTATGGAGAAAAGGGTACTCTTCCTGAAATAACAAATGGCACTCCCTAATTAATTCAGCCTGGCGTTTTCAGTAAAAATACACTTCATCTTGACTTCTTTCCCCTCTTAACATTTCAACAGTCATCCCTTTCCACCTCTTAGCTCTGGCGTGCAAAGTCACACGGTCAGGAAAATACCTGTAGTTCCCCTTGAACAAGGCTTTGGTGTAAAGTGGGTACAGAAAGTGAGTTTTAGTTTTGCCCCCCTGTATACCCTAGGATGGTTGTGTAAAACCTTCCCGTTCCCAGTGGAATCCCTCAGGATTTCTTCGCTGCACTGCCGGGAGTGAAGAGTGTGCCTTCCTGAGCTGGCTTGGCTTTTCTTGCCACTGGGATTGAATTGGCACATCGTGTGAGGTAGAAACCTCCTCAACAGAGTGACTCTAGCATCAGAGGACTGGATTTGACAGTTTTTCAGAAAATAAAGTCATAAAAACAGCAAAACCGCCAATTTGTCTATTCCTCAGGCCAAGGGAGAGTCACCATTGCAGAGCTTGGTACAGACTTTGTATTTATAAAATGAGTGGTGTATGCGAACTTCTCTTTTACACAGTTAAAAATGAGATAAAACTTTTAAAGCTATGTTTAAAGTGTGCTAAAAGCACCCAGATACAGTTCTGTTTGTGGTTTGTTTTTATCCTTTAGCTAAACATATTTTTCTTCCACTGTGAGATGAGTAAGTTAGAACAGCAGTGCAGGTTTGTGACAACTAAATGAAGATATGTAAACTTACTCACAAACAACCTTTGAAAAAAATCTTTGCAGTAACAGGTAAAGATCCTACCATGTCTGCGTTTTCTGTGTTTTGACCTGAGTCAGTCTGCGCTGTCTAAAGCCTAATTAGAGATTAATTATATAAATCTGCCTATGCAGAGATCTGTTCAAGTATTTTCCCTCAAGTTGAGCTTGAGCATGTGTGTATACACTTGCATGCATCCGTCTGATTTGCTATTTATCAAGGCCAGTGCTGACTTGGCGGAACAGATGCTTCAAGATGGAAACTTCAACTGCTCATTACTTGAATTCTTGGATTAAGAATCATCAACCTGTCTGGAGGAAACAAGACATCTTACTCAGTAGCTGAACCCCATCTTTACTCAGATTTTAAGGAGTTTTAATAACTGCAGGTAACAGCCTTGTATTTCTCGGTTTCAGGTACGTTTCGAATATTTTCAGCCTGTCTGAGAAGAGGAAGCACAGAAAAACCTTTTATAGTTTCCAGTCCCAATTTCTGACCTCTATAGGTTTAACATATATCTGAACTGGAGGCTGTTTATTGCAACAGGCCTTTCTGAGAACAGCAGGCCACTGACTCAGCTCGAAGAGACAAGCGTTTCCTGTATTTTCATCCATTGTCCTACGGCTGCTGGGCTCTGACTTGTTGCACAGTAGGGCCAGAAACTACAACAGCACGCTCCTTAAGCGTGTCATTTAATTATTTATGTACTACTAGCGCAGACGGAAATCTGTACACAGGTAATTACGCAAGGTTAATTAAAAAGCGTACTCAGAAAATAACATCCACGATTTTTGGAAGGGTGGTTTGCCCGTCGCTTGGAGGTTTGGTGGGAGCCACCATCCCTCTTGTCTTCCGCCTCCCCCGTGCAACGCGGAGGCTGCCCGCTTCATAAAAGCAAATGCTGTTGGCAACGTTTGTTAGCGATGGGTGGTCCTACGCTGGTGTTTAACTGCTTGAATATATGAGACAAACCCACATTCTTTACTGCTAAAGAAAGCAGTTTTGGCTCCAGAGTGTTTATGCTGAAAATTTGTTAACAAATGCTAACTGTAAAACTGCCACACTTGCATGTTTTGGCTGAAATCTCCTGATCAGAGAAATAACGTAGAGTGGTCTGGGTTTTGTGAAATACTGGTCCGCCAGCTGGGAGATGGAGCCTTTACAAGCTTGGACGTGGCAGAGGGGATGGTCTGGCTGGACAGGCTAGGAGGGCATTAAAGGAATGACCTGCTACTTGTTTAACAGTCTCTGAGGGGCATGATGAGGTAGGGCAGCGAGTACTCATTTGGAACTAAATCCTGATGTTGAGAGCAAAAATAATTACGGGATGTGGTCAGAAGAAAATTCCTTCACCTCTTGTGCTATGTTCTTTCGAGCAGGGGAAGAAAGGATAAGCTCCTTAACCAACTGCCTACAATGTGCAGAAAGAAGATCCCTTGGACTTTGGTGCTTAATATCTGCAGGGCACAGTGTGCTGCTTGCCGCGGTACTGGGAGCACTGCAGAGACCCTGACAGAGCGCTCCGCTTACCCAGAGAAGCTAATGTCCCTGTGGGGCTACGTTCCCCATGGTACCTGAACTGCCTTACTCAGAGCACGGGCAGGAACCTAAACTTCAGTGTAGCTATAGTACATATGTACATATAGTTCACGTAGCTATACCCTTAGTGGTGAAGCAGGAGAGCTCATGCTACTGGCACTAATGTCTTTGCAATTTCTAAAATTAAGCAGTAGTCTCTGTACTCAAACAATCTTGCCTCTGGCACAGGAGAATTCTGCACTAGACAAGTTTATAATCATCAGATCTGATAACTGGTCTAAAACAGGGAAACTTTTGGTAGCTATCCCAAAATGATTATTTAATCATACAGTCTGTAATCAGCAGAAAGGACTGAAGCAAAAAGATATCAACTTGCTGATTTAAAAGGGCTAATTTGACAAAGCTGAAATAAATAGTAGGCTTAAGTAGCGACCAGTGAATAATTAGGCAGAGCCTGAGTGAGGAGAGTACAGTCCTCAAAGTTTACAATCCCACAGAAGCTAGCCAAAACAAAACACCCCTTTCAAAGAACAACCTCTTTCCTTCTGCCTCTTTAGAAGGCATTTTGTAAAGCAGTTATAATTATAGACACTCAACAGCTGGGAAAAGAACTAGTAACAGCAAATATAACTTTGACGGCAGTGATTATGGAAAAATAATATGGAGGAAGAAAGATGCCTAAGAAGTCAATGACCCGCATTGAAAAGAACATCCAAAAAAAAGTCCATGAAATGTATTAAGAATTCTAACAATTGCCTGCTTTTAGATAAAAGATTTAGAACTGTTGATAAGCAAGGAGAAAAACCATGCTAAATATTCTTGTGCTGTATTTTGGAAAAGAGTAGGTAATGTATTTGTATCACATAATGACAAAATATTTTCCATTTCAACAGTAATTCAAGAGCATATTAAACCAGCTAATATTAATGGTCTTAGATGACTATGTCTGGATAACTTCACACCAAGAATTTTAAAGGAGCTGGTCAGTGAGCTTTCAGGTTTAATATTCAGTAATTGTTAGAATATTAGACATGTTCCAGAAGACTGTTAAGAAAGCTAGAGTTAGAACAAATACTTAAAAGAAAATGTAAATTAAATGATGCAGGTAATTATAAATTTGCATTGTGACAGTAACTGGAGCAGCTTAATGTGAATAGTCAATGTGGGGATTTATTAAAATAGAAAGGTAATATAATTTATGCCACTCAGTATATGCTTACAAAAAGCAAGACCTTGCTGAATTACCTTTGAATAAAGTTGATCACAAAAGATAACAGAGTTTACGCAAAACACATTTTTGTATATTACTTGATTCAGCTCAACATTTTTGATTAAAATTCCCAATTGACAAGTCTCAGCTTTTTCCGTATGGAATATTGACAGGTTGGTGTGTAAGGACTTATGAGGACTGGTTTTAACAACAGGCAATTTACCTTTTTCAAGGAAAACATAATAATAAATTTTACTGAGAAGATTAAGCATGCGGGAGAAATAAATAAAGAAGGCGGGAAATCTGTCTACTGAAACCACAAAGCCCTAGAATTCTTGGTGCGCTGGGTGCTTCTGAACTATGTATCTTCCAATATAGATATGTATGAAAACATTACAAGGTTCTGGCCTTAATAATGGCTAGTTAGGCCAAGATGATTCCTGAGGTGGCCAAGAAGGATGTACATCTTAGATGCCTGAACAGGTGAACCTCACAGAGAGCTGTCATACCATAACGGGCACCGGTGAGGGGGTTTTACTGAAATGCTCAATCGTTTTGAGCATCCAGAGTTCAAGAGGGGGTGAAATCCACTCTCTCACTTTGCTGCTGAGCCTGCACCCACTTGTAGTGTTCAGTGAAATAGTCTGTGTATAGCCAACGGGGAGAGGTAGGCCCCCGGATGGAGGCAGAGGCTGCTTCCCTCTGGAGGCCTTAAATTCTGTACTGACCATGCAGTAAACTGAGGTGGTCATTTTAGGAATGCACTTTTCAGTCTTTCCTTCCTATAGCCGCGCCTCCCCCCCCGCCCTTTTTTTTTAATTAAAAATAAAAAAGCTTGTATAATGAATGTAAACGTATTGCCAACAGGCTTGCTTTTCTTAGTCACCTCTTGAGGAGTCCTAGTAGTCCATGTGCACAAGCTCACTGACCGATAGCTCTTTAGAAGGACCTTTTCAGTACACCCTTAAAACTTATTTGCAATATGGATGCCTAAACAGAGGAAAAACTGTGAGAATGGATTCTTTGAGCTATCGGATAAAGGCTGGAGGTTAAATGGCTGGAGTTAAACCGAGACAATTTCAGTCTTGATCAGCTTCCCAAACTGAGGTTGCTTGAGTATCATTGCTTACGTTCCGATGGATCTTTTTTGTTAGTATTTGAAAATCACTCTTGAAGCAGCTTATAGAGCGCCAACGGTATGCACCCCACAGCTCAGGAATGCCCAGCTTAAGCAAACTAGTAATGTGTTTTTGTTGCTTCATTTTTGCTGTTGTGCACCCCAACTCCGTGCTCTGTTCAGAAAAGCCACTGCAACTCAAAGGAGGACGAAGAATTAGGTACTATCTCCTGTCTATCTAAACAGTATGCCGCTGGAGAGAAAAAATCCAGCAGGAAGGAACCAGCCCTTCTGCTATCAGAAACGGCTGCAGCAGCAGCGAAAGGAGGCTTTCTAGTCAGTCAGAGGATATTAAAATTACAACAGGATTCTCTCTTGCTTAATGATAAGGGCAATAACTCAGATGACCATTACATTTTTCAACATATCCTGGTAGCTTGATTGACATTTTTTGAAAAAAAGAGGAAGTTTCGGAATGAGCAAGTAATTTCAAAAAATGTCAATAGCGAGTACCGATTTTCAGTGCATCTGCCTCAAGACTAAGTGAGGTTTGACCTCCACTGAAGACACATTAAATATCTTTCAACAGTGAGCTGAACAACTGGATGTCACTTGTCAGGAAGGATAACAGCAAAGTAGAGATTACGAAAACCTACCTTGGGCTGTGGTGGAAGGGTGAGTCAAGAGTTTGAAAGGTGCTTTCCCATGAAAGCTTCTGAACGTGTACTTGATTCTTCATTCCAATCACACCACAGAAGAGGAATATCATTTTGTGATGAGAATGTTTAAAATACTGACCTTAGTGAAAACTCCAGAAGTCAGAGAATGTATCTGGACTCACCAGTGAAGCTAAAAACCCACCAGAACATCTGCTGCATGTAGTGGCCATCACAAGTTGAGCAAGAAGAGAGGTGAATGAACCAAATGCTACCAACCTCAGAGACTCCAGTCCTCCACTAGAAGAAACCTGACCAGCCTTGATAAAATGTGGCTGCACACAACTTCTATCTCCTGTTCACTTGGGGGCTTGCAGAGTTGGTGACAACACTCATCTTGCTGGATGGGGAAACTTCTGTATTTCTAATCATGTACTGTAAAGAAAAGGCACAGCTGCATCCCCCTTCACGGTTTCTGTTTGCCTCATGGTGAACTCCTCCCATCAAGGAAGCAACTGCCTCCACACAGTTTGTCTAGTTTCATTTACTTAGGTAAGGCAGAGTCAGAAAATGACCAATTTGCCAACACTGGAACAATCTAGAAATAAGATGGCAGGGGAAAAATGACAGGGGTTACCGGGGATGACTCAAATGTCTCTTCACAATAGGGCTCTAGAACTGACATACACCTGTCCAAATGCATGCGCACAGGAATGTCCCTCAAACAAGTAACGTAAGATGACCATTTAAAAAAAAAGTCAAACCAAATGTTACAGAAGGTGAAATGTCTAGTGACAAAGGACAGTATTACAGATCTCACCTTACTTTAGCTAACCATATTATTCTCATGAGCTGCAGATGCATTCAAGTTCCAAGTCCTTTAGAATGTTTTTAATTTCAGTTCTCAAACATACATTGAGTAGTAGATTATGTTAAATAATATACAACATAGTTAAACAGTTAATTAACACAATGTTGCTTTTTTCCCTCATTATTTTCTGCCTCTCTGAAAATATTTAGAGCCTGATCAACAGAAGTAAAGAATTTTTCAGTAAGAAAAACATGAAACATTTGTTAACATATTGGCACTTGCAGCTTCCAGTGTTACTCACAGTATTCTCTACAAAACATGCTGAAAAAACATGCAACACAATATTCAGCAAAATACTCAATCCAGCTTTACTCCACACTTACTTTAAGGATATTAATTTATTCAGGTAATTAAGGATACTATTTTCCAAAAAGAGAGATTTAAATTGCAATCATCTGTTACAATCAGCTTTGCCAGTTTCCACTTGTAATATGCTAATAATTTTTAAAAGTGCATTTTTTTCACAATTTCTTTTTGAAAATGGTTTTTGAAATATTAAAAAAAGAAAATAAATAAGCAAAAAGAAATATTTACTTTCAGAACAACGGACTAGATAAAAAACCTTTCTCTATTTTAGTCATATTTTATTAATATTCTTTTTTTCACTAGAGCAGCTCTAGATAAAAAATATTTATGTATTAGAATGTTCACATTTGACCCATAAGTATTCTTGTTGCTGGGTGACTTAATGAAAGTTTGGTCTATGTCTGTTGTGTTATGGCATGGAAAACTGCAGTTCGTGACTGTCTAGCCCATTTCAAGTGTTTACCTGACCGGTCCATAACATGCTTAGTTAAGCTATGGAGCCTGCTTACACATGAACTCGTAACCAATGTGGCAAGCTGGATGAAGCAAGACTTTAACAACACGTCTTAATCCCTGTGCTGCTTGAAAGATATAAATCAGATAAAGGAGAGGAAAAGTTGATTCAATCTTTTAACGAAACAAGGCTTCTTTCTCTCTAGATTGCATAGTGATCGCTTCGTAGAGTAACAAAATACAAAGCTTTTTTCAGTGATTAGAAAACCTTGCTTCTGTGCAATTCAAGAGTAAGGCCTAATGATTCATACATCTGGCACACAGTATCGGGTACAAATTGCCATAAGATACTACACAACTGCACGTAACCTGTGGAAAAAGATTGGTATTTTATTGCATGGGAGAAACAAACTAATATTAAAACATACATTTTGGCAGGACCAGGATAAAACTCACATTTTGTTCTACAAGTTTTAAAGTGTGTTACCATGCAGCACTACAGTTTTTCAAATTTTAAGGTTTGTACTCAGATATGACTTCACTGAAAAGGGAAAGAAGTAAAAGTGGAAGTAAAAGTGGAGGGGACAAAGAGGATGTTAACTCTTTTCCTTTTGCTTCCTGTTAGCATTGCCAGATCATGTGAATAAAGCAGGCTGCAATTGCACAAACTGTCTTTCATCAATACCGCATCTGCATCCATCCCTGTTATTTTAAATCTTACATTAAATCAATTATTTGAACATAGCGAAATCACCTATGAGATAATTACTCATCGGTTAGACCAGTTTGGTCCGCTGTGTTCTATCAGCAGAAGCCTTTTGCAATGATCCATCGCGGCACTTCCAATCCAGGTGATGTTATTTATAGTCTGAAGCAATGGCAATAGGGTTTCCTGGTACCCAATTTAAGAACAGAAAAAGCTCTGTGATCTTTATCCCAAGGACATTGTGGTACCATTAAACTTGTCTCGTGTCAGTGTTTATTTCAGAAATATCACACTGTGATGCAATGCCTTCTCTCTACTCTGAAAGCTGGAGTGAAAACAGTGCTCATGGAAAGGTAATAGCCAAACACCCAAAGAAGTTGCCTGTTCACAGTGAATTATGCAACTTAAGGAATTCTCATCTGAAAGTACTTTGTTAAACATTAATGCATTATATTTTAAGGTATCCACCCTCTGTCAAATGCTATCGCTCCATAATTTGCTTTATTGGATTAAATCTACTCTTACTGGCAACCTAAAACTGAAAAGTAAGTGCAAACCCTTGCAAAGCTGAATGTTGAAGTAGTCACGGTATCCACACTCTGAGATTTGTCCAAGGTTCCTTATTATTTCATGAAGTTAGGTGCTTAAGAATGGGATAAAGAAAAACTAGAAAACTGGTATTTTTAAAGTAGACATCAAAAAATGAACAGGCGGCACATATTAAATTCAGTACCCTGTCAGTGCTTGGGAGCTTTATGTGGTCTGTAGGAGGTGCTTGAAGCTAATAGACTGGAATCTCTGAGTTTTGGCTTGGCCATTTCTTTCCCAAGCTGAAGGTCGCTCCTTTCTTCACCAATGCTCCCATCATTATCTTGCCCAAAGTCAATTTCTGTGAACTCTCAACAGGGATGATCAGATTCAATCCTATCCACCACCTGAGGAAAATTGTAACGTACTCCGTTTCCTACGGAAGCAGTACAATGACTATAGAGCACTGTGAAGCCAACAGCCTTGCCAGTTCTGTTCAGACGGGGTTCCAGTTTCTGGTCCAATAAACACATGTTCAGGATCACACTTGTTCTTATTACCAAACCCAACAATTCATATTTCATACAGAGTGATTTACTGTTAGCATTGTCATCTCTCTATGTAGCAGTAGGACTTGGCGTTGTCATGACTAGGGCAAGTCTAGGTGGTCACTGAGAATGCAATGCCGGTGTATCTGTACTTTCGGTACCTCTACGTCTGAGTGGCACCAAAGAAGAGTTTTAAGAACCTTACATTTACATCTTTATGTTTGCAGAAATTAGCCAGAAGTGATGAGAATAAAGAACACAGAAAATCTCTTACATGAACCTGACAATTCTTGGGAGACAGGACACTAGATCTTACAAGCTCAGGAAGATAATGCAGTAGGGTAACCTTAATATTTTTAAATAAAATTAGTTTCAAGACAATTTACTGGCATTTTATTCATAACCAAAAGCACCTTAAACATGGATGCTTACAGAAAAATATTTTGCTTTGTATGAAAAATAAATATATTTGAACCTCAATAATTTAAGTTACATTTAGTTAAAAATATACATGTATTTTTATATAATATTTCAGTTTACAGCTACAAAAGAATAATAGCAAATTATCAACGGTTCTTGATGTTACTGCAGCTGGAAATGTAAGAACTTTACATAGTTTATTTCTTTCTAATTTAACAGACTTTAATGGATTGAAAATACTCTGTACTTGTTTTTAAGTCATTTAGTTATATATCTCAGAATTACTGTCATGGTGTAAAACTATTTGACAAAGGTTTCCGCCTGTTCAGATTTGAAATGGCACATCAGGATGAAAAACCGCTATATTTCATAGGATTGGGTATTTGGTTTTCATTGACAACAGATCTAATCAGCTGAGTTAGGCTTCCCTAAAGGAGGTTTCAGACAGTCTCCATTGTGTCGGAGGGCACCCAGGCTGCGCATTGAGATTAGCCTGCAGAGATTTTAGGGGGTTGAGAAAGAAAGGTAAGCTCCCTCCTGCTGTTGGTAAACACTGTTATTGTTCTCCATTCCCTGCTGAATGGAACAAATGCAATTCTGCAAAGTTAATTACTGCAATAATGAAAGAAATGACACAAAATGACAAGGAATGTGCTAATTCAGTAGGACTCAAGTCATTGACATATGAGTCCCTTTACTGCTCGTTGTTACTTTCAGGCACGTACTCCTTTACTCATAAATACTGAGTGGATTTTGGGGACTTAGTATTTAAGTAGTAAGTTAATAAAATAAAGATTAATGAGTAAGAAGTGGTGCCTAACGATCTCTTAGGAGTTGTCTGGTCAGTGCATGAGACCTGAACACAGAAGATCTTTGATGAAGTATCAGGAAAAAAAAAGGACCTCACCATCCTTGCAGCACTTGCAGCATGTTTCCTTTCCAATGTCCAAGAATGAAGACTCACTAGAATTTTATTTATATGCTAAAATAATTTAACCCCTGCAAAGGAAAAGGTGGCGAGTGAATAGACTGCACCAAAACATTGTATTTTTCCCTTGCTTACACTTCCCACAGTATCACAGAGGAGATGAGTGATACTAATTTTTGTGTGAACATCTTACACATAGCTCTGGATGACAATTTGTGAATCTCTATTTACATGGCTCCACTGGCACTGGGAGATGTGTGCTTGGAAACCATAGGCCCGTGAAACGTAGAGTGACAGGTCTCCTGTATGTGTGGCACTGTACCAGTGACGGGGAGCACAAGAAAGTTTGGGCACGGAAACGACCCTCTCTCAAGGTCTCAGAGAGAACTCAGTGGGAACGCTGCCAACTCTATCTTTTAGAAAGGGCCACTGCGCTTAGAATCATAGAATAGCTAGGTAACAATCTTGTTTAAAATCCACATCTAGATGACAACTCCCTCGTAAAAGTCAAGCACTACATTGCCAGGCTCTACCTAATAATAATGCACAAAGAAACAAATTCTTCTAAAGAATTGAATAAGCAATCAAAAGAGAAGGTCTTGCATGCTGCAGTATGTATCTCTAAAATCAGGATAAAAATGATCACTTGGAATTGCTAGAAATTTCAGCTGCAACACTGAATAATCTAAGTAATCCTTCTTCTATTTAACCAAAAGGAAAAATGAAAAGACTTTCATTGAAATACAGTCATAAATTCCATCCATAAGACTTTTCCTGCAATTAAGTTACATTTACTGATCCACTACTCCTTAAAAGAAGCATTAACACAAAGACTTCAATTATTCGTGGTCAAACAAAGTTGATTCTATTGCTTCAATCAAAGCAGCATTCTCTTTTACAGTGGTTATTTCTGTAGTATCTTCAAAAAGGGCACACACTCTATGAAAACATGTAGCTTTCTGAGCAAAAGCTATTTCTGTGATCAGTCTGAACTTTTTGCATTTAATACTTCTGCCACTTCCTGCTTTCATGGGGATGAAATTTGCTGGGTTTTTTTGTCCCCTTCATCCTTTAAGGGGTAAAAGTTGATTAAAATTCGCCATTTTTTTGAACCCACTTCCAATGTCCTGAGAAAAAGGAGTCTGTCTCTCTCAAAAAAAAATGCCAAACAACAAAAAACCCCCCAACAATGGGTATTTACCATTAGGGAAAACTTATCAGTGAGGAAAGAAACCCAGGGAACTCTGCAAAATGAACTCTGTGGAATGAAGTTGGTGGTTCTTGTGCTGTCAGCAGAGGGCTTAAAGAGCTGCAGAGGGTCTGACATCTGTGAAGAGCTGTGCCTACTTCTACTGCTAAAAGCTTCTGGAATACCCACCACCCTCTTCCCTAATTCCCAGCTCCTGTCCATTTCCGCTAGCGATGCTGTCCTCCAAGAGTTAGCACCTTGTGCTGCTGCCGACTGCTGCCCAGCTTCAGTCTGAAACACCTTAAGTGTAACCGCCTTAATTAAGCTACGGAAGTATGCGTTTTAAAGGTCAAGAGTTCCCAATCAATCCTAGGAATTTAAGAAGAGGATAATATTGCCCAAAGACACTAAGCAAAACTTGATCTTCTAGAGATACTTGTTTCATTTGCAAAGGTCGAGAATGAATACCGATTCTTGATATTCTTTGGTATACGAAAATACCAGGGATACATTTCTTTGACTCGGTAAAAATTCTACCATGTGTTCTATTAAATGTAATGTTAACAGGGAGATAAAATCTTTCCTCAGCAAACCTCCCTAATGAGAGTAACCCTGAAAGATGACAGGCTGTTGCAGACTCAAACAGTTGCGTATAAATCTGTTTTCACGCAAATGTGCACAGACTGACAGTTGATTGAGGCATATACATAATAACATAAACACTTCTTCAAAGACTTGTTTCTAGAAAGTGATGGACTCACAAAGACATGGAAGTTGATGAATGCATCCCAGCAGCAAAAGAATTCTACCTGACCATCTCACAGATGTCAGAGATTTAGTAGAGTTAGTGTTCCTTTTCTGCTGGAACAAGATATCATACAAAAGGATAGCTTAAACAGAAAATAACAGCGAAAGTGTAAGAAGCAGCAGATTGTATCCCAGAGATACTGGGAAATACTGAGACAACTAATGTTTGGATTTACAGTTGTTCCTCTTTTACAAGGTTTCACCACTGTTTTGTACAGAAAGTCTTCATGGGGAGGAAGACTACAAACCCAAACGACACACCGTTTCTTTGCACAGAAAATATTTAGAAACCACAACGCCAGTGAAGTATGATCACAGGGTGCAGCAACAAGTTTAGGTCCTTACTAAAAAAAGCCATTTCATGTTTTCAGTTTTTTCCTCAGAGATTTTCTTGACGCTTTAGAGCTTCTTTGCTTCTAGCAAGGGACAGAAAAGAGAGAAAACAATTATACTGCTGAAAAATCCTAATCTCCTCTCAGCCAACTGTCCTTCCTGCTTTCCTGTGCAGCCCATACACTTACGAAACTTATCACTTAAGTAACACCAACTTAATGTACCAAGAAATGTAACAGTGGATAGAGATTTTTCTCTCTTTGCTCCCTTTGGTCTGAAAAAGAGGAACTGAGGATGATTATGTGGGTTGGGCACTTCAGTCACAAGTTGCTTACATGCATGACTACCCTTACAAATTTCTCTTTACTTCATTATTTTTGACTCACACTTCATTGGCACAAGGCCTACTACAATGGGAAACTGCAAGGACCATTTCATGAAGAAGAATTTTGGAATAATTCCACAGCTATGTTTGTGGGAAATAACATCAGTAAAAATGCTGTCCAGGTAGTGCAACTGAACCTTTTAATTACTTAAAGAGCAAAAAGGTTCATTAATTTTTGCCGTAGGGCATTTCACATTTGAATAGTTATATTTAAGTGACATCCTAGCTTTCACATGAAAAGCTTAGAAGGTCTCCTCCTAGATAATTAGTTATAGCCCTGGAGTCTAGTGAGGAGACACAGGAAAAATACAAATGCTTCAACTGGAAAAAAAAAATTACATACTTAGGAGATTTACAACAGGGACTACATGGATTACAAGAATTTACCAACAGCATTATGTGTTATCAGTATAAACTAACAAATTAGTCTTATTTTTGCAAAGTTAAAGATGGACCTTGTTAGCAATTTTCTAAAAAAACCTTTGCCAGAATATGTCACTTTGTCATCTGAAGAACTGTTTAAATGTCAGTAAAAATTCACCACAAATCAGCCTGATTTTCTGTCAGCCTTCCTAGAAAATCAGACTTCCTGGAGGACACAGAAATACGCAACGCACAATTCATTCTGGAAGCATCAAAATGTTCTTGTGTATTGTGTTTCCATGGAAGAATTAAACACTTGGTATCTTTTGGATGGTAAGAAGTAAATTAATGTCACTATCTTATCTTCGTATATTTAGAAATACTACCATAGAGTAATTCAGGTTGGACAGAAATTCTGAAAATCAGTCATCTAGTCCATCCCAAAGTCAGGTCCAATTATATCAGGTTGCTCAGGACTTTGTCCAGTTGAGTTCTGAGTTTCTCCAAGCATGAAGATTCCACCACCTCTCTGGGTAACCTGTTCCAGTATTTGTTCACAGTAAAAACATTTCTCATAACAGCTAACCAAGTTTTTTAGTGCTCTGTCTTGTGTCCAGTGTCTCTTACTCTATGGCTGTGCACCTCTGAGAGGAGTATGGCTCTGTTGTCTCTTCACCATCCCATTAGGTAGCTGGAGACTGCAACAAGTTCCCCCCTAAGCCCTCTATTCTTAAGGCTGAACCAGTCCAGTTCTTTCAACCTCTCCTTCCACATCAGGTGGTCCAGCCCCTGATCATCTTAGCGAATCTCTGCAGGGCTCACATCAAAAAGTCGATGTCTGTCTTTATCAAGCCTAAAACTGGGTGTAACACTGCAGATCTGGTGTCCCATGCACCAAACAGAAGGGAAGGATTGCCTCCCTCCGTCTGTTGGCTATCCTGTTGTTAATACCACCCAGGACGCGGCTGGCTGGCACATTGCTGACTCACGTTCAATCTGTTGTCCACTAGGACCCTGAGGTCTGTTTCTGCTAAGCTGCTTTCCAGCCAGTATTGGCATATGGGGTCATTCCATCCTAGATGTAGGAATGCTATTGCTTTTGTTGAACTTCATAAAGTTCTTGTTGACCCAGTTTCCATCCTGCTGAGGTCACTCTGAAACCCTACTTTCCAGTGTATAGACTACTCCCTCAAAGTTGGTATTGCCTATGAACTTGTCGGGGGATGCTACTATTTGCCAGTTGCACTTTGCATTGCTGATCACATTTCCTTGAGCTTGTTTTCACCCACAATGTAGTCCATATCTTTGTCTATAAGGATACTACAGGAGAATAAATTGTGACTACTTAAGATTCCAACTAGTATCTTACCTAAAATAGCTCACAGTCCTTCTAGATAATACAATTAATTAATTATTGGGTGATAATGGACAAACATGATAGTCTGCGAAGTTAAAGCAGGGACTGTGAATCACATAAAATATCTATTACAAACTACATCTGCTTATGGGAGCTGTTTCACATGAAAGACATGTTAATGATTCTATTCACATAAAAATACAACTTAGATAAAACCCTAGACTTCAGGAAACCAAAGTTTATTCAGGAATGTCTGTACAGATAGGTCTGTGAGCCCAAAGGCTTTTTCCCCAGTGACCACCAGTTAGTCTAATAAAAGTTATTACTGCTGTCTACACACTTGGCCCCCCTCACTCACAGAATTATAATTTTAATCCTGTGATATGCAATTGCTAGCATTTTTACCTCATTCTCTCAGAATTATAAAAAAATAATGGAGAAACTGAAGCTTACCTGGAGCAGAGGAAGTATTGCTGTGCTTCAAACTGCTGTTTGGAAAATGAAGGAAAGTGCATCTAGGAAACATAAGCTTGATATAGCTCAGTGTTATATAGTAAATAATTATCGTTCATGTCCAGGTAGGAACAACAAATCAGTTGAAGAGAGATTGTCAAGGAAAAAGGAGGTAAGAAAAATGAGCTTCCTCTTAAGTGAAAGCCGAGTAATATTTTCAGTATACAGTCACTTAATATTATCTGTATTTATGTTATATATAGAAATATACTTTGTGCAGTCAAAAGTGCTTTACAATATTAGACACCTTTTCTATAGTCTAAATAGATGGTGGTGTGGAATAAATAAGTAGGCTGTGTTCTTGGAAGTTGGGTCTTATTTTCATACAATTAAATATGTCAAGTTATCCATTTCACCATTACATGCTACAGTACTCACACATCATGGCTCTATTTTTATTATTACCCTGATGTAACTATGCTTGAGCAAGTGTATCTAGCCCATTAAATATCAGTGCAGATAATTAACATGTATTTTATTGCTTAAGAATATTTTTATTGCCTGTTTAGTAGAACAAATTACATCAAATGACAAACTATACAAATCAAGGCAGGTATGAAATTAACTTTTTTTCCACCTGACATGAATTTTCTTCATAGAAAGTAGCATATAGTCTGATGCTAACTCATGTATATTTTTAAAGTTTCTAAAAGCCAGAATAGTTGCAAGGAATGTGACATGAAAAATAAGGTCCAAGAAAAACAATGTAAAAAAAGTGGAAACATGCATTAATTTGAACACAGAATAGCATGCCCTTTAACTGCCCAGATTATGTGTACAATATGCTAGTGTTTATTTATCTTTTACAATTCAAATATATGTTAGTAAAATCACTGCATGCATTATTTCCACACATTTTATTCACATGACAGATCTGAAAATTATTTTATGATGCATAAGATCATTTGACAGGTATAAAAGAATAGTTAAAAGAGTTGTTTGCTTTTATGCTAAAAAGGGCATAATTATGGTGAAAATAACTTTCTTCAAAGAAAAGCTCCCTGAAGGATTATTTTGACCAATTTTGGAAAAATGCTATGGTGATGTTTTCTTCTGCAGTTTCTTGTACCATACAGGTGCCTCTTTATTTGTCTGTAAAATAAAGAATGTTTTAATTATAAGACAGTGAAAGTCAGAAAAAAAACATACAATCTATACACTAAAGTCTCTTCCCTTTCTATGTGGTTTGCAGCGATAGTTGAGTTCTTCGCTTAAATGCAAATAAATTAAAAACAAGACTCTGCATTTAAGGTTATTATTACCACATACCTGTATTAAAACCTTCCTAGTTCTAGGTTATAAAAAGCAAATTATACAGTAAGAAGAAAACGATTTGCTTTAAAATATCTATCACAATGAAAACATGCACCAACTGTGCCATAAATAGGTTTCGTTTGAAATAGCATCATCTGACTTTCCCATTTGAGAAGTGGATGGAACTTAGAAAAAAGATCTTAGGTGTGCCATAACTGACCAACACTTTACGCAGAAATATAGTTCTTAAAAAATATAATTAAAAATAAAAGAATTCAGCAGTTTTCTGACTGTGTAGAAAGAATTTTAATCTCAGAGAATTATCTGTGAGCGACTTTGCCTTGCCTCCATAATCCTACAGGCTACTGCTACACAGTCAGGATTGCATAACAATCTTGTGGCAAATTCAGTGGTCGTTTGTATAAAGAAAAAAAACTAAAGAAGTGGAGGTGGAACAAGGTAAGGACTATTCTGCTTTCAGGTTTGGGTATAATCTCCTGTGTTAGTGAGTACTGTCTCTTTTGTCTGTTGTCCCTAAACTTGTCCCTTTCTAGTTCCGTTTTCTGTCTGCTCTCTATTCGTTCTTTCCTCCAAGACTTAAAAATCATTCAATTTAAAAATTGACTTTATTCAGCTGGCCTTGTGGTGGGGGTTCTCATCACATTTTAATCTCTATCTTTCTCTCATTTTGAAGATTTCAGTTACAAAAATAAATGTGCTCTATTTATGCAAGCTTTGAAAATTCTAGAAATTGACCTAAATTGGCAGGATTTTCACAGGACTACTAACTTCCTTCCCCATCTAAGAAGAAACCCTGCCATCTGCCCATTTTCGGTTTCCTGCTCCAAAGTCTAAAAAGACTGGAATTTTTCAAAGAGAAATTGGTCACAATTTCTAAATGTCAAAGCATTTTTTCTAAATTCCTACACCATTTCTATGTCCCTAAGTAAGACAGGACACAGTAAACACTGAAACCCCGGATCATCCACACAACCTAATTGTTAGCTCATGTTTTGGCTTTCTTTTGGATCACTGAATAGCTCTGTCAAAGACAAAGTTTGGGCAGTATTGAGTTTGCACTACTGAAAAGACTGTGGAGGAGACAACGCTGGGTATGCCTGTGTTTAGTTTCACAACACTGTCGAAGAAAATGTTGAACCCCTACAATCCCCAATTGCCCTCACATCACTCCAAGAGACGTAACCATTTCCTACATTTTGTTATAAAAACAGTGTCTGATGAGCTGCAACACAAACCTCACATTGCTGAAGACACTGAATTTAAACTCTCTACCAGAAAAAAAAAGAAAAGAAAAAAAATCATATAGATGTATATTTGGATCAGAATAGCACATGTGGCTACAACCAGTCTACCCTAGAGAAAGGTAGCCTCAAGAAGTGTAATAAGAGTCATGATTTGTTTTGTGATTCAGCATTGCAACCTGGCTTTCTTAAATTTATCAGTTCAGACACAGTCATAGTCAGAAACTTCTAAACCATTTGCATGAAGCTTTCAAATACTAGAGGCACTAAATCCGAAGCAGGCCACTTGGAAGTATTTAAATCCAAGTATTTCGTTTGTAAAGGAATAAAACAGGGTTTTATAATATCAAATATCCTTCATAACAGAAGTGATATCAATGCTGGGTATGTATTTTTTTATATATATTTAGATATGTATACACCCACACACATTATTATAAATATACACATGAATATAAGTATACATAAATATATCTATTTTCTCACTCCTGCTTCTCTCTCTATATACACTCAATTCATACATGATCAGGGTAGATTTAAAATTGTATACACAGTCTGTGCATCCCTTCGGCTATTAAAATTTTGCTAACCACTTGTAATACTACAATGGCATCTTTAAAAAAAAATCTAGTTTGCTGTGAACTTACAATGTAGAAACTACCAAATAGCTAAATAACATCATAAACTGTAATTTATCTCTTCAGCATTGCCCATTCCCATAAAGAGCTGCAAGTATTCAGCTGAATTAATTATACATCTCCTTGAAGTATGAACCCACATTTGTCTTTTTAAAAAGTGAGGAGAATTACCAAAAAAGCCTATGGCACTTACTCTTATCACAGTACTTACAAATAATGTTGGCTTAGGTCTAAATACATTTTCTTCTTCATGTTCTGGCAACAGTTTTACTGAAAGGTTTGATTTGTTTTTTGCAGTCGCACTTTTTACATCAGTATGAGACTGAGGTAAATTTTCTTCATAGCATTTACCATGTAGACTAATCAGAATCTGTTTCATTGTGGCTAGTTCCTATAAAACCACAAAAGAACAATGCCAAGTTATTCAGTAAAATTACATTTGAACCTATTAAATATTTATATTCACCAAACTAAATGCGTAAGTGGATCAGTAAATCTAACAAGCATGAACATATACTTGCCATAATAAATAAGATTACTAATTGGACACTAGTAAACGCAAGAAAATAAAGAAGGCACATAGGATTTACACAACTCAAATTTTGCATTGCTTAAAGGCTGTAAAAGAGAACATTTACTGTGTAATAAGGAACCCACTATCTCCTTTAACTTAAGCCTCCCTTTTAATTTAAAATAATACTTTTGGATTTGTTTTGTCAGGCCAAAGGAGTTTACCAATCTAATCTGAATGACTGTAACAAACTGTACTTTTGATCACTAGGTCTTGCACAAATGTCTTATAAATACATTGCAAGAAATATATATGTCTTTATATCCAGATCAGAAAAGAAAAATCAGTGAAAAACCTTAAGAGGACCTACAGCAAAAATGAGATCAGAGTAGAAATTCTGTGAAAAATGAAAGTTCCAACATGAGAAAAGAAAAACAAGAGCATATAGAAATGCAGACTATTCTTGATATTCTAATAATTTGCTTTGTAAACAATTCGGATTAATAAAAAAACCCACTTTTTCTTACTACTTAGCTGAACAAAACAGATTATTAAAAATGTACAGCATAGTAAGAAAGGAAAAAAACATAGTATTTTGTGACTTTAACTGGACATCTTCTTTTGTCATCTTGCATCACCTAGTGCCTAACGTTCTCTCCCCCCACATGTAATGGGTGTAATTGCTACAAAATAGTTACAGAATTTAAAGCATTATTGATTATTATTATTTATTGTACTATTACTATTTAGAGCATTCATTATTGCAGAACTAGAATAGCAAGGTCAGCAGAAAAGCCTTTCAATGTAAATTTTAAGACAATTTTACATTTTTTTAACTATTAATGCTTCTGTTTGCTTGCTTTTTACAAATGCGGTTGTCTTCAGTAAGCAATACTGTTCATGTATTAGCATTCTACATAATTAACATTCTATCTCCTCTCTCAACCAGAACAGGGTAACTCATATTTATAACTGAATGACAAACATTTGTTATATCTTACATATTTCTTAATACTTGCCAGAAAATTACACTGATGCCCATTCTATTTTCATTGCATTATTAGTAATGAGTTAAAAAAACCCCTCAGCCTTTTCAAACATTCCTGCCAAATACCTTCTCTCTGTCCATTGCTGTCTTTAATACAAGATACAAAGTCAAAAGAATCACGTTGTTGCCTTTAAATTGTCCCACACAAACTCAGTTATATGAATGGATGTTATACTCCACAGACCAGCTTTATCGAGTGTACAAATTGTTCTTGTATCTCAGTCATTTAATATTAACTATTTGCATAATTCAGCCATGTGTGGTGGCATGTTGAAACAGCATGACTGCAGAGCAGCTGTTTAGAAGGACTGCAATAGCTGATGCCAACATGTTTTTCAAAGTTGTAAACTCTGCAAAGATGTTGCCAAAGCAACACATAGACAGCATTTCTTGATGAAAATAACTCAAGCAAGTACACAGCAAATAAATACACCATCACACGAGATTAAATGGTACATAAACAATGTTTTGACATTCACAAGTGCTGTTCCTATACTTAAACTGCGTTATTCTGTGGACCAAACAGTTGCCCATTTGAACAAGGCAGAACCCCAAAACCGTCATGCAGATTTATTTCAGAAATGGAGCCGAAACCGGTATGCGTAGGGTCAAATTCTCTTGTGTGAAGATCCACTCAACAGTCTGAGGTCTTCTCTTCTTCACAGAACCTGCCCTGTACTTGATAGCCCTGTCTGTTTTCAGACTTGGAATAGGCTCTGGAGAGTCAGTTCTCACAAGAGCTTCCCCTGTGACAGGAGAATTCTCTAATGTGAAGCTATGGGAAGGAATGACAGGAGGCGGGGATGACAAATTGGCCCACAACGAGTAAATTATTTTGGCATCACAGCCAAATTTATCATGAGTATTTAGCTAAAGTTGCCTTAATATTTGTTGTAAAATCCTTCCACATTTAGTGAGGAAGACCTTAACAAACTTGACAAGAAATGCTGAATCCAATAGAATCACTGGTATGTGTACTGCTAAACAAGAAAAGAAAATTGGCCCAATGCATTTGCAAGAGATTTGCTGTTTTCAACCAAGTAAATACTGAAAACAAAGTTCTGTCTTGAACTGCAATAATTTTACCCATCTCTTTATATTTCTCTGCTCCTGAACACAATCTTAATTCTTAGCTTTACTATTAAATTCTAATCAGTCATTAGCACTACCTGCTACTGTTAGCATGCTACCACGATTCAATAATCTTTGCCAATCCTAAAAGCTGGCAAGTTGATCTCGAAAGCTAGCAAGGAAAAAGCAGGTCTGGAGACCGAGCAGCAGAAAGATGTGAACTTGTTCCAGTTCAGAACAGAGCCTTGAGAAAAAAGGGGAAAGTAGGTACAGGGTTCAAAATGGTCAGGAAGAATCTTTTGTGTAGCAGGACACGTATTAATTTCAGGATAAGCTAAGTAAGGGAAGACACGAGGAGAAATGGATGGTTAAAAATTTTACACATTTGTACTGTGTCAAGTCCACTGTTCTACGTCCAGGTAGAACTGTGAAAATTGTTTATTTACGGTATTCACTTCAGTTACTCAGTGCACTGAAGAATCAGTGTTGCTAAAGCTCTTCATGTCCCAGTTTCTCTGTGGGGGTATTTGGTATTCTGGCTCCCAGACGTATAAGCAAGCCATGCTATGAAAGCTGCGTGCCGCCGTGTTGAGCCTTCCAGGTGTGAGGGCTCTGGCTTTGGCGAGCCAGAGAGCAGTCCTTCCTGGGAGGACGGTGAGCATTAACACTTCTGAGCGGAGTCACCCAGCTCCTCTCTGCACTGGCTTTACAGCTTTGGTCTCACTGTCCCAAATTCTGGGAGCACAAGCATCCACTCCCCGCTCACACAATGTTCTGTGGGGATGTGGCAGTGCGGATACGTGGAAAACAATGCAGTTAGCAAGAAAAAGGTGGGTTAAGATGAAACAGGGAAAAAATTAAGGTATGCAGCTGGCACAAAACTACTCTATGTATAATGAGTGTCACCCATACAAAGAATAATCAGGGCTATGCTCTATTATTAAATATTTTGAAAGTCTGTTCACAGAAATCTGATGAATTTTTGTTACAGGTGCTAAGCTAAACTGCTCTGCCTACCAGCACAAATGCCAAAAACAAAGTAATGAGCTGTGTGACATATCAAGTGGGATTTAACTCGAGCTTGTAACGCCTAAATTTACGTGTCTAAACTTCAGTATCTACACAGGAGCCAGGAGACAGTGTAGCTTGGAAAGTGATTCAGCTCACTGAGAAGTGGACACCTATTTGCATGTTGGCTGAAACCGTGTTGTAACAACAGTAGCCATATTAACTAGGCTGCTATTGACTGTAAAGCAAAGTAAAGATACTTACCTGACCGCAGACACTTCCATTTAGATACCTAAATACAGTTGTCATAAGCTGAATCAATCTCTTACCTCACTCTCCTTATCGTTTACTTTTCTCAGCCTTCTACTTCACCTAAAGCAAATTCCACCCTGAACAGCCAATGTGCAATCATAGTTCCCCTTGCACGCATGTCTGACGTATTGAATTGCAGAGTTAAAAGGATCTGCATTTTCAGAAGAGGCATTCACACCACAGATTGTCTACTCGTGTAAGTTTTCCTAAACATTAATAGGTTCATACTTTCGACCAATCTAACATCCTGTATTCCACTTACTTATGCACATTAATGCACATTTAATGAAGATTACTTGAACTATGAAAGAATCATTGAAACTTTTGCACACATAAGCAGAAAGCAGCTGGAATTCAAAATAAGTGATTAGAATGAATGTACTGGGAACAATGGGAGCAATGTAGCGGGAGGTGAGGTAAGGTAACACGTATTCTGTTACATGTACATTGTAAATAGTATGAGAAAAACGAACTTACTTATTTCCATTTATTTTTGGTACTGTGCTGTCCAACAGCCTTAGTTTAAAATAGCACAAGCAATTTGTGTGGCAATACACAAACAGAGAAGGAGATATTTAGTTACAGACAAAGGAAAGGATAGGCACTGATCTTTTCCATGACATTCATTAATTAAAATGTCTTCTGTCTTGGGATTTTTCCCTAATTCTACCTTGTTAATTCATTAGGCTGAATGCTCTCAGTGCTGTTGCAGTAGAACTCTTACAGCTGGCAAAACCTCTATATCATATTAAAATCATCCAGCTTTAAACAGTGTTAAAGGAACCATACCAAAGAAGTGTCAGTCGAAAAAAGCAAAACAGTTAGACGTTATCTGCTCATATTACTCATATTTCAGCAGAATCTGAGATTCTTATGAGGATATTTGATCTTGAAGCAAGTAAAAGTAAGTTATATTTTACTGAAAATTGTTACCTGTTTATTATGGGTAATTGAAATAGTACCTAGAAAAACGGAGACTGAAAATCAGTTTGGGAATGCAAAGGATAAAATTTGATTTTTTCAACTAGCAATGCAACTAGAAGATAGAGATGAGCAAATGCAAAAATATGGCAAGCAGAAATATAAAATATAAATGTATTTCGAGTTAGATACTATAAAGGGATCTCTATTAACAGCTTTTGTTGTCCTTGATACATGCTCAAACATACATGTACCAGAAAAACATCTTACATTTTCCTAATTCAGTACTACAAAAAATCAAAATTAGTATAATATTAAATATTATAACAAAATAATGACTTAAATAATCAAAACAAAATAAAAATAATTGCCTGATATGGAAAATGATTGAAGCATAAAAAGGCATGCTGTTTTATCAGTAAATAACTGGTGAAGTACATGAAAAAGTTAAGCACAATAGATATTTATCAAGATAGTAATTAATTTCTTTTCATCGGATTGTCAACAAGTATAGATTTTTCTTCTTACTATCTCTGTTATGTAACTATAATCAAAGCAAGAAAGAATCCTCTCTGCACTCACAAGCTTGCAAAGGCACTTAACATTATATATGTGTGTATTATTAGAAGAAATATGTAAATTTATAAGTAGTTAAAATGATATATATTTATATATCATGCTCTGGAAGCAGATGCAAAATATCAGTCTCAAAAAGAAGCAGCTGGCTTACAGGAATTAATTACATAAACGTCAACTCTTATGTTCTTATGGCGGGGATGTCTTGCATCTTCAAATAATCTCCATACAACGATCTTAAAAAGAAACTTTAAATAGATCAAATGGAACAGTTGGAAATGCTCAGTAGGAAGAGACACTACCTTTCTGGACTGAAGATAATTCATTCTGATGGCAAATTTAATGTTTTTTCATATCCCTAAAATAATCGGAGAAGAAGCCAATGGGCGTCAGGTTGGTCTGGCTCCTTCCTCATGCCCATGAGGAAGCCCACGCTTACTGCACTCGTCTAAAGCAAAGCAAAAGTGACTCTAACAACAGCACGTAGAGCTAACTGGACCTTTAGCATGGCAAACGGCATTCTACTTTTAGATTTACAAATAGAATTTATGACTGCAAACTTCACCTTGGATTAGAACTCCATTTTGAAGCCAAGAACTTGTATTGCGGAAGCTGAACAAGAAATTTCTGTCCTAGAAAATGTATCAGGCTCTGGCAGAACCACTGAATTTTGATGACTGACAGGTGTGCCCAGAGAAAAAAACAGCATAAATTTCCAGTAAAAGAATGTAAACACAGAAAAGGTGTTAAACACGCTGATTTTTAAACAACAAAAAAAAAAAACAATTTCACTGACCAACCCAGAAAAATCAGCTGAAGAAGGGATAAAAACTGAGGTTTGCCTTCCTCAAAGATGCTGATCAAAACTTCGAATCTCTCAGAATTTGAGAGTGAAGCACTAAGATGATGATTTTAGATGTGTGTCCCCACCCCAATCTGTAAGTCTTCTGTATTGTTAGAATAAAGCATGTACGTTCAGGACCTCCTTTAGAAGGCTTGTATTCCTCACTTTAACTGCCATATGGTTCCCATGTGGTTAAATTATAACTCAAAATAAAAATATGTATCCAGTCTGGAGAAACTGGAGAGATGATAGCACTATCTTTAGGTCCAAGAACGGTTGACTGTACACCCCTCCTTGCATAGAGGGGACCAGACAAAAAATTGCTTCACGAGAGACTTCGTGCACTACACCTTGAGTCCAGAGGCTGGAGTCTCCTCAATGTGGGAGCCAAACAGTAGGTTTGAGTTTAGCAGTCCGGTGACTATTCTGCTATACTAACTTCTAAAATAACAACAACAATACAAACAATAGCTATAATAGAGTATGCAAGTGAGGGAAGGAGCTGTACTGGGATGAAAAACATGTTTGTGCTAAGTCAATGCAATCTGTCTTCACATGCACATATCCTCCCATTTAGGCAGCTATTGTAGTCTTCAAGGAACACATCAGCACAGGGAAAAACAGAGTTCAGAAAATGATGTTACGGGTATGTTAAAGAATACTGATCTGAGAAACCTAAAACAGTATTTATTAATGCTATATCCATTTGGTAGTGTGTTGTAAAGAGCACACTTCAGAACTTACTTCTTAGCCTCTAAAGAATTAAAAGTTCATGCTCAAATTCCAAATGTTCTTGGGAAGACTTAGAGTAAAAAAAAAAATCATTTTACACTTCCTATAACTCCTTCTTGAGAAAAAGTGATCTAAATCTGGAAAAGGCTAGGGCAGGGTGATTCAGAAGGAAGCTTCATAGTCGTCTGTCTCAGAGTGTTCAGTAGGGTCAAGCTTGATGGGCATATAAGGTGATAGTAGAGAAAATACAAAGGATATTGTTCTCTATGAAGTCTGTGTGTTTTTTTTTACTTCGATCCCTCTTAGATTCCTACTGTGATTTTCTGTGGAAGTAAGGAAAAGTTGTATCATTTAACAGCTGATGTTAAGATGGAGAGGGATCTTTGTGAGAACTCTGGTTGCACTTGATCTTTGGAATATGTGACCGGACACTTGGTTGGACTTCCTTGCACTGACCGTTAAGATATCTTCAGTAATAATAATTAAACCTAGGCAAACTAGCTTGTCTGATCCCTCTATACAGCTGTTGGTGAGAAATTAATAGCTTACAATTAATTCTGCTGATTTTAGGATATGGAGGATATGGTAAATCACACCATAATAGTACCTGTTTTGCTTCTCTGACTACAAATCCCTAGACAACTTTCAGATGTAGGCATCTACACCATAGTTTTTTAAAATTAGGCAAGATCCATCTGTGCTACTTTGCTGCTTGACTTGACAAACGACTTCCCAGATCATCTTTACACTCGTAGTACTCTTAAGTATCATTGGAGTTCACCAGTTAAAATGCAGGTAAACAAACAGAGCCTCTGTACAGACTGTTGTCACAGAACATCAAGTCACTGACATATTTCTGGAGAACAACAGACCAGAGAACTGAAATAGAATCTGGTTCTACCTCTCGACATATGCAATCACTTGCATACAGCACTTCTTTGAATAAAAAAGTTTGGGTATGGTACTCTAACTTTGGAGTCCACTCAGAGAAAAGACATATATGTGTCGTTACCAAGGAATGACACTCTCAAGCAAAAGTAGTACCTAGAACGTCTTGTCTTTAGAAGTACTGACAATTCACACAAAGAATTATTTTAGAACTGTTCTTCACGGGTTTTATTTCTGCCAAACAGCTAGAGACACACTGCAGCAGGACTGCAGCCTATAACCTGGAATGAAGTATTTGTCTCCCTTTTTTGGCTGAAAGTGGAATAAAGACCAACACTATTAGCACAGAATTAACAAGACTGGACACTAATAAAATGATGACAAAGTGTGAAATAGTAGAAGGACACCACAGAAGTCCCATTTTGACGTGACGGCAAAATGAAGCAAATGGTAAATCAGTCCATTCCACTGTTTATGACTGCAGATGGACAGGATGCAGTGGCACGAACGGTGCAAATTCAGCGTCAACAGTGGAACGCTCTGGGCTTGTGCCTATCAGGAGTAGAACCTACATACATAACAGAGCTCAAAGAAGATTTTAACAACCACGTATGCAAATAAGAAAACATCACAAGTCATGGCTTAATCCCTCACGTAAGGCAGAGTGTATTTGACACAGTCGCATCCTTAGTTGCAGCTGTACTGGAAATATCAGAAGTCAGCAAGAATTCTGGTGTGAGATTTGCACATATGGTCATCTTAGGCACATGGATACACATTGTAAAGCTGGAAACTGGAAGGCAGTATGAAACGTCCTGATCAAACAAATGAACCTGATAACTGGGTGGTGGAAAGATGCCAGACCATATGCAGCATGTTGATAGCTTCTCTGCGCTACACTTAAATAGCCCAGTCATCGCAGTGAACAGCTTCTGTCTTTTTAGATACATAAAAACCTCTGCCTATTTCACCTGTATCTTGAAATTTGTTCTTAACAGTTAAATCTTTCTAACTGATTAAGAAAAAATAGGCAATAATTTGCCTCATAATTTAGAACTTGCATGTGAAATCCTTAAAGTTTTTTTCACTTTGTATTGAAAATCAGAAATACATTTGCAATTATAACTAAGACTAATTCCCAAATAACTTTTTAATCTGAGCCATTGTGACATTCATTTACTCAAATTAAAGTTTAATAAAAAGTATGTTTTCTTGAGCAAATTCTACTTCCAGGAAACAGATGCTTAAAATGCCAATATGTCAAAACAGCCTTATTGGCATAAACTATTACATAGAAGTTCCTGGATTTTCTGAGGGTAACATTTTAGTTTGATTCTCCCTGTCTTTGGTATTTCTTACAGAGTATTTAAATTCACTTTCCACTTTGTAGTATTCAAATGCTACATAAAGTGAATGAAAGTAAAAATTTTACACAGCTGGATAAGCAGCGGAATGTGATGGAAATATTCATAGCCAATACAGGAAAAACGAATATAACAAAACATCAGTCAAATGTTCAGAAAATCTGAACAATTTCTTGTTTAAATGTTTATCACCTTAACTGATTCTAGCTCTCTCAAAAATGTATGATTTAAAATACACATGCCAATTCCATCCCATATTCTGTAAATAGGTTGCATTTTGCCTATGAAACTTTCTATTTTTGAAAGCAAAAAATGTGTTTATATTTGACTTATATTAACTAACATCACTACACCCTGTGTTATTATCAGGGTTTCTATGATTCTAAAAAAAATACCCCAAAAATTGTTGAGTGGAAAGCACCATGTAGTAAACAATTGTTTAGTGTATGCCACTATTCTTTAAAAATATACATGAAAACTAGTACTGAATAATACAGCTCCAAGACAAGAATGAACATACCTAGCTGTTAAGTCCTTCCTCTTCCTAAATTCAGTACTATTTGGAATTCTACTTTTATTAAAGCTTGACAGCAAGAAAATAGATAACAAAAAGGAGAAATACTGCTTAGGAGCATATTTTTTCGTTGTAAAAAATGAGCCAGAAACTTCTCTACACTCGTTTAGCAATGTAAATGTCACTTTGTTTCTCCAAGCTTTAAGCTGAGAATAGCTCTGGGGCTTACTTGTGATGCAGAAATGTCCCTGTAATCTACTTAGAAAACATGCAGAACATTAATAGAAGCTAGAATCTTGGAACATAAACGTAGCATAAGAAAAATGATAATTACTCTGTGGCTTAACATTTAAAAAGAGAGCTAAGCATTGTACATCAGCATTTTTTTATATAAAACAAGTTGCAGCACATAGACGAGCAGGAAGTCATTCACTTTAGAAACACAAATAATTTTGACATTATCATGCAGAATCTTTCAGACAGAAAAGAAAGAGGCAGAGCTAGAGATTGTTTGAAGGCACCTGTTACCAATCACTTCTTTTCAGTTGTGTCTTCCCAACCCCTGCAGATACCCCTTCCTTCCCCTCTCCCCCAACACAGCAGTTTTCTCCTTTTATCCACTAAGCTTCCATCCCCGATTAAACACGTACTGCCCTCCCCCTTCTGACTCCAAAGCTTTTTATGAGCCTCTGAACTTTTCTCTACCTCTGTTTTTTGCAGATAGCAGCTGTTGCTACTCTCCAGGTTCCTAAATCCAACACATTGGCTTTCTGTCCTCAGTTACTTCCAGTCGTCAGTTTTCTTCAGCATAACTTCACTACAGCTAAGGATAGTATTAGCCATACTTTAAAGTATGACTGATTATGAAATGCTGAAAACTTATCTGGAATCCTCCAGGTCATTGCTGAGATGGAATGAAACTGTGGGAGTAGAAAATTTAGCAGTGAGCGGCATTCCCCAAGGGGAATACAGAGGTAAGAAAGACAAACATGAGCATATAGGAGTAACTGGTCAAAGCAAGCTAAAGCACAGATAACTTCAGGAGACCTTGCTTCTCCTCAAAAGACGAAAAGAATAAAAGTACCTGTCTTCTTTCACTTTTGTGGGCCAGATAATGGGATCTGGGAACTATTGCAAAGTAAAAGGGTTTTGTGCAGGATACTGACAAGAGATGAGTATGTGCAAGCACAGAGACTACTCGTTTTTCAGACTCTGGAAACATTAAAACTTTGGAACAATGTCATGGAATTGCAAATGCTTCTGGTAATTCACATGGTCAAGTTTAACGTCCAACATTCATCAAGATTTATACAAATCCTCAGGAATCTTAGCCCGATCATTTTCATATCTCTGAAAAACTCTTAGAGCCATTAACAAACGAGGCATATCCTAATAGGACTAATTAGTAGCTGTTCCTCCTGCTATCGTGTGGACTCTCTCCAATCTTACACACACTTGGAAAGTGCATTTGGCAACCATTTATTGAAAATGAAAAAATGAGTTCACATTTTCTACATTTTAAAGATAATGAAATTACTATTTCCTGTTCTTAACTTCACTTTTCTCACTCATTTGGTCTTTTTTCTCTATTCTTACTTATAACCTACACAATGCCGCCTTATATTTATCAGACCTGCTGTTTGCTTGGACAAAACAAGCTAAACTTTTAACCTCACTCACATAAAAGCTCCAGTCTGCTGTGAATTTTTTTCTCTTTTTCCAGATAGAAGAAAAAACTTTTTTAAAATACTTTTTTTTAAAGAACTAGCTGAAAATAAAGACAACAAGAATTCTGTAAAAGTAGCTAACGGTAGCATCACCCAATTTGTCTGGATGTATCAGGACTGTTAAGCAGAACAGTGCCAGGACTGAGCTGGGGCACAGAACCCTGCCAACCTATACTGCATAAGCATTACCTTGCTTCCTGGATCTGATCTGGATGATTTCAACTAGCTCTCACCTAGATACAGTTCTAGGAACAGTTCATTCCTCGGATTGCTCTCAAAAAGTAGGATGGCTGAAGTTGAACCAGATTTGTCCCTTTCGGTTCTGCACAGTTTCCCAACATTATCCCAGCTGGCTTTGCATACTCAAGCATGTCACATGCCTTCAGGTCATATTCAACCCTTACATTATTCCAGATACTTCAAATTAAAACAAAAAATCCAACCGAAATAACGGCTCAGTGTTAGGGTAGCCATCACACGGGCCTAGAGGAGACTGTCATGGACACGGCTAGCCTGGTCTAGAGGACAGTAGCCATAAGCAGTATGGAACCAATCTGGCTGTGCCACTTGGTTCCAGGAACATCGAGAAGTCCTTGGCCTTTAAAAGAACAGACAGGACTTCTAAAATAAAGACTCAAACTAACAACCATTATTCCAAAGTGTGCATGTAAAATACAGGTGCATGCATATTGATTAAGAAAACAAAATACAAAATATCCATTCTACAGTTCAAATAAAAAAATCATTATATTTCATTTTAAGAGACTCACAGGACTTTGGAAAGTCGCCTTTTTCAGGAGACCTGGACTAAGAAATGAATGTAAATTCTCAGAATGTTACAAAGTGAAAACGTAATTTGCTTGTGAAACTACTTCCCGATTACAATCAGTTCAGATATAAGAAGATGACTTAGAGAAAAGAGTTAATTTGTATCTAGTTGGGAAAAATAACCACCAAGGAGATTTTGAACTGAAACATGTAAGGAAAGAAGACACCGTATTAGGACACACGAACTCTCAACTTCTACCACAAACTCTGGGGAGTTTTGGGCAAACCACTATTTCTTTCATTGTGGTTGTTGCTTCTGCAAAACAGGCGTAATGATACTTTTCTGCTTTAAGTTGTGAGGATACTATTTGTGAGGCGTTCAGTTACTGTGGTGAAAGCCAGAGATACATTGAGTTACTAACCAGGATTATTTCGACATATTGTTAAGAAAACCTGAAAACCTGGAAAAGGAGAAGAGATACGTGGTAGAAAAACATTAGGTTTACTCATAAATGGTGAGTTACACATCAGATTTTGAAAGCTTTTGACCTGCCGGCTGGAAAGTAAGTTCAATGTAACTGTCACTTAGGCAATGAACATTTTAATATGAACCTGGTAGACTATTCTTAGCAAGAACAGCTCAGTATGGGTTTTTTTTTATACTTTAATTTGTTTTAAAAACAATAGGAGCTTGCAATGGCTAACATAAATTTTAACCCGGTCTAGTTGAAGGTTTGTATGAATTCAGGTACACATATTTCGACACATTTGGCACTCAGTCCAATTAGAGTGACACAACAATTTACTGACATAAGCTAACCCGATTTAAGTAAACAAACAGCAATCAAACCCCATGTGTTTGTAGCCATTTAACTGATTTATATCAAATAGGTTTATTTAAACTACTACTATATGTTTTCTACTTTGTCCCATAGCAGACAGCCAGAGCCTGCTTTCTGGTTGCTAACTTAGCTTGAAGAGCTTTGGCACAGTGACACATGAATGTGTCAATAAGGCAGGTGACTAGTTCAGCAAGTTTACATTCTACCACTTGTATGCACAGCTGCTAATGCACCACAAGTGCACAGATGTGTAAAGGAGATAAAACATCAGCAGGTTTTCATATCTTTTTAACCACTATATAATATTCATATGCTGATAACTAATCATGTCTGCATAAAAAATTGCATTATAGGAAATTAATGGGTATTATAAACAGCGTTCATTTGCACCATGTCATAAATTTTACCATTTACTGCTTACTATGATAGTTTCACAATATTAATTTTTACTTTTGTAGATTAAATATTACTGTATTGCCAGACTGCACTGCACACAAGTGATTTCACGCAGTTTAAAAAAAGAAGGTAGTGTAAATTAACTCCCTTATATTCATGCAAACCGAAACTGATCTTTGCACTTACAGGAATACTTATTTAAAGACCTCTATTGGTGTCTCTTACACCACTGTCTCACTTTTGTTTCTTTTCATGCCTCCTAGAATATTTCTATCCAGAACGTAAAAAGAACCCCTCCATCTGTTATACTTGCTCTGTGTTTTTTTTTCCCCAAAACCCAACGGATTATGAACTCCACATTAAAAATACAAACAATAGTTTTTTAATTTTCAAGATTTTAGAATTCAGTTTCTACACTGTGCATTTTGAATCAGAAAAGAAAAAAAAAAGATTTAATTGTACACATTATTGGTTTTCTTTAACATGATACATCTGCATGTTAAATATCTGAGGAAATAGTACAATGCCATACATCAAAGCATAGTAAATTTATAACCTGTTAAATGTAACTTCAGAAAATGATTACTATAACTTCTTGCCAAACATCTCAGTGCTGACAAACTGCCCTTCCAAGTTTTCATCTGAAGTTTGCAAGCCAATGGATAAAGTCTAAAATTGCATTTCTGATGTTCCAAAATACTAACAACTGCATCAAGCATGCAAGGCAATGGAAGTGCCAGGATCACAGAGATCACAGTAAATATTTCTTTTAGTCAAAGGCTGATTGTTGGAAGAGAAGGAAAAAACAAAAAAAAAACAGATAAAAGGAATCATGGATCAAGAGCTTCAGCTAAAAAAATTTAGTGGATTCATCCCACTTAACCTTAGCATTTAACAGAGAACTGCACTTCGGTGCCTTAAAGTTATAGATTCCATTATATGCACAAAAGGATAAAGTTTGGATGCAGATGAAGGATGGCACAGAAGCTTGGCGTGCTATACTCTACAGTCTTGGACACAAAATGCCCTCTTTTTCACGGGTAAGTAATATTGACATATAAATATTTCTACTTGCTCTTTTCCTCCCTTGACCATTTCCAGAGGCGATTCAAGCCGCTAACCTAACAGACTACAAGGAGGGCTACAAGGATGATGATGAGGGGACTGGAACATCTCCCCTATGAGGAGAGGCTGAGGGAGCTGGGCTTGTTCAGCCTGAAGAAGAGAAGGCTGCAAGGGGACCTTATAAATGCTTCTAAATATCTCAAGGGTGGGTGTCAGGAGGATGGGGCCAGACTCCTTTCAGTGGTGCCCAGTGACAGGACAAGGGGCAATGAGCACAAACTGAGGCACAGGAAGTTCTGTCTGAACATGAGGAAGAACTTCTTCCCTCTGAGGGTGACGGAGCACTGGAACAGGCTGCCCAGGGAGGTTGTGGAGTCTCCTTCTCTGGAGATATTGAAGACCCGCCTGGACAAGGTCCTGTGCAGCCTGCTGTAGGTGACCCTGCTTCGGCAGGAGGGTTGACTAGATGACCCACAGAGGTCCCTTCCAACCCCTACTATTCTGTGATTCTGTGATTCTGAGACAGCAATTCACTTTTATGATTTTCTTTTTTTGGTCAGTGATCTGAATGGTCCCAGGGCAGCATTAGAGATGTGCCAGACCTGGTGTAAAATGAGGAGAGAGAAGGAGAATCAGGAGCAAAGAGGTAAGGCATTGTTACAGCTATTGGGTCAACTTGGGCATAATGTGTAATTTCATCTTTATTTATGCTTTGATGGAACATTCTTCTTAGTTGCGCTCCCCTGACTGTACAAAGACACAAGGGCAACAAGGGTCCACATTTGGGGGCATAAGGTAAGTACTGGAGTGGGACGAATCAAGATCACAAGTCTTTTGTTGTGTGTTGTTTGGTTATCCACAGTTAAAGATACAGGGTCAAAAGTGTAAAGTTCAGCTGATTAAAAAGAGAATGCTGACTACAAATAATAATGCAAAAAAAATCTGGATTTGAAATAACGTTAGAGCACTGTTTACTAGAAGGTTATTAACAGCAGACCCCATTGTTCCTCCAAACAATGTTTTATGCTCTTCTGATGGATCTGGAAAAACAATTAAAAACCCTATTGGTTAACTAGACAAAACATATAAAATTTCTTAGTCTGAAATCTGCTGAAAAATTTGGCTGTACTACCTGTACTTGCTATTCTGCACTGAGAGTTTTACAAATGGCATCACAATACTGTGTACACCAGTTCCTTCTGATAGCTGAAAGAGGGCAGCAGCACTGTGAGGGCTTTATTATGAACCTCATAGAATATAATCTCAGCATGATCCTGGATACTGATCATTCATGGCGCTGCCATTGAAGTCCCTCTCAAATAATGAAGTTTGCATTTATCCACATGAAGAAGACAGGAAGAGTTACCACACCAACTAATTCTCAATGATCTAGATTAAAAAGTTTTCCACATTCATTTACTAATTAATTTAGAAAAAAAAAAGGCAATAGAAGGCCAAGAAACAATTAAGAATTTGGGCCAAGAATACAGCCCCCCCCAAAAAAGCTTCATTTTTTTTTTCCTTTCTAGGTGGACCCAACCTTTTTAGAATACATATAGTCAAATGGTCCTTTTTCACTTTAATTTTCCACAGCAAAATATAATAATCATCATCAAATTAGCTTTGTCTCCATAATTTGCAATAATCAACTATTTTATTACATTAATATCTGGTGTCATTTTTTTTCCTGTAATAAAAGAGCTTACGTAAGAGCTCTACATGAATTTTTCCAAGATTCAGACTTTAATATTCAACTTTTTCTTCTTCCAAGTTTCCTCCATGAAAAGGGAAGGAAGATTAAACATGAATGTATTTCTTTATCTAAAAAGTGCATAAAATGCTGTAATTACCTCCAAAGTAAGTACTACGAATCCAGCTGATATCACAAGCAGATAAAAATAAAACCCCCCAATCCCTCAAACCCTAACATTTCATTAAAAAGAGTTAATGCAGTCTGAGACCACACAGGCTGGAATACCTTAAGTCAAATCTGTATACTTACTGAAACACATCGCTGTAAGACAGCATTAACATCGTTTTGGCACTTTGCTCGTACTTTTAACATACCTAAACTTCAATTTATGTTAACTATGAATATCTTGGTTTTATCTATTCAAGAATTGTAATGTTTTTACTTGCAAACATGAGGGCAACAAGGTAATTCCTAATGAAACATGACAGTTTAGTATGTGCAATGCCTCAACAAGACTGATAGTAATCACATTACATGATAGCATGTACAGAACACATAAAAACATAATTCATATTTTTTTCAAACTGCAATATCTGTATTTAGAGATTGCATGTTACTTTTATTTAAAAACCACATACCTTGTCTAAATGAAGTCAAGTCTCTTTTAGACCAAGATTATAAAATTTGGGTTGTGTTTTTCTATTAGCAGGGATATTTCCTGTGAAATTGTGATATTTTTGCATATTTAACTTTTTATTAAGATAGCAAAAAAAATTAGTGTAAGACTAATTCACTGTAGACTAAGTTGTTCTAGCCTGTAGAAAGATTTCAATACATGAGATAATTGCCTTCTAGAGAAATTAATAAACTGTGAAACTACTGGAACAGGTCTGCATTAAAAGTAAAAAATAAAAGGCTGCATTAGGAATAAACAGAAGTTACAAAAGTTAAACATACATGCACACTTGTTATTTTCACACATTTTCCTAAACCAACTTCAGCTTATTTTTGCATTTCTTATGGGTTTTTTTGTGCCTCGTACTGGCATTTAATAATTTTCTTCCCCCAAACATGCAACTTCTAATCTTTTTCAGTATTTACATCCTTTTCTCCATACATGCCTTGAAAAAAACATTATCACTATTAGGTAAAACAATATGACTAATATGGCCTATTTTTAACAGATATAAAAATAAATTTGACAAAACTACAATAATTTTGGAAATATTTGCTCAATTTCTTAACATCCAGGGTATGAGGAACATTCAAGATGAAGTCTGTTTCAGACTCAAGTATTTACTTTCTTTTTTATAAAGCTTGCCTCACTCAGCCTTGCTTGCATCATTGGCCACAGTTTGAAAATGTTACGTGGTGAAATGACACAAAGAAGCAAACTGCAGCATATTGAGAATAGTTTATGTGGGTAGTCATAAGGGCTAATGTTGTCTGGATGTAAACAATGTCGCACAGCTTTGAGGTAGAAATGTTATTGTTTTCTCACAAAACATTGTTAAATTTTACCTTTATTTATCTCTTTCTACTGATTTTAATCAGCTGCAATGCATGTTGGTTGATATGACACTACTAAAACTAGGTAACCAAGGTGTAATTACTTAAGAGCATAACTACTCGGGAGAGGAGCAGGAAAAGGAAATTTTGAAAGAAGTTAATTTGAAATTAAATTACCTGGCTAAGGCCTATCATATTGGAAATTCAGAAAATTCACTACATATTTATTAATTAATTCATGTTTCCTCAGAGTATTTTTCATTGCAAGAATATAATGATACGATAAAGACTCAATATAATAAGGCTTATAAATTATTTGGAAATGCTTTAAATGTTTTCTATTACATTGATAGAGGGCAGTGGGTTTCATAGAAACAAAAAAAATCACAAAAAAACAGAAGAAAAAAACCAACTCAAATATTACCCAAACCAAACATTTGCCTTAGTCTCAATCTTGAATTCGAAATTTAAATATACAATGTGTATACAGACATCAGAAATAAAAGCTATTAAATGATTACTTCTGGTGTACAGATGTTCCTGAGGGTCAATGACACCTGCAGTGTGGAGAAGCACGTCCAATTACTTTCTTCTATAATTAGACTATTGGAACTTCATAATCACTACAATCAATTCAGAGAGTTAAATGCAAAAACTATTCTAGAAGCACACTGCATCAGACATCCATCCACTTGCATGCTAGCCAAATCATATAGGAAATTTGGGAAATCATTTAACAACTGCTCATGGTCAGCTTTTGGTTTTATATTTCAATATTTTGTAGATTCAGCAAACTTTCCATATTACTATTCACTCTTCCTCAGATCATTTGTGTATGGGATTCCTTTGCTAAACTTCACTTATTTCCATCCTTTGTTTCAGACAATCTGCAGAAGGAATTTCTCTCATACTCCACGACATGTTAGTCTCTTAAGACTGTTCAGGGAAATCTTGACAAAAGCCTTCTGGGAATCCCCATACAGTGTGTTTATGTCTAAACGGCAAGATTTTGCACACTTTGAGATCCAAGAGTATATTTCAGAAGTACCCTGACTCTCGTCTGGAGGAAACCTGGATGACTAGTGTCATGTTTCCTCTCCCCAAATCCTATTTTGGGGTTGAAAAGAAACTCAGATGCGTACACTGGAACTTCATTGCATAACGTTTTGTCCAGGTTTTTGGTCTCAATGATCGTGGAGCAGGGAGAGATCCTGGGGCATACCGTGGCACATGCCTGCTTGCAGATTACGTGTGTAGCAACGTCATCACCTTTATCTAAATAACTGTTAAATGCCTGCAGACACTGAACACTTTGCAAAGCATGTCTGTTGTATGCATGAGAAAAGAAAGAACAGTAAGACTAAGTCAACAGAGAGAATTTAGCAACTGAGAGTACAATTGAGAACCTCCTGAGTGCCTGACAGACATGACCACCTGTGTTTCTGAAAACGACACAGACAAAAAAAACCCAACAATTTTTTCCCATGGTTTAAGGCTGAGGAGACAAAAAATGCACTTATGGTAGAAATGCTAAAAGAGGAAGATTACCTCACGGTGATTTAGAAGTCTCTCCAAATCTGCTGCCATTTGATTCTTGACACGCAGCAAAGCTGTCTTTTCTTTATTTAAAAGACTGGTAGAAAGAGGATAGGAAATGCAGTAATAGCAACAGATAATCTCTTTTAATCTTGTATTCTGGCTGAAACATGCATTTTCTAAAGCTAAATACTGGCAACAATGAAAATCTGCTCAAGTAATTTTATCAAATGATCCTTCTCTATAAAGCACTGGAATTTTTATAAATGGGCCTGAATGCACTAATACATACAAAATCTTATTTTAGTCAAAACAGAAATACTATGCCAAATCTTCATAAAATGAGGGGTGGGTTGATTCTCTGAAGGGTAATTTAAATTATCAGAATCCTCTATTATTATCTCTTGGTTTCTTCTAGGCAAAATAAGTTCATTTTATATGCAAAGTAAGGCTCCTTATATCTACACTTCTATATGAAAATGTGGATTTCTTTATTGTATACATCACTAGTAGCAGCACACACTGTTCTTTCAGTATCACATCTTTCAATACTACTCTATTCAGAATTCAACAAATTCTACTGTATTTAGAAAATAACAAATACAAGGAAGAAAAACATCCAGCTATCCCTTTCAGCTCTGTTGTTTCTGCAGAAACTGTAAATGTATTTTTGCCATTTTTTACTTTACATTTCAGGAGAATTTAGGGGATCAAGTTTGACTTGTGAACCAAGTATGAAAACTGTTTTAGCATGAAGGCGTGCTTTTATAGTACAATGCCAAGTTTAATTTTTCTTTGTTTTCTTAGTTACAGAATATGAACATTTGAAATGTTTAGCATACACATTCTGATTCTAGGCAGAAATTCTAATATAATTAAATGTATTTTCATATTTAGCCCTAACATCTGTTTCCAACAATAAACTGCAGATTAATGCATACATAATACCAGTATATAACCTAGTTTGTTAAAACAGCCACAGAGATTTTCTTGGAAGACCAAGAATATATATATGCCATTATCATGACTTAACTAAATAGATTGTACAATACAAACTATAACATAAACCATCAACTATGCAAAATGCAATTCTGCATATGGAGTACAAATATGTAGTACTGAATACAGGTCAGGAGTTTAAAAGCAAATGTATTAAAATTTTATAAATGGAATGGAGCAATTACATGTGTTGCATACACAAATTATTTAATATTCACAGTATTTAATACAGAAGTGAGCAACAAAATAAATTAAACTTTTCTTTAATTGGCTGTGTATCATCCGCTTGTTTCAAATAAGCAACATCATCCTCTGCCCCAGAGAATTTCTGGCAGTTCCTTGTAAGCTCTGTACTGTAAATTATGACTGTCAATTCCTTCCAGGCATTCATTAATTCACAGTAAAATTGTATGCTTTGGCCAAATTGCTTAGTTGTCTGAGTTATTTAAAAGGAAAGAAGTAACATTCACGAAAAACTACAGAGATATTTTAATATTTTCAAGAGCGTTTGCTGTGACATTTTTAATCATGATGAAATTGCTGTACTAATTTTTTTCCTGGGTTCATGTGTTGTAACTTACCGATATGTCAAGCTTTCTTGGATTTCTGTACTTCCTAACAGCATAAACGAATCCTTTTAGAGAATGACTCACAAACTCTTAGAGAAGCAATAACAGTTCCTCTATGACTTAAATGGCATACTGAATAAGCATAAACATCAGTGTTCATGACTAAACTAGAAGTTCATATTCAAGGTTCAGTTTAACCTACAGAACAGAACCTATTTTAGCTATACTAGTTATACCTTCTGAAAATATATGACATGACTGATCCATGTGGAGCAGTTCTAATTTTCTATGTTCATGGTCAAATAGAAGAGTGAGACTGCTACGTTATTCAGTAGCACTTGCTGTGTTTTCTGTCATACCTATGAATATACAATTACCAAAGCAAATGCAGACTTCAGATTTAGTAGTTTTGCAACAGTTATGCTTTTTCATCACTGCCGATAGAAAGAAATAATTCATATACTTCTGAAAGAACACTACAGAAAAGGCATACATACATTTAACAGAGCGAGTAAGCAGTGTTACCAGACGCAACGTTAACAAATTCACACCTGTAATGACCAAGTAAAGCAGAAACTCCTTCAAAAGTTCGATTTGGGGAGGAAGACTGATCATTTTAGCCCCTGTTATGGAAATGTTCTGAATGGACATCTTGGCAGTAGTCATGTTAGTTCTAGTTTTTAACTACCTTGCACTTCCATAAAACAATAAACTAATCCAGTTTTAACTGGTAGTGTAAAAAATCAGAGAGCAGCTTTATAGTATGCTTCAGCTGACCTAAGTGAAAACTGTTGATGAAAGATCATCCTTCCCTAGCCACATACTGGTAACCCACTCTTTGTGTTGGCACTAGAAAATTTGTGACCTCATGCATAGGTCACTTCACTGATCTGTATGGAAGCTGGAGTCTTTTTAAATGTTATTTTTCACGTGGATCACCAAAACAACTTGATTTACCACGTACAGTGGAAACCCACGGCTGAAGGTAAGGATGGGACTGCTCCACTTGGTGATGGAGTGCCTTAACTGTCTTACTATGATTCTGAAACCACAATCTACGGGACTAAACAAACCAGCTTCTCACACCTGAGCTCACGGGTTATAACTTTAATCTGAAGAGACAGGATCTGCTTGACCGTCTTTAACTAATGATACTTTTAAGTTTTCATGATACAGATATGTATTAAAGTAGTACATTAAAAGAAATCCACCAATGACTTGTTCTGGGGTGAAAACATGAACACTTCGGAGAAATGGACTGTGTTGAAATGATCTAATATGCCTGGAGTTATTTAACAGCACAAATAGATATTTTTACACTGCAGGGCAAGTGTAGACCATGCTGTGCTCCACAGTCCTGGTCACTGACTGCTCCATCCTAAGCGTGGAGAAGGTGCCCTTTGTGATACATCATATAACCGCGGTCTCAAAAGTCTAGGCTGGAGAATTAACTGAAAAGCAGTACAGCTTCTGCTTTTTCCATGTTGCCTGGGTTTCCAGGAGAACCCAAAATGTCTGGGAGGAGATGCAGTTTCATTCCATCATCCTTTGATAACCTAGCCAGGTATGAATTCAGGTACAAGGAATGCAGTACTTACCATGGAATACACTTGTCATATAGATACTCATCACTCATAGCAACCACTGGCTTGTTTTGTTTCACTTTACTCAGGATCTAAAGCCAAGATAGCTCGGGTATTGCAAGTAAAACATTTTTAGGTGACCTGATTTTTCTGGAGAGTGGAGACTAATACTTCCCAGTCTCAGACTTTTAAAGCCTTTTGAATTTGGGCAATTAAACCATCTTTTAAATCGCTAGTCTAAATATACTAGCCACTGACCTGTTCAGAAGCTTCTGTTATTAGATCTTCTGGATAATATGGTTATGCTGGACACACTAAATAAACATGGTTTTATATATTACTGGTTTTTATTAGTACTTCTATTCAGTTTGAAAAAAAGTAGGTTTCCTCTTAAGTGACCTGTGTACCCCAAATGTTATAAGAAATAAGGATTGTGCCTTTCTGTTAATTTCATGTTACAGCACAATGAAGTTGAAAACTGCAGTCCAATGTTGAATTAACTTTCTGCATTTTATGTTCATATACAAATATTACCATCAAAAAAACCAAACATAAAAATAGTATACATAAAGGTTTTGTACATAAAACTGAATATATAACATAGACATATAATGCAGCTATTCCTTCTCTGCAAATTACAAATGAATAGCTCAGAGCAGACAGCTTTTCAAAGTCTAAGTCAAATTTTCTTTTCAAGTCTCGTAGTTGGAGAGGGAGGTATAAAAAATTCTGCAAATAAAAGTTCTTTAGAAGAGAACATACACAAATCATAGAATGCTTTGCGTTGGAAGGGACCTTTAGAGGTCATCTAGCCCAAATCCCTGCAGTGAGCTGGGACATCTTCAACTAGACCAGGTTGCTCAGAGCCCCATCCAACCTGACCTTGAATGTTTCCAGGGATGGGGCCTCCACTGCCCCTCTTCGCAATCTGTTCCAGTGTTTCACCACCCTCACGGTAAAAAATTTCTTCCTTATTTCTAGTCTAAATGTACCCTCCCTTAGTTTAAAGCCATTACTCCTTGTCTTATTTCAACAAGCCCTGCTGAAAAGGTCTTCCCCATCTTTCCTATAGGTCCCCTTCAGGTACTGGAAGGCTGCTATAAGGTCTCCCCACAGCCTTCTCTTCTCCAGGCTCAACAGCCCCAACTCTCTCAGCCTGTACTCACAGGAGAGGTGCTCCAGCCCTCTGACAATTTTTGTGGCCCTCTTCTGGACCCACTCCAACAGCTCCTTGGCCTTCTTGTGCTGAGGGCTCCAGAGGTGGATGCAGGACTCCAGGTGAGGTCTCACCAGAGCAGAATAGAGGGGCAGAATCACTTCCCTCGATCTACTGGCCACGCTTCTCTTGGTGCAGCCCAGGACACAGTTGGCCTTCTGGGCTGCAAGCGCACACTGGTGGTTCGTGTCAAGCTTTTCATCCACCAGTACCCCCAAGTCCTTCTCGGTAGGGCTGCTGTCAATCCCTTCATCCCCCTGCCTGTGTTGATAGTAAGGGTTGCCCCGACCCAGGTGCAGGACCTTGCACTTGGCCTTGTGGAACCTCATGAGGTTCACACAGGCCCATTTCTTGAGCTTGTCCAGGTCCCTCTGGATGGCATCCCGTCCTTGTGGTGTATCAACTGCACCACTCAGCTTGGTGTCATCTGCTGTTAAACAGCACCAGTTCCAGTACGGACCCCTGACGGACACCACTTGTCACCGACATCCATCTGGACATTGAGCCGTTGACCACTACTCTCTGGCTGCGACCTTCCAACTAATTCCTTACCCACCTAACAGTCCCCCCATCAAATCCATATTTCTCCAATTTAGAGAGAAGGATGTGGTGAGGGACTGTGTCGAAGGCTTTACAGAAGTCCACATAGATCACATCCATAGCTCTTGCCTTGTCCACTGATGTAGTCACGCCATCATAGAAAGCCACTAGGTTGGTCAGGCACGACTTGCCCTTGGTGAAGCCATGCTGCCTGTCTCTAATCCCTGGAGGTCCCTGTCCTCCACGTGCCTTAGTACAGCTTCTAGGAGGATCTGTTCCATCATCTTCCCAGGCACAGAGGTGAGGCTGACAGGTTGGTAGTTCCCACGGTCCTCCTTCCTACCTTTTTTAAAAACGGGCACAATGTTTCCCTTCTTCCAGTCACCAGGGACTTTGCCTGACTGCCATGACCTTTCAAATATCATGGAGAGTGGCTTGGCAACGAACAATCTGTGATCTTTCATTGTGCGGCTAAATAACCACAGATCAGATTTTTAAAGTCATTTAGGAAAGTATTGCTTAATCATTTTAATTCAGACTGCTTCAGGTGGCTTACAAATCCATCCATGTAGTGTCCAAATCGAAAATAAATTACTTTTTCAAATTGTAGAAAAAAACCAAAAAACAAACCCCAAATAACTTTTTAAAAGTTGTAATATGGGTCAGAAAACGTTCATTTGTAGAAAAAAAAGAAAAATATTTCTACAAATTTTGTTTGGAGCATTTCTCAGGTAAACTGCAGTAGTGTTGGAATAGATGATGCATATTTCACAGAATGGTAATGTTCTCATAAAAAGCTCACTGCCCATTCTGTGATGGGAAAAACTCAGCTAACACTGTATGCTAAGCTTTATAATGTTTGGATGGCAATTAGAGAACCCAAAATGTTTAGGTAAGAAACATTTCAGTACATAGCTTCTTAGTGAGCAAAGTCCTTGTACTCCTTCTAGATTTGCCACACAGTTAGGCTTTTGAATGCTTTCGGGTAAGTGAACCACTTTTAAAACCAGCCATTGGTACTGAGAAATTTGAGTAACTGCATTTAAAATAAATACCCTCTCTTTATGAATAAAGTCCTGTTTAATGTCTCCAGTTATTTATAAACCTAGATGTTTTTAGCAGAAAATTATGTACTAAAACTACAATTACTTCACTACACATGAAGAATGAAATTCAGAGATTTGTTTTCCCACAGCATGACATAGTTACAAGGCATTTCTTTTCAAAAGGAGTGCTAAACGTGATGTTTTCATTTCTGGTTAAAGAACTGTATGCTAGAGATATTTCGTTATAGTAGGAAGGAGTCATCATCATACATACCACTGCTCTTATTAACCATCGCTATTTACTTTTATTAACAAGAGTGCTATGTGGACTAACATAAACGAGAGGTTACTTAACAGAATATTTTGAGATATGCAGACCACCTATAAATTCACCCTGCAGATGCCCTGTCACTCAAGACCAGAGGTTTTCTATCTGAAGTGTATCTGCAGGTGTGTGGCTCAGTGCACATGCACATGAGGTGTTCTGCTCCCAGGGCCACCCTGGTTCTCTCCATGGCCAAGTGCCAGCACAGCCCATGGCCTGCCTGGGAGAATTCTAAGTGGATGGCAAGCAGAGTGGTAGTGAACATACGTGTGGGCAACATCTGACAGAGCTTCGACTACCCCTAAACAACCTCTCCTTTTATCTTTGAGTGGTAATACCCTTGCGTCTTCATACTTGAATCTAAGCAGTAATGTCACACACCTGTAATAACCTGGAGATGGGTCCGTAAGTTGTTCATGCAAATAACTAACAGCAATGACAGCTGCTCAGCTAAGCATTTACCCCAACCATAACAGGTCTGGCAGTTCTTAGTGATGGTATGGCTAAAGATCAACACAACTGTGTGAAAGGTGTCCAGAACAGACACGCTTCTCAGCAAGCCATCAAAGTAGCTCCAGCTCTGGTGGAATATACTACTTTAAGGCCTTGATTCAGTCTGGTACCTATTTTACCTACTCCTTTCCTTTCAAGCAGAGGTTGGACGGGGCTTTGAGCAACCTAATCCGGTGGAAGATGTCCTTATGCATGGCAGAGGGGCTGGACCTAGCTGATCTTTAAAGGTTCCTTCCAAACCAAACCATTCTATGATTCAGTTTGACAGCTATTGACACAAGGAACCTTGACTACTATTTAAATAGTCCTTCCAAGTGAGGAAGACATTTTGATAGAGAAGGTCTGAAAGACAGCCTGAGGTCTAGAGGTATGGCACCTAAGGATAAAGGCATGTGAGCTGTTCTGGTTAAAGTGAACACTGAATATCACGTTGGAAGGAAACTTAGGCAGATCTGCAGGACTTCTCAAGAGTATTATAATAAAATGGTCTGCCTGCATCTGCCCCACTTCTCTTGTGGAAATAACTGCTGTCAGAAATGACACTTTCACAGAATGATGCAGTGTGGAGAATCCTGAGCACGTCAAGCCTTCACGTTGCCTGTCAAGGGACGACATTATAAGTCACTTTAGGCCATTTTGCAAAAAATTGGTAAAAATATGGCCCAAGAACACCCACAGCCCAAACTAAGGAGAATGCTGTCATAGACAGCCTTCCTCATATTGCCTTTCTCTTGTGCTGATTTCACCACAGAATCAAAACTACATCCAACAGCAACCAACAGCCTTCTCAACAGACAAGCAAATACAAAGCACTGCAGGTTGCGGCAAAACATTTACAAGGTTGCAAGAAAGTATTGACTCATCATCCTGGGAAATCTGCTGAAACCTAACCACCCTAGGAGTACCTTCTAAAAAGATTATTGGCTGTCATCACTGCGCATAGAAGCCAATTATGGATTAAGTCTAAAAAAGTAAATTCACTTGCAAATTAGTCCTTGCTGATCCCTCCACACTCAAGTTAAGTGAGAGGTGATAGAGAACATTGGCACTGATAACACAGATGTGACTGCTCTACTTAGGGAATCCATGATTTATGTAATGCAGAACCATCTCTCTTGACGAGCACATGAGATAAAAATACAACCTGGAAAGAACACTCCTCCACCATAGATTCTGCACACTAAACACGAAGCAAGGAAAAGCATTATCAAACACAGGGTAGCTGTGAGGATAAAACTAAGTTTTAGTCTTGATTGTCAGGGTGCAGGCTTATCAACATTATGTTAATTTGTCTACAGTCTGGCATTCAAATAGGAGGTTTTAAAAAAATTATATTTAAAAAATCGCTAGTATTTTTAAAGGTCTGTCTGAAAACAAGAATTTGAACATTATTTTTCTGTTAGCTTGTACTTGTGAAATTGCTTTCTAGAAATAAAACTAAAGCACATACTACTGTACGTAAAATTAAAAAAAATAAGAGTATACTTTGCGTAACTGTAGCATAAATTAAACCTCCACTTAAGAAGGCTACTGCAGAACTGTAGTATTAACTGTTAATTATAGGTAATGGTTGAAAAAAAAAATTAATTTTGGTATGGCTTTACAAATATTAAATTTTTCCCCTTAGCTCTGAGACACAGAGAAACCAGGCTTCATAAACCATGTTTCATGTTTTCACTATTACTTTTCTAATAGTTTCCTAATAGTTTTCACTATTACTTTTCTAATAGCCCCACATTATCTGCAGAATTTAGGGTCCTCCTTGAGAAGCACTAATTCTCTGAATTCATCATCTCAAAAATATTCCACAGACAAACCAAGAAAATGCTGTTTAATAAACTAAGAAAGACGGATAGGAATAGTGGGCTAAATCTTTTGATCCAGCAGAGCTTCACTTGGCATATATTTGGCAGGGATTATCATTAATTTACTTAAATCCCATTCTGATGCAGTTCTGGAATAGCTGGGAGCTAGATGAGTCCACAAAGTAATCTGAAATCACCTAAAGGATATTTTAATTTAAAACTGTCATCAGCAGATTCCAAAAGGCTATCCTCATGACAAAAGATTGCTGGAATGTAATGGTTCTCTGGTTAGAAATCCCTTCCTCTAACCTTCCTCTCACTTACGAGAAAGCAAAGGACAAACATTATCAATTTTATACCAGATTATACTTTCCCCTGTGCTCCAGGGAATATCCGCCAACGATTCAGGAGATCTGTTTTAAATGTGGAGTTACGACTATCAAAATTAGGGACTACTGATAGTACCAAAAGCCCTAAGACATTAGGCTGTTTTCAAGAATTTCACTGGCCTATGAAACTATGGCAAAGTTGAGGCAAAACTGTGGCAAATAATTTTTAGTTTACAAGGAATATTGGAAACTACAGGAAAAAACTTCTTACCAAAACATTTGATGTGCAAAGTAAGTGTTACTTTTTTGCTACAAAGCCATTAAGGATAAAAATACTTTTTTGTCAGACCACACTTTCATTTACAGAAACACAGACTAGTGGTGAGCACACCCCAGCTCACCACAGCAGAGTACTGCTGGTATGTTTGCCATGAATGCTTGCACTGTGGTGCAGATCCATTTTCTTCCTTAACCTCAGGCACTTTAAGATGCCAAAAATTCCTTTTAAAGTTAATAGAGAGTAACAGGCATCTCTAGCAAATGACTCACTCCATCCAAAATCTGAATTGCTTTTTGGAGATGCCACTTCCTCCATGAACTACTAAGGAAAGCTGACATGACTAAGTTCCTAATTTAGGTGCCTTAATTTGTACACTAAATTTAGGAAGAATATCTGGGCATACAGATTATTTGTAATGAGCCATAAAAAATCCAGAGAATCAATGTTAATAATGTATTTAAGCTCTTATATATTTTAATGGCACGAAACATACACTTTCAGAAATGACTTTACCTATCTACTCTCTTTTTTTCCTAGCTTTTGATAGACTTTTGGACAGCTATGTGAAAAATGAAAGACATTTTCATGTCACTGTAATCTGAAAATTTAATTTGCTACTGATCAATTCTTTGATGACTTTCTTCACAATTGGAAGGTAAGATCCTGCCTATATAGAGAACATTGTGATTTTTCATCTCCTGGAAAAATATAATTTACTTTTGAAGTTTTTCTTATAATATATCAACTCTAGGAAAATATTAAAAACACTTGATTCTGGAATAAAAAAAGATCTGTTCTTACTGAAACAAAGTTAAGCTCAGTGAAAGATATTTTGTCAGGCAGCATGAATGAATATTTCAGTTTATTTATAAATGTATTGATTTATGTATGGATTTACTTGCATAATAAGCACTTCTAGCACTTATTCCTCAAGGCAGAAAAATTACTATCCTAAACCATCAAAACACTCTGAATAAACACATATGTAAGACAGGATGTCGGATAGTAGTATTTAGCTGTGGTGATTCCTACTTTTTCTATTTTCATTGCTTCAGCAGATTTGTTGGAAAATAAATGTATTTTTCACGTAATTGCTTGATAATACAATCACATTGGTGATTTATAATTGTAAACCATATGCGTTTCTTAAACAAAGATACCACATAAACACCTGATTGTTAAAATGCTAATTCTTCTGCACTGCAGTAGCACACAGCTATCCACTTTCTTGAAAATCAAGGGGCAGATTATTTTATAACAGCTTACTTGGGAACCAGATGTTAAACATAGTTTATTAAGCCCTGTGATGGTGGAAAGTTGCTCAGTGGTCAGAGAGTTCTGACAGCCGGATATAACAGCAAATCAGAGAGCCTCCACTAGAGGAAGTCTGCTCCAGTTATTCTCAAAATACCCTTTGCTGGTGGACTAGTCTATTATTTCATTCTTTCCTTTGCTGAACTTTCCTCTACTTCATGAGAGCTCTTCTCAACTCTAAACGCACTTTAAACCTCACTGTCATTGCTGGTTTTCCAAAATTTAAGTTTCTTTTATTCCTGACAATATGAGAGAAATCTCAGATGCTGAAGTTCCAGCATAAAGACTGGACTTAGTCAATGATGAAGTGTCAACATCTCCTACTTTATGGCCAATAACTTAATTGTTTTCTAACGATAAACACATAAGTGATTTTACTTTCAGTTTAAAATAAAGAAACAGTGATTTTAGTTACCTGATATCTTTTTCAAGTTGTGCAATATGTTCTTTCTGTAGACTTATTTGAGAATCTCTCTGCTGCACAGTTTCAATGAGGTATTTGTATGGCTGTTGTACTTGACTCAACAAAGAGTTTGCTCTGTCAAGCTGCCAAAAAAAGAAGTATTATCATTACAAATTTTATAATGTATAAAGAACAATTACTTCACTATTATTGAATTATTGAATATTATTATTACCAATTGCATAATATATACACCAAAATTGTTACTTCACAAAAAAAGAAATCGACTACTCTCAAATTACTCTTATACATTATCCTCTCACCTTCCTGTTCTGATTGTATGACGTTTTCACTTCAATGATGCTACTGCTCTCCATACTTCCCTAATCTGCATTTTCAAGAGTTTTAATGCAATAGTTTCCATTGATGAAAAAGAATTAGTATAGACAAGGCCTCTGTTTGTTTACCCTATTGACCACAAGTGACTTTTTTAAAACAGCATACTATTACAATGGGATTTTCAGTTCAGGAATTGAATCTAAATAAAAACACAGTAATAACGGAAGAAAAGTCCCCTTTCCTCTAATCAATTACTCTATATGAACAGTGAAATCCAACAGGATGTTTACAAGAGTAGTATAAAATAATTGTCATACCCATACGTAGGAAATAAACCTTCCTAGCCATACTCCCTGAACAAATTAGGAACACTAGGTGTAAAAAGTTTGCATGATATGACCTGCATCTTGAGCAATATAACAAGATCATTCACTAAAATACGTACAGAATTAAGATCTCACATCAAGATTTAGCAGTTTCAGCAGCTGGAGTACATATAAGTCAAGAACACCAACCAGATTCTTCAAAAAATAAAATCTTTTAAAGTTCAGATACAGTCAGGTCTAATGGAATGAATTAAATGGAAAATGGTTAAGCTTTCCAATTAGTTTATAAAATTTCTGAATAGATTAAACAATCTGCATTTGCCAAATTAGATTCAGGAGCCACTTGTCCTGTTTCGCGCTGTTCCATACAAGCAGGGGAAAAAAACCCCCTTCCTATAGACCTAGCCTATTTAAATAATATTTCAGCACTTTCCTAAAATCCTGCCACAAGCCTATTCACAATTTTCAAAACATGAGACTGTGTTTCCTTCTTTCTCTGATTCTATTATATTTTTATTGCAGTTTTACTTCTTCCCTCTATACTCTGTCAAATGCGCTCAGAACTTATAATGTAATGGTTCACATTTATTAAAAAACGGAATATAGACAAAACTTTGCTTACTCACCTTACTGGCCTTACTAGAAGGGGGGTTAACTCCACCTCATGTTTTAAAAAGTGAAATGAGAGACAACAACATTGCAGTGCTTCAAATTAATGCAAATGCTTAAGTATTATTTAAATACCATCAGGTAATTCAGGAAACACCTATTGTAGTCCACAGTGAAATTCCAAGTTTATTGTAGAGACGTAAAAAAAAAAAGGCAATCTTCCTGAAGAAACTAATTATCTTCAATAAGTTTATAAGCAATTAAAAAGCTATTATATTTCTAAGAGTACAAGCTATCAAAAAAGATCTCTTTCAGGAAGACAACAGAAGGTCATTACATGAAAAACAGGTAATTCCAAGACATGGAGTACTAATCTCTAGGATGGTCTAAAAATTGCAGTATAAAACCTCGAGGCTGCCGTTACAGGACAAAATTAGTTCAACTGATATTGTCTGGGATCCTGCTCTCGATAGCCTAAGAACTTCCAAAGGATGCTGTCATCACAGTGTAAAGTTCCTCACTGTTCTCCCTGATAAGGATTAAAGTACTTCAGTGGGAAAAGACAAGTGAGGTATTGTAAACTTGGTTTGATGCTGCTACATCATCTGTTAACTTGCTAACTTTACCAGCCGTCCTGGTTTCAGCTGGGATAGAGTTAATTCTCTTTCTGGTAGCTGGTGTAGTGCTGTGTTTTGGAGGTGGGATGAAAATAATGTCGAAGACATACCGGTGTTTTCAGTAGCTTCTACGCAGTCAAGGATTTTTCAGCTTCTGATGCTGGCCTGGCCTGCCAGGTGCATAGGAAGCTGGGAGGGGACACAGCTAGGGCAGCTGACCCAAACTGGCCAAAGGGATATTCTATTTCCGATGATGTCATGCTCAGTATACAAGCTGGGGGAGTTGGCTGGGGGGCAGCGATCGCTGCTCAGGGATGGGCTGGGTATTGTTCACCAGGTGCTGAGCAATTGCATTTGTGCATCACTTATTTATTGACTGATTTTTATTATCTCTTCCTTTGCTTTGCTATTAAACTGTCTTTACCTCAGCCCATGAGTTTTTACTTTTTTCCATCCTCCTCCCCATCCCACAGCGGGGAGGGGAGGGGAGTGAGCAAGCGGCTGTCTGGTGCTTAGTTGCCGGCTGGGGTTAAACCATGACACGAGCTAAAAAGCATGCTACTGTTACAAAAAAGGCTATCCTTTCCCTCTCCATGGTGGTGCCTGTTTGATTCTATAAACTTGCAAGAGGCTGTCATTAAACTGTAATTAATCAAGCATTAAATGCATTTAATGGATCAATTTTACTAATACACACGTGTATATAAATTAAGCATTATCCACGAGCAAAAGCATAATTTTGTGTAAGCAACTGATTTCTTTCTGCCTTAATGTACAAGATTTACTTAAGTATTTCTGTGTCATTCTTTTAAGCAACAAATCTAATACCTTACAATTGGACATTTATTATTTATCCCTGAATGGACATCTCTATCAAGCTGAAGGATTTCATCATTGTTCAGCTTGATCTATACTCTTTCAGTGTGAGATGTAAACCTGCACTTGGTAGAAATGTTTCACTCAAGGCACATAAAAAGCACAAATATAATGTCATAATTAAGGCATGAAAAAGCCATTCAGCAGCAAGCCAAATATATCAGCTTAGTAAATTTCTTTATTTAGGATATCACTGTTACTGTACATTGACTCAGTATTTGCTTTTTAAGTCACCCAAAGACAATATGAGCCTTCTAGACACACGAGACTGTCTAATCATCAGTTCTGGCACTGTTGTTCAAAACCTCTGCAAAGTGAATTTATTCCAAAATTTAGATTGGACACTGAACGTAGTAATTGCAGATCACTATTTGCAGAAGCTGATATATAGCCTTCCACTTACTTAAACTGGGAGTAACATGAAATGAGTTGCAGAAGCAATAAACTGATTATTACTAGCTGAGGTCATGAGAATTCCTTTATTCTGTTTGTCCTAGACACGGTCAACAAACTTCCTGTAGCATGAAGTAAGTCTCAACACCTTCTTTAACATTGGAGGTCATTGCTGTATGAAGCAACAGAATGAGTACTCTAAGGAAAAATGCTTTTCTAATGCTGTATCACAGACCTGAAAATAGATAGAATCTTGCACTTAAAGTCTGACAAACTATAATGGGACTAACTGAAGACTGACATATTTTTTTCCGCAGCTGAGCTTTTCCATAAGGTTCCGAATTTCAAGCAGGCACTTTATATGAGACTTCCATCAAATGAATGAAATTATGGAGAAGTCAGTATTTTCTTCTTAGTAGTGCTGGACTTTCCCAGAAGATCAGTATGATTCCTTTCTACAAAGTTCAATAGAAATTGGTTGAGGACAATCCAAAAAAAGAATCTTAGAAAGAGCATCCACTGTAGTTATTGCAATCTTTTTCTTTTCCTCCCTCCTTTAAAGAGCTTTAAAAAAAAGTTGTATCATAAATACTGCAGTAAAATAGTAGTATTTAATCCAAATTCAAAAGAAAAGTTAGTCCAATCACTTTGGCATCAACTTTCAATCCACGTTCTAGATTTCATCTAGATGACTGAACAAAATGTCAATCAAAATAATAATAGGCTACCTGAGCATGCTGAACTCTACAGGATCTCTGTTTTGGTCTTTAAATAAAAAAAAAATCAAGAAAAACGATAGCTTGGAATAAAAATCTTAGCTCAGGGGATGCAGCAAAGACAGCAAACAGAAGTTTAAGAACTTTAACTATATAAAGAAAGATAAAAGATAGCAATCAGTATAAAATATGAAATACAGAAAATTTTGAAGAGAAGCTACAACTTCAAGGGGAAAGTTGATAGTAGCACGCATAGAATTCTTAGAATGAAAAAATGGGAGTAAATAAATCCTAGAAACAGTACAACCCATTATACAGTAGATACTGTATATAATGCTGAAGAAAACACAGAAGTTTTCAGTAAAATTTTTTGCCTTCTGTTTGAAAAGAAGTCAGATGATCAGTTTGTATAACATGAGAATGACTAACTATTTTCCAGTCCATTAACAGCAACTGTAAACTCTTTGTGCACACATTCAAGGATGTCAAGCCAGAATGCCTTAAGTAATTGTTATCAAACAAAATGGCCTATAATCATATGCAAAATAAAAAAAAAGGAAGAAAGAAATCTGATGAAGCATTCAGACCTGAATGCCAGACATGATTTTAACAGAAACCAGGTCTTAAAAGATTGTATTTAACCGTATGAGTTTTATGTTAATAGGCTTAGTAGCTGAGTTTGCAAGACATTTAACTTCGTACTGGATGACATTCTGATTTAAACTATACAATTATATGATAAAATATCATGGGAGACTAAAAATGAGACAAAGATTTTCTACTGGAATTTTGCACGAATTTGAACTAAGGCCACTGGTACTGAATCTTTCATCAGTGATCTAGAAGCAAATATTAAACCACTGTCAGTAAGAGGAAATGTACTGAAGTGGAAACCAGACAGACTTAATAAAGTAAATAAAGCATAGATTATATTAGTCCTAGTGAAAGAACAGTGACAGAGAAAAACACCAATAACATTGGATTCACAAATCTCTTGATTTCTTCAAGATTTGAAAGGCATGTTTCAGTCATATACAAATTACTAGGATGTACCTAAGAAGAATCCATAATAAAATGTAGTATTGGTTAAAAAAGAACTCTACAAAAACTTCATGTATCTTTCATCGAAATAATATATATAATCATATACATACACATATAAAATACATAAAATCAATGTAATTTTAAAATATGTAGAAAATGCAAGTATTTGCACTGTGAAGTACTTGGGTGTTGTTATCCTAATTTATAATTACCATGGCTTTAAAAATCAAACTGTTAACCACATTCCTGAAAGTCAGCCTAGAAATTCCATATGATGGCAATATCTAATAGCAAATCTAGAATTTCTTTGGTTCCTGAGAGAAACTTGGAAGACAATATTAACTCTATTTAAAAAAAAAAAAATCATTCGCCCTAATTCTGGGAGATTTCAAGCTGAGTGTTGTTTAGTGCTTGTTCTCCATGTCAATGTAATATGTGATTTCAGGTATTATATACAGAATTTTAAAAGATTATGAAATTAAACTTACTGTAACAAAGTAAAAAAAAATGTAGCTTTTTTAAAAAGCAGCTTATGTTAAACATTCCCTAGATTTGTATATTCAAAAGACTCAAGAACTGAACAATGTAGAAAAGGGTTCACAGAAATATCTTCAAAAGTGATTTAAGAGAGGAGCTTTGTAAAAAGTAATGAGGTATTCATTGAACAATTAACTATCAAACAGAACAAACTAGTTTGGCTAGCTGGTCTTCTGTTCAGAAATCAGAACGTTGTCTGTCTGGCTTACATTCTTGTTTAGCCTGTAAAGTAATCCCTCTTTTGATCTTCATTTCAAACTACAGTATAAACTTCTTTGAAAACGTTTAACATAGAGTTTTGGCTAATTATGAGGCCCTTTTTTGACATCAAATAGATAATAAACACTGTTGAGAAAATATTTCATTTTATGAACAGCTGTTCTGCAATGTTTATAGCCTCTACAGATTTGAGTTTTTGTAGCAGTAATTTACCTCTTGTGAAATCTGTGTTACTTGTTCCTTCTGATGTTCCAGATCTTTTACAAGCAACGAGTTTTGCTTTTCTAGCTGCAGCAACCTCCTTGCCAAGTGAACACTGTGCCAATGAAAAGCAAGCTCAAGTTGATTTTTTTACCCAAAATATGCAAAAGAAATTCTCACATTTATACTTCAGAACTTGATTGCTTTCATTTTTCACCAATGCTTAAATGCTAATACACATAAACTACATAGTGAAACACGCAGAATGCTCAAAGTTAGAAAAACAATAAAAATATTCCAAAATTTGACAGCACTGAAATAGCATTCCCATACTTACGCCACTGCAATATTTTTTACAAAGTAATTGCCTATATAATTTGCACAATACTACACAATTGCAGTAATCATGTCCAAACATTTCAACTAATTGTGAGTATTCATTTTTTAGCAACTTTTGGAATCACTCTAATTGGCTTCTCCTTAAATTGTTTTTCAAAAAAATGCACATTAATATACATTTTGTAGTGGCACTCTGAAAAATGCAGTATTTTATCATTTTCAAAACATTGTTTTGTCTAACATTCAATATGCTAAATAATTAAATGTTATTGCCACTATTTTTTAAAATAAATTCTTACACAGATCCACAAATTAACTTAGAAGTAAAGAGAAAGGATTACCGAGTTACTTAAACACCCTAGTTAAAAAATTAGATCCTCAACCTCTTGCATGTTTCATGCCCAAGTCAAAAGAGTTTATCATCAATTCAACAGCATAGTTCCATAGGCAGCAATGGGAAGATTCTGTATGCAATTGCAGACCCTACTTCCAGACATCTAACCTAGTCTTTGAAGCTCTTATTAATCATTTAGTCCTATTCAATATAGTCTGGAAAGCCTGACTATATTCTGCTAAAATGGACTCCTGGATGGTGAACTGAAATGTACTCCAAACTCCATTGACCGCATTGATTAGAACTAAATTGGTTATAATGGGAGGTCAGATGCCAAGTCGCAGTGTTAAACCTTTGATTACATGTCTAAATTTATGCACCCTGTAATGAATCTTACCATCTTTGTAAGATTCCGTAGCTTGGTGGCTTCTTATAAGAATTGTACCTACAGAATTTACCACTATACCCCTCCGTGTTTAGGTAGTCTAGTCACTAATCTATTTCACAAGAAGACATGGAAAATTCAGAGCTCTAAAAATGAGGAAGATACACAGGGCTAATATCCCTTTTCAGTGTGCCTTAACCACTGGACTATTTGCTCTCCACAACAACCTATCCTTCCAGGCAAACGTGTCATTTTTCAGAAACCTGTGTATTTAAGAAAGGGAGAAGTCACGCCAGTTCAGTTCTTACACTCTCAATGCTTACCGAAAATGTAAGACTGTTCGTCTCCAAATAACGGATAGCAAAGTCTTATCCAGTTCTTGACCGTGATACTGAATATACAAGAGTGTAACCAGTCTAAAGCAGACCAACAGGGAGATTATATTTACCCTTAAACTGAGGCTTAGAGTGTGTAAAGCTAGATGAGCATACAAACTTTCTCTGAAAATTTGACCAGTCATAGCCTCCACCTTCTCCTCGGTAAAAGGGAATGCACTTTTAGACTTGGCAGAAGTCTTATTACTTTTCACCTGTGTTATAAACCTACCTGTTCATACAGACAATCTTTTTACTTCCACCTTGTATGAGAGGAATTACCTGAAATTCTCAACAGCATTCACTAAGAGGTTCAGTTCCTTCTACAAGGAGCATCAGACTTTGTAAACAATAACTGAGAAAAAGAGAAATTAATTCTCCAAACTAGTTATTTGGATTTTTATTTAGGAGATATGAGGTGTGTGTTAAGGTCCCATCTAGTACAAAAGAGAAATGAACTACTTCTCTGATACCTCTAGTCAGGGATCTTATACATCAGCTATTAAAGTCCAAGGGGAAACATGGATACCTTCCCATGGCAACTTTGGGAATGCAGCCCATCATAATTTTCCCAGCTGCAACTATTTGGTGAACTTGACCTGAATTTGCAAGTATTTAAGGATAAACACAAGTATGTCTTTGAAGTATGCTTGTCAATATGTTTTTTGACTAGTTTAAAGCAAAGGGACAAAGGGATTAATCTGCAAAAACATCTTATTCTGGAAAACTTTGATTCCAACTATACTAGAAAATCATGCAGTGCTCAAGAATGTGATAGTTTATTGTTAGCAAATCACTAGAGTGTTCCTGGTAGTATTCTGGCATTTACTCACTAACGTTCTCTGAAACAGTTCCTAGGCATAGCTGAAAAGTTAGCGTAGGCAAGCAATCACTGACAATATCCAGTTCACACCCAGCTAACCTACACTGAGTGTCTAGCTTTATGAAAGTGGGCTACTACACGCCATTCGGTCTTGATGCTTCATAATGTTCCCAGGCATGTTTAATTTACTAGTGTACGGTGCCTATGTCCAAAGTAATGAAACAGTTGTTTCTGGCAAGTGGGCAAAGAGGTATAGACCCCAGCACGCACTGTGCTTGAATAGGTGTTTTTTTACAAAGTTTCATAGACTGAAGTGCATGCTGTGAACTTACAAGAGCTCTCCATTTAGGATCCCGTATGTCCAGAATTAAATAGCAGGTAGTGGACTCCAAAAAGAAAATTACTCATATTTGTAATAGATTCTCTTTCCTTAAGCAATCCCACAGAGCACAAAACTTATCTGTGTTTCTTTAATGTCTCTAAACATAGCAGTTGGTGTCATAGAGACTTTGCTTTAAAGCTTACGGAGCCAAGGGCATCATGCACATTTTCTGCCTGGCAGTTTTACTTGATACAGAACACCAACAGGTAAACCATACACAGACTTTTATGGCTTCTTAAATGTTCTTAATTTTAAAAGATAAAGAAAATCTAAGAAGTCTCCAATATCATTATGAAGGACTGAATCAGCTTTATCTGCCAATGACTTTTGGAACAAAAGAGGAGTATATGAAGCATTCTGATAGAGCCACTTGTAAGCACATCTGAAACCCTGACTTACTGATCATCAGATTCATCATTCAAAGGTGATTTGGCAGAATTCTTTTATACGTAAATAATCTAAACTGAATCTAATAATATGAGGATAAAGCAGAATCTAAGCTGAGACTCAGAAAAGTTCCCAAACTATTGACACAGAAGGAAGGAACTGAAGTTTTAGGAAATGATGCTATAGAACTCTCAACAGACATACAACAGGTTTATGGAGTTTTTTGCCCTCCTTCCCTCCCCCCCCCTTTTTTTCCTTCTTGAATTTTATGCAATATAAAAAGAAATCTTAGATGGAAACAATCTGAAGAGGCTTAAAAACGTGTAAGAGCAAATTAAGCCATGCCAAAGTTATGTACTACATAAAATCTTTATGATTTTCGTGAGCAATATTTAAGTCAGTGGACAACAGGTCTAATCTAATTGGCATTCAAATCAACAACACTTACTTGAAAAACAAATATAAAGGACAGAAGAAATAGTGTGTGGCCCGTAACTCTTTGTTGCAAATATGAACAGACCATCATTTGCCCTTAATTCTCATCAGTAACTTTCAATGTTCAATATTCTTTGTAATGGAGAAGGTGGGGGGTTAGAAGACAATAACAACAAAACAACTAACACTTGTAGCAAAAAACGGCTATACATGACAAAAGCTGCACTTCCATATTCTGAACGCTAGAAATGTATACTGTGAAGTTATGGTACATGTTTGTCCCATCTTTTTACTCTTCTTTGTGTGTCTACCAATGATGGTGGAGTTTCTCATTTTGGTGGAACACAGCATGGTTAACGTGTACCACTAACATAAATTGTGCAGTTGACTTTCCAGCACTTGAGCAAAGTGTAGGCACATTCAAAGTGCAAGGAATGGGTTTAATCTTGGGAGAACCACCATCCTAATTGTGGTGTCTCCTCTGCCAGGCTGGAGACAGGATTCTGAGTGAAAAAAATAAAATCATGTTACTCTGACCTGATATTGTGAAGGATGTGGAATCTATATCCACAGAGAAATAAAAACTTAGTTGGACAAGCTCTTGAACAATTGGATTTGCTCTGAGCATGGTATTACACCCTGCTGACCTCCAGACATTCCTTCCAACCTATACCATCCCACTATTCCATGATACCAATCTTAGGTTAAGTTTTGTTTTTATACTATTATACATATTTTGAACAACAGCAAAAGTTTTGCTGTGGTCACAGTTTAAAAATATTATAAATACATCCACATTCCCTATACTTCACAGTGAGTTGTAGCCTTCATGCTCACAATGAGCCATTCAAATGTCATTATTATTTCTTAAAGACAATGCATAATATAAATTTATTATTTAAAAATGACTATGATTAAGAGGTATGTTATTCAGACTACACATCATTTTTATCTATTGAACAAATGGTACCAGAGCAAACTGAAGAAATATAACCCGAATCAGATCCTGTATTTCTACAGATGAAATAGTGATGCTCTGAAATCTTGGCCTTCTTCATTTCCTGACAGAGGCGTTTTTGTTTCAATTACACACAATCATTTTTAGGGTATTAAAAACTTTTTTATGACTTTATAAATGTAAACAATGTAACTAGTGTGTTTTTACAGCTGTTTAGCTTTAGACGATTAAAATTCATCTTTCTGAAAGACAAGGAAAAAAGATCTCAAAATGACCTAGAAAAACATGTCTGTGCTCATTTATATGCGTCAACCACATTAACAGGTTCCAGTCTTCATTCTATTCCTGTATACTTAAGTAATTAAAAAAACCTCTTCATGTTAATCAAACTGGGTGGATTCTAAGACAAAGCACAATGCACCTATCTTCATTTACTTTAACTTGAACAAGTAAATTCAGGAGGTGCTTTTTTACCTTTGCTTTAATCGTCTTTTGGCTGTTGTAGGAACATTAGCACCATACCCATATGAGAAGAGAACCCTTTCAGCTTCAACTTCATTTTCCACTGCAAAAAATTGCAGAAAGGTACTGCTGAAGAACATAATTACAGTGCAAGAATTCACAAACTACTAAGCAATTCTATTTATAATTATACACATACACAAATATTTTTTCTAGATGCTGGATTTTCAGTTGGTGTAACCTTCCAGACTTTAGTGCAATAATTTTGTGCCACCATTAATTTCTTACAATACCAACAGGATTTTCACTTTTGATTTTTCTGATTAACATAAGACTTATGCTATATGAAAGTAAAGGAAAAGAGTTCAGTGTCCTTGAATATTCATATCATTGTTATAGTCATAAAATACACACTAATAGTAGAAGTTTAATTCAGCAGTACACAGTCAGTTTGCTTAGGGCTTTTTTCTAAAGAATTCATTTTCGGTGCGTACATGAGAAAGTAGAGGAAGATAAAATTAGGGAGTGCTTAAGCTGATTGGACATGAACAAGTCCAAGGGACCAGAAGGGGCACATCCAAGGTTGGTGAGGGAGCTGATGTCACTGTGAGACTGCTCACTACCATTTTTTAAAGACTGGTGTGATCAGAAATTTCTGATAACCTGAGGAAAACAAATGCCATACCCATCTTCAGAGGGGGGCAAGAAGGAGATTCTTATGTTTATACAAAGTAAAAATATTCAGAATAATCTCTGCCTCCATAGATGACTGATTTCTGAAAACGTACTTCTAAGTATTTAAAACACATTGGAATTGCTTTGAAAAGAAATCCCAGTAGCAGCAAGATTAAAACCTGTACAGATTTTAATATTTCAGTTCATGTAACTCAGCTTTCCTCTCTCCTGTAAGATAAAATGGGACAGAAGAAGGGGAGGGGAGGGGAGGGGACGGGAGGGGAGGGGAGGGGAGAGAAAAGTGTGTGTGTGGGGGGAGGTAGGCAGGGGCAGAGAGTGGGGCAGAGAAGAGGGGTAAAGGGGGACAAAAAGAAAGGGGGAACGGCACAGGTGTGACAGAGGGAGGGAGCACAAGTGAACACCAGCTCAGGCACCACACAACAGCTTTGATGAATCAAGTAGCTGGGAACAGGAGAAACAAATTTAGGAAATGATGTGACAGTCCTATCTGACTCATCTTTGCTAATGCTCAAGTGCCTCAAAATCAGAAATACCTTCTCCTCTCAACAGCTTGCCCAACACTATAGCTTCTTTCCTCACTTGTCTAATACCCTCTTAATGCGATTTTAAACAAGGATTCTTAAAACACATTTGGAAAGAGAAAAGCCTCTAGTAAAGTACTTGTGATAAGTCGCCTATCTAGTTACATGAAAAATAATACAGAAATTCCAGTAGGTATAACAGAAAAAAGTTCACTGATGTGGCAGTATAAAAGCACTAGAACTTCAGATTTTCAAGGCCATCTTAGTTATGACAGGGAATTCTCCAGTGCCTTAAATACCTCTAGTTCAGAAAAACAGAAAAAATAATTTAGCCTGCATTTGTCATAATCCTTCTTTCTGGTTACAAATTCAGTGTTGTATGTTGCAGAAAAATGTCAGTAAGATCCTGCCCTATAAATTCATATCCCTCAGTAGTGTCCATGTAAATGTCAGATTGTGAACACAAACAAAAAAATTTGGAAATGTTGTAGATATCAAGCCAAAGTAATGCTCTGTATCAGCGGGTGCTTCTCTTACCTTCTTTAATGTCTTTCCAGGCTCTTCACCTGACTTTGTGGTGTAAAAATTTTACAAGTTAGGGGATACTTATGACTTTTTTTTACAATACTTAGCAAAAAAGTGCCATTGTGAGGATACAGATAGGCTCAAACTTTTTATTAAAAAATAACCAATGGAAGCAATAAAAATAATACAACTTGTCTACAACAAAAATATCCCAAAGTTAAGATTTTACCCTGAACAAGAAGAACAGATGACTGCCAAGAAAGTTTATTATTGTTATTCATGTGAAAACCACTCAGATGCTGTAAGGAGTGGCTACATAAATTCTTGACAGTTTCCTGAATTGGCTGTTCCATGTTATTTCAATATTAATAAAGGCATAATGATGAGGGAATAACAGACACAACTCAAGTGATCTCTTCCACATGCACATTCTCCAAAGGAAAAAATTAAAAGCTTGTACGATTATACAACGAAAGCCACCTCACACATGCAAATACACACTTTATTAAGAAGTCCAGAGAACCCAACCTCCACCAGCACCCCCAAATACTGTAAAACAGTAGAGGCTTCATAACTCAAGGACAAGAAAAAAAATATTGCATGGTACTGAAATATAAAGAGGTGACCACAGGACTGAAGAGTAAATATTCTTGCTAAAGCCCATAGAAAATTCTAATTGTCTTCCACACAACATTTCAGCCTAAATTATATTCTCTGAAAGACAGAGTGGAGTATTTCCAGAACATATTAAATTTAAAAAATACTTGTATTTCCTTTCTTTCAAATATTTTCCTACCTTTAGCTATTTATGACATATAAGTATCAGGACATAATTGGAGCCACAGGGGGAAGTATATCTGTGCTCTCCTTCAAAATGTTTTTAAAAAAGAAATACTTTTTCTGATTTTCCTCAGAAGTTCACCTTGGTGCTGGAATTCAGTCTTAATTAGTATTAATCATAACTTTCAATATCAAATACACTATAATAGCAGTAAGAAAAAACAATGTTAGTTATTAAATAGAAAATATCTTGAAATAACACTGAACTATAATTCCTTTTTATCTTCAACAAAACCAGAAAATAAAGTCATATTTTAACAGAACAGTTCATTTGTAAACTTTTATTTCTTTAAGTTATATTCTGTAGTGTAGAATATAAATTGCAATTCAAATACATACTTAAGAAGAAATTAATAATTACTTAGTTCTGTAAAAACCTTTACTGCCATCCCAGAATGCATAAGAAAATGTACATCGGTGTAAACAAAAAAACCCATTCTGAACTCTGTCTTCTCCTTCTAAAAAAATAAAGGTACAGTCCAAAAATTCTGTATTAATACATAAATACTCCTAGGTAAGTTTATATACGTACTTCAGAAAACATGTTACTGACTAAAACACAAGCATGTATATAGCAAACATGCTTATAGTAAGACTGGAACCTTTGGGTAGTCATGCCATTCTAGTAAGTTCAAGCTGCAGTGTATAAAATTAATAAAGTAGGTACAGTCTAATTACTAAAGATACCCAGACATCACTGCATCCCATTAATACGTACTTTGCTCTACACTATTGTTTATATATAAAGGCTATGCAATGGTTTTCTACCTGGAAAACAGTATTTATAAATTGTGATTATTTTTTGGAGGAGCAAAGAAAGAGACAAGGACAAGAAGATACACAAATTAGTTTGAAATCTTAGAATGTCCATCTCTGTTTACACACATGTTAAAAGACTTCAAGATTAGAGTCTTGGTTTCAAATTAGAAAATACTTGCTTTATGGATTCATTTAGGCTGAGAATAAAATAAACAGAAATTTCACACAAATTTTGCTGTGCTTCAGAACAGATAGTGTTATTTTTGCCAACCAGAGACAAAAATTTTCAAGAGTAATCAGGCCTAAATTTAATCCAGAGTTTAGTACTTTGAACAGACTGATCTATCACAAGCAACTACTTAATGTCTAATAATTATTAATTTAATACAAGGAAGAGCTTCCCCCTCTCCCCCCCAATTCATTAAAAAATTCACATTAATCACTGTACTGTATTATGAAACGTACAACTGTCTGTCAACAAAAAGGGTTTCCTGGTATTCAAAGTATACTTAAATAATAGGAGAATCCTAAAAAACATATCTAATTATGATGGATGATTAGAATAAGGAAAAGAGAAATGAGGGAAAAAGAAAGAGTGATACAATTTTTAATATCCATATATGTAAGTTCACGTTAATTTGATAGATATTTACAAATATGTTTAGAAACCCATCATTAATATTTTCTATCAAAATAATGACTGCATTTTAATTGTCAGGCAAATAGAGGGAGAATGACAGGCACTGTAATACTTTCCAAGTACCATGAGAAACAAAACATCTTGTCATAATGTCAGAGACACCTACAGACAGAATATAATTTCTGACAGAACTTACTTTCTGCTGCCTGCAATATAATCTCATCAAGCTCTTTTTCAAGTTTTTCGTAAGTATCTAGCCTTGCTTGAAATTCAGAATTCTGTGTTTGAAGTTCAATAATGCGTGTTTCACTTGAAGACTGAAGACTATAAAACTCCTTAGTAAGCACCTGTGAGAATGAATAATGGAAAGATCAGGGATTCAGCATTACAGCTATTTATGAAAGAGGCAAAATATAATACACATAAAATGCTTAGTAGTATGATACTAAACATTGACGTAACTTTTGCACAGGAAAGATTAAAATACTTTAAAAAGCTGTTCTTTTTTCAACTATATTATCTTGCACGGATTACATGCTCAGGTCATATCACTTATGCCTATCTTGTAAGGCTTTAGTAATTCAAAGAATCTCTCTCTGAAAAAGCTACAATTTTAAAGGAGACTTTTGAAAAGCAAGGCAACAGCTAAAAAAAAAAATACACAGCAGTCTAAAGAGTGTAAATACGTGTATTTTTGTTGCTTAAACTGGACTCAGATGTCAGTTATTAATTTTTAAAAAAGAAGGTTCCTTTACAGAATGGTAAATGCACAAATATAAAAATTTAGTATTTAAGTTATACCAGATTCTTACGATTTACTTGTTACTGAAAGGTAATACGCCATTAACATTCAGGACTAACGTAAATACGTAATTCACTAAGCTTAAACAAAAAAGCACATATTCAAAAGTAAAAGTTATGAAGGTCTGTATAAGAACTGAAGCTTGATATATTGCTTGAAAATAGAAAACAACATTGACAACATAAATACTATTAAAACCAACTGGAATAAAAAAAACCTTGGTAAGTAAAGCAGTAATCTACATGCTTTGCAGAAATCACCTCCCTCCAAAACAGGTAAAGTAATAACCAAATAGTACTGTAGCTAAGTTTAATACTAACTTCCCAAACGAAAATCCCAAACATTCAAGGTGACAATTCAATACAGATCTTGAGATACAAAAATACATGCATAGTGTATACAGCAGTAGTGTCAGATTCACTATTAAAAACACTAAAGAATGCACAATGCTTAGAGAAACAAGCCATTCACAAAAGAATAAACATATAGGTTAAAATCTGGCATCATATAAACTGTTTCCTAGTTTTAGCATGCATAAGAAGAGAAACTATGCTGAAAGCCAAATAAAAACAAGAGTTCGTTCACAAAGCAGCTACAGCTGCACAAGATACTAGTGACTACGCTATTAAGATCCATATCCTGTAAGAAGGATAAGAAAAAACCCTTAGTACATTGATACCACATATAAGAAAGGAAATAAAAAAAATAAGAATTCAGTCAAAAGGAACAGAAGTAAAAGCTTCAGACATCAAACACTTAAATTCTGCAAGAATATTTCTTAATGAAAGAGCACTGGTTTCAAAGTGTCTCTAAGGAGAAAAGAAGTGCCAAAAGTGTTAGTAGAATTGAATGCCAAATGTTCAAGATGTGATTCAGATCAAATAAATATCCAGAACGAAAAAGGAAATATAACTCGAATTTAACTTTTTTCTCAAAGTTGAGACATGTCTGTGCAATTAAAAATCTGTTCAGCAACCTCAAAGTCTAGCAAAACCGGCACTCCCAGTGCTCATGACCACAATTAACCTCATCAGCCAGGATCTGAATGTCCCAATACAGACAAAACAAGAAATTATATTTTATCTAAACCTCTCTAATTCTGTTTCCACTCTATAGTTCCTTTTCATAAACACCCCAGGCAGGTTCACCACTGGAAATGTGGGGACTTGAAGAACAGCATCCTTCTCCAAAAAATTAAGGCTGCCATAGCTGGCATTTGGAAAAAAGGTTTTTATTCTGTCCTGTCCAGTTTGTACCCTGACGTTTTAGACATACACTGCCAATCTCATTTAAATCTCACAAATTGGACTCAGCGATATGATTTGGGGGCTAACTGTGCACAGGTGAATAAATCATGTTTTAAAGTAAGTTTGCTCTGCTGAATACTGGACACATTTCCCATACTAAAATAGGTGAACAGGATACAATACATTCTTGAAAGTACACCTTCAAAACATAATAAATTTTAAGCTTTTAGAGATAAAAAGATCCAAGTCATTCAACGTTGTGTAAAAGGTGCCCAGGTGCTGGCAGCTGGGGCTGTGGGGGCCTCTGTGAGGAGAGGCCGGGGCTGCCCCAGGCTGGACACAGCCGGTTCCAGCCGGCTCCAACCGACCCCACCACAGGGCACGGCTGAGCCCCCGCAGCCAAGGTGAGGGCACCTCGGGGGAAAATGTATTTAAGAAAGGGCAAAACTGCTGCATGGCGAGGGGAAAAAAGTGTGAGAAACAGCCTTGGTGCAGACACCAAGGTGAGGGAAGGAGGGGAGGAGGGGGCTCCAGGTGCTGGAGCAGAGATTCCCACGTAGCCTTTGGAGAAGACCATGGCGAAGCAGGTTGTCCTCCTGCAGACCATGAAAGACCACACCAGAGCAGATATCCACACTGCAGTCCACAGAGGATCCCATGCTGGATCAGGTGGACATGCCCTGAAGGAACTGCTACCTTTGGAGAGCCCAAGTAGGAGCAGATTTTCTCCTGAAGGAAGTTGCAGCCCATGGAGGATCCACACTGGAGCAGGGTAAAAGCATGGGAGGAAGAAGCAGCAGTGAGGAGCCATCATGAACTGACCCCACTGCCCACTCCCCGTCTCTCCCTGCGCTGCTCGGGGAGGTGGGGGTATAAGAGAAATGAAGGAGGGAAGTTAAACCCAGAAGGGAAAGGGGTGGGGAAAGATGTTTTAGTTTTTGTCTTTGTTTCTCACCATCCAAATCTATTTCAAGTGGTAATAAGTGAAATTAATTTTCCTCAGGTCAAGTCTGTTTTGCCCGTGATGGTAACTGGTAAGTGATCTCCCTATCTTTACACCACCCCACAAGCTTTTTCAGCCTATTTACCCCCCTCTCCTCTTGAGGAGGGGGACGGGGAATGCGGCTGGGTGGCTGTCTGGCAGCCGGCCAAGATCAGCCCACCACGACAGCATTAGCAACATTAGGTCTCTGATGCTGTATACACCATGCTCTCCTTGACCTCTTCAGCTATAAAAATTTGTTCTAGAATTGTGTATCATTAAAAAGTATTTTTATTATGTCACAATGCTATTACAAATCCTAGTTTTTAATAATGATACTGAATTCACCATAACTGTTCCGGTATAACCGTCTTCTTTCCCTACAATAATCACACAGACTGACATAAGCAGCTCTGTGGTGATACAAGCATATATACATGCCTCACATGAATGAGGTACCTTCTTCAACGTCTCTCCATGAGAGATTGTTTGGCCTTCTATGTCTCCCTGAGTCTTGCTTTCCCTTGGACTGGACAAACTTAATAAGCTTTGTTGTTAGATTCTGCTTCACCAGAATTTGGCGGAGACACTAATGCAGCTGTGTGTGCTCTTTGCCACTTTTGCCCCAAGCTTTTCAATTTTAAATTCTAACTAAAAAAAACACCAAAAATGTAATGTCCCATAAAGTGTCTCTTTATGTAACATACCTCCAGCTTTCTCTGATATTTCTCACATTCCATTTGGCACTGTGAAAGATTCTTAGCTGTTTCTTGTTGCATGAGTTGAACATGTTCAGTTTCAAAGGACTTTAACTTACTCTGGTGAAGAAGTTCAGCTACTTTGCTTTCTGTGCCAAGCTGCATTTGTCTATACCTAAAAGAAAAAAAAAAAAGAGAAAAAAATTTTGAAACACACATAGAATACATGCTAGTCTCGTTCATTATAGGTATAAATTTCAGAAATTAATACAGAATTTTTAAGAGTTTATTAATTATTAGTATGGTTATCTATATAACTATTGTAACTTGTATTTGAAACATCATTAGGCAAATTCAGTACTGTAACGACAACAAAACACAGCATGCAGAAAACACAGTCCATGGCTTTTCTGAATAAGTGGTTAACACACAATCAAATGACAATGACCTTACAGTATACCTCATTTTTAAAAAATGTTAGATGAATGTGAATCTCCTTCTCAGTACACAAACGTATGCACTGAAGACTTTTCATGGGAGAGGTACTACAGAGATGTTATCTCCCGTTTTCACCACCAGGTGTTACACACGATAGGGAAAAGTGGTATTAGACATCAGTGGTATCAATGGTGCACCCCTTGGGTTACGCCTTTGGGATATCATGGATATCAGCTGCTTTTTCCCATACCCAAAGATATGAAGAAATGTCACATCACAATGGTGTATTAACTTCCACAGTCATTCAGAACCACGGGGCCTTCTCAACAAGCAGAAATGAAGTATATTTTTGAGAACATCACTATAAGGTAATCATAGGTGACAGATAAATAATACTCCACTTACAATTGGACTTCCTTCATTCTACTCATTATACTTAGCAGGCAATCTCAAAAAAGAGGGGTTAAAAAGTTTGCTGGTAGAATACTTAATTACTGGACCGTAGAAAATGAGGGTAATGTGAAGAACAGTAGAAAACCTTATGAACCTTAGCATTAAATAACATCTGACATTAAAAGGAGATACATGCAAAGTAAATTACAGCTTGTAAAAATGATCCTAAATGTATACATAAAATGATGAACTCCTTACTGACTGTTTTCATTCATGAGTGAGATCTTGGGGTTATACTAGACAAATCCATGAAAACTTCGGCTCAGTTTTAAACAACAGTCGAAACCAACATTTTGGGAATTACTGTGAAAGCAACAGAAATCACGTCACTTTACAGTTCCATGCTGTTGCCTGTATACTGAATGCTGACTACCGTTCTAGTACCTCACTTCACAAGGAATATAACAGAACTGGTAAAGCATCAGAGAAGGGTAATAAGGATTACTTTTGACAATCAGCAACATCATGCACTCTACAGTTGCACTGCATGGAAGAAATTACTTAAGCAAGTTAGGACTCTACAGCTTGGAAAAGAGATGGTGTAAGGAAACGGGAAAAACAAGAGAGGCCTGATACATAACGAGTGGCACAGAGAATGAGTATAGGAATCAGTCATTCACTGGATTTTCCAACAGATGAATGAGAAGGCATCTAATAAAGCTAGCAGATACAAATGAAAACAAATAGAAGTTGTTCTTCACACACGAAAGCTGTGAAATTCTGTACCATAAGATGTTGTGGATGCTAAAAATTAACACTTACTGAAGAGGATAATGAGTAAACTTAGCAGAGAAATCCTTTCACAACTATTAAACGCAAGATGGTACTTCTCACAGGGAAGTCACTTAACAACAAATTGTTAGAATGCCAGATAAACCTTTACTCTAACCCAGCATGGCTGTCATGTTAGCTGTCATTCGTCAAACAGCAGTTGCAACACAATTCCACCCTATTTAGCACCTGATCTTTAGGTGGGATTGAGACCATTTAACAAAAACAAGGGGATTACTTCAAATATTTTCCCTGAGGATTTCAGATGTAGGAATGTTTCTAAGGCACAAAGAGGAAGCAATTTTCACCGGAATTAACTTGAACAGAACAAACAGGTGTCATTATGATGGCCTTTACAATCACTCTGTAGACATCCGTGTATGAGTAAACAGTCCAACGCATGAATGAGATTCTTCCCACACAGGCTGCGTGAGCAGAGATTGGAAATTCTGCCTACTGAGATCACGAAAGGTCGCTCTTTCTAAAACAACTTTCTTTTTCAATAGTGTGACATTTGTTCTCAAACAAACTTACTGCACTCAAACTGCTAAATGCCAATTATCTATCTGCTTATCGACTACTGCTGTCAATTTTGCTTGAGGATGCTTTTCAAGTGCTGATACTATAAGAATTTCATCACTACTCCCTGGCTGTAAAATGAAAATAGGAACATACCACGCAAAACTAGTTTCAGCACTCTTACATTCTCCACACTTTGTACATGATTGGCTGCAGACATGATACTAAATCTGTTCTGCTATGCACACTGTTCACAAAACTGGGAAGAATGTTTTGTTCCAACATGAGTATGTCTTCACAAAGACACATATTATCCAGCCAACTGATGTGCAATGTAACACACAAATGAAATTTATCTACAAGTCACATTTATTGACTTTCAACAACAAATTCATATATTCTGCCTTTATACAAAATAAATGGCAATGCCTTCCTGTAGACTGCTTCAGACCTTAAATTAGTCTGAGGTTCAACAAACTGTTCTGTACAGAGCTTACACACTGGAAACACATATCAACATGGGCTATGCATACTTCTCTGTACTTACTTTCTATACTTTCCAGAGAAGTCGGTAGTTCGCTGATGATTTTGTAAATCTGCTCAACCGGCTGCATGCTTCCAGAGCATCCTTATCAACCCAATCATGAACAGCAACTTCAGAAAAAAAATTTTGTACTTTGTATTTTGGAAATTTGAAGTAGCTTAGATGTGCATGATGTGTTTTGTACTAGTAAGGTTACAAAGAGTCAGTTTTCTTTTGACCTTACTACACTGTTAAACACACTAGTAACTCCTCCACCACAGCACCACTCAGAGTTTCTTTGTCCTAATTGCTTTTACTTGGCCAGATAGTATCTCTGGTTTGTTGGCTACTATTTCGGCACAAGTGTGTGTGCATGTGTGTCCATAGTCACGTAACATGATATCAAAATACATTCCTTAATCTGCCTAGATGGTCTCTACGGGAATACAAAAGAAAATAAAACCACCCTATGCTTTAACACTACTATTGTGGAAAAAATTAGTAGAATGTGGGTGTAGAGCATTTTTCTCTATCAAGAAATTTCAGCAAACTTGATACAGTGAAAAAGTAGAGGTTTTTGTCTCACAGAAGAATGAGGGGTGGGAATGAAAGGGAAATTACAGATTAAGCTATGAAAAACACAGGGGAAAAAAAAAAAGTAAGAATCAGCTGGAATGAGGTCTCAACTTCATTATGCCTCTGTGCCGTTAGGATGACCAGTCAATAATGCCTGAAGTTTGCTAAAGCAGAGTAACTCAATGATTATCAAAAAGGTTATTTCTACTGTAAAGCAGGAGAGAGAATATTCAGAGAGGGACTTAAACTCTGGTTAGTAAGGACGGTTTTAAGAATTTTCTGTCAGAGGAGCCCATGTTTGCAAATGGAAGATAATGACTTCATAAATCCTCAAAATATGCGTACAATGAGAGTAAACTGAAAAATTTAATGGTAGAATCATGTAGACTATATACTGAAGAAAGTATTGCAACCAACTGTCTTTTGAATCAAGGAACCACAAGACGCATCCAGCACAGCCTAATCTAACATTGATATTCAAAGTTTTTTATCATATATGTGTTCAATGTGAGATTCACCTAACATTTTCACATTCTTATAAGCATTCCATAAGTACCGAGACAGCAACCCTAATCTGTTTTTACCTAACAGAAACAGACTCTCTCTTTTACCATCGTCTATCCCATTGACAAAAACTGAGATGTAAAGCGGTACTCCTCAATAAGTGAGCAATGAAACATAGAATAGTTTGGGTTGGAAGGGACCTTTAAAGGCCATCTAGTCCAACCCCCCTACAGTGAGCAGGGACATCTTCAACCAGATCAGGTTGCTCAGAGCCCTATCCAGCCTGACCTTGAATGTTTCAAGGGATGGAGCATCTACCATTTCTTCAGGCAACTTCTTCCAGTGTCTCACCACCATCATAATAAAAAATTTCTTCCTTATATCTAGTCTGAATCTACCCTCTTCTAGTTTAAAACCACTACCCCTTGTCCTACCGCAATAGGCCCTGCTAAAAAGTCTGTCCCCATCTTTCCTACAGGCCCCCTGCAGGTACTGGAAGGCTGCTATAAGATCTCCCTGCAGCCTTCTCTTCTCCAGGCTCAACAGCCCCAAATCCCTCAGCCTGTCCTAGCAGTGGAGCTGTTCCAGCTCTCTGACAACTTTTGTGTCCCTCCTCTGGACCCGCTCCAACAGGTCCATGCCCTTCTTGTGCTGGGGGCTCCAGAGCTGGATGCAGGACTCCAGGTGGGGTCTCACAAGGGCGGAGTAAAGGGGCAGAATCACCTCCCTTGACCTTCTGGCCACGCTTCTCTTGATGCAGCCCAGGATGCAGTTGGCCTTCTGGTCTGCGAGCGCACATTGGTAGCTCATGTCCAGCTTTTCATCCACTAGTACCCCAAAGTCCTTCTCCTCAGGGCTGCTCTCAATTCCTTCATCCCCCAGCCTGTGTTAATAGTGGGGGTTGCCCTGACCCAGATGCAGGACCCTGAACTTGGCCTTGTAGAACCTCATGAGGTTCACAGAAGACCACTTCTACAGCTTGTCCAGGTCCCTCTGGACGGCATCCCTTCCTTCAGCTGTCGACCACATCACTCAGTTTGGTGTCATCTGCCAACTTGCTGAGGGTGCATTTGATCTCACTGTCTATACGTCATTGATGAAGATATTAAACAGTACTGGTCCCAGTACAGACCCCTGAGGGATACCACTCGCCACCGATCTCCATCTAGACATTGAGCCACTGACAACTACCCTCTGGATGTGACCATCCAACCAATTCTTTATTCACCAGACAGTCCACCCATCTCTCCAATTTAGAGCAATGGATGTTGTGGGCGACCGTGTCAAAGGCCTTACAGAAGTCCAAATAGACGACATCCATAATGAAGTACATTAGAAGACAACAGATTTGCAAAATTAAGCATTCAAGAAGTGTCAAATCCTAGTATTAAGCTTGTTAATAGGAAAGAATTCCAAGCAAGTAAATATTATGAAATAATAAATCTTCCAAAGGAAGTACTACCAAGATTATACAAAATACAATACCAACCTTTTCTAATTTTTCAAACTTGATAATACCAACCTAAGGCTCTTTAGGATGTATTTTAGACATTATTTTCAAGTTGAAAAATGGAGAAAACTCTAAGTTATGAAACCACCCTGACTCCACAGATGGGCCAGTTCCAGATCTAAGATCTTCAGAGTAATTACGATATACTCCCCTATTTGTACAAATGTCTGTGCTTTGGTTCAGTGCCAAATTTGCAGAGAAACCTAAATGCTACTGACATTTCCTCCCTAACCTGTCCTATTGCAAATCTCCCACTTCCAGCCCCAACATGTCCTCTAACGTTCCTGCCCTCCTCTCTCGCAGTCCCAGCACCAGCCCAGATTTCTCCTGACTTCCACTTCTATTTTCATTCTTTCTACTCGAGGCATTTGTTTTTCTTCTGTGCTCCTAGCCTATCCAGTTTCCGTTCCTGTCTTAGATCCCTACCCTGCAACTGCTGGTTTTATTTCTCTCTAATCCTGAATCGCCCTCCCTTCACCAAATCCTACCCATACTTCTCTCACCACGATGTTCAAATCCCAGTTTAACTTTCTCACATTCTGCAACTGAGTCTGGCTGTTAAGGCTTCCTCACTTCCGAAGACCCCAAGGCTAAGTATAAAAGCACAGAACAGAATTTCCCTTACTCTTCTTTCTGCCACTTGGAGTCACACAGAAGGAGCAAGAGCAGTCTAGACAGGTCTAAATTAAATTCAGCCATGTTACAGACTGTACATACGCTGTCCACACGTGTGGCAAACTGTGAGAGTCCAGTGCAAACATGGGCACTCAAAGTATCTTGTTTTCACTAGTTCTCTTTTTGATTCTTGGCAATAAAAACTGGTTGGCTCATTTCCAAGTAATCAAAAATCTCCCATGAATTGAGTTCACACGCTACCCGCTAAGTAATTGAAAATGTAGGAACTCTGATCCTTAGTTTCAAATGCTTTCATTGTTCAGCTTCTGAAGTACTGAATGTAAGTCTGATGCGTCATGTATCTGTCTGGTTTCATAAACTGAAAGTCTGTTTTAATATTTACTACAAAATGGGTAAGAAAACTGTCATTCTTCATTTACATACACATATTTTATGGAGATTGTTACACTAACATTATAGGCATTTTCAGTCTTTTGTATCATTTATTGCTTCATTAATGTCTATCAAATATGTTAAATTATTTCTCATCTGGACTATAGTAACAATGCACTTAGTAACAACATATATAAATAACTCCAACAAAAGTAAAAAAAGCTTTGAGTGTAATCATTAAACAGAAGAAGCATGCCATCTACAAATTGTTTAAACAATGAAAAAATTGTTTGCTGAAACAGTTTTCACTTAAAATTTGTTTTCCCCAAATAACATGCTGAGAAATTTTTCAGCACAGTATTTCTGTTTCAGATTGTTTAAAAAAAAATCCAGAAACATATAGCCTAAATGCCAAAGAGTAAACATGATTTAACATGCAGTTCTTGCCAGATGTTACATTTGCTTCATATCAAGTAATTAAACACACAGTACTTTTGCATGTGGTTTAGTAAAATCTGTTTGAGAGAGAAAGCTTAGAAGCTTTGTTTAAAGCTGCTTGCTTCAAAGCAGATTTTTGTGTTTTGCAGCATTCTAAGCATTTGTTACGTATTGGCCTCTGATCCTCATTCTGTCGAAACAACACTTCCACATACTATTTTGCAGTCTGTAGGAAGTGCTAGTTCCAAACATCCAGATTCAGCAAGATAAACAGCTGTTTTACACTACCTGTAGGAAATTACCTGTGCAATAAGTGGAGTTCTTCGGTATGTAGAACCCATGTATTCTTTCTACCCTAACTAGACCATTGCCCAGTGTACACTAGATTGGACACCCTTCCCTGCAGTGGCCAGCGAGAACATGCATGCTTCCCACGTATTCCTGCGCCTTACGCCAGGGAAAGAAACAGGTCTGGTGCTGCACAGATCTTCTCACTAACCTGTAACACGACTGGTAAAGAGCAAAGTTAAAGGTGGGGCTGTAGAATATACATCTAAGAGGCACAACCTGATGAGTTACTATAAAGGTAGCTGCTTATCTTTGTGTTTATTTCACTATGACAGCTAGAGTGACCTAATTACCATGATGAGTGTTCCACCTCTTTTAAGAATTGGGAAGATGAACATTACAAAAGATGAGTCTGCCTTAGACATATCTGCTAAATCACGCTGACTGGCAGGGACTGAAATCCCTCTTTGTTTCCTTGTCTCTGGACTATGCAATTGTGCTTCCTTTTATTTGACTATGACTCTTTGCTCTCGCACCGCGACACAGCTTCAACAGTAATGGCAGAGACTGCTTCAGCCTAGCCTAGCCTAGCCTGTGCTTGGGAGTTACACCTCAGTCACGAGAATTTAATAATAAACCTTCACTAGGGAGTTTTCTCTCAGTCCTGGAGCTCTGATGAACGCTGAATACAGTCTTCCACTTTCTGAAAGTGTGTGCTTAGTTCTGGGCTACTGTAAAAAAGATGAGCAACTCCTGTCACACTTTTTTTTTGAAACTGAAACAGGATGTGGCTGCCATTCTGTGTTAATTCAGTGCTGCTGATGCATGCTTAGTTTGCTCAGAGTCACTTGCCTAGACTGTTATTACTTGCTTTAAGTAATCAGCATCTTGATTAACTCTTTTGTTATTTGATTCAATGAAACAAACACAAAATCTATTCTAATTGAACTTTATCAGTACAGAGACATTAATAATAGCATTCTTAACAAAAACAAAGGATCTGAAGAAACCAATAAGCATACAATAAGAAATGGGATATAACTCCACTGTTTCCTCTTCAAAAGCTACTTTTTAGACACATAAATAGAAGAACAGAGTCATCCCAGTAATTTTCAGGAGTCTAATTGTAGTTGCTTTTCTCTTTGAATATACATCTTAGTCAAGATGTATATATCCTTGTGTTCTCATTTATGTTTCTGGGGATGATGAATCCTAAATCTACGAAAAACTGTACAAACGTGAAACACAGAAACATTAGTATACATGGTTGGTTGAAGAATATCTACCGGAACAGGTATTTCAGGAGAGGTAGGCACAGAGATACCTAGTTTGTGAATACAAAATTGGAAATTATCACCTCACAAGATCCCTTGAATAAAACTTCAAAATAACACCAAAGAAACATAAAAGATTCCTCTTTTTCAAACAGGAAAGCTATTAAATGAGTTTTCTGAAGTCTAGTGAAGAGATACCAAACGAAACAGCTTCACAGAATTCTCCTACGTACAGGACAACAATCTAAAAGTGAAACAGCCAAGCTAAAGGATGCAGACACCAGCAGCTCCACCTCAAGCCAAAGGCAGTCAGAAGAAGTCGAACAGCTCTATTGTTTCCGGCACCACCTCGATTCACTGCACAAAGCTATTTTTTGCATCTGTGTCCACTAGCACATAAAATGGCAAAAGTCTCCGATCTTGAAAGTATGAGAACCATGCTGAACTGAGGTGGAACGCACACCTGGGCAAGCAGCAGAATAAGCATGATTAGATTTCTCATTGCCTAAATGACATCTTTGCTCGAACTGATAAATACTTCAATTTTTTAAAAAATCCACTTTGAAGCAACAGATTGAAAAGGATTCCTGCTCTGCAATATGGTTTTGTCTATTGTACGTATTTTAATCCAAGAGCAGAAAGTCTGATGTATATTTACTAAAACCTCCTTGTGTCTTTAGTCACATTTTCTGTGCACACTATTCTCTATTTTAGTTCCCATGGCATCCCAAACCATTAACTTTCTTAAACCAGTATTTTTATTTCATAGTTTACTTCAGTCCTTGCAAAAATTGCCATGTTAACAAAGCTGAATTTTATACTAAATCAACAGAAAGGTAAAGAATAGTAGAGACACTTATCCCCCAATAATGTATATTGATTGGTACTGAATATAATTAATTTGAATTGTAACGCGAGAGGTTTTGATATCAGAAGTATGTAACAGACCTGAACTACGAAAATGCCAGCAACTTCCTTGCTATAAAACACTAAAAAGAGAAAAGAATCAACTTTAAATGTTACTCTGTACTAAATTTTAAATTTGTAACATACACTTAGAATTGTCTGGCCTGATTATTTTTTTCTGCTGTTCATAATTTTTTTTTTAAGCTACCACACAATTTCAATAATGATTCAGCAACCTACCTCCTTAAACCAAGTATTAGCTTTTCCAGAAATATTATTACTTCATAAAAATATTCTTTAATAATATTAGTATTTATGTTACTAAAATAAAATTGAAATAAATTGCTATTGCAGCAGATCAAACATACCTGAATGGATTTGGGGGATATCAGAAGCTACAGAAACTGTTCATTACATTTTTGTTATTGCACTGCAAACACTGTTCTTCCTTGCTCGAGCAAACTAAGAAATCGGAGTCAACAGTTACACAGAGACTCTGAAATTGTTGCTTAAATCATTTTTTCCTCTTGGATAAAACATGGAAAAAAATGTATCTTTTAAAACTCTCCACTCCCACTAGGCAAGAGGTTATTTTTCGTCAGATATTCAGATAAATCGATATAAATATTTTCAGGTCTTTCTTCTGATTCTAGATAGAGTGATTATTACTTGCTAGGCTAATTCAGTATTCAGGGAGCTTTCAGAGTGGCAATATCTGCACGTAGTTTTACTTTACATGGCTCAGATACATTTTGATGTAGCATCACCGACCCTCTCAGCTCACAGCTGGCCCTTAGCATATTTGCATTCATTCCCTTCACTGAATGTTCTAGAACAGCAATTTTTCAAGACTGAAACAAATGTAAGATTGATAATTAAAGAAACTTCACATAACCATAACTAAACGACTGAATTCACATGAAATTCTTGAGGTAAACAGTCATTACGCCCAATATGCTGCAAATCCTCTCAAGGGAGCAGAATTTTTTCTTTTTCTTTAACTAATCAATCCACACTAGTGCTGTCACTGTGAAAAAAGAAGGTTGCATCCAAATATGCATGTGCATGTATAAGTATACACACATACAGTCAAAACCCAAACTCTGAAAGAAATCATAAAACCTTCCTTAATAAAGGTAGTAGACATTTTGACCTTTTTTTTTTTTTTTTTTTTTTTTTTAATACCTTAACTCACAAACTTTAAACCTCTGCAGACACTGAAAAGAAGCTACTGAAAACTTGTGATATACACATACTGGTCAAATCTAATCCACAAATGAACAAGGGGAAGGTCAATCAAGGAAATAAACTCTCTGGATGTTCATGTTGACAAAGTTTGTTACCTCTTCTGTTCATTTACATGATTGACACTGTGAACACATCAATCTGTAAATTGTATGTACTTTTCAATCCTTTCCCTTTGCTACTCCTTCTACAAACTAGGTTGCATAAGAAGTTTATTAAAATTAAAAACTAGAAAATTAAAATTGGATTGCAAAGATGTTTTGAAAGAATATCATGGATCATGCAATGGGTATACATATATGTTGTAGTCCTATACACAAACTACTACTGAGCAAAAGGCAATTAACCATCTTGTACAACTTTGATAAAACTTTTGCAGTAAGCTCGGAGACTGAAAGAGTAACAAAGAGAACAGTCCAAATCATGAAATTCAAGTCACATTCTCACACTAGAAATACAAAAAATTCCAGTTTAAGAAGAAACTGAAATATGTATCAGCAATCTTATCCTTTACCGTCCACAATAGCTTATATTGTCTGTTGTTGTATATGCTGCTATTCCTCTGATTCAATACAAAATTCATTAAGATACTTTTAGATGTAAATATATACTTAATAAAATGTAATTGCTGTACGTTTTTTAATTCCATTAATGCAAAAAGGGAAAAAGTCAATGTGAAATGATTGACAGAGCAGCAGTTATATAAGTGACAACAGCAATACTGAAATGTCTCTCTCCTTTTAACAAATAAAATCTAAAAAGCACTAAAACGACTGACAGCTACAAACAGAAGAAAAATGTTTGGAATGCCATATACATCTTTACAACAGTCAGAAACAGACACACATTTTTAAGTTCTTAATTTCACAAATGTATGCAATTAATAATATCAAAACTAAAACACAGTGATGAAAAAAAGAAGCTTTTTGGACGATCAGCAAGGGAAAATTAAGAAAAGGAAATGTCATCACTGAAGCTTCCCAGAAAAGGACAGGGAGACAAATGAGAAAGTAGGGACAAATCTTTTCAGACAGGGCTAACCAGGAGACCACCAGACAAAGCTCCTCTGACATCTGAAAAAGAAAAGATATATGTAAGTACTGTATCAGCAGAGAGACTGCTCCCCACCCTCTGTTTTCCCCACTGAAAGTCTGGCAGAGTAGGTCAGAAGGTTAGGGTTCAAACTGCCGTAATTTAGCAAATGATTGGTATGTCCTTTATATCACACATAACAGGTTTGATTTCCTGATAAGCAGAGTTCAAAGTACAGGCATACCTTGTTATCTGTCAAAGACGTCTTCCTAAAAGTGCTAGGGTTAGCAATGATGGACAGCAAAGCAACTTTTACTCTAAGAATTAATGTAGTGGAGGGTCTTGGTGTTTACAGTGACTTAATAGGCAAAATTTAAATACGAGAGGCCAGCATATTGCTGCATAATTTTCCATTTATTCCCCAGTAAAATTACCCCTTACAAACAAGATCTCAACAATGCAAATGCAAAACAGATTTACTGAATAATTATGGTTGGAAGGGATTTCAGGGCGCATCTAGTCCAATATCCTGCTCAGAGCAAGGTCAGCTATGAAATCAGACCAGCTTGCTCAAAGCTTTAGCCACTTGGGTCTTGAAGAGTCCCAAGGATGGAGACTGCCCACAGTAATGCTTGGCTGTAGTGAAAAAGTTTTTCCGTATAACAAGTCGGAATATCCTGTTCCAACTGACATTCTCTCGTCCTCCTACTATGCCCTGGTGTGAAAGGCCTGGCTCCATCTTCCTGGTGACCTCCTCGTAGGCATTGGGGTGCTGCTGTTAGGTGCCCCAGCAGCCAAACTGAACAAAATCCCTCCTCAGCCACTCCTCATGGGGCAAGTGCTCCAGCCCTGACCATTCTGGTGGCTCTCCACTAGATTCACCCTGGTTTATCATTATGTTACTTGTATGGGACATCCCAAAACTGGACATCCCTTGATGTCTTGACTATTCTCCTGCCAATACAGCTCAGGATGCTGTCAGGGTACGCTGCTGGCTAATACTGAGCTTGCTGTTTATGAAAAAACATCTGTTCCCTTCAAAACCAAGAAGGATGATGTGTAGTCACAGACAAGACAATCTGCATTTCCTTCTTAGCATCTGAATGCTACATAAAAGCTCTTAAAACACTAAAAATCTGTACCAAAGACTACTGTAACTGTACTTCCAGCAGTTGTTTTAAACTAAATACAATATTAGAAAAATACGTGGATTTCCATCTGTCTTTCAGAACTTAAAGGAACTTCCATTAAGCTGCCTGCAGGCCATCAGGCATGCTCCAGTGCAACTGGGCAGCTCAGGGAAGTTTTTGGTAGAAGAGCAAAGGATGGAAAGACATGATAACAGTAAGAACTAGCAGAGATGGGTCTTACATAATCAAAGGATGCTAGATTGACTGACAGACAAGCAACAGGTAGGGGAGCATTACTGGATCTGTCTTCTTTCAAGTCGAAGATATGTGAAATATCCTACCCTGTGCAGTTATAGTAGCTGAAACCACATTAACATTACCACTAACAGGAAAACAAAGGAGACAGGGTAAAGACCTCTCTTCATTCATATGACTTAAAAAACAACCTCATCAACTGCATTTCAGCTTTAGAGACAACTACCAAATAAAATACTGTATACTAGCTGGTTTGTTAGAAGTCTTAAGATGTAGTTATCTGTGTGTGTCATTATCCAGAAATGATGCATGTATTGCTTCTAAAAGCTATTTTCCTAAACTGGACAAATCCTTCAAATCAATCAGCGAATCTTCTGAAGATCTTGTAAGAACAATAAACACACTTAGACAACAGCATCAATAGTGTAAGAGAATATGGAAGATACTCTTACAGCCCAAAACAAAAGGAAGGAGGTACAGTCACAATCCGCACGCTCTTAAAAGCTTCAAGCAGAGTAATAAATGAATTCTGAACAGAACACCAAGCTGTTTATGACACCAATGAAACAATTTCATTTCTCTTCATTGCTAAGCAGGAAAACGTCCAATGAGTCAAAGCTTTCTATAAAGCAGCCTCTCCCAATAAATTTTTCAGTTATCACATTATCCTATACTACCTACTCAGGCATGTGAAAAATGAAAATACTTCAAAAATAACCAGTGAACTCCAAGCTGTCTCCACTCCAGCATATTTGCTTTCACAACATACTTTTCTATATTTTATCAATCGTCTGACACCTTTAACAAAATTTTTATACACTGACATAATTTTGCCTTTATACAGCTTTTTTACTTTTTCTACTATTAAAATTATTAATTTGAGAAGAGTAGTATTGTGGGAAGCAGTCAAAAAAGAGAAAACAAAATCCAGGTTTGAAAAGAAGGAAAGGTAGTCAGAATCAATGAATTATGGGCATACTAACAGGCTTTGTAATAAAAGTGAAGCATACCTTCTAGGAAGAGTCTTAGATGTGATATAACTATCACCTGGCTCCTGAGAGACCACAGCAAAAAGCACTGATATTTATTACTTTTAGTGCATGTAATTCTTAGACAAATCAAGTTTTCTGTTTCTCTTCTTCCTCTAATTATGTCCAGCTCTCTTCTCCCTTCCTACATATCTTTGTCTTAATTTTTGTATCTTCCTCCCATTTTCTCCATTCTCACCATTTAAACAATTATTTCTTCAGCTGAACTATCGCAATCCCTGCAATAACCATATCTAAGAAACAGAATTTTCCTTTCTCATCCTGTAGAGGACTTGAAAACAAAAGTTTGTTCTTCCAGGTCTTTTCCCCTAACAGCACTTGTAGAGAAGACACTCCCGATCTCCAAATACTCCCTGTCCCAACTGAGTGCCTGGAGACTATAACCTTTTCTTTTCAACTTTTAGATTGTAGTGTATCAAAGCAGACACCTTTTTATTGTGGAATAGAAAGAGAACGCTCCTGCTGCTTTGTTTGTTTAGTGCTTGTATAATTTTATCCCTGTCATCATGCATTCTTTCTGCTACGAGCCCTAGAATATGGCTACATCTATCATGCAACTAACGAAGCAACTGAAGATGCAATTTTTGTACTCACTGAACAGCAGCCAGAAGGTTCCCTCTAACATAACCATATTATTAACATTAACTCCTTCGATAAAGTAAAGGAACCCCTTCACTGAACATTATGTTAAAACACGGCTTTAACTGTCTGTCTTCTCATGGTTTACAAGAAAGATTTCCATTGAATGTGGACTTATACATACAAAAAGTTAATTTCCCTTTAAAATTTGAAGAATGAACCGTTGCACCTCAGTCTGACCATGCTAGTTACCAGTTTTGTGTGAATACTTAGGCCATGACTGAAAATCACTCTAGTTACCACTGTATTTCAGTTAACCTTATTTTGCGTGACATGCAATTCTTTTGCCTTCTTTATTACAAAAAGATTTAAGTAGATGGAGGTGTTTAATATTTTTCCACACTATTTTAAACTATTCCACTCCGAGCTCCACTCTCAGCATTCCATTCTTCCACTGTTAAAAAGTCTGAACCAGCTTGGAACCAGACTCTAAGTTCAATCTAAAACCACTTAATAAGCAAATAGTTCAACTTGTCTTATTTCAAAATGGAGTCAGTCTTCCAGAAAAGAAGAAAATCTGCTTATTGTCAGCTGTTCTTAAAGATGCGATGTTTATAGGTACCCGACACTGAAGCATGCTTGTCTTGGCAATACCAATGGGGCACAAAGTCTAATACTTCGGCTGCTGTTACATAAATGGGATGGAGTTTGGCCCACATTTTCACATCTTCCTAATCTCAGAATTCCTGGTAACCGTCAATGGACATTCAAAGGCAAGCAACAATAAGGGTTCACTGCGAACGTGCATATAGAAAACACACCTTAACAGTAATAGGTAAATTTGGTTTCTGCTTCAGGACATCCACAGTATTAGTGACTGTATTCCCCACAAAAACACCAGGAGTATCGGTAGCGAATCTCCAGTCAGACCTGCAGAATTATGGTGCCGAAAGCAACATGGGGGTCCTGAGGGTTTCAGGAATTAAAACATAACGGCTTTTTCATCCAGTGAGAGAGCTCTGAGATACCAAGGTTCTTTAGGATCACTCTGCTACACACATCAAAGTACTGAAAAGCTTTTAGTCTATTAACATCAAATGAAAGCTTGTCAGCTATACAAGTGGTGTAGGACTTCACTGCAGAAGAACAAGTGGGAAAGAAATTTTTCTTCTTGTTGCTTGACACAGTTAAAGGGCTAAACATTTCGAACTACAGTATGTAATGAAGCACTAGTCACATTACCTCAAAAAAGGTCAGCAACCTAGCGACAAAGTAAGTCAAGAATCTGAATCATCTACACAGATGTTAACAAATACTTCCTCATAACAGGCTGCCCAATGCCAGCAATGACTAGGAAAATTTTGCTTCTGACAATCTAGCAGTCCTCCTGATAAGGGAGGGATCTGAGGCTTACATGACAAATCTGACCCAATTTCAAAGCAAAATTTTCAATACTACTACCAGTCTCCTCAACTTCTATGTAGAAAGTCTTTTAACAAAGAACTATTAGTTATATTTCCATTAGCAGAATCCCCACTGTTAGAGAGTGTTGGGGCTATACTGTACAGATGATTCTTGTCAGCAAAAGCAACACAGGAAAAACACTCAGCAGCTTTCCCAGCTAGGAAATCGAAAAAACTTCTGAAATTCATTCCTGATTTGTCCAAATTTGAAGAGAAAGATTTACGCTTACTGCCTGTTGGTGTCTAAGGTAAGATGACCAATCTTGCATCATCTCCAAGTTCTTTAAAAATAGTTCTTAAATCATTACTTTTCGCTTTAATTATCTTTTAACTGGGAACAAGCAATCCTATTTACTAATGTGTTCAACATTCCTGGCAGTTGATGAACCAGTTCTATTTGATCAGTTATTCCAAAGCGAGGAGACCTCATTTTGACTCCTGCTAGTAAATGATACAAAAATAGTCTCACTCCATCATTATTCATACCATGATACTGAACTTACAAGCAGAGGACTTTGTGAATATTTTTTCCTTTTCTTAAGTTCCAGGGATATGGAAGTGTAAACTGTCCTTCAGAGTGAAGTTTAAGCCTTACATCAGCAGATTACTGGAATGAACTCCTTAGACGAGGTAAAAGGTCTCTGTCATGGGAGCGAAGACCGTAGGAGGTGCAGATCAAAAACACTTCCACTCAAAACAGGACCTCTATCCAGGTTTCCTGTTTTTGTCAAGGAGCTCATGCACTCTTTCAGAAGAGTATCTTTCTGAAATTTTTAATAACAGCTTTTGTTTGTCAGTGTTTTGGGCCTTGCACGCAATGCCCACTTTCCCTCGTTAAAGCAGAGGAAGCAAAACACATGAGTGTTAAATTCAAGACAGTCACCTTCAATGAGGAAGCCACCAGTGGAAGTGGCAGCCCTGCAAAAGTGAAGAAAAAGCAGAAATCACAGTATAGTTCTGGACCTCATGCTGTGTATCCTTAGCTTCATGTCGAAAGGGACTAAGCAGGAAAATGCAGGACTGTTGATTATAGATGACATGCACGAATACTGATAAACAAAGGAAACTGTCCTTAGACTTCAGTGGATGAATGCACAGATGTGGAGACAAATACCTAAGGGAATCAGTATTTCATTAAAAAGTTGTTACTTCTGGATGGATGCTGCTAAGATTTGCAATTCTTATGGCCACAGCAGGTTTTCAAAAAGAGGTCTGGGCTTTCAGTAATGAAGGGTATTTTCCAAGACCCCAGTCAATACATAAGCTAAGCAGAACAGTATACGAGTCTGCACCTAGCTTTGTGCTGAAACTAGTAACAGTATATGAGTTGACAAGTGCAAAGCTAGATCTGATACATTCAAAACCACAATCAACTGTGTATATGTAGCCTTAGATATAGCCAAAAGGAACCACAGAGATCAGCTTTTTGACCCACATAAAACACAGGACTTTCCCGAATTAATTCTTGTTGGAATTAAATATGTATGTAAGAGTAAAGAATATCTGTTTTGAGAGAACAGTATTTTAGATATGTGTCAAATTATAAACAAGGATTACTTTGAAGTGGCCCAAGGCTTAAACTGTTCAAACAATTTTCTTTGAACTTTCAAGGGAAATTCACCACTTCAGAGTAATGAAAAACATAAAGCTAATTCATCTGTGCCTGTAACACCAACACTGAGAAGATACAGAATATTTAGCATTTTATCCCGTACTAAAATTGCTTGCTCAAAATAGAAGAAATCGTTCTTTATGAATTTCTGTTTCCTGGCCATAGAATGTAACACAATTCAACAGAATTTGCTTGTTTATATAAAAGATAAACTCTCTTTAGAGCCAAATGAGTTATTGGTTATTTGTCACTTACCACCACACACAACATTATAAATTAATCAAAGAATAAAAATTGTTACAACTCCAGAACCATATGTTTTCCACCCAATGTAGATTGTTTTGATTTTTTTTTTTTGTCAGTGAAAAGAAATACCTTTCCCAAGTTTCCTTGCTGGACTGTAAAGAATTACTGGCAGGTTTGTAAAGTTATTGACTTTGAAAGAGATTTGAGAAGTTATTACTTGTCTGCCATGTTTAGGGACTTTTTTTTTATCTCAGAACAACTATTTTTCTTATTTAGGTAAAGCCATACAAACTTTTAGCATTTTAGGAATCAAAACTGTCATCACTTAAGCGTAGTAGTGTGTGCCAGGATTTTTGGTACATTAAGCGCTACACTGTTGAGTCTGTGCCATTACCTCTCTTGTGTTTCTACAACAGTGTATATTAATGCTAGGCATAGCATTACTATACACAATGCTACATAATTCAGTACTTCCGTCCTATTGATATTTTTCTTTACTTTTCAAATTTCTATTTACTCTATTACCTTATGTTCTTGCTAAAAATTACAATCAATCTCTCATGTGAATTATTCTCCGTAGCACATGGAATGAATTTAAAGACTCTAGCTGATCATGTCAACATTCAAATAGGACAAATATGTTGCTTTGGCACAGTAAAGTAAAATCCAGGCCACAAAAGTTTGGATTATTTACAGATAACTCCCCTCTGGATTATTTACAGATAACTCCCCTCTTCACCATTCCTTTACACATACTCTACAATACGAAAATACCAAAAAAAAAAAAAAAAATTCTTGCAAATAAATTGACTTAACATGAGGAATACAAGAAATCAAGCACATTTGAAATTCATAAAAACAGAGAGCAGATCTATTTCTTTCATTCAGATATTGCAGAATTGGAACAAAATCCTTGACAGTTTGTAAAAGCAACAGTTTGTAAAAGCAACACCCACACCTCAAGTACCTTTAACTCCAGTGTAGATAAAGGCATCTTAAATTCATTTTTTCTACTTTGACCTAAGTTAACTACTGTTTGAGTGTCTTCCTAAAACACTACATTTCTCAGCTGTAACAGCATCTGTCATTCTTGGCTTGGAAGCAAGCTCTTGTATGAATGTGAGTAATCTTTTTTTTCTTCTTCAGAAATGCAGGGTATGTTCAACAACTGTACTATGGATCTATAGGAATCTAAAGCATGTGTTTAAAGTAATTCAATGCATCTCTCAGATCATGATCAAATACGGCATGCAATATGATTAATAAAATAAATAGCATACTGCAGTATTTGGTACTCTTATTAAGATAGAAAATAGGACCATAAACTTTGTGGAGAGGAAAGAAAATACACACTAGAAGGTGAATTATAACTTGCATATTCATTCACTTTTATGGATTTAATAAAGAAAAGTCTATTGCTATTACAAATATTTTTTGACAGATTTTATACTTAAAATTACAATAACAAAAGTAACAATACTTAATGTTCTGGTACTATTCTCCTATGAACAACAGTTTCCACAGCTCTTTAGAGAGAGCATGTACAGTTCCCATTCTACATTTCTCACTGAGAAGCAGCTTCAAAAAAAAAAGAAATGTAGAGGTCAGGACTGTTGAAAAGAATACCAAAGAGCAATACAGATCTTAAAAAACCCACAACAAACCATTTGATATTGAAGTGGCTCAAAAAGAGAACAGAAACCTTTCTACAGTACTATTTGAAATATGTTTCTTTCACTGTCCATGATTGAAAAATCATGCTGCCATTTTTTTATCATTGAGCTTCAATAGTAAAATTGTATGTTTGGTTTTTTGGATTGTATTAAAAAACCATCTTTTTCTCAAGACTTTGTCAAAGTACTACTAGCTCTGTAAGTCTTCTTAGTTCTCAAAGTATTATCATTATTATCATGCAATACAGATGAAATTTCTGAAATTGTAACGTGAAAAAAGTGACAAAAACAGCAAAGGAAAGAGGTCTTGAGCACAATTCAGTTGGCAGGGCTAGAACTCAGATTTTCGTAAAGATCTAGAAATTCACTGATATGACTCAGTGTTGTATTGGCAAAACTATTCTTTCCTCTGGCACAATCACATCTCAGTTACCTTTCAAATTTTTTTTTTTTTTTTCTTTTTAATTTCAGGAGATCCTCACTCATTATATTCCCTCTACAGATACACAAACTTAATTTTTGTTTTGGCAGATATATCATGGTTCTAATTTTCAAACAAATTTAGTTTCGTATTTCAGAAGATTGTTTTTAAATGGTTCATTTACTATCTTAACACTAATGTGGCAGTAACAGAAAATTACTACTTTCTAACCATGTTTAAAGATCATTGAATTGATATGAAATGTGAACACATGCAAGATCAGCAAAGGCAATGTTTTTCAGGGATCGTACATTTACATAGATAAATTTATCTGACTGTCATTTCATAGGAATGTACTAGCGCATAAATAAATGCTCTAAAGAGTCTGTAATATGAATCATACATTATAATGTGCACTGCTGCCATCTTGGTTTCAATTTGAATATACAAAGATTTATTTTGTAGGGCAGTAAGTGAACAAGGAAGGCCAAGGCAAGAAAGTACAAAAACTGCTGGAACTGCAAACATTATGGAAAAATAATAAGCACTAATATCGTAAGAGAGAATTTAAGACGTGATGCTTAAACATGTCTAATCATTTCACAGATGAGCTATAATACATAAAATATCAAACTGTAGGAGGCAAGTGAAAGGTAAGCCTATTGAACTGCAAGATAATTTATACTGCTCTCTTCCTAAAATCCAGAGTGTATTAAAAAGGCATTCTTACAGATCAAACATTTTCTGTTTAATAGGACACAGAAGGCTAGTCCATATGACTAGCAATTAGCAAAAAAAATATGATTAAAACCCACATATTTCCAAAAGACAAAAAAGTAACATTAGTAAACATTTTCCTAACAATTAAGTCTGGTAGCTGCTAAACAAAATGTACAGAAAAACTAAAATTTATGCAAGTACAAAAAATACAGAGAAACCCATATAATTTCTTTCATGCTTTTTCACAACTAGCTAATACAGAAAAAATATGCCTTGATAGGTTTGTATGAACTGTTAAATGACAAAAACAAGGAATCAACTTACAAGTATTTGCAGTTTCCACAAACATTATTTTTCCCCCACAATTCAGTAATGAAAGTTCACATTGATTAGTATCATACACTAGAGCTAAAATTATAATTTTGAAACCTACTTAATTTCTTTTTTAAGCAATTCAATTTTTGCATGCTATTGACACATCATTGAATAAGTAAAGATTTGAAAAGCATTTAAAATACAGATTAAAAACATGTTTCAGGAATTGTTGCTTAGACAATCATCACATCTCTGTCTAGAAGACGCTGTAGGAAAGGAAGACAGGACAGGAAAACAGAAATAAAACCTACTCACAGACAATCTATTCTTATCTCACTAATATAAGATTGATTTTGTTAAATCCAATTCTAAAATGCTTCAAATGCTTCCTTTATGAAAGTGCTGGAGGAGTTAAGATTCCTTGACATTCACGTGACATTATCTTTTATTGTATCATCACGCTCTATTTACAGCTTCTACATTAAAGCTCCATTGTTTGCTTAGATAATGTAGTTCATTACCACATCAGCTGTGTACATTTAAGACCACTAAGAAGGTGTAAAGAGGATGGAGACAGGCTTTTTTCAGTGGTGCCCGATGACAGGACCAGAGGCAATGGGCACAAACTGAAACCCAGGAGGTTCTGTCCAAGCATCAGGAAACACTTTTTTTTTACTGTGAGGGTGACTGAGCACTGGAACTGGTTGTCCAGAGAGTCTGTGGAGTCCTCATCCCTGGAGAAATTCAAAAGCCATCTGGACATGGCCCTGGGAAACCGGCTCCAGATGGCCGTGCTTGAGTGGGGTTGTTGTACCAGATGACCTACAGAGGTCCCTTTCAGCCTCAGCCATTCTCTGATTTTTTAAATCTAACTTTAGAAAGGCTTAAGCATCTACCTGTAAGTTAGGTCCATCACTGCAGTCAAAAGGGTTATAAAGAGAACTCTTTGCAGCCCTGAAGCAGCAACCGTTATTTGGTCAGCAGAGTGGCTCTCCAAACCCCACTGATTGTGCTTACTAAGTTTCCACTCACTATAATGAAATCTTGGATGTTTGCAACTCCTTTGTAGTACCCATGCTAAGTACACTTACACTTAGGTGAGTTGTATCTCATGTTGAGTACCTGAAGCAAAAAGATTGCACAGCTTCCAGAGTGATGTGACTCTCTGATATGCTGGAGAGTGCAATTCTTACATTAGCAGCATAATCACCAAACCAAGTAAGAATGCACATAGAATTCCAGGACTTAGAGCAGGGCTAGAAAACTTAAGGTGGTAGCTCTTTTCATCCAGACACTCAGAAGACAGAAGGGACTGAGGAAAAGGATCTAGATTCATGGCATGATATCAGGATAACTAAACTGCTAACATGAACCAACTATGCAAAAGACATACAGTTCCAGGAATCACTAAGGTACATCTAGTGGAAATGATGGTATCATACACGACAGAGCAGGAAATTATCTGAAACGTTATTCAGAATTCCAGTTATCCGTGTTGAAGGAAGGTCAAGACTAAAAGAAACGGTACTCAGATGTTCAAGAGAACAAGCAATCTATCCCATGAGAAGTCAGATAGGCTACAATCTAGGAAAATAAAGTCTGATTAAGATTTTAGAGGGCAAAACAACAGCTATTTAAGGACTAATTCTGGCATCAGAACTCCTTGTTATACACCAGAAGAAAATAATCTTAGAAGAGAAATTAGAACTCCATCTGAATATGACAACTAGAATACCTTCCACTAGGAATAGTTGAGATCAGAGTTTAATTTATGAAAAGATTATTAAATGCATTGACAAACGAATCAGTGTTCCAAAAGGCTCACTCTCAAAATTATGTTTATCAACCTTACAGGTAACTACTTTATTGCCAATATCCACATCTGTAGGTTTATTTGTTTCTTTTTTTAATAATGGAAAAAGAAATGCAAACAGCTAAAAAAGTCTAGAAGGTATATTTTAACTGCATTTTTATATTATTTTTGAGGATTTGTATAATTTGCTTTCATAAACAAAATCCCCCATATTTGTTAGTTTATCCTCTTTCGTGACATCTTGCTTAACTCATGCATTATGTATATCAAAGCCTTGTCAATAATTCTGGGCAAATTGACATAACTTCCAGGTAACACCAAAACCTGCTTAAACCATTAGGGAGACTGAGAGGGAAAGGACCAAGGTCTTGAACTTCCTGGGCGAGCGCTCAAAGCACATTACAAAAGAGGCAAGCTTAGCCATCACCTCCTCTTCTAACAGTGTTCTGGAGTGAACTCAATGCTTTTGAATGAGTTAGCCATGATCTAATAAAAACAGGCCCTTCAGGGACTTGAACAGAGTTCAAGCACCTCCCTACCCCTATCAAAAAAAACACTTCGTTTTCCAAATCAGGAGACTTCCGAGCATGCACGGGGACCTCTACCTAGATGTGCTCCAACTTGGAATGCAGACTGATTTTAAGTGCCCCTGAGGTTAGGTGGTGCTTGAGAACAGGAGGTATCGGTAAGACTTCAGCGAAACCTAGTCAAGGAAAATCTGCCCCCAAATATCACTATGACAACCTGCTGGAAAGCCACTAGCATGCGCAAAACCTGTACTTATCAACCATATTACATTTTAAGTACAGTTACTGCATATTTTGTTTAATGGTGCTGTCACATTTAGACCCAAGAGACTTACATGCATTTTATATTACGGAAACAGTATGGTGTATTATCCAACTTTTGTTTGTCCTTTCTCCTCTTTTCGCTAAAAAGACAAATGCAAGCTTCCTCTTCATTTGGGTGTGGCAACTCTTCTAAGAGTTACTGTAAGAGAGCTAAGATTGAAAATTTTGAAGGAGCACGGTATCTTCCTACCTTCTGTAGCTTCATTAACCAGATTTAATCCTTTGTATATTCACAATTCTAGACCTACATAATGTTGATGAACTTCTGTCAGTCAAAATCTTTCCAATCACAGAAGACAGCCGAGTCCATTAAAAAAAAAAAAAAAGGAAAGGAAAAAAAAAGTACATACAGTATATCATAGTTCATAACAAAAACATTCAATTTTATGACCAGCATTTGACAAATGCTTAAAGGGTTAAGGATTCTGCATTGGAAGAGGAGTCAGTAAGAATGATGGTAAAGCATAAAAGCTCCAGAACTCCATGAATTTGTGAAAAGAGTCTGTGCCAAACTCATTTAACTCAGAAAAGACAGATGGACTCAACCTAGCTTCAGATGTTTATAACGTGGGTTTCTACGCCTGAACTTGTTGTGTAGACTCCCTTTATAAGGCAACGGAAATAAACAAGTACCTTATAGACACGATTTCATCCCAGCACAGGCATTTAAAGTTAGACAAGACATGTTGCATTTACTTACTTTTCTCAGAAATTAATGTTTGAACTCATCCAACAGTATATGACATTAAAAAAGACGTTTCAAAAAGATCACCAAAATTCTGGAACAGTGGTATGAAGGAAACAGATCTCTGAAAATGGATGTTCAAGGGTTTTCACTGTTAGAACTGGAAGGATATATTCATCTTGTACTGAACAAAATGCCTATCAAATAAGCTACCATCAGTAAGATTTATAGTTTCCACCTCTGCAACAAATAGCTACATAGAAGTAACTGGATGGGCAGAATGGAAGAAATGGACTCTTCCACCATTCCCAACACATTGCCTTCCACTCACCCAATCCCTTCGTGCAACTGTTTCGTCGTCGCCAGGCTTAGGCCACTCTTCCAAAAAGAAAGATTAGCAAACTGCACTATATATTCTGCACTCAGATGAATCATACTCAGTAAAGTTTTCATGACTGCTCTTTTGTCTTCTCTCTTTTTCTTTCTCATCATTCACATTATGCCTTTCCCCACCCCTCATCTTTTCCCCTCTTCCTCTTTTGCCTATCATTAATCTTCTGCAAGTTTCACAACAACGTAATACATAATCAAAGGAGGAGAATGTATTTGTCTGACAAAATAATTAAGATTCTCAGTCCCCTAAAGTAACTTACCCCACTACTTTTTTTAATTTTCTCATTGATGAAAAGTTAATATACTTAAGACCAATTTGAGGAGCGGAGGGTGGGAAGGAAAGGTTTTGAAATACGTTTCCTTTATATGTTGCATCACACAACTAAGGGAAAAGGGATTCCAAGAAATCTTTGAAGGAGAGACTTAGTAATCCAAGCTTTAAATGTTTTCCCAATCTTCTTCTGAGTCTAATAAAAAGCTAAAGAAACTTTTAAGGGTGGCAACTACAGTAAGAACAACTTACTGGTAACATGGTGCTGCATTGTGGACAACATATAGATAGTTAAAGTTGGAACGGAATAATCACAGACTTGCAAATTTATCCCTACCATGCATATTAAACTGACAAGACAAATGCTGCCAACAGTTAGAAAAAATCTAGGGTGCCATTCAAATCTAGACTGCAGAAATGTGTGTCTAAGCATAGGTATCAACATGTGAGCAAAGTATCTAAGGTCCCATTATAATAAATGTTGCAGGTACCAGGAAGCCAGGACAAGAAAGTTAAAGTAAGAAATATTCTTTAAGTGATAGATAAATGAAAATAAACCTTCTCACAAATGGAACACTGGTGATTTTGAGTTGGGATTTTTGTTTGTTTGTTTTTTGGTTGTTTTTTTATTTTAAATCTAAGTATGCCTGGTCTGCCTCCCCCATTTTCCTCCCACTCCACACCCATTCCTCATAAGTCCCTTTTAATCATACAGACTAGTTAGTCTTGAGCTCTCTTCTGATATTTGAACTGTCAAGGTAACATATTAAGAAACGGATTAAAGGGTGGAATGGCATATATAACTTTAAACAGTATCATATTAAAACAGAGATGGCACTATGTTTATTTTGGAAAAGCTGTAAAACTGTAAAACAAAATAGCGTGAAACTTTGGAAAATTCAGTTCATATACCTAAAGATAGCTATCACTTGCCTGGCTAAAATACTCCATTTACAACACTTTGCCTGTAAACCTTAAGGCTTTTTCACAAAAGTATTCTCCCTGTTTTACCCGATGGTTAAACTAAAACATGCTAAAGGTAAAAAAAAAACCCACCAAAATAAAAATACAACCTCTGAAAATGCTTTTAGGCTTATCACAAAGGACACTTCTGCACTCTGAAAGGTCTATTCACAGTCATCATGCTAGTAAAATACTGTTTGGAAGCAGTTTCTAAAACTGGATGTAACATTCATTTACATGTATCTGCCAAGTTTTTAAATGTTTTAGAAGCTAAACTAAAACATGTTGAAAATGACTCATTGTGGTACCAGAATATGTACTGTAGGAAATAAGAACTCATTTACAAGTGGGAGAAATACACTCACACTTCATCTGTGGGAATTCACTAGACTTCCCTTCCAGTAAACATTATATTTTAAAATAATCATGGAAAATATGTTTCTTTTAGCTGAGTTTATGAAAAGATTTATACAGCTGGCATAACAAAAGAGACTTACAAAGATAAATGTAAAAACTATCTTTAAAAATAATTCACAAATAATTCTGCCAAAAGATATCAATTTAGCAATAAAAAAAGGTTGCAATTATTTTTGCTTACTCTAACGGATGTAACTAAAACTGTTTAATACAGTTGTTCTGCATAAACAGACAACCATTTGAAACAAAGGTCACAGGGAAGATTGGATTATTTTATGCAATAAGAAAATGCAGGCAGGGGGAGAGCCCTGGCAGGCAAACAAATTACCATAAGATAGCTCTTTTCTAACTTGTAGCACATCATCTACTTTCTGTTCATCTGCACACTTCCATAATGCAAGTACTGTGCAGCAGACTCCCTACTTTAAAAAGTTTTTTCTTTCTTTGAAAAGAGGCATTCATCTGACACTGAGAAAATAAACCTGAAATGTACCCCATTTATCTATGCGTATAGAATACTTTGAAAAAAGCCCAGAACTTTGACATAACATAGAAATTAGTCCCAGATTTCACAACTTGTGACTGGGAACAGAGTGTCATAAAAGACAGATCTAAAACCAAAAAACCCAGCCCCATTAGCTTCTAAAAAGTACACTGCCTGTAAAAACAAGAACGTCCTAGATGAACATGCAACAGACAAAAAAAGATACATATTTTCTCACATGGTTTTAGGTCTAAAAATCTCAGCATTAAGGTATCAATCGAGGCTTCACTCCATCTAATTCTGGGTGTTTCACAGGGGCACTGGATTTACATCAGTCACACTGTGTTTGTTCTGTACTGTTTCGAGAAAGTCTACACTAAGTATACTCGGAGCTTCAAGAGTCAGTTAGTTGCCTGAAGTGAGAGGCGTATGAAGACGAGACGGGACCAGGGTTTCTGATTACTTTCATCTACTTACAGTACCATTTTGCACAAATAGAACTGTCTCCCCTTCCTGTAGGATTTTTAATGGGACAAATTCTTCTCCTCTCTACAACCTACAACCAATTCTAGTGACCCCAGCAATATATCCAAGGTAAAATGGGAAGATGTAACTTTTTGAAGCATCTTGAAACTTATGATCTAGATTATATTTCTGGAAAGGAAAAGGTTAAGATCTCAGAGAAATCAGAGCAAATATTAAGCAAAATTTCAGAAGGGATGAATCAGATGAATCAGTGCAGTTCTATATCTGTTTACTCATGGTAACAAACACTTTCCATGAAACAATTAGAATATCCATGAAAACAATTCCAGATGACAAGTTCCACATCAAAAGCTGAAGCTAGATTATATACATACACATGCAGTAGTATTTATGTTAAAATATCAGCCAAGAGTTGCACAATTCTGACAATATATCCAGTATATAAATTTTAGCAGAGATACACAAATAGGCTTTGAAGTGCAAGTATGTACATTTACATTTTATGTGCATATTATGAAATCTAACATTTTATGAAAAGACTAAATGACTGACAGGTATAATCATTTTACATAACACCCAAGCTTCGTCTCAAAGGAGACTGCCACTTTATGGAAAAAGTTTACTTCCCTTTAAGAGAAAGTTTCTCAAGTTACGCTGCCTACATGAATATTTATTCTGCGGGTAAGAAGCTGGCATAAGCTATGGCATTTTTTTTTTTTTGCTTCTAATGTACCTGTAAGGGGCACACACACAGAGTCGCTACCCTCTCTAGGCTTCATGAAAGGAGTTTGCAGGGCTGTCTGTGCAACTTTGTATTCAGTCCTCAACATCAATTTCCTTTCAAGTACAAAAGCCTCCTAAATAAACAGGGCTAATAAGAAGGGTTGGGCAGTATATGTCCACACAAGCATCATCTTTATGAATTCTACCTAGTGGTAAGAACTACAGAAGCGTTTTACTGCTTGTAGTAAAGCCCCTCTATTTACTCTTTCATATGCACCCTTCCATTCCCAGGTTCTCTGCCCTTACTGCCTCTCACTACATTCCCACCACAGAATTACAAATCCTTTCATTAATCATCACCAGCTACTATCAGCGTCAGTCCAGCCTATCTACTTTCATGTAGTGCTTCCCTCAGAGGCCCATACAAAACAAATGTTCCTGTCTCACTTCAGTCTTACTGAAGTTCTGTTTGCAACTTTTTTTTGTAAAATGCAAAGCAAGTTCACACCTATATGCTCATTGATACCATAAATAACTCAAAGCAGTACCACCCTTTTTGTGTCCCACGGTTCAAATGCCATGTCACTTCCAAGTGCCACTATGGCTATAGGATGTTTGGTAAAATTGCTGCTAACATGTCCCATTCACCACCCTACAGCTATCCAGTATCAAGGTATTCCTTAGCAAGCGCTTGAACTCTGGTTAACTACGTATCGAACATTAACTGCATGTTCATTCTGCTGGTTTCACAGAATATTCTTACAGAGTTACCAAGATAGTCATATAAGTAGACACAATTGCGCCTTTAGATCATTTAGCTAGAAACACAAACAGCTGTAAAAATTATCTAAATAGCTTTGCATTGAGTAAACTAAAGAATATGGCCTTCCCACTATCCAATATGTGATGCAATATTTCAGCGGTGAAGGCATGTAGTTAAAAAAAAAACAAACCCATACTAGTCTCCCTGAATGCAAACAACTCTCTGAGCCAACCTTGACAAAGTCAGGGATACATTCTTGAGGAAATCTTATCTGGGAACAAGACCATACAAAAGGGAAGCCAGCCCTCCAACCCTGCTCTTCCCATTCTCTCCTTATTGAGGCACCAGGCACGCCAATTTCATGAAGACAGAAAGCAGCAAACAGGCTGCCAAGGACTTGCATGGTTGTTCCATCAGTTGTGAACAGTTGCTTGATTGGTTGTGAGCACCACACATAAATATCACACGTGCCTCTCTTTTGGGAAGTCCTCAATATGATTAAGATTAATTAGGCACATTCAATGCTAGATAGACTAATACCCAAGGCAAACAGCTCCCCGTGGTTTACAGCCTGAAAGTACCTTGGCTCACTGATGCACACTGTTTTGGTAGCGTGTCCGTGAACCCAGTATGATGGTCCTTCATTTACTCATAGTACTTCATTTATTCATTCACAAGCAGACTAGCTACCCTCAATTCCAGAACAAAATGCTACCATTTTCCTTATTCATAAGAGTTACCTACATGAAATAGGTATTACCACCGTGCAAGTGAGGACCAGGCTGACAGCAGTAGAGTTAGGCTTCCAGTTATACCTAATGTTTTCTCAACACTTTGAATGTGGTTCTGCAGAAGACAAGCCCTGGCCAAAACTCAGCCCAAAGCTCTCTCTCATAAATACTCATCTTCATAACTAACATTTCAGAGTTTCCCATGAGTTTACTGTCAAGTCCATAAGATTACAAAGCTGTAACTTCCTTCTCAAACTACATAAACACCTATTTGGACAGACTGTTCTTCATCAGTTAGTTATCCCAATATGAGTATGCAATCACATCCTTTTCCAGAGTGTAATCAGAATATAACCACAGACTCAGAATGTCATTCCAGAAGATTTTATTATTTTATTAATTATTATTACATATAAAACTTATTATATTATTGTATTACTATTATTTTATTATTTATACTCTTTCTTAGGCTGAAATATTACATAAATAGCCATCATTTGAATACCAAAATTTTTGTAAAGCCATACAGAAAATACAATAACCCAGCTTTGAAAAATTAAGCTTTTGAATAGGCGTTATAATACACAGCTTTGGTAGACATATGCAACTAACAATCACTGCATGTATTTATGGTAATGTTGTTATTTGTGACTTGTTTTTCTTCTGCATTCTAAAAAACATGTACTTGGAGTTTCCTATAAACAGGTTCTTTTCTCACTTGCCAATGAAGTGTTAATGTTTCAGACTACCTAATGCTGCTAGGGGCTTCATGCATAAATTTAATCCTTCAAGCTCGGATGGTTAGAAACATTCAAGAGGTAAGTATTATTTGCATAGATAGCCTGATCTACGTAACAATGTTTTAAAAAATAAAAATAAAATCACATTTACTTCATCTTCAGATAAATGCTTTTGTTTGTATCTTGTCACTACATCCAGCCTAGACTTTTCAAAGGGACACAAAGCACACACTGTAAACAGGCTGAGAAGTTTCCCCGTGTCTCATAGCTTCTGCTCTACACAGAATAGCTGTAGTGCATCAGACGAAAGGCCCACGTAGTCTGATAATCCTGTCTCCAACTGTAGCCAAAAGTGTACGTTTTGAGAAGAGCAAGAAAAACTTCTCCTTAGATTGTATTTCTCCCTAATCCTCTGCCACTAGCGTTCAACTATTTCTAGCTCAAGGATTTCCCAAGTTGGATATCGTTTCTAGTCATTAAGTAAAGCTCATATTTACCTCTGAGCTTTTTCAGTCTCCTTTTGAACCCACATAAACTTTCAGCACCTGAAACACTGATCGGTAACGAGTTCCAAAGGACCCCTATTTGCTCGTCCTGTCAGTGCTCATCATTAACGAGAAGCTGCGCCCAGCAAATCACAAAAATGTGCATAACATAATGCATAACAGCCATCACAGAATTTAAACATTTCGCCTTTACTAATCTTAATGTTTTAAGATCCAGGCGTCTTGGCTGGCAGGAAATGAGCAGGTAAAACGAGAACGTCAAGGTTAAGGAAAATCTTTATGATATATGTTCATATTAGAACCTTCCCAAAGCATCCTTCAGAGGCTAATAATATTTTGTGAGAATTATTTCTCAGGAGCTGGGGCAAGAGGAACTAAAATAAAAAGATTTCTAGAGCTATAAATATAACCATTGAACATTCCTTGCACAGTAAGAGAACAAACATCAAAGCCTGCGTTCCAGATGTAATGAAGCTCAGAAAGGTCAGCCATCAGACTAACTTCTCATTCCTATGAGTCTTGACATTGATAATGCTACCACATCAAGACAGTTACAGCTATGAGGTGACTGGTTACAGGGCCTAAAGCATTCATTCTGGAAGAACACTATCTTAGTTAAGAATGTAAAACTGTGATCCTTATTAGGGGACAACCAAAGACAACTAGGCATGCCCTAGCTAGTGTGTAGTCTTCCTAAGGCTACTACTCATCTATTTGATTGAATCAGTTATTACATTTCCTCCTTCTGTTTGTTAAAATGTAGCTTAGAATCATCCATTTAGATGTAAACATCAAATAAATATATCCTCAGAAGAAAAGGGAAAAAGTAGGAGCCTCCCTAGCCATTTCAGTACAAATATAGGATGCACAGAATTGTTTGTGTTATGGATTTTAGTGCTGCTTTTACAGCATGGAAACAAACTACACCCCACCACCTGGGAATCATGGACTTTTTCCCTGATTCTCCATCATACTATTACTCCTGATCCTTTCACTGCCTTCTTTGCATTAATTCTGAACTTCCAAGTGGGTATCTTTCAGCAATTTCCGTGATACTCATGGAATTTTACCCATTTAGCTGCACCTTGTACTGAACTTTCTCATTCAGGAGAACAAGATGAAGGTAGCTGTTATTGGAAATCTGTATTAGTTACATTCGCTTGGGCTGAAATCTAGACAAGGTCTAACAGTAAAGGGCTTGGCTTTATTCTGATAGACATCCTAAGTGTTATCAAAATTGCATATACACATCACACTATAGAAGTCATAAATCAATACAGCGGCAGCACATGACTATTCTCAAGTAAGTATTTTAACACCTGCACAGCTCTTCAGTTCAAGGGATTACAAAGCACTTCATATACAAAAGTTTATTCCCCATGTCTAGGGAGTAAAAGGCTATGACAGTAGTTTTTAATATAGGCTTATGGCAGCTTTGGCAAAGAAATATTTTGGCCAGAAGTTTTCAGCATGGATCTTTTTTTTTATTCATTATTTAAATCCTCATTTTATACAAATATTCTTGAAGAAACACAGGGCCCTTATTTAAATATTAGCAATAAGGCCAGCACACAAATACACTGACTTAATCATTTTAAGATTAAAATCCTGTCATTGCAGTCAGCAACATCCGGATGATAAAAACATATTAATAGAAGGGGCGAATAATTAATTTTAATGTTTCTATTAACTACGAATGTATAATGTAATAAATGCTAATCTAATAATAAGACTCCTGCATACTCAGCAGAGATTCTAAATGCAAAGTAGAACATTTATTTATTCAGTAAATTTATCCAATTACTCATCTAAGATAGTCCTCTAGGCTTGTCTCCAATTAATAAGAAGATACAGGGATCTTAATTTCATCTAATTTAAACACCTATTTTATGAACAGGATTGATCACCTCTCTCCATCACCTACAAAGTTTATGACATGTGACTAAAACCACATAGCATTAAATCTCACCTCCAAATGAATGCTAAAAAGTACCACAACTATGAAGAACAAACAAAATACGGGTAAAAAAAATGCTAAAGATTAATGGATAGACTAAAAGAAGTCTCCAAAATGTATACATGGGTTGCAGCTGACTAGAAAAAAAAGCATTAAATAAGTAAACACAAACATACAGAGAACTTTTGGCATGCTTTTTTTTAACGTACGAAGCACAGCCGATTGCTATCAAGAAATGTCTATGACTTTTGTTCTATTTTGCTTTTTAATTGAGATAAGCATTTCTAAACAGAAACACTAAAAACACTCCTAAAGGTATTTTTACCTGTAGCAGATTTTCTATTACAGATCTAAGTGTTTTAAATAGCTGAGCTATACACATCAATCCAGAAATGTTTAAATAATAATCCGAAATCCTTTGAAATATTTATAGAACAAACCTAAGGCTCTAAACTATTTTTTGTAGTCATCATCCTGACTTTACTCAACCCAACTATAAAAACATTCTTTAAAAATGTCCCTTCATCAAAAGTACATACTTAAAAATACCCTATTAACCTCACAGACAGTGGCAGGAATTTAAACCTCCCATTAGCTTTTAGAAAACCGAGTTTTTTTATAAATAGTGCCCACTGCAAAATTGAAGGAATACTATTGTCATAACACAATTTTCTTGAATATTCTTTTTCTGTTTACTGCATACCTATTTTGTTACTCTTCATTTTTGTACATTTCTCATGTTATTATTACAAAGACAAAAACCACCTTGAGAACATCATGTGAGCAGCTATCAACTGTAACAGAGTATGGATTACATGAATTTTTAAACTAGTTCCCACTGACAGCGCTGAGCTGTACAGTCCTGGAAAAAGACATTATACTCCTTAAGTTTCAAAGGAAGTGAACAAAGGCAAGAAATGGCTCTTGTAAGCATCCCCTGAGGTGAAATGCTCTTGTATGAGTTCACCCCATATTATAAATTAGAGTCCACTTTGAACAAAGGAACCACTTCAGTTTGATGTTGCACCTTACATGAAACTAGAAAATTTAATCAGTAGGAAAAAAAACGATAGGAAACCACGATGCATTTGTTCTACTTATTGGTGCTGGTTTTGTGGTTGTTGATTAGGTGGGTTAGGGTTTTTTGGCAAGGAGAAGTAACACATTAACAGTCAACAGTTTGAAAATAATGCTCTAGGAATATTCATGAGAAGAAAAAGTTGGAACTATTTAGTATCCACACTTTACTATGTTGATGATGGAGCTATTATAGAATTGCTCTCCTCCTTCAACCCCTAGACACTTTCAACTGAGATAATATGGCTTTAAAATTACAAAAAAGTCTTAGACACATCACCAGAAGTTTAAAACAAAGTGAAAATGCTTCCATTTGGTCATAATTTTTTTAGAATATGTGCGACATTGACCACAGTTTAATCCAAAATATCAAATCAATTAAGCTTTTTTCATTGTCACAGCTACACGAAACATAGATTCTCACACAGAATTTGCGGCTGTACAATAGCAAAGAGAGCAACAAAACTTACACCCTGACCTAACAGCGATCTACTTTGAGGCTGAAACAGAAGATTCTTTCTCAGTATAACTCTTTCATGAATATTATCACTTTGGTATTTCCTTGGCATTTATAAACAGCTGTTTACAAAAAGCCATCAGAAACATCAGTAAGAAAAATGAAAATAACTGCACTTGACTAGAAAATTGGGTATTAGTTACACTTCTGATCACAAGATTTGCCATGGGCTTTATTTAACCACCATTCAGGCCAGTCAACATTCCACATACCTCTGAAGCTTTCAAACATGTTTGTTTATACAGATTATGATACCAGTGGTAACCACGATGAGTCACCTTGTTTTCACTAAAGTAGAACTAGCTGCTACAATCACTTAAATATAGAATTGGACAACATAGGTATTCCTTTTTTATCTTAGGCGTTTCTGGTGATATTAGAAAATTTCTTTGTTCCACAGAACTGCCACATGTTAGTCCACAGTGAATTCAGAATTTGGGGTCTTTTAAGTTTATTTATCCCATCTTACCATAACAGTTTGTTACTTTGCAGTTCATTTAGGTAGATGATTCAGAATGTGGAAAAAGTCACGGTCTTGACACCTGTACTGTGGTTAGAAGTGAGGTAGTTTAAAGAGGGACACCTACATTTTAAAGAAGGGAAGTGTAAGTTTTCCATTTTCCCAAGCAGATTTTTTTTTCTCTGAAAAGCATAATCTTCTAAGGAATAATCCACCTCTTTGAACTCCAAAAAACAGTAGTAATCAACTTACTAACTTACTTAAACTGAGGAAAGGAGAGTTTTAGTTAATTGGAGAACTTCTCACTAGAAGAAGCTACAGGAGGACAGAAACATGAGTGTATCAAACAAGATGACAACAAATGGCATATTACTAACTTTCTTTTTTTCCCCTCTAAAGCTTGCATTTTAAAATCTTCTTAGGTTTCTGACTGCAGGGGAATTTCCCTCCCCAAAAAAGCAATAATATGTAAAAAAACACGTTGTATGACTGTGAAGACAGCAGAATAGAAAAGTATTTTCTCCATGGTTCTTAAGTTTAAAAATAAATATAGAAAAAATACTAAAGTTATTTTCATTAAAAACAAGAAAGTGCATACTCCATTTATCATATGCCAGACCTATTTTACAGAAGAGCTTCCAGTCAGATATGAGCTCCCCATATCACAGTAAGTCTTATCACAGTGAAAGGTAGGAGTCTCATCAGAAAGAAACACACAGTTGACTCAGATTAGCATTTTATTTTGACTTAGGAGATCAGTTTTGAACTAGTTTTCCCACTTGCCCCCACTTGATTAGCTTTGATTTCCGCATTTTGATTTGCATTGTGGAGCCATCATCTCAGAGTTTGCTAACTGAATTCCTGTTTGAGAATCCAAGAACACCTACAACGCACTCTAACTGCTAAAAGGCATTCACAGCACCCTTGGACCCACTCTGCCCAAATTAGAATAAATCTGTAGTCAAACTCCTGAAACTCCACGTGGATATCAAGTACTCTGACCCATCTCGTTTATGCCAGAATTACCCCTGTTGTTTCACGCTACTAGTTAGCAATGACATTTTTTCAGTCCTTTGTCAATGCTATTTCTTCAGTAATATCACTACTGCAATTCAGGTGTTATACATAAAAATTAAAAGCCTTAATTAATTTGTGCCTATGCTTAAGTTAACAACATTTTAATGGATTACTACTTGTAATTAAAAACAATTCCAAGCAAAAAAGCTCACATCTAATACTTTGAGCAGATAACTAGGTAATATAGTTGATTAATGAACTGACCTTTTTATTTTAGAAAAAAAAAATTGGATTAAATAATGAATCAACTCCAAAATTAAGGACACGTGACAAAACTTACAGATTTTATTACTGTCCATAATTTTAAATTATCTCATGATTTACCACTGCTAATATTCTAAATTTACAAAAAATGAAGACAAGGTGCTAAGAGCAGGATAGCAAGACTGTTTGTAAATGGACAGAAAATCAATCGTAGTTTCCTTCTCCATATGAATAGAATTGTACGTTGTATTTTATACATGGAATATGAATGAATGATAAGAGACACCAGTAAGAAGAGAAGCATGTAGGAAGTGTAACTGTTCATGACTACTGCTCTCTACCCGCACTTTACAAAACCTGTTAACTGAAGTCATCATACAAGATAATTTTCTACTTTCAACTAAAGAAAAAAACCAACAGAACAGGTTCAGAATTTGACCACTGATACTGTACAGTATGAAATCCACATTCATGCTATGAGATGCATAGCTATGTTTTCTTGTCTTTACAGGATTGTAGGAGAAGTATCAAACTTTTACATAGTTACTGCACTGGTAATGGAAAAAAACATACGACTAGAATTAAACCTGTAATTTCATTTAAAAAAAATGTTTGTAATTCAATTTCTCTTTATAAGCAGAAAGCCACAGCAGTCATTCCTCCTACCTAAAACTCCTTAGATATAAATATAGTTATACTTTTAGATTTTTTTATATGCATTTTGAAAGATACTTACTGTTCTAAGAGTTGATCATATTTTCTTAAAGCATCCTTTTCAGCAATAATTGCTCTTTCTTTTTCAGCGACAGCATTATCTCTTGCTTCTCTCAAATTTCTGAAGGAAAGAAAAGTTATTCTGTCAAGAATCTGTTAGGAAAAAGACTGTCTTGCTTCATGAGTTACAACTGACTGATCTTAACTTCAATACTACCTTCTGCAGTTCTCACAGAACGATAGAGGGGTCTGTCTGTCTATATGCCTATTTATCACAGAGTCTTTACTTCAGATTACTTTCACATATATCAGCAAAGTTTCCAGTTCTGAAATTCTAAAAACAATGAACAAATCACCTATTTATATGTATAAATCTATGAATAATTCTAGAATACTAGAACTGTAAATTGTTCATTTTTTGTAAGAATTAAATAAATGCCAGTAATTTTGCTTGGTACTTCTAGCTGGGGGAATGCTGTCCTCCTAGCTGAGATGATTCACAACTTTTACAACAGAGCAGGAAAAGATGAGCTAGACACAGAAATCCTACTTCCACATATGACTAATTGGCTAGTTAGTCTGATATTTAGGTTACTGCACATCATCGGTGTCTCCTGGCTTCTACTGCTGGCATCATTTTTGATCTGCACAGAACCGTAAAATAACACAAACATTTTAGTGCAAACACCAAAAACATTTTAGTCCCCTCCATCACAGGAACTTTTTGACGTAAAGCAAAGTGAAATTCTAGTCTCAGGCAAATTTTGAAGAAAAGAGAAAAGTCAAGATATAGACATGAATGGAGAACTTAAACCCATGTAGATGTTATCTTAGGTCATTTTAGCCCCACTAAGAGGTATGTAATTTTTGGATGAAAGACTATTTTCTAGACTAAGGAAATGTTATCGATGGTACTTTTCTGAAGTCAAAGTAATCTATACAAACGGGAAACAGTTACTTATGAAGAATCAAGATCAGAATTATGCAACAGTTAACTGGCTATGAGAGAAAGACAACAAATTTTTCTTTAAAAATTGAGTTACTGAACTGCAGAATTTACCAATGAAATTCAGGGACTGATCTTGAGAGCAGATTCTTTAAAACTGACTCATATCAAAATATAAGATTGTGATAATTAATTTTGTTAATAGCATTAAGAACAAGCACATTATGTCTCAGAGTGGGAGTGCAACGCTGTATCCTTCAGACTAGAGTAACGGAAGTGGGATAAAAATTAAGTGGTAGGAGATATACAGCGACTAGTTTAAACTATTTTGCTTAACTGAATAGCCAATCAACTGAAAATGAAATAGAAGGAAAAAGGACACAAGCAAGGTAATGCTCAACCAACAAGATGACAATCACAGATGTAACTTCTGTTGAAATATTATCAACAGAGCTATGAAACATGGTAGCGACACTGCCAGTTTTCAGATTGTGTGACTGTGATTTTAGAAGACACAAAGCACTGATATGATGGCTGCACACACAGGCCATATGTACCATCAGGTATCAGGCAAGCCCGTCAAACAAGTGAAAGCACCCTTCTAATACTACCTACAGACTCATAAACAGGTATGGGGGAAAAAAAAAGTTGGAATGAGGGCAGGGGAGGGGAAGCAGAAGCACAAGGGCATCTCTATTAGCTTTCAAAATAAACCTCTTAGCAACTGCCATTTATTGCCCTTCAGTTCACGTCCCTAAACTATTCTAGAGTGCACAAACTGGATTCCGGTCAGATTGACCCAAGCCAGAAGACATGCTCAGAAAGAGCATCCAACATGCTCAAAACTACTAAACTGTGTTTGATCTATGGGAACAGACTACAGCTAATCTAAAGTCAAACCTCATGCAGACATTCACGTGCCCTGTAAAATCACTCATGCTTGCAAATGCAAACGTAGCCAATGCTTACTACAACCAAACAAGTGAAACTGATCCCAAATAAAAAAAGCATGAAAGCACCACCTTTTTGTTGGTTCCCTTACCCCCATTTTAGCTTCTTGAACTGACCCATCCAAGCGCAAGGTAAATGCAAGAAATTCAAAAGAAACATCAGGCCCCTCAGGCTTGGCAAAGTGGCAAGAACAACTGAATATTAGATGAGCGTAGCTGCAATACCATTCCATGATGAAAGATGAAGATGAAACCAGCATTTCAGCTTTATTTTCAGTCACAATCAGCATCTCGTCATATCACGCAACTTCATTGCAAACTGCTTTGCTCACAATGTGGGGTTCCGTTTGTCTCGCCATTGAGGGGTACCTCAGACTGGGAAGCACTGTCTTACAGTGGAATTTTTTTAGTATTTTATATAGAAAGACCATACACTAAAAATCCATTTTTGCAAAATTTGAGGTCAAATCTAAGGGATTTACATTTCAGAAGTAATTACTTCAAAATGAGGAATAAAACTGCTGTAAATTGGTTCCAGATACAAATGAAGTATCTTTCAGTAGCTTTCTCAATGATATACAGACCCTCGTCAAATCTCCACCAACAGCGGAGGTTTAAATACATACTTTGTAATTCAGAATGGATTTGAATACAGGAAGTGGTGTGGATGTATGTGTATGTGTGTATATGTATTTTACTCACACTTGCAAAACTACACAATGATGTAGTTTTTTTTTTTAATTAGAACCTTTCAGTTGACTGGAAGACAGACAGCAGGAGTCATGTTCATTTTTCACTCTTGCAAGCAGTAACAAAACTACCTATTAGAGGAACAGAGCTGATGCCACAAATGTCTTTTTACTACAGTCATTTCCTGCTCCACACAAGACATTTTCAGGACATCTACAATGAAGTTGTAATGAATTATTAAGCACTCCTCACATTTTAAAGGAATAAAAGTGGCAAAAAACAAAGTCAAAAAGAAATCCAGTGCCAAAAGTCTAAATCCTTAAATCCCTAAAGGCTTACACATGTAACTAACTCTCCATGTAATTCCATGGGATTCAACAAGATGACACACATACAAAATTCAATATGCAGGTCTTCACAGGATTGGGATCCTCTTCAAAAGAGGATTTTATAATAATTTACAGGAAATCAATGCTTTTTTGAATCATAATGCTATAAAAAATCTCAAATAGATTTATTCTAGAAAGGTCTAAATCTTACTGGTTTCCCCTCATTTTTTCTGCTTTACTTTCTACATCAACACCTTCTCTTCTGGTTTCATGGCACGCTTTCAAGATTACTTGTATAGCATGACAGGTAAACCAACACATTTTGTATTAATTAACTAACACTATACATCTGAACAAACTTCCAACCAGTAATATTTAACTAGAATATGAATTTTAATAATACTTTTCATTGACAATGTTGGATGTCCATCATTTAATAATAAATATAACACCATACATTTACTGTACAAGTATCAATTTAATTTTTACAAGATTTTCATCAGTTTTATATGTGAACTTAAATTCTCACATTCTGATCACCTCTCAAAGAGCCAATCAACTAGAATTATACCTAACCACAAAACCGTACTTTGTCATTTTTGCCCAGTTAGGTTATTGCCTGCATCTTATCTACCTGTTTTCACGTTCATACATCTCTTTTGAAGTGCTTCTTAGTTGCTCAATTTCTTGATTTGTTTTCAACCTTATTTGTTCCAACTCTTCATGTAATCTCTTTTCATATTCCATTTTATAGTGGTCTCTGTAAATCAGCAAAACACAATGTGTGAATTTAAAAATAATTGCACTGGTCAAAATATCAAAACTTCAGGTACAGCTGTACAAGTACAGTAAAGCACTTCTTGATTTTACATTTTATTTCAATTCTTACTCATTTTCCTCCCACATTGCTTGAAATACATATTAGCCTATGTTCTCATACAAATTGAGTGCAAAATCAGTCAGGAATAAATAATATTTAATTGAGAATAAATAAAAGCTTTCTGCATACTGTTTTGAGTTTTTTCGACTAATTTGACACTGATTAATCACACATTATGCTTAACATTCTTCCAGAAATTCTTTGTCAGCCTCTACATGAGTGTTTACGTTAGTTAACCACTTAAAAAAAACCAAACAAACAAACCCCTCATTTTCCAAGGTTTCCAGCTTCTTCATCACTGGGTAAGGGTTGATTATCTTGCTAACTTACAATACTGCCATGCTACTATAACACTTTGTTGTGTACTAGTTGCACCTCATACAGGGAAAAAACATCACAAGAAACACCGAAGATTACATGCTGTGGAGATTTGTGAAGTCAAAAAACCCCAACATCCTGGAATTTATCCTGTCAATGTGACACATAATTTAATTAAAATATATACTTAAGTTTTTAAGCAGCAGATATCAGAAGACTACAGGATAAAAGAATTTAATTTCAGAGTAATATTGGCATCTTCTTGTAACTTTGGAAGCCCATGACAGATTGCAGGGAATCCCATAAAGGATTTCTCCTACAGAACTACAAAAAAAGGGTATATTGTAATTACTTAACAGCTAAGGCATGTTAAAATCTTATAGTATCTGGTTAAGCATAGTTCAAGAATAATCAATCAGCAGTGAAGCAACTGGTAGAAATTACAGGTTTGGAAATAAAAGAATGTTTATGAAGAAATGCGCAATTACAACTGTGAAAGGTTTTAGATTTCTTCCAATTTCCAATTGTTTTTTTAGAAATCAGTACCTGAGCTGGCCAAAACCTCCTTCACATTAACTAAAACCCCTAAAATATTTAAATGTCAGAATGCTTTCTGTCGAGGTTTTCCTGTTTTCTTCTTATTGATATACTGAATTTCAGCTGGCCCCTCTGCTTCCTCAAGTGTGCCACATTACAGCAAAATACTTCATGAAGATCTTTGATACAATGAAGAAGTTCACAATTAAAAAAAAACCAAAACCTCAAACACGCTGACTGGAATGTAACGTCCCCATCAGAAACTGTGTGTTCCTTACATGTCATATGGCTCAATATGTAGCAAAAAAAAGTGCTGAAGATCAGGATACAACTCTTATGTGCAGAATCAACAAGCATCCCCATTATCTTGGTACTTAAACAATTTGCTATTACCAGTACTACCTGCCAAAAAGAAATTTCTGTCATTGCAGAAATTACACTTTACCTCCCTTGGTAATACTATCAGAAGTCAGGAAATTTCACTGAAAAAATCAGATGAATCCAGAACAGTCTTGAACACCCACAGTGGTATCACCAGAACACAGTTCAAAGTGACGCTTATCTTTATGATGACTAAAATGAACAAATGGTATAGTAAAGACCATGTTATGAATATATAACTTGACTGCCCTATCAATGCCTTTTAATAAACACCGAGTTGCTGCTGAAGCAAAAGACCATCATTTCCAATTTTTATTCCTGATCTGCAGTTACAGCCTTTTGCTCAAGCAGTAATTAAAAATGTTTTTGCCTTATCAAGTTGTTTCGTCTTCTTCAGGCTGTAGGCTTCAATGAGCTTTCCAGGCCTATTATTCATAAGGCTTTATACTGCAAATAAACTAAACATGATCTGAGCATCTCAATACAACGATGGATTGTGTTTTAAGATTAAAGATATAAAGGGAAAGCCTTCGTGTTGGTCTGTGCTTACACATAGATCCCCAAGAACTGTAGCTATCAGCTGCTGCCATTCATCTTGCTACCATCTCAACATATTTTAAAGTGTCTCTTTTTTAAAATTTGGGAGGCTAATCCCTCAGTTTCCTAAAGTCTGTAATTTTCTAACTACAGTACCCCAATGCCAGCAGTGCTGACGGTGACCAGAGGGTGAATTATTCTTTATTCCTAGAAATAGATACTTGGGTTTGTTTTCATAGAATAGTTTGAGGTGGAAGGGACCTTTAAAGGCCATCTAGTCCAACCCCTCTGCAAAAAGCTGCGACATCTTCAACTAGATCAGGTTGCTCACAGCCCCGTCCAACCTAACTTTGAATGTTTCCAGGGATGGGGCATCTACCACCTCTCTGGGCAACCTGTGCCAGTGTTTCACCACCCTCATAAAAAATTTCTTCCCTATATCTAGTCTGAATCTATCCTCTTTTAAAAAGTTTAAAACCATTACCCCTTGTCCTATTGCAACAGGCCCTATTTTCATCATCTTCATTCCTGAACTACAGCAACCAAAAGAGATCGATGTGAAGCGAGCATTAAAAAGTTCAAATTCTTCAAAAGGCAGCAAATAGAAGCTTACTATCCAAACTGATGTCACCTCCAGGAAGCACGGAGGACTGTAGAATGTCCATTAGTTGGCACAGTTTTCTCCTGCTCTACTTTTGTACCTCCCTAATTTACCTAGCAAACAAATAGGATTCTGTAGAGCTCTCTGTAAGAAACCTGATACAGTACATATTTAACCCGAGAGATGGATGATTTAAATTGATGAATAGATGGGAATCCCCACTATGGGATGCAGTCTCAGAAGATGTACACAAAGTGTGTACATGTGTGTGGGAAAATGTAAAGAAGGGACAGCTTCTGCAATATTGCAGATCACATGCGAGTTTTAAAATGTTTACAAAATGATACTATTACCACCATATTACAAAATAAACCTTACATTAACATTTTTATATTTTACATCACATTTCTGCATTATGAAATGACGTATTCAAAGTTCATCAGCAGGTCAGCAGCAGAACCTTGAACAAAACCTAGGCTGCCCAAGCTGCAGTGCAGTCTTACATATGCTGCTTGATACACTACACCGTCTTCTCTGCTACACTGTATTGTCCCTGCAAAAGACAGTAACGATCACTAGACAAGAGCGGACATACCAGCATTTTCATTACAGTCAATATCTGCCCTATTAAAACTAGCATCATGAAGAGAGTCGCCAATACCAATGATGTCAAGAGAGAGATTTGGTACCAGTACAGAATCCAAATGACAGTATGAAGATCTCTTAAGGCAAAGTAAGAGTCACAGAGTTTCTCTTTAGTTGGTATCGAAATGCAAGAGACAGAGATCTCTGACATTCCAGAGGACAGTGAAGGAAGCTTGCACAGTATCCCAAACTGTGGTAGAGTCAAGCTACGTACATCTCTTTCTAGGCTCCTCAAATGGAGACAGATCTGTAAGACTGCCTCTACATTATCACTGGAGGATAAGGATTTCAGTGTGGTTTTCTAGAAATAGAAATCTAGCTACAAGTCACTGCTTACAAGCACATTTCTAGAGAAAGACTGCTCAGACCTACATGATTCTTTCAAACCTCCTTTAAAAGCAAGTCTTGAAAATGTATTTGAAGTGCAGAAGTTCCAGGTGAACATAGTTCTGAGATGCACATATGTAAAACAGATTAAAAAAAAAAGTTTAAGTGACTGCATTAAAAGGAAAAATAGTATTAAAAGCACTTCTGATAGGGGCTGGAACTCCACAGCTGATAATTTCAGTAGAGTGCTCTTCTATTTCCATTTAGATAACAATTTTTCTTGTAGTTGTATTACAGGTGAGTCATATTAGCACACTTCATCTTAGTTATAGAAGGACACAAGATTTATAGATGCTGTTTGCAGTTCCATCTTGATTCAAACAGAAGGAAACAGCTGCAGAGAAACTGAACCTACTTCATACTCTAAACTTATTGATTGAATCCACAGGTGTTTTTTTAAGGACAGTACTAACCAAAAAATGGTTTCATGTTCATTAATGAAGTAGGTACAGGCAAATACTTTATGTAACTTTGGGATATATATTGAAATTACATTTTCTGGCATCTAGATGTAGGAAAATAACATGAACTGGATAACTTTGAACTCTGAATAAGAAAAATCTAAATGTGGTTTTAAAGTGGACAACGCTCTTAGTCATGATTTAGTTTTAGGTAGTCCCATGGGAAACAGAGGGTTGGACTCGACGCTCCTTATGAGTCCCTTACAACTTGAGATATTTTGTGATTCTATGAAAAATGGTATTACATATGTAGCAAGATATGTAGCTGAATAGCACAGTGTTTCCCGTTCAACATCCCATACATATATCTGTACCAATTCAAATGGCATAAGGATTTAACACTATTTACCACTGTGGCTAGCATACAATGATCAAGGTACTTCTCAAGGATACATTTAGAGAATCTGTATTCAAACTTAAGATATCAAAGACCGATAGCTCTAATAGCTGATACGAAACATACTATATCCTATTTTAAACATTTGTGAAAATTAAATTTATTTTGTTCTGCAATAATAATTTAGATTGTCTTTCAAATAGTCCTGTTTTTAATAAAACACACGAGGGGGGTAAGATACGTTACATATGCACTTTAAAGAATTTTTCTCTCTTTTGTAATTAATTGGTTACCTTCATAGATTTCTATATACACCTAAGAAAAGTTGCCACAAACCTTCAATGCTGACATCTTCACAACTATGGTCTTATATCAAAGGTTTAAAAAGTAATTTCCTGATACACATTAAGACCCAACAAAAGCGTTCTGTTTCTAGTTAGACAAATATGGACTAACTTTCTGAAAGTTAAAATTATTTTTAATTAAACAGGATTTGTGCAAGAAACAAGGCAAAACAGTTAAATAACTTGTCTACTGATAGAAGCGAACACACCATAACTTACCTGGATGCAATGTATTTTTCATACATTTCTTCCCTAGCTTTTTTGGCATCCTCTAGCTGAATCTGAAGTCGTTCAAGACGATCTTCTTCATGTGCACAGCGAACACTAAGCTCCATGTTCTGGCGATTAAGATAATCTTTATCTTTTTGCAACAAGTTGAGGGATTGTTGTATGGTTGCCAGCTATAAAAGGCATTAAAAAGAACACTTTAACATGAACTTCAAGATAAGTATTTGACCTATGTACAACATATTTGTGATTTCATTTCAACTCTCTTCTGTGAAATCACGTGCAGCAAAAAACTCTATTTACTGTTATGTTTAATGTAAGTTGGTGAAGTTTTACGCTTAAAAAAAGACTTTAATAAAATTATAATTGTATGAGTTTTCATGATTTATTTCTGGTAGCTGGCATCTGAAAAAGGGGTATAATGTCCTGTAATCTACCTCAGTATCTAAATAGTACTGAAGTACTGAATAGTGATAGTACTGAATAGTATTACATCAGAAATACTGATGTCAAGTTTTGCTGCCAATCTGTCATCATACTGGCTACAATATTCTCAGCAATAGAACTGAAAAGTTTAAGGGAACCAGAGTGATTATTGCTCCATAAAGAAATGGTAAAACTGCTAGTTCTGGGCTGAAGTATATCATGATTGTTGTGGACAAGGTAATGTTCCAAGCTAGCACCAAGGGCAAAGAGGGTTATGCATGCCTTGTTCTGACTTTCCATTTAGCCTAGTGTTGCTACAAAAGGATGAACTGATGCCAAAGTAGAAACACGAGTATCTTGTGAGTCTCTGTAACAGCCTTCCCAATCATCAGATCAGTCATCTTTACTACTCCAAGAAGAAAGTGGTGTGGGAGAGCGTAGTCTCCACCTATTTGAGGTTAACATCGTCAGTGAACAGCCATAGAGTATACTGGCACTGGTGCAGTGGCCCAACTCCTTACTCATGACAGCAAACTGCAGTTTTATCACCTTAAATAATGTTGCTGTTTAAGGTCCTGAGGATGTTGCATGCGAAGTTCAAAGAATGATAAATTAATAACCTGTTAGAAATATGTCCCCAAAGCTATAAAGACATTATGTACATGTTTTAGATACAATTCACCCTTCTCGAGCCATAAAAGGACTAAAAGTTACTTAAGGGAGATACTTCAGTCAAAGACATGGAGCAACTAGTTAAACATCTGAAAATTTGTACTAAACAAAATGCTCTTAAAGGTACGCTTCTCTCCATCTGCCCACTTGCTGAGCACCACAGAGGGTGAGGTATAAATGCCTGTCCTATACTCTGCTTTATTTCAGACAAAAACACAATTGTCCTCTCTCTCCAAGTAGCAAGTCATATATATATTCACAATGAACACAGACATCATGGATTACTACATGAAGAAAGACATCTAGCAGTTACTACCCCTCCAACTCTTCCTTCCCTGGAATAAATACTGCATAAACAGTTACAATGGTATGCTCTTCCAGTCTACAACTTGTGATACTGTATCATCATACACAAAAACCACCACAGACCTTCCAGACGATTCAAGTAATGACACAGTTTGAAGTGGTATTTTACCTTAAATTAGTATTACTTTTATTACCTCTTAGATTAATATAGTATAAAGTTAACGAAAAAAAAAGTCATTTTTGTGGCTACACTGCAGTGCTTGATGTGTACATACAAACATGATGTACATGACAATACTTTTTTGGCCATTGTTCTATGCTAAGAACAAACTTGCATTCTGATGTCCTTTTACAATGCTAGAACACTGACGAACAAACAACCTAACAAAGCCTTCAAACTGATACAAAAGAGGAGAAAAAAGATATTTTCTAACAGAAATTCAGTTTCTTTCCTAGTGTTTCAGAGAATCTCTACGGCTACCTGTAAAATTAGGCAGAGGAATACTATCTTGAAAGTGGTACTTACAGCTACAATTTTACCTGTAACACTGTCATATAGAGAAACTAAGGAACACACCCTCCCCTGAATTCTCTCAGGCGTAACTGGTCTCATTTACTCAGCTGCCAAAGTGCTAACACACAAAGATCCTGCATTTGATTCTTGCCTGAATCTGTACAGAAGTCAAGAACAACCCTCTCATGCAGTGCCCCTTTCATATCACATTAGAAAATAAAATCACAAATAAATTCAGAACAGCCAATCAATTATTTCTCTATTCCTTTCGGTGTTTCCCAAAAAGATTTCTATACAGAAACATGCCTTAAAAAATAGTCATATTTTTGAACCAAAATTGCACAGAGCTACAGATCATCTGATAATCAGTAAATGACAATATAAATTGAAACAGTTTCTTTTTTGAGATTCCCTAAAAGCTTCTCCTCCCTCCTGAAAAGCTGTTGCAAAGTCAAGCCTACATTAGACGAAGGGAAAATGAGGGGACTGGAGCATCTCTCCTACGAGGAGAGGCTGAGGGAGCTGGGCTTGTTCAGCCTGAAGAAGAGAAGGCTGAGAGGGGACCTTATAAATGTTTATAAATATCTCAAGGGTGGGTGTCAGGAGGATGGGGCCAGACTCTTTTCAGTGGTGCCCAGCGACAGGACAAGGGACAACGGGCACAAACTGAAGCAGAGGAAGTTCCGTCTGAACATGAGGAAGAACTTCTTCCCTCTGAGGGTGACGGAGCACTGGAACAGGCTGCCCAGGGAGGTTGTGGAGTCTCCTCCTCTGGAGACATTCAAGACCTGCCTGGACAAGGTCCTGTACAGCCTGCTGTAGGCGACCCTGCTTTGGCAGGGGGGTTGGACTAGATGACCCACAGAGGTCCCTTCCAACCCCGAACATTCTGTGATTCTGTGAAATATCCCTTAGTGATTCCACTAGTTTTGGATGATTCTATCCTAACTAGCTTCATTAAGGTGAATAATTAATCCTGGAAGTTCAGTGAAGTAATCCTCCCTACGAACAATTTAGATGCAGAAATAGTGAAAATAGATACTGAGTGATGGAAGCTTGTACTGCTATAAACCACCAGAAGTCCTACAGATCAAGGCAGTGGATTTGGAAACCTTCTCTATATGAGTGCCTTGACCCCAAAGTTATCATACATGCCCAGTAAGGGAGCTATCACTGAACACAATTCATGACTCTTAGATGAATGAATCACTGAACAGAGAAGTAGCAAGGGACATTTCTCTTGACCTGACAGGCCTCTGGCTCTTGGAATGTCTTTGAAGCATCAGAAACACATCCCCTTGTGCAACACTAGTGCTACCAGAACGGCAATGACTGAGATCTGAGTGAAGTGACAGACCTAACTGATCAGAACTCACTGGAACCCTAACAAAGATGAGAAACCCTCTGTGCCTGAAGAGGCATTTATTCATTTTCCCAGCAGAAAGACTTTCAAAGACTAACAGAGACATGTTAGAGAAAAACAGCCCATCACCCTAGTAGATAGTCCTGCCCAAAAAGGAAGCAGCACTGAATTCCTCATCAGTAGGTAGTATCATAGAAAGCAGAGGTCCAAAATAACAGTCTGTCTATTCCTGACACAGAACTAACTTCTGTAAGGGCAAAGTGAAGGAAACTTCAGGCAACTGAACTATTATTTTACTAGAGAGTCACAAAGAAGAAAAACTATGAATTCTACTGATGTCTAGAAAAACCATAGAACAAAAAATAAGCCATACAGTATCTCTGCCCTACTGTCACTGTTGGTCAGAAAGAGCTAAAGCAAATTATAACCAGTTCTGCACCTTCTGAGGGATAGAACATACTCACAGCATTCAGCGTTCACTGGTAAATTTTGCCCTTGGGCCTCCCAGGTTCTGAGCTTCTTGGCAGAGCTTGGAAAGCTGAAGCTAAGGAAGACTAGGCTAGAGACTTCGGAGGTGCAGAGAGGTTGTGGAGTCTGCTTCTCTGGAGATATTCAAAACCCGCCTGGACGAGTGCAGGAAGTGCAGCCTGCTCTAGGTGACCCTGCTTTGGCAGGGGGGTTGGACTAGATGATCCACAGAGGCCCCTTCCAACCCCTACAATTCTGTGAAAATGGCATGTACATAATGCATACGGAAAAACGGAAAGCACTTGACCAGTGTTGAAGGAGATAGCGAACATTGCTGTAAGATTGTTGAAAGATCTGTCTGAAGAAGCTGTCAAAGACAACAGCAAGCGAGGAAGGCTTCTGATGACCAGAATCCACCTTCGAGGAGAAGGACCCATGGAACTATGGGTTGGTAAAGCTAATCTCAGTCCCTGCAAATATTATGAAGCAAATCCTCCAGGAAGCCATATCCATGCATACAGAGGAAAAAGTGACTGGAAACACCTAGCATGGCCAAACTGTGCCTAGCAAACCTGACAAGAAAGTTGGCTCTATGGATGGGGGGGACAGCTGTCCATGTCATTTACTTAGATCTCTGCATGGCTTTCAGCCATCTCCCACACACCTGTATGGGAAAACTGGCAAAATATGGATTGGTTAGGCAAATATCAGCTGAACAAACTAAACGTGAGACAGAAGTGTGCTCTGGCAGCAAAGAAGGCCAAGTCCCTCCTATGCTGTATTAGCAACAACGCAGACAATACATTGAAGAAAGTTATTACTATCCTGTGTTCAGTACATTTGATACTATACTTGGTGTGCCATGTCCCATTCTGTGTTTCTCATAAAGACGTATATTAACACACTGGAGCAAGACCAGAGAACCTCTACCAAGATGCAGCACATGATGTCCAAGGGGTTGAGAGAAATGTGGGTTTTTATCAACCTTCAGAAGAGAAATCTGGGTGGGAAAAGTCTTATAGTTGTCTTCACTTATCCAACTGGAATGACAGAAAGAGACTCTCAGAAGTGCATAGTGACAGGGCAAGAGGCAACAGAAAAAAGCTGCAACAACTTTCATTAGATTTAAAAAAAATCTTTTTCACAAAGAGGGTGGACAAACACTGGAACAGATTGCCCAGAAAGGTGGCGGAATCTTAGTCCCTGGAGATATTCCGAACTTGACAAAGCCCTAAGTGACCCGACCTAAGCTGGCTCTACACTGCGTGGGAGAGTTGGACCAGTTATCTCCTGAGGACCATTCTAATCTAAATTGTTTCATGATCCTATAGGTGATCCTGACAGACTTGATTAGACAAAGAATTAAATTTCCAAGGTGAAGAAGTAGACAATTGCTGAAATAAGCACTTCACATTTACCTCTTTTGACAAATCATTCCTTTCTTTAGCTTGTGCTTTGTGTGACACCTCTAATATCTCATATTTTCTTCTGAGTTCTGACAAATCATGTTCAAATACATCACGTTCACTGTTAAAATAAAATGAAACAATTAGACACATAAAGTGTTAACGAACAAAATTCCTGTGCATTTGTAATTCCTCAGCCTTCTTTCAGTTCATGACACTGACTTCTTCCAACCAGTCACTCATAGGGCAAATGGTGATAATCTTACCTTTTTTAGTTATTAACACCTGCAACAGTATGTTATTATATGAAAGAATTTTCTTTGTTTCTAAGCATTTAAAAAATAATCCTAAATTATAATACAATAATCCTGAACTCCCATCCTAAATTATGTCATCCTCCTCTGATTATTATTCTTTAGTATAACTTTGGGCTATACATTTCTCCTCTTAGCAATGAACTGTAAGTACCCTTGTCCACCCTTTTAGCTTTATCAAGCTTTTGATGCTATTTCCCATGACATTCTCTTGAATCTTTTGTAGACATTGAAATCTGACAAAAAACTAAAGCAACATCATTCCTATCTTCCTAGTCAAACAGAAAGCAATGTATACTTGTTCTTAATTGCTGCCCTCCCTCGCATACTGTCCCTTGATACCAGAAGGGGCTGTACTGCTCTTCTCATGTTTAAAGTATACATGACACAGCTGCAAAAATTGTGTTGGTGTCCTGAATAAGAGTGCTTTCCATATGCACAAATAAGCAGCTCTATGTCTCCACTCTATCTGGCCCTGTCAGAACAGGCAAATGAATGAGCCACTATGAGCGTGCAGTTTGGAAGAAAAGCTAATGAGTTTTATATTAAGCACAGCAGAGCTTTAAAACTAAGATAACTTATAGTACATCAGAACTAGAAGATTTGACATAGCATTTTCACAGGCATAAATGAGCCTGGAAGCGATTAACTCCTGCAATGCTCTCAAATATCCTCATACAGCCATGCCAACAGTGCTTCCCCCTAACCATCATCTGTGCCTACCCAGATGAATACAACCTACTCTCTCAAATATAGTTTTGGCATGCTCATTCATGCCTTTTTCAACTCAAGACTATTTTAAATGTACACTGTTTAACACTGGGGCCATTCACATGAACGTTATTACAATCCACTTCTTAAGTTCCAGTTGCACATGGCAAGCAAACCATAGCATCAATCCATCCTATTTGCAACAAGCTTCCAGGTAGATTCCAAGGTTGTTTTAGCGTATATAGCTGTGAGTGGTTACCCAGAAGACAGACTCTCCTTCAAGTGACTTAGTGGCAAAGCCATTTGTGTCAGTAACTGTGCCGGAGCTCATTCAGTATGAGTAACTAAGGAGCTGACAGGGTTTTTTCTATTCATAATCCTCATTTTTGAATCCATTCCCCAACAAATGTGCCAAAAGTCAGATTTCCTGTATTTGCAAGCACACTGAAAAAGCCATTTAGGAGCAGGATTGTGAAGTATACATCTATGACTCTATAATAAAGTCCATTCTCACTATTTTGCAATTGTCATTTACAAGATGGGCATTCAAAGCATAGGCTACAACTGTTAAAATCCGTATTTTAAAAATGGAGACACTGTAACTTCCTGCAGTTAAACCAGTTCACTCATAACAGCCCTTTCAAATTTATGGTTACAAGGATATCTTAAGTTGTAAATCTTAATTCTCAAGGTTCTACCATCTTAATTCACTGTGTAGGCATCACACAGTAGAGCACAGAGCCTTTTGTTATATTATTGCTTTTAAACTAGCCAAAAAAGAGTATGCATTCTAAGATGCTTGGCATCAACAGCTCCCACTTCTTTAATTGCAATGAGACTTGTAGGCTCTTCTGAAAACAGTAAATCCCTAAATATAAACTTTTTAGGAAGATAATTTGATGCATCAGATTTCAAAATGTTGTTCATTTTATGACCGCAATATGCTACAGGAGATAATTGAACCACTAGTGGATTGAGGTAAGGAAAAACATCTCTGGTGTGCGCAAGCCAAAAGTCAAACGAAAAACTCTAGACAATCAACACTGAAGTTTATCTGTTAATATTTGTATGTTAGTAGAACACTTGAACTATAGAGACACCTACCATTTTACTTTATCATAGTTCTCTTGTCTGTAATCACCTTGCTGAATCATCTGCTTGCTATCAGCCAGTTCCAGTGTTAAACGCTGGCATCTAATCTCAAGCTCTGACCGATTCCTCCTCTCGTCTTCATAGCTCTAGAAGGTAAGACATTTTGAAATGACCACAACTGCACTGATATTTACTTACAGCAATCACCAACTAAGTTTTGTGAAAACCTCTTACGGATATTCAAGTGGTAGTATTTTCATTTTTCTCAGTATTTCAAAATCTAGCAAACAACACAAAGTAACCAGCTATACCGATAGTCAACTTGTTTTTATCTTATTCTAAATAGTTGATTAATATACCTAATTTTTTCTAACGCATTTGTCCATCAGCACAACTTCCAAGACCAGTAACCCTCATATATATAGCCAGTGATCTACAAAACTATAGTAGGAGCACAAAAGTCACATCACCTTTACAACATTTTCAGACAAGTTTCCTTGTGAAGACACTTGTCGTTCCACTTGAAAACAAGAAAGAGGATTGGTCATTCAGAAAGTTTGGCAACTTTTGTCATTATACGAAAAATTTCAGCTAGTTACTCCCAAATTGTATCTGGTAACTTACATCTGCTGAACCATATTATCCAAAGCTTTGGTGGAGGAAGGAAAAAAAAAGGGGGGGGGGGGGAGGGGGGAAAACACACGGACAACACAGACAAAAGCATGGCAAAAAAGGGGAAAAAAACCCCTAGAAAAAACCCAGGGGAAACAGGAAAAAAAAAAGGGGGAGGAACTATAAACAAACCCAAAGGTGCTTATTTAATGGTCTATCAGCATTAATTTCCATTTTTTCTTCTTTTTCCTCCTCATAGACTTGGAGACACTACTATGGGAACCAGAAAAAAGGGACCAAAGCAAGAGAACACACAGAAAGCATCTGGCTTTTAAAACACTGGTAATTCCTTTTGAACATAAACAGATTTCCTAATCATCACACTCCTCCCTCCAAGCCCCCACAGGAACAGCAGACTTTTGTACCTTGATCCCCAATCTAGACTCCATTTCTCAGATTGTTCTACAAAGTAGATACTTATTTTCACAAACTTACCTTACTTGCTTGTCCTAAATGCTGTACTACTAAACAATTTCTTCACAAAAACAACCAAAAAATAATGCTCATCCACCTATACTAGGGAAAACTAATGGACAGCAAATAAAGAGTTGCTTGTTAAAAATCTAAGAATATCCTTGGGGCATCTACATTTTTTCCATATTCTGTTTCTCTGAATACTGCTGAGTTCTGTTTTTTTTCTGCTATGGTTGATACATGGCAGGCTCAATAATGGTTGCTTGATAAACAATAACTCCATCTGGTTATACCAAATGGACATCACAATATTGCTGACTGAAGGCAAACACAAAATCAAATCATTGCCTTAAGATGTGATTACTGAAACCACCTTTTAACCACTGCAAATTAAAATTATTTTGTAGTGAGGAACATTGTATGAGTGCATAATTTTTCAAAAATAACCTGAAAGCAATGCTTTATGCAATTATAAGAGAGGATTAATTGTGTCCGGCTAGTTTTTAATAGACAAGAATATATAGACAACAGCATATATAGAGTGGATGACTCCTAAATACAGCTTTCTAGGAGGAATGAACACAAGGAAAATACTCTAGGATAGGGATGGAAAGACACTAAGAACATTGAAATTCATAGGCACCATAAACTGAAAAGATTGACAGAATGTCTTCTTGAAAAAACATACCTAAATCCTTGTAAGACACTACAGAAAAGCTCCTTGAGCTACTAAACCTATTGTAACTATTCTGTTTACAAATAAAAATTTCACTTTCACTAAAATCACAATAGATCACGATACTGAGTAAGTTTTCATGAGGATTTTGTACAATATATCACTAAGAACATGTCACTTAAAGATGTGATTGTTATTCATCAACACACTGGCTTATTTTTATTTTTACCCTAATTAATGGATATGCATTAAGCAAATTAACACTATAGAACACTTTCTTGTTAAACTAATTAACATGCCATCATTTATAAAGACAGCATTGTCATAATGGTACAGCCTCTGTCAGATGTTTTTAGAGGTGTTGTCTACAAGTTCTCTAGAGTCAAATATGTAAGATACAGGTGAAAGTACCCTGTTATACAGTGCAAACGTGACTGATCTTGCAATAGGAAATGGTGGTAAGGGCACTTCACTTTTAAGTGCAAATTGAAAGATTAAGTTTGAATCCAATTCCTCTGTGGATATCCTGTGCCATTCTGCTGTTAATACTGTGCTGGAATTCATGTGCCCTTCACAGAGTGGGCTATTGAATCTCCTACAGTATTACACATTTAGCAGCTAGAAGACAACTACCAAAATTATAAAATTAATTTGGTTAACCCCTGGAAAAATTTGTCAGACACAGCTCTAAAGCACCAATTAACAGAACAGTTAAAGATCTACAAAATTAGTTCCTTCTAATACCCAAGACCTAAACTAGGTTTTAAATTTTATTTAACAAATTGGTTGTTCATGTCATGTAACAACATGATAACTCTAGGGAAGGGGAAGGAAGTTAAATTCTACTTTTGAAAAGTGTTACTAAGACATACCGAAAGTATCAAACTGTTAAACAGATAATTAAAGAAAGGGGGTTTGTTTTGTGTGTTTTTTAAAGACTTAGTATAATTCTTGAAGAAATACTACTGCTACTGCATAGGCCACTGTTTTCCAACAACCTAATCTTTTCGGTGTCAAAGTTGTATTTTAATCACAGGAAGAACTGCGACAAGGCAAGTTAATTAACAGTCTATAGGGTAACACACAAAAAACCCTATATGGTATCCATATCTCCAGGTAGCAGATACACAAGCTTCTGGACTTCTACAGCAATACATCTTAAAGACACACAATTAAGTTGCCTGTGCTTAGGAAGAATAAGCCTTGCTTTGCATGTGATGAAATCAATTTAGTTTACAACAATGTACATATACCCTGAACTGATTTTAAGATCTCTGCAATGGAACAGCTTTATCTTTCAATTTATCTTCAGGAGATAGCTTGGAAGTCTTCATGAACAGCTTTGTCCTGCTGAAGCAAAAAGGGGGCTTTTAAAATGACCAAGAGCATTTTCAAGGACATGAATGAAGTCCTCGAAATAACAACAATAAAAAAAATACCTTAAGGAAGTCCACAAACCTTAAAATATTAAGGGACAAACAATACTTCCTCACATGGAACATGACTGCAATGATCCTGCCAACAATGCATGGTTTTTCTTCAGCTTCTTACTAATTTTTGCTACTGCAGAGCATAGCAACTCAGACAGACGAGGTGGTTAAAACAAACACACACCTCCTGTGCGAGACGAGTAGCCAAACATTGCGTAAAGAAATTGTTAATGGAGCTGTCCAAGAGACCCAGTAACAACCAGCACAGGCGGTTTCTATAGAACACGTGAAGCAGTCCCTATCAAGAAGAGCCTCCATATGGTTTACAAACACTGTGCACAGACAGATGTTTCAAGCAAGCATATTCTGAACTTGCCTGGTCTGCACCATTTAAAACCCAAACTGGTAGAGAAACTAAAGATCTAATGCCAGACCTCAGTTTTATGATACTAAGCTTCACTGCTAGCCTCCCTCTGGAACGAGTGGCAACAGTCACTGAAATGAACACGTATCTAAATTTCAAGTACAAAAAGTGGGTGACATACTTGTTGAACAAAGTTGGTGACACCTAAAACATGGTAGTGGTTAGCTGATCTTCCAAAAAGTCTTTGGGGATAAGAAGATAACAACAGAAATGCAAGGAAAGATTAATCAGCCAATCAAGCAGAAGTAGCATGACTTCATCTTTGAAGGATCACTTACACAAGCCAGCACTTTCTGTTCGTATCCTAAGGTACCTCAAGGCCCTAGGCAAATGTAAAGCTACTATACTACTGTGATGTGAAAATCAGTTCCCTCAAGTTATTTGGATGAGGTGCTGCTACTTTCTTAGAGATGACATTTTCCTTCAATCTGTTTACATAGTATGCATTCAAAAATTATTGGTCAATATACTAGTTCCTTGAATACGACTGCCCAAATGTCAGGCAGAAGTTATACATAACTGAATAAATAAGACATCTCTTCTAGTATGTTGATATGAAATTGGTAATCTGCTAAGGACTGTAGATGAGGCACTATCTGCCACTAAAAGTTATAAACAAAATTGTCGAGCTACTTCCAGAACAGGGAAGCTCTGCAAGAAAGGTAAGAAAGAAAAGCTTTCGCATAAGTGCCTCTAATGCAAAAGAAAGGGTGGGGAATAAGAAGATCTTTCTCTCTGGATCTGAGTTGACAAGAATCTTCAGTAAAATACTCTCCAGTTAAAAAGGATCCTTCAGATCATTGCATTAGAGACTAGAATTCAGGCATTTGGTCCTTCTGAACAACAACTAGCAGTCTGTAGGAGCCATAGCTATATATCAAAAGAGGTAGAAACACATTAGATAGAAAAGGGAACTTTCACACACAAATAAGTTTTCTTGAGTATTGGAAATGTCAAACTGCTGCCCCAAGCAAATAATTATTGGTAGAATATTTTTCTTTGCAGCTTTATTCCTGAAGATAAATACTGAAAATAATGGAGGAAAGAAGGCACATATCTCACCTAAGACTGAGGCCTCACCTGTCCTTTTTAGAGAGAGATGTGAAGACCAAGTAATCAAAGCATTGCTTGAAATAATTGGTATCAGGGGGCTAAGGAAGGGTTCTAGAGTGCAGTCTTTAATTATAGATGTGCAAACTTCAGAAGAAATCTTCGGGAACATATCCCGTCTGGAGTAGCAACAGTAGCCTCAATTTTACAACACTCAGATACATCTAGTGCCAACTGATCCTTTGAGTTCAATAGCTTAGTTCATTCTTTGAAGACCACAGAAACGTTTTTCCTCCAGCTGGGAAACATCATCACAGAGAAAATTGTTAGGTATGTCTAGCAAAACCTGACAGCTACTAACCCTGATTCAGAGACAAGGTCTTAGAAGAGATTTTTGTCCTACATACATCCAGTTTTGTCTTTAGGCTAACCATAGCTTTTAGATAACTGCCATACTATAAATTTGATTCCAAGTCCCGAAGGCAACTTTACAGAAAGAAAAAAAAAGGAAGCCCTGATAAAACTGTATCAAGACCATATTCCAGAAAAAACATTGCCAAGAAACTCATAGCCAGAAGAAGAAAGCAATACTTAATCTTCTAGAGCTACAAAAAAAAGCACAGAATTTCATTCCCATACACTCTCCCAGCCTTGAGAGAAACATACAAGTAGTAAATTACATCTGTTTGAGGGAAGGTTTCTAACCACTCTGGAAGCAAACAACTCTGAAAATAGTACACTGATGTTCAGCATGAGAACACACACATCAGAAGTTCATTTTGTTTCTGGGAAGCTCCTGGTAATACAACACTATATCTGGACATTCTTCTTTATCTGTACCTCCAAAGGTGGTGGCACCAATATTATTTGTACTTAAAGTACTGAGCATTGCAAAAGGAGGACAGAAACGAGTCTGTACTTGACATTTGGTAACAGACCAGTCAGCACTGCAATACAAGAACACTGCTTTTACCAGTTCCACTGCCTCCCCCCTGTGTGTTGCTGCTGCACCTAGAATCAGAGCAAGCACACTAGTCTAAATCACAGATGCAAGAATTATGTACAGAGAGCCATTAACTTGGTGGTAGTACTGCACAACCACTTATACTGACCACTTAAAAAAACAGAAAGTAGTGACAAAAATCTTCTGACACTAGCTGCGATTATCAGCTTATGTTCCAGCAAATCAGTCTGCACACACAGTTCTTTGCTACCAGTTGTCAGAAGCAGCTCCCCTCCCTACTGGATCTGTGTTACAGATTCAGCAGGGTTTGATTAAGTGCTAACTCAGAGCAGCAACATACAATCAACAAGAGAACTTTTGTTACAGAAGTTGTAGAGTTTTAGTGGTCTTACTCCTCAGCATACTAAGAATTAAATGAGTGCTAACTGAGGCTGATACACACTTAGGACCTTCTGCCTCTTCTGAACAAACAAAACTTATTTTCATACACCTACAGTAAACATACAGGTGACAAACATTTGAAAGATGTCTTTTATGCTCTGAAGACACCGGTAAAAGTTATTCTAATACAAATTAGTTTCTACAAGGCTACAACGACAATTCAAATTTTACAGAACCAAGCTTCCTAGATGGTACAGCTGGATACTGATAAACTCAGTTGGCTGAGAGGCCACAATATGAGGCCACTGCACTCAGTTTTGTGCCACGCTAGGTCTGTTGCGCCAACAACAAGTTTTGTTTGGTAAGGTTTTCCCCCCACAACAAGAACAACACGTCAGCATGTAGCTAAACAAGATTTAGCGGGTCTGAAGACCTGATTTTATATAGCTGATATTCAGACATACTGGCTTATCATAATAGCGTTCAGAGAACAGAACTGCGCTGCTTTGCTCTCCCACAAAACAGTATATAAAGGGTCACACGCAGAGAAAACAAAATAATCTCAGTGTCTCACGTTCACACTCCAAAACAAGAACAGTAAAATCAGAGCTCATTTCTTTTGACCAAATTAAAGGACTACAGCCATCCAGTCACAAAATAACATAGCTGATGTTAGGCAATGGTTATCTTATTCAATGAATTCATTGCACAGTTAAATTTTCCTAGAGTTAGCATAACATATTAGACAAGTTTGGATTTTTCTTTAAACTTTTTCAATTCTTTGTTGGCTAGTTAGACTTTCCTACGAGCCTATACATAACTCTCCTACATTTCTCATGACTTTATTTCTGTGTGAATATCCGTATGTATAAAACTTACTCAAACGTAGTCTGTCAGCCATGAACAAACAGAAATGCCAGCAAAATCCTCCTCCTCCAAGTCATTAGTAGTTAACACAAAGATTTGGGCTAAGTGTATGTTTTAGTTCCTTTCTGTGTTCCACAAAGAGGTAAAAAACCATGTTGAAACTCATTAGGAAGAGCCTTAATTATCAGCAATAGCAGAAAAAAGGAATGCTTATTGTACAAAGTGGTTTATTCTCAGAGTTAGAAATGTGTTTCAAATGTGTGTATTAGTAGTTTCTTAAAGAAGTTTTAAACCCAGAACAGACACTTTATTGATAAACTATGTAGAGAACAGAAATATTGCAACTGTTGGAGAAAACTTAAAATGTAAGGACTGCTGGATGGGAAACGTGAGGAAGGATTTGAAGAGTGTAAGTTATGAAATAACTGGCAAGAAACTTCAGCAACTATGTTTTATGCAGTTGGAAATAAAGAACGATTGGAATACCAGAAAAACAGTAAAACAAAAGTGTAAGAGCTTAAGTAAGACTCTGAATGAAACTTTGCTTTATTTTCTACTGATAAATTTCTTTGCAATAAAGCTTGGCCTTATTGAAGGAGCTCAAATAAGCAAGTTATCAACAGTACACCTTGAAACTGCTTCTTCACAAACCGCTAAAGATGCATAGGTATGTTAGCGTTAGTGTACTGAGCACATTAGAGATTATCTAAAGTACCCTCACGTATTGATGATGCTCCTCTTACCTTATCTGAAACAGCCCGAGGTACCTTGTTACAGCGACACTCATCAAGTCACTAGGGTCAAATCTGAACTTGCCAGCAGCAAAATAGAGAGACTCTTAAGTCTCTCCATACACAGAATACCTCATATCAGATCACATTTCATTAAATATCCAAAACACGTCATCTCTATGAGTAACAGGTAGGATGAAGACTTGGGTTTGGGATTTTTTTGTACATATGGAAGAACTGCAGTAACTGGTCTCATCTGAAACCTGAGAATTTGAGTAGTTGATGGAACAGAAGGAAGGGACAAGCTCAAGAAATGGGCCTGTGTCAACCTCCTGAGGTTCAACAAGGCCAAGTGCAAGGTCCTGCATCTTGGTCAGGGCAAACCCCGCTATCAGCAGAGGGTGGGGGATGCAGGGATTGAGAGCAGTCCTGCCAAGAAGGACTTGGGGGTACTGGTACATGAAAAGCTTGACATGAGCCACCAATGTGCGTTCACAGCCCACAAGGCCACCTGTATCCTGGGCTGCATCAAGACAAGCATGGCCAGCAGGTCAAGAGAGGTGGTTCTGCAACTCCACACTGCTCTGGCGAGACCCCACCTGGAGTCCTGCGTCCACCTCTGGAGCCCCCAGCACAAGAAGGACATGGAGCTGTTGGAGCGGGTCCAGAGGAGGGCCACAAAGATGAACCGAGGGCTGGAGCACCTCTGCTATGGGGAAAGGCCGAGAGAGTTGGCTGTTCAGCCTGGAGAAGAGAAGGCTGCAGGGAGACGTTATAGCAGCCTTTCAGTACCTGAAGGGGGCCTATAGGAAAGATGTGGAAAATATCTTCAGCAGGGCTTGTTCTGATAGGACAAGGAGTAATGGCTTTAAACTAAGAGATGGTAGACTTAGACTAGGTATAAGGAAGAAATTTTTTACGATAAGGGTGGTGAAACAGTGGAACAGGTTGCCCAGAGAGGGAGTGGAGGCCCCATTCTGGAAACATTCAAGGCCAGGTTGGACTGGGCTCTGAGAAACCTGGTCTAGTTGAAGATGTCCCTGTTCACTGCAGGGGGGTGGGCTAGATGACCTCTAGATGTCCCTTTCAACTCAAAGCATTCTATGATTCTGTCACTCTAAGCATAAGGAATAATTTTTATTAACAACTGTAGGCCTTTTTTTCTTGGGATATTTCAACATCTGGAGCTCCTCTCTGGTTGGGGGGGGGGCGTTTGGTGGTTTTTGTTTTTTTTATTTTTTTAAAGAATGTATTCATTCTAAGTAATTGTGAGAACTGACTCTTCTTTTAAGCATGATTATGCAAACCGGGTACAAGCATTCAAAGAAGCACCTCAGTTCAACACAGGCAACATTCCAGTGCTTTCTCATCAGCATCAAAAGCAAAGCACAGTAAACTTCAAACGTTGAAAAATAAATCAGTGGGAAAGGTGGATACTGCCACCATGTGGTATAAAAAGAACAACATTAGAAGCTTCTACATTATGGAAAACTCAATGTACCAAGAAAATTGTTTCTAGCACACCTTTAATTATTGTTATCTACTATCCCATTAAACTGCTGCAGCAAGAACTAACACAGATGTCAGTCAAATCTCTGAAGGCTGAAATTCTCCTGCAGAATTTTATTAAACCAGAGTATATTAAATGTACAATGAAGGAAAATGCTCACATAAATCGAAGTTAACAGGATTAATTCAATCTCAATTATGACCAGAGATCATGACACAAAAATAGTGCTGAAGCACATAAATGCACAAATTTTATTGACTACTTTTTCTAATTCAATAAAAAAAATTATAGGAATTTCACAAGATAACCCTGCATAATTAATAACTCTTTACACTTGATTATTCTGTAAGTAAATTTCGAGGAAAAAAAGGGGGGGTAACTAAAGAATCATTTTAGAAGTAGTAAAATGACAGTGACATTTAGGTCCCTGCTAACCATGGCTTGGATAAACATACTCTAGGCACCTGAAACTGTCTTATCACAACTCCAGTTTTATGCAGAACTAAGCTAAAATAAAAATTATTCCAGCTCTATGCATACTAAGAATACTACAAATATTCATAAATACCTTAAAAACAACATACTCCCTATGCCATTTCAACTCCTTTACTCTTTGAAAATAAAAATTAAATATATTTAGAAAATATGTTTCTCTCCTTCTGGCATTTATACCTTACCTGAAATCAAGTTATCTTTAGTATAGAAATAAATAGGAAAATTAAAATACAAAAAGCTGAAAAGCACAACAGAGAAGATGCAACTCTAAAGAATTCTTAAAAAATGCATTTCTATGTTATTAAAACCAAAGGTGAAGCAAATTGCTACCAAGACGTCACCATCTCGAAAACTATACATCGAACCATCATTGAGCCTTCCATTAGTGCTGGATGGATCTCCTGTCTCAGCTTCCCCGCCTTGAATCTTGCCCTCAGAAAGCAGAACATAGCTGATAAGAGCCTATACTGAACAGTCTTATGAACAAATCTTGCGCAGGGTAGCCAGAACATGAAATCAGCTATTATGCAAGGACATATACAGCATTTTCCCCTTTGTCTCTCTCCTCCCAGTAATTTTTACAGAACAAAAAAGGTTTTATATCTCATACATGAATGATGAATTGGAAAATGATTTTTTTTCTATGTATTTACACAGTTTCTTAATTGAAGTAATTAAGGTGAACAGACCTCCATCAGACACTTCAGTTGGGATTTGTACCCACTTAGCTCTTCTGCTAGGCTCTCCTTTTTCATGTGTAGATCACTTAGCTCCTTTCTTAAGGAATGGACTACTTCGTAGAATCGGATCTAGGAGAACAAGACAGATACTTAAAATTGAGACTAGCAAAATTGCAATCGTAAAACTACAATCCCCAAAACAAATCAGCTCAATATTTTATGGCATATTTTATTCACCAAACGATTTCTAGTGCATACCAGGAACCTGGCTGGGGAGGAATGTTAAAGCAAAGACAGTTTCTTTCTTCAGCCTGTGATATCAGCAGGTCAGAAATAATTTGTGTTTGGTACTAAATAAAGAGTAATAAAAGATACACATTTCTGTTCAACTAAGGGAGCTCCCAGTCAGGCTATCTGATTAAAAAATACAGCTGCTAATGGACAGCATGGTCCCACCCTCTTACTCGTGCCACTCTACAGCCTATTTGATTAACAGGGTAAAAATAAAAAAAAAAAGCCTATTCAGCAATAAACCAACTGAACTGGCTAACCTGCCCCAAGCCAGTATAAATTTTTATGGGGTGTGTAGAAATGGAGAGAGATTAGTTTTGTTTTCTGCCAGTCCAGTGTGCTGAATCTGCACCAAGAAAAATGCAGGAGCAAGCACAGGAAGTGGGAACAGCACATAACCAGGAAGAACTGTGGCACACCTCCCTCCCCACCTTCAAGCAATAGCACATGGGTTCAGCTACACTGTGCAACTAAGCCTATGAAAGAATCTACTCTGCTAAATTAGCACTGAAAAAAAAACTTTGTAAAAGAATTTAAAAAAAAAAAAGTATAACACATACTCCTCTTTTCCCCCACGCCTCTTTTCCCCCACTCCAGTCACACAGTCTTACATTCATAAAGCTTTTTCAGAACATTTCTACTGAACAAGAAAAAATACTAGAAAACACAGTAGTAAAAAACAAAAGGAGACAAAAGAAAGAAGAAAGAGCTTTTTTGATATACACCCACACACACGTACACAGAGGTTATTACTCCCAGATTAACTTGATACCTTAAAATATTTATTTTGGAGGATGAAAAGAAAAGAACAGATAATTAAGCACAATTTTCAGGTAAAAGCTACTCCATACCCCCCTTCCCATTAACACTTTGTTTGATATATGATTAAAGAAGAAACACAAGCAAGAAAGCACAGCTAAACTAAGCATTCAAGAGCAAGCTGTACTATACTTCCATGCAGAAGGAAGACAGGTCTCCGTTTTGCTACCTGTAAACATCAGAAGACAAAGAAAAGTTCCAGGTATATTCCATATAATTGACACCATACTATTGTAAAAACACAGAAGCCATGAAATCTGCAATGTAAACATAGGTGTAGTTTGCTTCATACAATAAAGCAAGCGTGCAACATGACTGGAAGATTAGAAGTAAGGCAGAAGAGTGAAATTTTCTAAGAAGAGGTGGGGTTTTTTGGTTTTTGCTTATTTACTGTGCTTATTCAAAGCTACTGTTGTTTGAATTTGTTGTACTCAACAAGAGAGCTCCACTTTTTGTTCATACCCTTAGATACAAAACAAACATAAGCCAGAATAGGACATATGCTACAAATGTAAAGTTACTTTCTACTAAAAAAAATGCAAGCTTTCGCAAAACATAGTTGCTATTTTACTTTTTTTTTTAGATGGTAACAAGGGATTCTGAATTCGTTATATCTAAGTTTACACATACAATGAACAAAATTAAGGATGGCTTTTCAAACTATAATTCAAATAATCCCAAAATAAGGTATAAATTGTTTTTCATGTTCTGAAAATTCCAAATAAACTCAACCATCAGATGCTACAGTTCAAACTATAAATTATCTTCCTATTCTGGGAAGTGAACTAACTGCATATTATTGCCTTATTTTACTGTTTCATTATCATTTTTTCGTTGCAGTGTTCTCTTCCTTCAGAATAGAATATTTAAGGAGATTTTTCATGACCATTTGTGAAATGACTTTGCTTCTAATGGATTTGCGTGAAATCAAACAGTGAAGTTAGTTTTGTGGGTTCTTTCTAACTTCCAAACCACAACAGGCTTCAACTACTTCCTTAGGAAAAAAACAACTTTAGAAATGTGCATGCAAAGCAGTAAGTACACTTTTAGTCTCTTAACTACGGCTTCCACTGACTAGTTTTTGTCTATCTGGATTCTTTAAGAACTTGTCCGATTACATCTGAGCCAAGCAACTGCATTTCAATCAAATCTTCTTTCTTCCAACAAAAAAGTGATTACAAAATTTTTAATTTTTCTTTTACTTAAAAAGCAACCTTGATTGTCACTAACTGGTAACCACTCAAAGCATTGGGGTTTTTTTTTTTTTTAAACCACACCTACCTTTTCCCTTACATTCCTGTATTTTTACTGCAATTTTTCTAGGAAACCTAACTTGTGCCATCATGCCACATTTACTTCCCAAACCGCAACCACCATAAAACAGATTACCCAGTACCAAACCAAGGTGACAAGGGATACATGTATCAAGGATAAACATTGCTGCACAGCCTTCCCAAGAAAGATCAAACCATTGTAATAAGAAAGTGCAAATGAATGCAGCAGATGAGGGGAAGGTTGTAGCAGAAGCTCAATTTAATAATTTAGTAATTGTTATTTAGCTTGCTTGATGGCCAGTAAACATTCATGCAACCCAGCAGTCAAAGGACACATTGCCTCTTGCAAAACCAATATAGCAGAAACAAAATTTAGCATAAAAGGATTTCAGAAACAACTGCATACCTTAAAAATTACAAATTTATATAGATGTGCTTTCTAAGTGATTTTTTAAAAATTCTTAGCATGTGCTCACCATTTTTTATGGAAAACTAGAGTTAAGCTAAAAAACGGGTGGGTGCAGAGGAAGACAAAGTTGACTTCTGATAAATGAAGTTATGTGAAAGTTGTTGCATCAGTTAACTGCCTTCCAAAAGAGCAACTGAGATGTAGTTAGCAAAACTGTGCAACCAAAAGACATGATGATTAAAAACAGATCAAACACAATTTGCAGATACCATTTTTCAACAACTTGGTGAGAAATTTTTACAGGAGAGTACACCCGAGGCTCACTTTACTGAAGAAATTGATTCAGCTGCCAAGCACCAGTTCAATGATGTGAAGTGCTTTAAAATTTTCTATATACTGTTTCTAAAAAAATCCTCCTTACAAATTATTAAAAAAAAATTTTACATACAAGTTCAAAATAAAAGTGTGATTTTAAGAGAAAGATGCTTAAAACATCATTTTTCATTTGTGATCATCATTAACATTAAACATTGCTTAGTGTTTGCTCTAACATGTCTCTATTGCACCCCTTCGTGGAAGAGTAGTGAAAAACATCCCACATTTGTTTTAATTCTAGTATTTTAAACTCACAATATCTCTATATACAGAAACTGTATTTAAGCAAGTCCTGCTGTTTGTCCAGTACAGCAGGTTTCAAATATAGTGTAACCATTATACATACATTTACTTCTATCCTGAAGAATTGTAAGTCAATATTTTATAATTGATAAATAGAAAAAAAAGAGTCTGAAAATTTCTTGCTCAAATTTTCTTTAAGCAGAACTCTTTCTCAACAAGCAGAATTTTGCTCTAGTATCAACAGACTGTACTATTAATCTGCATATAGGTCTGGAGCCAGAGATTTTATCTGCCTAAGAAATGCACAATTCCTCCTTAGGTAAGAAATGCAGAAAACAGCATCAGAAAAATAAGGGGAGGTGAGGTGATTCTGCCCCTCTGCTCTGCTCTGGCGAGACCTCACCTAGAGTCCTGCATCCAGCTCTGGAGCCCTCAGCACAGGAAAGACATGGAGCTCTTGGAGCGGGTCCAGAGGAGGGCCACAAAAATGATCAGAGGGCTGGAACACCTCTCCTGTGAGGAACGGCTGAGAGAGTTGGGGCTGTTCAGCCTGGAGAAGAGAAGGCTCCAGGGAGACCTTATAGCAGCCTTTCAGTACCTGAAGTGGGCTTACAAAAAAGATGAGGTCAAACTTTTTATCACGGCCTGTTGTGGTACGGCAGGGGGTAATGGTTTCAAACTAAAAGAGGGTAGATTTAGACTGGATATAAGGAAGACATTTTTTGCAGTAAGGGTAGTGAAACACTGGAAGAGGTTGCCCAGAGAGGTGGTAGATACCCCAACCTGATCTAGTTGAAGACGTCCCTGCTCACTGCAGGGGGGCTGGACTAGATGACCTTTAAAGGTCCCTTCCAACCCAAACTATTTTATGATTCTATGAACACCCTTTAGATAAGGATGAAAAGCATAAATTCTCTGTACATATCTAGAGCACAGTATACCATGATTTTCACCCAGCAAGAGAACCGATTCACACAGCATTTATACCTCAAACACACTAAGCTTTTTAAGATTATATTATTTACGGCTTTGTTAATAACTAGCTCTATAGATAAGTACAATGCTAATACTTCGGTGAATTAAGGTTTACATGTCTGAACTCTCTTCATTCTCAGAAGTGAGCCAGAATGCCCTGGACATGTCCCACAGAAGGCACTGTCTTTTTATTACAAGCCTTGCCCCTCTATCTATCATAAGCCATAATTAAAAAACTTCTTAAATCAAGAAAATGAGTCTTAAATTGTACTTTAAAGTATACTTTATCTCCTCCATTTAGTCAGATAGGAAAGGGCCAGATGGAAAGCATGAGGGAAAGGTAAGGGATATTTGCAATCCACCTCAATTTGTGGTTCTGGCAAGCCCAGTTTCCAATTCCTGTTTTCAGTCTGCTGTATCTCATATCATCAATGTGTGCCCACCATTTAATTGTAACACTCCATTTGCTTCACCCTCTTACAATACATCAGCATTCTACTCTCTAAGACGTCAGAGTCTGGGAGTAAAGTTCTCTCTACTGAAATCCAGTCAAAATGGACTGATCCAGAAGTACATCTGCCTCTGAAGGTCCTTCATTTCTAGTCAGGGAAGAATAAGAACTCTAGGAGTATAGACCAGCTTCTACTTTATATACATCCCTTTAATTCTAAATAAAAGCAATTTTCAGCTGTGGTGGGTTGACCCTGGTCAGCAGCCAAGCACTCGTATAGCTGCTCACTCACCTGGTGCCTCCAGTGGGAGCAGGAGGAAGGAGAGCGTGGGGAAAAAAGGAAGCATGAAAACTCAGGTGTTGAGTTTTCTCAAGAGTTTAATTAATAAATGAAAGAGAGATAAATTAAAAAAAAAAAAAGCCATGCAAAGACAATCACCCACCACCTCCCACCAGCAGACTGATGCCCAACAGGCCTCTGAGCCATAACCACCTTGGAAGCCAACCCCCACCTCCTCTTTCGTTCTCTACTTCCAGTTTATACTGCTGAGCATAATGTTAGATGGGTTGGAATATTCCTTTGGCCAATTCGGGTCAGCTGTCCAGCTGTGACCACCCCTAGTCTGCTCACCGGGAATGGGGGAAGCAGAGGGGGGAAAAGAGAAAGCCTTGATGCTGTGCAAGCACCGTCCAGCAACAGTGAAAACACTGGCATGTTACCAATGCTATTTCAGCCCCAAATCCAAAACGCAGCAAGATTCAGGCTGCTATGAAGAAAGTTAACTCCGTCCCAGCAAGACCCAAGATGGAGCTGTATTTTAAACCAATACAAAACACAATACTCACAGAAACATATTCGGGGATAGACAGCTGATCTTCAGGAAGAGACTTTAGTTGCTCATAGCAATCATCTGTTAATTCCAAGTCTCGCAAGCTATGACGGATATCTCCAGCCCTCTCCCTTAATTGATGATTTGTTTCCTCCAGTTGCTTCTGTCTCAATAAAATAGTTTCCATTTCTTGTTTCATTAGAGCCTGATGTTTTCTTCAAGATTGATTTGAAAACAGAAGACATTAAGTAGCAAGTAACACGAGTGACAAACCTTCACAACACCCTTGCAAAGGAGTGAGTTATGCTCATTTTGTAGAGGGGAAAATTCACAGGGAGATTAGATTAGCCCAAGAGTGTATACCACCACGGTTACACAATCGTATCGGACACAGTATATGTAAAAAGCCAGGAACTTCATAGTCATTGACTATACAAAGCTGAATCTGAGAACTGACAATTAATGTCCACATATGCTGACTTCAATTTATAAAATAGTCAAGGCCCTTTAAAAAAAAAAAACAAAAACACAAACACCACTACACTTAAAAAAGCAGCCTTACTTCCAGCCTTAAAACACTATAATTACTATTATCACCAGTGACAAGTTATTACAAGGCAAGAGAAACCGCATGTCACAGAGATGTTTCAAAGTGTTTATTTAAATCAAAGGCAACTGACCTCCTTTTTTGGAAGTTTTAGATGTAACTCTTAAAAACATATTAAATCATTCTTCAAAATGCAGTAATTCCTACATTATTTTAAAAGTAGTATTAAAAATACTAGCTTGTACTACAAGGCGATGTCTGCCCCACTTGTTTCAAAACGACAAAAGAAAATCCCAGGTCAGCAAAGCAGTCACATAAGGACATATTCTGCACACAGTGTACGATGCTGTTAAACAGCAATGAAAAACAAGGTAAAAGACAGGCAGAAAAACTAATGAAAAGAATGGGGAAAGGAAAGTAGTTCAACTTTCCTATGCCTACTAATAGCAATTTGCACATCAGTACTTTTTTAATGAACACTCCTCAGATAATTCAAGTATGGCCAACACGAAAATATTCCACTCTGGTGCAAATAAGCATACAGAATGACAGATTTTCCTGCCAGTCAGCTGCTCTTGATTGAAAGACTTTGCTGTAACTAATCTCAGGTCTGGCTTCACATCCCTAAATTTGTTCCAGGCTTACTACGGAATATGACATTGAATTAGTCACATCCTGTAAGCTGGTGCATCCTCTACTGTAACAGGAGAATATTCAAGTAATGGTCTTCCTTCACAGCCCTATTACAGGTGTTAAAACATTTAATTGGCAAAGTAATTTGGAGCAGCCTGCTAGCCAGTCTATTTTCAGCTATAGATTAACTCAAAATGTTTCAGAAAAGCAAGTTTCTACATCATCACCTGAAAGCATTTCTGATCAATAAACAATCCTAACTGGAAGTGCTAAACATTATCCCCCTACCTTTCCCAAGCCATTCAGGCTGAAGAGTTATTAAAAATTCAGTTCAAATTGATGGAAAGTCTGCCCCCTCTACCTATTCCTTGTGCTCTTCAGTGGTTTTAAGAACTATCTTACTCCAAGTTCCTATTAAACTTTGAATCCAGGTAACAATAAAACCAAAATGACAAACTTAATGCAGTGAGTGCTAATTCAAATTTACATATATGTAAATTAAATATGTAAATTAAATTTTTAGAATGTAAATACTAATATAATCTGCAAAACAAATCATATTCTTGCAATTAATAATCATCACTTTCCATTAACTGTCCATGAATTAATTTGAATTCATATTAAGTAGTTATTAAAGACAAAGGGGTTTTTTTGTTTTAATTCCATCATACCTAGCATCTTCTTGCTGTAATGCCAGCTGGCTATCCAATCGTAAAGACAACAGCTGCTTTTGATGGATTGCATCATTAAGCTTCTCTTCTAGCTCTTCAATCTATATATAAAGAATATAAATATAAAACAAAGAAAAGAAGTTACCTTGGTAATTTTTAAAACAAATTTGACATAAAGAATACCTTGAAAGAAAAAAGTGGAGAGCCCAATGCGCTGGGAAGTACAATAATGACTGTCTAACAAGACCTCTAAACATGCCAAGGCTTCATAAAATATAATACAGATTTTGCCCTAATGAACTAAAAAAAGAAAAGACTTAGTTCTACAATTGATCTTTTTCAGCCTAATAGCTACTTGTTCAGCTGATATCAAACCAAGCTTAAACGCAGAGGAGCAAGCCAGTGCAAGCCACAGTTAGTATACAGTAGGTTGTAAATGCTGACTGCACACAGACACAGAAAAGCTGTTACACCTTTCTTCATTTCATGCATCTTAGTAGAAACCGTACACAACTGAATCTCCTACTATTAGCATGTTGGTATATTCTAGTCACATCTTTCTTAACAGATTATTGAATAGCATTCAGATGACTTTTTCTAGTATTCCACAATTTCAGGTTAGAAGCTCTACTAAGTTGCTTACAACAGTGGCAAAAATTATTCATCATTCCTGAAAGAATACAGGTCTTTTCCTTTTGTTATTAGAAAGGGAAAAACTAATTTAATCCCACTCATTCACTTAAAAGTATAAAACCTTGGACAAATCAGTTGAAGTTTTATAGATCTTTGTTTCCTCCTTTTCTCATTAAAAAAAAAAAAAAAAAAAGGCAAAGTAGGCTTCCAGTACGCAATTCACAGAAACACTTCTCAGCATGGAAGTTTCTACCATACTCTAAAAGCACCAGAAATAAGATTATACGACACAAGAAACAACGATTCTTACCTTGGTCAAATATTCTACTTTCAAGTTGTCAATCATCAAGTTTTTCTGAGATAATTCTATTTTAAGCAGCTGAAGATTATGAAGCAACTCCTTCCGTTCAATCAGCTGCTTAGTGATTTTAACAGTACCTTCTCTCTCTTCAGAGGAAGAAACATCATCAGTTGGTATTGTGGTTTCTAAGCTAATATCTTCAGACTCCAAGGAGCTAGAAATGTTTACTTTCCTGAGTTCCTTAGAGCTTTTATGTGACATTTTCTTCCACTATTTGCAAAGCTTTTTTAAGATGTACTTTGGGATGAGTCCCCTGAAGAATCAACTGCAAGAATCAACACAATTAAGTAAAAGGCACTATGTCATTATGAAAAATTAAACAAGACCACTAAGCAATACTTATCAGCAACACACGAATGTATTTTTTGTTCACCCAAGAAAAACATTTTGAGAAGCTTTGAAGAGAGCAGCTGCCCAAGGACTCTCTTCCTAAATAATTATTAACAACAGTTTTGACTGCAATAAGCTCAATACTGGTGTGCATCAATGTGCTGGTTTTGGCTGGGCTAGAGTTAATTTTCTTCATAGTAGCTAGGATGGGGCTGTGTTTTGGATTTGTGCTGAAAGCACTGTTGGTAGCACAGGGATGTCTTTGTTACATCTAAGCAGTGCTTACACAGAGTCAAGGCTTCTTCTGCTTCTCACACCACCCCACCAGCGAGTAGGCTGGAGAAACACAAGAAGCTGGGACAGCTGACTCTCACTGACCAAAGGGATATCCCATACCACGTGACATCATGCTCAGCACATAAGGCTAGGGGAAGAAGAAAAAAGAAGTAAGATGTTCAGAGTGATGGCATTTCTCTTCCTAAGTAATATTACGCATGATGGAGCCCTGCTTTGCTGGAGATGGCTGAACACCTGCCTGCCAGTGGGAGGTAGTGAATGAATTCCTTGTTTTGCTTTGCTTGCATGTGCAGCTTTTGCTTTAGCTGTTGTCTTTATCCCAACCCATAACTTTTCTCACTCTTGTAATTCTCTCCCCCATCCCACCCAGGGGCAGTGAGTGAGTGGCTGTGCAGTGCTTAGTTGCCAGCTGGGGTTAAACCACAACAACCGAGCTTACTCAGTAAGACGCCACAGCTAAATCCAGGTGTGCACCTGCCATGCCCGCTGCATTCACAGAAAACTCCCAAGGCCCGCAAGGCATACAGAGAACATCCAGTCAGGGGCATAACAAGACTAACTACAGAAAACAGTAACAAAATGCTTTGACGCCCACCTTCATCTTCTCTGAAGTAGCCCTACTATTCTTACCAGGCTATTACTTTCCCAAAGCCAGCTACTTCAGTCACGCATACTTTTACAAGCACTGGTACGGACCACAGCTTTCCACCTGAGAGACACACCGACTAACGCGCGCTGCTCAGAGCCCGACAGAGCAGGGAGATGCCGCGCCCGGAGCCCAGGCCAGCGCCCACCCCGCGGCGAGGGGCGCGGAGCCCGCCGCGGGCTCTCTCTCCCGAGCCGCCGCCGCCGCTCCCTCCCCCTCGGCAGGGAAAGCTCCGTGGAGGAGACGCCGCTCTACCCGCTGCCTGCCCAGCGCTGAGGAAGGCAACGGGGAACTGCCGACCGGTAACGCCTCACGGGAGACGGGAGGAGGGGAGCGAGCGGACGCGACCCGACCCAGCGCCGCCGAGCACTCACCTCAGCCGGCGGCCGCGCACGCGCGCCCTTCTGCCCTCAGGCCGGCTTGAGGCGGGGCCGCGCGCCACCGTCACCGCAGCGACCAGGGGGCGGCTGCGCGCCGCTTCCCGCGCTCCGCCGCGCGGCACGACGGGAGGCGGAGCCGCCCGCCTCCCCCCCCCCCGTCCCGCCCCTCCGCGGTGCGTGCCGGGAGGCGGGCGTGCGGGCGGTCCGCCGGGGCGCGCGCCATGCTGACCTCGCGGACCTTCGTGAAGCGCACGCGGGCGGGCGGCGTGGTGAAAGTGGTGCGCGAGCACTACCTGCGCGAGGACATCCCGTGCGGCGCCGCCGCGTGCCGCCTCTGCCCCCCCCGCCCCGCCGGGCCCGGCCTCGGCCTGGAGGCGCGGCCCAGCGGCGCCGCCAGCAGCCTCTGCCCCGGGCCGCACTACCTGCTGCCCGACACCAACCTCCTCCTGCACCAGGTGAGGGACCGCCCGGGCTGCCAGCCCCGGCCTGCATTTAGTCGGCGCGGGTGTGACTCCCCCCGCCCCTTCCGAGTGGGGAGGGGGGGGCGAGGGCGTCGGGTTTGGGCCCTCCCCTCGTTACTTGGGTCTGCTGGGTGCCTGGGTGGACAGTCCGCCCTTGGCCCTGCCAGCGACGGAGGAGGCCGTCAGCATCCCCGAGTCCAGCCTGCTTTTAGACGATATTCCGGTTTTATGTTTTGCTGCCTGAGCGGTGGAAATAAAGAACGGCTTTTTGGTGTTGCTATTTTGCTTTTTTCCCCTGCGCTGTGGTCTGATAGGGGTATGGAAAGTCGGGCAAGGAGGGCGAATGGATTCTGAAGCAGTGATCGTCATCTTCAGGTTGCCGCTGGGTTTTTCTGTCGGCCTGAATTTTCCTGACTGCCTAATTTCTTTTTCAGAGACTGCTTACGTTCTTCATACCGTGATGTTGATTTCAGGCAGTGAATAGAGGCTGCAAAATCATCCCCTGTACAACTCTGGAAGCATGGGATGAGCTTTACTCTGCAGCCCGTCACTACTTGTGCGAAGGCTTGAGTCTGGACAGTGCAGGCAGTAGGGCTCCGGGCTGGGAGGCAGTGAATTCCCAAACTCGATGTTTGCCTCTTTTGTTTGTTTTTTTTTGTTTGATTGCTTTTGAGTACATCTGTAGAAAGTAGAATAGCCCCAAGCAGATGTTGGAGACTGGAAATAATTCATAAATCCTAACATGGATTACTCGGGAGAGGGGCAAAACACTCACGTGTTTTAGCAGTTACCCACCCCAAAAGCTGTAAGTAAGGGTTTTCTTCCCTAAATATCAAGTCAAGGGATGTTTTCAGCCTGCTACCCATGGACTTCTTGGTGTCTGTTGGCAAAGTTGTATATATGTGCTGTAGAGCACTCTGAGAACGTGCCATGGTACGCCGTCATGAACTGGAGCAGTGGGGATTAGGAAGTCTTGGTAACAGCAGGAAAAGGTTTTACATAGCAACTGGAACAGGCTTGCAACACTAAGACTTGGCTCAGTAATTCATCTCTTGTGGATAGAATAATACTGGATTTCTTGCCCTGTGAGCATGGTTCTAAATCTTTTGGGTTGTCTAAACATTGGGTGTAGAGAAGCTTGGTTTGCATTGCTTTTAACTGTTTTAGTCATGCCCTTTACAGCCGCCGTCTCTTTTTGGAGATGGGTTTGCACAGTTCCTTGCTACAAGCTTGGGGAATTAAGCTCACCTTTTTCTCCTGACAGGAGCATGGATTTTTGGTGTACATGTGTCTCTCTTGCACACCATGGCTGTCAAAGGTTGGCAAAGGAAAACGCTGAAAACTTTTCAACAAATTTCCTCAAAAAAATGGCCTTTGAAAAGGTGAAGAGCAGCTAACAGAATTCCAGTTGATTTGAGTCTGTGGAAAGTAAAATTGCAGTGCAGCGGTGGGATTGTTTTTGGAGAAGCTAAGCCTACACCTGTGCAGGGATGTTCGTGTTAGCTGTGTAGCAGTAGTCAGGTACTATTTTATGGTTTGCATTGTTCACAATGATATATTCCAGACAGCCTTTAAATTGCGTTGGATTACTGTCAGATTGTACACAGATATACTTTGTTTAGGAAGATTATAATTTACAAGAACCCATCTTATGTGAGCAAAATTTCTGTTGTACATCTGGCCTTAAATTCAATTGGAGTGCTCTGTGTGTTGGGGCTGAATTCAATGGAAGTCAGAAAGTCTTCACTCCAGCAAAATTCAGGTCACAAAGAGGCTGGAAAATCCTATTTTAACTTTTTGTCCACAAGCAGGAGGAACCAGTTAAATACACTGCTCAGTTTGCCAGTGGTGAGAGAAGAAGACAGAAGTAGTGCAACTCATTATTCATGTTAACTTTTTACATATTAATCAAACAAGTATTTCAGTTCCTGTTATTGGATAGAATTAAACAATGCCTTTGATTAATTTCCATTTTGTTCCTCAGATTGATATACTTGAAGATCCTGTTATAAAGAATGTCATTGTGCTACAGACAGTCTTACAAGAAGTCAGGAATCGGAGTGCACCAGTATACAAGCGAATTAGGGACGTGATTCAAAACCCAGAAAAACATTTCTATTCTTTCACCAATGAACATCATAGGTAAGGAGTGGAATATAGTATAACAAAGTTGTACTGATGTTCAGTAAAAGAAACTGGGAGGCAGAACTGGAACATGTGAGCTAGGTAAAGAAAATTAGACTGGAGTGCATAGAACTGTGTATTTCTGAGGAATCCTCTTGCTAAATAGTTGCATGTTCAAGGAGGTTTTCTGGTTTGTAATTAGTATGAGTATTTATATATGTTACGAAAAAGTGGTTAGAACGTTGAAACAAGTTTACAGACAAGACTGTTAACTTGAGCAATGGAATAATGCTTTTACATTTTACTGTCCCTTTTAAACATATTGCAGTGCTTTATTAATATCGCCAGCTCAGTCTGTAGCAGAAATCAAAAATCTGTTAGTTAGTGACAGAACGCTCTAAGAAATAAAGATGCAATTAATTTGCCTTTGTTTGTGCTCATGGGTACTTTCCAGTACTGCACTATCGTAGTTCTAGAATCCGTTGTTCTAGTATCTTGAATGCAGTCCTCTTCAGTTGCCAGTTAGAAGGTTGTGTTAGAAATTAACGCTTCCTTCATATTTTTCTCTACCCTTCTGTCTCCTGACCCTTCAGTGGCCTACAGAATGATACTCACATTACAAAAATTGGTACAGCAATGATTCTTTTGGCCTCACAGTCTTGATCTTGTTTGTTTGAAAAATTTTTGTAAGTGTGGATGGATGTTGGGATTTGTTTTGTTTTGTTTCCCCCCCTTTTTTTTTTGTATTTTTTTAGAGAAACATACATAGAGCAAAAGCGAGGAGAATCTTCTAATGACCGCAATGACAGAGCCATTCGTGTAGCAGTGAAATGGTACAATGAACACTTGGAGAAAATAGAGGATGAGGAGAAGATTCAAGTTATCTTTTTAACAAATGACAGAACTAATAAGGAGAAAGCTCTAGAGGAAGGGATAACTGCTTATATGTGTAAGTGAAGTGGCCTGTATATTTAATTTATTGCTCAGATAAACAATCTCAGCAGTCTCTTCGTACCTATATCCCATACATCTCTTGCATAAATACTTATGTGTGTGCTTTTGTAGGTGAGGAGTATATAAAAAGCTTGGTAGCTAATCCTGATCTTGTAGATCGTCTTGCTTGTGTATCTGATGAAGGGGTATGTTTTTATTTTCTTTTTCTAAACTAATTAATCACAAATGGTTTGCAGTATATTGTTGGACACCATATGTCAGGCTGTTAGCATCAGTTTAGAATTTGGACTTTATTACCATTTTGACGATATAACTTTTTGACGACTGAAAAGAAGGAAAAATTGCAGCTGTTTTTACTGCTGCTTGTATGCCTATTAGTAGGTATCTGGTTATTTGTAAAAATCCAGTTGCTTTGCATGACTGATGTGAAGATGAGAATAATTACAGTTGGTTGAAAAGAAGTATAAATATTAGCAGTAATGGAAACAGAATGAAAACTACAGAAGTGTGTATTGCAAACCATTTAGATCTTTTTTTTGTGTCTGTTATTTGAACATTATTGATCAAATGCATTTTCCATCGAAAGCTCTGATTTTGGTGGTCAGTGAAGTTGATGTAAGTGCAGGCTGCAGCTTAAAGATGAGCTGCATCCTCTTCTGTTTCCTCATGCTTTGAGTTTATCAGAATCGAGACTTACATTTTCACGGAAGACTGATATAGCTGAAAACTAACACCGCCAAAAAATGGGAAGGTTAATTTCGTCAGAGTTAACTTTAACAGAATGGAGAAGGGCGTGCAAAAGTGGGAAGAAAGCAGAGGGCTGATCTCTTCAGCAGTTAGCTGTAGTTCATACAGCTTTAACTAATCATCTGACTGCTCCAAAGTTTAGTCACAGTAATGTGTTTTCATAATGTTTCATATAGCTTACAGTATATGATTGCAATGTGTGCCATACTCCTTACTACTGGTACTATGTTAATATTTTCTTCGCTAGGTGTATGTTTAGTCAGTATATCCAAATCAACATAAAAGCATATGTCACATGCAGTATTTTTTTTTAAGTAACTGCAGGCAAACAGAAAAAGAAAATGCAGTGTTCCTAGAATTGTCATGTTTCTGTTCTTTCTGTCATTAGAAAAATTACTGCTTAATAGTAGTTTTTCACTGTTGTGCGTATTCGTATCTACACATAGTTACAGTTTTGGAGTTTGTTAGCTTGAGTGTCATGGTCCTGAGCTCGGTTTTGGAATAATCATGAATACAAAAGTCTGAAAAGTTCATATCTGTTTGTGTTTGGTTTTTTTTTTAAGAAAGAAATAGAAAGTGGAAAAATAATTTTCCCGGAACATGTTCCTCTCAGCAAATTGCAGCAAGGAATAAAATCTGGTATTTACCTCCAAGGAACTTACAGAGCAAGCAGAGATAATTATCTTGAAGCTACTGTTTGGGTTCATGGAGATGCTGAAGAAAACAAAGAGGTGAGTTTTTTGTCTTCATGCTGTGAACTTTAACTAGACTCATTAATGACTTAAATGTGATTGTTACATGATGACATGTTAGAATGGAGCATGACAGTAATTTTTCCTCTTCTGTGTTTTTGTGACCTTTTTTCTTTGTTTTCATTCATTTCATTATATGGGTATAGACTACCGAAATGTTGAGTATACTCTTTTTGGAAATAGAATCATGTGTTTAAAATTTGTGCTTTGATGAAGTATTTGATAAAATAAATCTGAATCTTAGTTGTTAACAGTTTTTCAGTTGACTCAAATATGACACTTTTTTTTAATTAGTTCGAGATGTATGGTGAATGACAGAGAAACAAATTTGGGCTCTCTGGCTTTATTTCCCCTGCAGTTTTCATGCCTGGTGATGAGTACATGGGCTGTTCCCCGCCACGCAGTTAACCCAACTGTCTGCCTGCTGGATTCTCCGTTGGTGCAGTTGTATAGACGTTGTTTCCAAGCAGCGGCAGTTGCCTTCTCCCTGCCTATTTGTGGTGGTAGCTGGACGTGCTTCTCTGGCTCTCCATTTCTTTTATTCCTATTTCCCAGTAGTATGTGGAGTCCCCTAGCCTGCAAAAATATGAGGATTGTCTGATTTTTTTAAAAAAAGTCTGGGGAAAACAAATTCTGTTTATAGAGGCAATTGGAATCCTGAAATAATATCATCAGTACTGAAAGAAACCTAGGCAGAGGAAAAAAATGCATCACAAATATGCCTTAAAATGTTGAGTGCAGAGCCGGTTATACATGTATACTCTTCTATTATACTGCTTTGATTTGGGTCTTCTGTTGCAATCATCTTGAATATTTGCATTTTCATTTTGCTTTCTAAAAAATCCAGATAATTATACAGGGACTGAAACATTTAAACCGAGCAGTTCATGAAGATATTGTAGCTGTGGAGCTGTTGGCAAAAGATGAATGGGTGGCACCATCCTCAGTGGTCTTGCAAGATGATGGCCAGAATGAAGATGACATTGAAAATGAAGAGGAGAAAGAAAACATTGTAGGAAATAATTTTTTACTTAGCTTTTGTGTTAAGAGAAAGATGAAATCTGCAGTTCCCTCACAGTGTTGGGCTTTAGATTTACACATCATTTATATACCGAGTCATAAAACTATTGTGAATATGGAAATTATAAATCTTAATTGTAGTCCTACAGTTGCGTTAAATACGTGATTATGTATGAAATAGATACTTTTGATTTAATCCAATTCAGAAATTCCCACATTACTTTGTTAAGAAATCCGAAAGTTACTGAGTGGTAGTCAGGTAATAATGCAAAGCTATATACTGATGTGCAGATTAGGATTTGCTAGAATAAGAGCACGCATTGTATCATGATGATAGTCAGCTTTTATTTGCAACCAGTTGTAAAATATTCTGTAGCTTCTTGCAGTAGTTCCGCTTAGTGTGCATGCAATGCACACACATGTATACCCTGTCCAACAAATATTTGCATTTCTTCAAAAACATGATCTTCCCACTGAATTCCATGGGAGTGTTTTTTAATTACTGTGTTTAGAATTACTGGAGGATTTTCAAGCAACATAAAAGGACTCCCAAAAATTAATGATAATAGGTTGGAAAAGAAAATGGAGATAGTTGCGTACTGAGCAGAGACAGTGGAACAAGATAGCGTTTCTTCAGAGTCTTTTTCTACTGTTCTTTGTTTTTCTGGAACGACGTCCATTTAAAAAAAGAAAAACAACAACAAAGTAGTCATGTCTCATATTAAAAATATTAAAAGTCATGCAAAACACAGGGAAGCATAGTTCTGTTTAGAAAGTCATAATAGTGTCTATGGCATTATAGTGACACATAGGTTATTACCACCAAGTTTAGAGATATATGCTGTAGTTAGACACATTACCATGAGTTCAGGCAGTTTTGTGGTTTTAACCCTTGTGTTTTCTACCAGCTGAAGACTTCTGTTAGCAAGGATATGCTGAGACCTACAGGAAAAGTAGTGGGCATTATAAAACGAAACTGGCGACCGTTTTGTGGCATGCTTTGCAAATCACAGATCAAAGAGGTAAGGAAATAAGAAAGTTACTGTAAGTGCAGATTTTTTTTTTTCTTTAATTAGAAAGTATTTGTTTCTTTTTCTGGCTGTTCATAGGCAAGGCGCCATCTGTTTACACCAGCTGATCGCAGAATTCCTCGCATTCGAATAGAGACGAGACAAGCAGATATATTGGAAGGGCAAAGAATAATTGTTGCGATTGACGGTTGGCCCAGGAATTCCAGGTATCCAAATGTAAGTTCAGGTGTTTTCTTCTGAACTTTTATCTGTCTGATTTTGATGTGTTTATTAGGTAAAGATGTTTATTATTATCTGCATGCTGATTAACTTCAGAAAGTGTTGACGTGAATTTTGAGTGCCATTCTGTGATGGTGCAAATTAAGGAAGTCCCTGAATGATTTAGTTCACTCTTAACTCCCCAAACCAGGTGTGGGTTGTCACACTTAAAAAGCTTCATCCTTAGTTTCTGCAGTGAAGGTGTATGTGCTAATTAAGGTGTTTTATTTGGACTAGCTAGAGACCGCCTTTTTTTTAGTCTGGGTTCCTAGAAGTGTGAACCTTTCACTGTGGCTATGCTCATCCACACACTGACCACCATCCTGGTAAGTAGTTTTAAAACACATTGGCCAAATTCAGTCAAATTGTCAGTGGAGCAGAGTTACGGGTAATTAGGTTCTTAAAAGTTCTTTAGAAATATACAGGAGGATATAAGAGAAATTGAGGACACTAGCTTCAATTTGTGTTGAACCTTGGGTTGTGAAGAGGCTTCCATTGGCTTGCTAGGAATACAAAGCTTCTAATGAATGAGAGTACAGCTGTTTCGTGTGTGTTTAGAGCAAAGAAGGAAACTTGGAATATATGGAAGGAGCGTTAAGACAAAGACAGCATTACTGAAGAAGATGAGAGGCATGAGGAAGGAAGCATAGTTTTGGGGAGTGGGATGCATGGCACAACACAAACCCGTAGAGAAGTTAAATGTTACTAGTTTAGCTGCTTACACAGCGGTGGGTTTTCTTTCCTGCAAAACTGAATTGCCACATTTACAATTTTTGCAGTCTTAAATGTGGAGAATTTAGTGCTATTCTAGAAAAAGAGGGGGAAGTACAAAGTTCAGACTTACTGAATCAATTATATGTTTGAAATTAAATTTTAAAGATGAGAAAGTTAACTGAAGAAGGAAAGATTACTCCTTCTGCTTAGTGTAGCGTACTAATAACCTATGAGATAATGGTCGCAAATACTTATTTTCGAGCAAAAAATATTGCTTGATGTGCATGTGTACTTATGTATTTGTATGTATGTTGTTTCTCAGGGTCATTTTGTAAAGAACTTGGGAAGTGCTGGAGATAAAGAGACTGAGACAGAAGTTCTTCTGCTTGAACATGATGTCCCTCATCAGCCTTTTTCACAGGCTGTCCTTAGTTTCCTACCAAAAATGCCATGGACCATTACAGAACAGGTAATAATTTCTAAATCATTGTAATAATTACTGTACCTTCTCCTTTAAATCAAACTGTGACATTCTTGGATATCGCAGTGCACCAAAAATAGAGGAGAAATGTTGTCTGAAACCAGTTTGTCTTAAGGTGAACTTTCAGCCAGATTTCCTACGGAAACAAGGCCTCTGCAAGTTTTTGTGTTTTGGCTAAAACTGTGTTTGTTAGGGGTAGACCTGTTAAGATAAAAAACATATTACAGGTTTCGTTAAAACTATATTTTGTGCAAGGGAGAGAGACTACAAATAATTGTAAGATCATCCGTAAGAGCTTTCCATCTTGTTAAATAGCTTTGTAACCAAATGTGGCAGCCTGTGCCATCCCTAAAGTAGTCTGAGGAGAGGAGACTTTAATATATCCCACTGTAATCCAATGAAGTAGTTAGAGAAATAAATTGGTGTTTGCAGAATTGCTTGTTTTAAAGGCTGTTAGTGAATTTCAGGTTCTCCCCAGCAGCTTAAATATTCTTCAGAATGTATAGAAAAATGTCGTCAGGGAACAATTTGAGCATGATTTGGTTTTGGTCAGGGCTGGGTTTTTTAATTTGATTTTGGGCTGGGCTGGGTGTTTTTGTTTGTGTGTATTGATGTATTTGAGATGGGCTTCTTTCATTATCGTTTGTTACCTATTAGTATTTCTTTTGAGCGTTGACACTGAAGGAGGGGTTTCTGTGTAACTTAGCTGTTTGAAAGTAAGTTGTCTAGTCTAAGATACGTATCTGAGATCTTTTTATAGCCATCATGCCAAGGTAGATACTTCCAGAGTGTGCAGTTCCTTTGAGCTGTCTAGACTTCTAAGCCTAGAGTTGAGAGCAACCATATCCTAAACAATTTGTCCAGCTGGACGTGAGGCAAAATTTCACTTAAAAAAATCTTGATTCCTGGTCCTGCTAATTCTGAGATCATAGAAAGATTGTATTTTTATTCTGTTTCTCTTCCTGTTTCCTGTAAAACAAGAAAAATTTTCAGTACTTCAGAATCTTCTGTCTTAGTTTTTCTATCACTGTAGTTTCTGCATATCTGTTTTGGTCTTAGTAATGTGCAAATCTTGTCCTAAAACAAAAAGCAGCACTCTGAAAACTCTTGCAAAATCTTATGCAAAGGGCCTTTCTCAAATGATCATTTTTACTTTGATATGGGAGATGATCTTGAAAACAATTTTTTTTTTTTTATTTTTTTAAATTTCAGGATATGAAATACAGGGAGGACTTAAGGCATCTGAATGTTTGTAGTGTTGATCCTCCTGGCTGTACGGATATTGATGACGCATTACATTTTAGAGAACTAGAAAATGGAAATATAGAGGTATTTTTTCTTTTTTTTTTTTTTGTTTTAATCAAGGCAAGCATTTATTTATTTACTCCTTCCTTTATTTTACAAACAGTGCAATAGTGGTAATAGTAAATTACATGAACAAAGCTCCAGATGTGTTGTAAAGGAAATTAACGGTGTTTGCACAACTGTGAGATGGTAATAAAGAATCAGAGTTGATTTGCATTCCATCAGTGTCAGAAGTTGGAATTTAATGTCTTCTAAATTCACCCTGCTTTCTGTTCATTTGGCATGGGAAATTAGCATAGAATTTATTTACTGCTTTAGCTCAGTATAAACATGAGTATCTACAGATAAGATAAGGAACTATCAATAGAAAAAGTGAAGCTACTGCTGCAATGTCTAACGAATTCTTATTTTATTTTAAACAAAAAAAAAAAGCTCCAGGCTTAACACCAGCTCTTTACCCCCTTGTATGTGATTTAGTCAGGTTTTCTTCTTTATACATTAATTTGTAATTGTAATAGCAGGGTATGCCAAAATGGAAGGTCTAGCAAACAGAAAAGCGAAAGCAAATATGCTGTGAGCCTTGAAGAAAATGAAAGAGGTTATTTGAGCCCCCAGGCCAGAAGAGTTGCATTGGTAATGAATATAGCTTCCCACTAAATGTATGCATGCCCTTATTTTGCATAATTGCTGCAACTATTCATTTTATTAATATGAGTATGATAAGTTTTACCTGTGTCTATTGCTAAATATAGGAGCTGCTGAAGGGAACTGGGAGTGGGTAAATTGGGTTGTAAATAAAAACTGGAGAAAGTTTCTTTCATGTTGAGCAGTGTTTCTGTTTCATAAGATGCATAATGTGATGCTTATGTTTTAGGTTGGTGTACATATTGCAGACGTCAGTCATTTTATTCGCCCAGGAAACGCATTGGATGAGGAGTCGGTAAAAAGAGGAACAACAGTGTATCTGTGTGAAAAAGTAATTGTTTTCTATAGCTTTTTGTATAATTAAGCAGTTGGATTTTTCATTGCTTTCCTCTTGATTTGTGGGAGTAGAGACCTTATCTCAGGAAAAGAAAAGGTAGATTCCCTTGGGCTGCACGTGATTTGCTTAAGACTATCAAAATGAAGGTGCTTTCTGTAATTCAGTCTGCACAGTAAGAGGGAGAGATTTTTTTTCCTTTTTAAATCCATTGTCTGGACAATATCCCTTCAACTCCTGTTTGAAGCATTAAGAACATGTAGTTCTGAAAGTGGAGTACTGTTTTAATACCAATCTGAAATTGCAGAAGTGGCCTGTTTTTGTCTTTTCCATTGTTTTTTCTTGTGGTAGCTAAATCTCTATTTATGATTTGTATTCACTGCAACTGCACACTTAGTCCTGTCTATTTTAACGTATTTCTTACAGACCACAATTTCTTTTCAGAAATAACTGTTACTGACAAACTGATAATTAAAATGGATCTTGGAATGAATTTCCTCTGAAGTAGCTTACTTCTCTTTCAGAAATCTGAGCTTTCTTAGAAAAAAATAGTTACTATTTCCAAGCTTTTAGTATATTAAAAATCAGGAAATTAAAATACATACTTATAACCAGTCATTATTTTTGTTCTTTACTTTGCAGAGGATTGATATGGTTCCAGAGTTACTTAGTTCCAATTTATGCTCCCTGAGATCTAATGTTGACAGGTATACGTATATGATCCGTACTTAGATCCTGACAAGAAACTCCAGGTGTTTATATGTGGATTTTAACAGACTTTCCTCCCTTCTCCCTCTCATAGGCTTGCATTTTCATGTATATGGGAGATGAACCATAAGGCTGAAATTCTAAAAACCAGATTTACAAAGAGTATTATTAATTCCAAGGTTAGTCATGTAAATAGTATTATACTTCTGAAAGAAAGCTGGGGACCTTTTTATAGAAACAATGATCATCAAACTTCATAATAAAGTTTTTTTCTTTCTGCTTATTGATTTGTATTTCTTTGAATTAGAAAATGAAGCTTAAATGCTAAAAATGTTAAGATTCTGCCCTGTTCTTTTAAACCTGTAAGGCTGCAGTGTTTTTTTGTGTGGTTACTTTGTTATGATATTTCATTTTAAAAGTATAATTAAATGTATTGATACATGTATTGGACATGGTTGGTCTATACCAGCTAGTCATATTTTTCAGTTAAATTCAGTGGACTCTGTAGATGTTTAATATATTTCTGAAAATGAGACCTCCAATGTATAACATACATCCGTGATCAGCATAAACAAACCACTGTAAATGCCTGGTATTTCGTAATATCTTGCATAGATCTGTTTTGTCCATTATTCTTTGATAATGACATGCATTTAGGTGTTGAATGTAAGGCTTTGTGTTACCGTGAACCAACTTTGAGAGCAAACTGCAGTTTCTGCAAGACAGAACTATTGTTTTCTTTTCAGTATTCAGTTATGTATCGTGATGTCTTTCTTTTTTCACCACCTCAAGGCTTCACTTACATATGCTGAAGCACAGATGAGAATTGATTCAGCAGCTATGAATGATGATATTACTACCAGCCTGCGCGGACTAAACAAATTAGCAAAAATTCTGAAGAAGAAAAGAATTGACAATGGGTAAACCATGCAGTGTCCTGGATACCTCCTCCCTCTTCTCCCCCCCCCCATTTTTTTCCTGGCTGTTTTTTTCTGTCAAACTATATAATGGTCCTCTGTGTCCATTTTTCCAGTGAAAATCTTTTGAAAAAGAAGTGTTTTGCCATTTTGATTTGCATGAAAATGCCTATCTTCATTTCCCTCCAAATATAAACTTGAAATGTTGACTTCTCTTTCACAAGATTAATCAATATGGATCTCTTACAGTCATTATAAAAACACAGCCAGAAGAGTAGCATTTGAAATTTTAGAAGCTACTATTGTTGCGTGTCAGCAGTATAATTTCTGCTAATTTGGACATTAATTCCACAGATTTAATTTTAATTTCTGCTAATTTAAAAAATTTCTGCTAATTTTAAATATAGTTTCGTGATAAACCCATATGTCGTGTACAGGCTTGCAACTCTGCTGCTGTGTCTGCTTTACTGTAATTTGTTAATACCACTTACTGTCTTCCAGAGCCTTGACACTTTGCTCACCAGAAGTTCGTTTCCACATGGACAGTGAAACTCATGATCCTATTGATCTGCAGACTAAGGAGCTCAAGTATGCCTTTTATTTTCCTCAATTAGTTAATTCGGGGCAGGGATGGAATTTAAAGATGTGTTTAAGTAGCAACATTTAGTTAATAGTGTAGAAGGCTTCTATAATAGTGCAAGACAATCATAGAATAGTTCGGGTTGGAAGGGACCTTTAAAGATAACCTAGTCCAAAGCCCCCTGCAATGGGCAAGGGACATCTTTCACTGGCTCAGGTTGCTCAAAGCCCTGTCCAACCTGACCTTGAACACTGCCAGTGATGGGGTATCCACAGCTTCTATGGGCAAGCTGCTCCTAGAAAAGAGAATTCCTGTGCATTTTACTGCACTATTTATGAAGCAAGTTCTGAACTGTATGCTTCATTTATAAACTTAAGTCTTTACTACTGATTTAGCGGAGCACTAAGGTCCAAACTCTCTACATCTCACCAACTTCTTTGTGATGCTCCTCTATTGGTATTAACAAAGGAGAGAAAGTAGAACTTGGAGTTATGGATTACTGAAACCTTAAGGATTACTGAAACTTTAAGAATTCACGTGTGCAGAGTGATACAGACAATGTTACTGAGGAGTTCTAGAAACAGAGCTACTGATTCAATATCTGAAGCTAGGTACTTCCTTACTTTCTTACTAGTACTTACTTCCTGTGCTGAAATGTACATTGAGTGCTCCCTCATTAAGTTTGCAGATGACACCAAGATGGGTGGGAGTGTTGATCTGCTCAAGGGTAGGGAGGCTCTGCAGAGGGCTCTGGACAGGCCGGATCGATGGGCTGAGGCCAGCTGTATGGGGTTCAACAAGGCCAAGTGCCAGGTCCTGCACTTGGGTCACAACAACCCCATGCAATGCTGCAGGCTTGGGGAGGAGTGGCTGGAAAGCTGCCCAGTGGAGAAGGACCTTGGGGTGTTGGTCGACAGCCAGCTGAACATGAGCCAGCAGTGTGCCCAGGTGGCCAACGGCATCCTGGCTTGTATCAGGAATAGTGTGGCCAGCAGGAGCAGGGAGGTGATTGTGCCCCTGTACTCGGTCCTGGTGAGGCTGCACCTGGAGTACTGTGTTCAGTTTTGGGCCCCTCACTACAAGAAGGACATTGAGCTGCTGGAGTGTGTCCAGAGAAGGGCAGTGAAGTTGGTGAAGGGTCTAGAGAACAAGTCTTATGAGGAGCGACTGAGGGAACTGGGGCAGTTCAGTCTGGAGCAGAGGAGGCTGAGGGGGGACCTCATTGCTCTCTACAGCTACCTGAAAGGAGGTTGTAGTGAGGCAGGAGTTGGTCTCCTCTCCCAACTAGCTAGCAATAGGACAAGAGGCAATGGCCTCAGGTTGCATCAGGGGAGGTTCAGATTGGATATTAGGAAAATTTGTATACTGAAAGAGTGGTCAGACGTTGGAACAGGCTGCCCAGGGAAGTGGCTGAGTCACCATCTCTGGAGGCGTTTAAAAAACATGTAGATAAGGCATTTAAGGACATGGTTTAGCAGGCATGGTGGTGTTGGGTGGATGATTGGACTTGATGATCTTAGAGGTCTTTTCCAACCTTAATGATTCTATGATTTATTTACCTATACTGTCATGACTTCATGGTGTGCAACATCGTGCTTTGAAACTTTATATGCACAATATTTGAACAGTACTCTTAGGAACAAATCAAGAGGCTTATCTGTTGGTCTTTTGGGGCATTTTAAAGAGCATTTTTCCTTAATATAATTTGCTATTTTAGAATATTTTAGGTCTTTTTCTTCTGACTCAGTATTTGAAACTTAGTAAATAATTGTTATCTTTTTAGTCTTAACAATGTTTGGGTAATTGTGTAAATGTTCAAAACCACTAGTTAATTTTATATAATATTGTTAGGATGGTAGAATGTTTCTTCATTAGGCGCTCAAAGTAAATATGTAATTTAATGCTTTTATAACAATACAAAATATTTTATGTTGATAGAGAAACAAATTCCATGGTTGAAGAGTTCATGTTGCTTGCCAATGTCTCTGTAGCACAAAAAATTTATGATGAGTTCCCGGAGTTTGCCTTGCTCCGGAAGCATCCTGCTCCTCCCCCATCAAATTATGACATTCTTGTGAAGGCAGCGAAGTCCAAGGCAAGTTTTTACCATGTTAATTAAATTAATTAATTATAAAAAGCTATGTTTTCTCTCTGTTTGGCCACTTACCCAAGAAGAAGGGTTGGAAAGCAGTATTTTGAAATTGTATCAGCTACGCTTTGTAATTGCTGGGACTTGTAGCAGGGTATCTGTACCTCTAGATGAAAAGAAGAATCTTGTGCTTTTTAAACGCCTTTTCTTAGGTAGAGAAAATAAATCACTCTTTAGTTCTTTTGTATTGTAACTCTTGTGTGCTGTGAATGTTTTCTTCTCTCCAAGCCACATGTGATTTTTCAGCCAGGTTTTGGCTTCGATCGCTTATGTTACTGATGTATTTAAAAATGGGTCAGTCACATCAAATAACATGTCTGTCTCTCTGAAAGTTAGGCAGTAAGGAAATGTGTTCATATGTGTTTACAGTTTCCATCCTCTCCTTAGATCAGCTAGAGGTTAATTTAGCTTGAAACAAGTCTGATGTAATGAACAAGTCTGTACTGAAATACGACTTTTCCAGTTTCAGGATCTTTTATTTGAGCTAAACTGTTAAAGTTGACTTTCTAGAGACTTTGTGATGTGCATTCATAGATCTTTTGCCTTCAACTCCCCCCTCCTCATCTTTTTTTTTCTAGGGGCAAGAGAGAAACTCCCAAATTCTATCAGTCAGATGAATAGACAAGCCTAAACCTAGGCCATTTAATTTTCCACTGCTATAAAATTGGAATAATGATAATGAGTTCATTTGTACTCAGAAAATTATTTTTGAAGTACTGTTTTAGTTGGAAAGCTAAACTCCTGTGCATAGACTAGTGTTCTTTTAATAAACCAAAGTGGCTTTTCACTACTCTGACAGAACCATCACAATTGGCTATTAATATGCTATATTTTTGTTACACTGTTTTAATAAATAGGCAGTTATTTTATCATAATGCAGGCATAATTTGATCTCTAGTGGTGTACATGAAGGAAAAAACATTGAACTGGTCTTGTGATTAAACTTATTTTGTGTGACTGGAAATGAAAAGTGCATAATTTATTATCATGCTACCAGAATTTCTATCAGGGACCACTGGCGAACAGGGAACAACCTTAACGTCATATGGTACTAGTTTTACAAATCACTTTTCCGAGTATAAGTTCTAGTAATTTTGTGGAAGAAATGCAAGAAGGTTGATTAGTGCTTATGTTGTGCTTGGATGACAGTCTTTGTGTGGCATAAATATTTTTTTCTTCCCCCTGCCCCCTCTGATTTCTTCAATAAAGAGATGGAAAAATCAAACCAAAGGAAACAAAAAAACTTGTTAATATTAGCACAAAGTGTGTCTTAGTTCTGAATGGATGTCTTTCCTGAATTCCTGGACTACTGACTTAGCATTTTATTGTTTGCACAGAGCATTAGTAATAGGGAGGGAGGGATCTGTGCATGGGTGGATTTTTTTAATAGTGGCATACTGTTGGGTCATTAGGTGTGATACCTGCGCTGGTTGCTAAGATTAGCATGGATGTAGCTGTTATTTCTGTTTATACTCTGTTAGTATTTACTAGTAATATCTGACCTTTTTTTTTTTTTTTTTTTTCCCTTCCTTCCAGAATTTGGAAATTAAGACAGATTCAGCAAAGGCCTTAGCTGAATCATTAGACAAAGCTGAATCTCCTGCGTTCCCCTACCTAAGCACACTGTTGCGAATTTTGACCACTCGCTGCATGATGCAAGCTGTTTATTTCTGCTCTGGAATGGATAATGATTTCCGTCACTATGGTTTAGCCTCACCTATTTATACCCACTTTACCTCACCCATTAGAAGGTACTTTTATTTTATGAAAGTTTCAGAGAACAAAGAGAAGTGATGTATTTGTGAAGAAATTATATTTTAAATTGTGTTGCCCATTTAAAACAAAATACTGTTTCTGTTGAGCTTCAGATTTCAGTCGAAACAGCAGTGGCTTTTACATGGTGATCTGTCTGCACGTAAGCTCCTAGGTTCACTGTCTACAACTCTTAAGGTCTAATAAAATTTTTTAGAAAGACTCATAAAAATAAGAGAAATACATCTCTAATGCATGTGTCTGGCATAGAAATGCACTTTGGGATCAGTTAGCATTATATGAGTCAACTGGAGACTGAGTTTGGCCAGTCATTTTTCAGGTGGCAGCTGTGTTTAAATTTTGAGGAAACTCTTACTTTACATATAAAAACATTGCTAATTTGAAACTTGGCTGCTGTAGCCGTTACGTTGGAATGAAATCGTACATCTTGGAAAATGAGGGGTTTTTTTTTTTCTTTTAACCAAGAAGTATCTAAGGTTTGAGGAAAATAATTGTCATCATATTTTTGTTCCTTAGAAACATTGCAAAAGCGAAATCTCTTACAGGTAGATGAAAATTTCTATGCGTTTGTTTGGATAATTTATGGAACTTCCAGAAGTCCTAATAGTAAATTTTAGTTTCGAACAGATCTGTTAAAAAGTTCCTGGCTGAAGTTCTAATAAAAGTTATGTGCCAAAAAGTTGAAGGGTGATGATGCTTCGCAGATCAATGGCATTGACATACCATGCTACACTAAATGTGTCTAGTTCATGGGAGAGGGAAGAGGGAGCAGCTTAAGCTGCCAAGGTGAAACATCATTCTTTAGTCCAAAAACAAAACTTTGCTTCTTCTTCTTTGTAAGCATTCAATACCACACACTCTATTGGTAGAATACAGTAAAGAGTAGTTTATTCTGGCTCTGCAGAGTGTATCTTTGGTCAGCAAAGAGTGGTCTTGAATTAATATAGGGGGTTATCAGCAGACCATCACTATTACAAAAACTGTTTGATCTGTAAGATTTATAAAAACAGAATGACATTCAGAAACTAATAAAAAAAAGTATGTTTTGATATGTCATTGATCATTTAATCTCCCCTTTGCAGGTATGCTGACATTATAGTGCATCGACTTTTGGCAGTGGCCATAGGAGCAGACGCTACTTACCCAGAGCTTACAGATAAACATAAACTAGCGGATATGTGTAAAAATCTCAATTACCGACATAAAATGGCTCAATACGCACAGAGAGCGTCTGTTGCATTCCACACACAGGTGAGTAGCGCTGAGGGGTGAGGATTACCTGTGGACAGCTCGTGCTGACGAAGGAAGGGAAGGAACGATGAGTTGTAGCCATCGGGTTGTGCTTTGTAGGGCAAAACCAAGCAAGTCTGCAGGAATGATGAAGAGCGAGGGCCGCTTCTTTGCGGGAAAGCTTCAACATTGTATTGGTGGTTCTGAAAAATTTAGAATAATGGCATCTTTGGGATTCTTTTTACTTTTTTTTTATAAATATGATGAGTGCTTAATATTATGGTAGTGTTATAAACAGCTTACGGGATTTTTTTAATCTACTTTTAATGCGTAGTGTGTAATTATCATGGAGTACAGATTTGTATTTGAATTTTTATTTAAGCCAATATATTTGTAATCCAAAAGAGAATGTTCTAGTGCTTTTTTTCTTATTCTTGTATTTTACTTTTGTTACAGCTGTTCTTCAGAAGCAAAGGAGTAGTGAATGAAGATGCATATATATTATTTGTAAGAAAAAATGCAGTTGTGGTTCTGATTCCCAAGTATGGATTAGAAGGAACAGTCTTCTTTGAAGAAAAAGGTAAACCAACACCAAGACTGGATTACAACAATGAGGTATGACTTACGAGGTTTGTTCTTAAATACTTTTTTTATTTGCTAAGTGAGCAGAATGACTAAAATCTATTCTGGTTGGATTCAAAGAGTAACAGAGGCTTTTCTAAATGCAAGTGTATTAATCTGTAGTAGTAGTGCCACTGTGGTCTTTGTAAGTCTAAACAAACAGGTTCTGACAGAGGAATGGGTTTCTGTAACAGATACTACTAAATATTCAATTATGTGAGTAAAAAATGTATGTACCACGTATTATGACACTCTGAACATTTAGGAGAGTAATTTGTTAATTTTCATTGACACGTAACATTAATAATTTCCTATTAAAATATTTATTTGTATGAAAACAGAAGACGTTGTAAGCAGTACATCATTATACAAAATTTGAACTTTCAGGTACCATCACTTACTGTGGAAGACACAACATTACATGTATTTGATAAAGTTAAAGTGAACGTTATGTTAGATGCTTCCAACATCCAACACCAGAAAATTCAGATGGTGTTGGTAGAACCAAAGGTAAGGCACAAGATTTGTGATTCATAGCAGCATGTTACCCTTCAGTGACCTTCAAAAATCAGCATATGGTAAAATTGAAATTTAACCTAAAAGAAAAAAATCACTTAGCAGCAGATTATAGTGATTGCTCTCAACAAAACACAGATCTGCATTCACTGGCTGTTAAAAAGAATAAAGGGCTCTAAATTAAATTTTCCTTCTGGGCCCATCAGGGACGTTTCCAGTGATGGGAAGGATGATGATTTGCTGAAGTAATAGCTTTTGAATTTCATGGTTCTGTAATCAAATCTCCTTTTTGAAAATCTGCCAGAACTCAGTAGGATCTTCTCTTAGCTCCAGTAAATTAATGTGTAACTGTGATGGGTGGCTCAGAAGGAAACTCTGCATGATAGCTGGCTGTAAATGGCAGTCCTGTCTTACAGATTCCACAAGATAAAAATTCTCTCTTGATATGAGAACCGTAATGTCCTAATAACTGTGTCTCTGGTCTTAAGGCTTTTCAGTTCTAGCTTCTTAGTGCGTTTGGGACACTGGGGTTTTCACCTGGTCTCACGCCTCAGGCCTGCTGAGTATTTTGCGTGCCTTTACAAGATTGTGTACTTTCATTAAGTTACATGTGACTTTATTTGGTAAACAGATGGTTGTGGTAATTGAGTATTCATAATCATGGAGGAAGAAGAAAACCCAGAATAAGCCAGAGGTCCTTGTTGTTTATACAGACCTTTTTTTTACCTGAGAAATCACCTGTTTCCAAACACATGTAAATATTCTGATCCTTGAGCTGTTGTATTAGCTTGAGTTGAAAGCAATCCTTATCATTGCAAAGGGAGCAGATAACAAAATTTATAGTAGAAAGAAACTTTGCATCCTGCTGTGCATTCACGTGCAGAGTTGCCCACTGCTTGGGCTCACCAACTAGGGGTTGTTAGAGCTGCTGGTGTGGGCACAACTCAGGAACGCTCCTGTTGGAATGAGTCCAGTCCCTGGGGCACACGTTTTGTTCACTGCAGAGACACAAAGTAAGGCTAAGGCAAGCTGATTGTATTCCCTCTCCTTCCCATCTACTTCTTGTACTGATTTTGGTGAAGGTCCTTGCTTTACAATGAAGCCAGCACTGATTTTAGCTCATCCCTTAATACAGGAATGGCCATACTGGTTAATCCAAAATACTTTGTCATCCTAAACATCAGTTACTAGTCCTCCTTCCTAGTGAGGAGTAAGATGCGCGTACAGTGATCATTCCCTTTCTGTCCAGTCAAAGCTTCCAGCAATTTACAACTTAAATACTGTCTTAGCCAGAGACACACATCTCTGTGTGCAGTAGGCAGGAGCCTTGGTCTGTGAACTTGTTTAATCACTTTTATTCCCAGCTTGCACTTCTGACTCCCACAGTGTCGTGTAAGTTTCACAACTCGGTCTGTATGAAGAAGTACTTTACCTTTCATTTGTTTCAAGCCTGATGCCTTGCACTGTTACTTGATGACACACTGTATTCCCTACACTATGAAAAATAATCTTTTATTCCTATTTGCCATTCCCGTGCCGCTCATTTTTTTTAACCATACTTACATTTGGTTTTGTAGTTCTGTTATATGAGTTTTTTTTGAGCTGGGAGGAACAACAGCACAGGCATGATTCAGGATGTGAGTGCACCATAGATAGACACAGGGTCACATTTTCCTCTTCCTGACAAAGCTAAATGCGTTTTTGCTGTGCAGTGCCCTGAGCCTGACACAGCCTCTGCTTGACAAGAGCCGCGCTTCAGAAAGCACTGCAGTGGTGACGGTTCTAAAGGCAAAATGGAAAGTGTTAGGTTAAGACCCTTTTCCCTTCTCATTCCTATCTATCTCCTGCCTTCCAAGCGGTCGCTAAGGCAGGGCAAACAGCGGAGCAGGCAGCACCTCCAGGCTGGTGCAAGAGAGCTGCTGGCAGGTTAGTGAGGAGGGGGGCTGCGGCTTGTATTCCCCTCGCGTTGCCAGCTTTAACTGAGTTTTGGAGCTGTGATTGTTATGTGATGGTCCATCCTTCTGTAGGTGACTGCTAACAATTCTCCGACGTCAGTGCAGTATTTGTGGTAGGTCTGTACAAGTAAACTCAAGGCTTATCAGGATGGTACACACTAAGATGGAGCTAAAAGTGTTCTGACTTGTACTTCTTTTCTTACTGTAGATACTAGGAAACGATGCGCCTGCAAATCTGCCCACAGAGATAAGCAGCAAGGATGAACCGGAGAAAAAGAAAAAGAAGTTACAAAAATAGCTGGATAGAAAAGAGAAAGTCACACACAAATTATTTGTATTTACTTATTTTTCCCTATGGGCAAAATGCTAGAAACAAATTTAGTTTACTTTTAAACACACATTTTAATAATTTGTAAACCTGACTTTTTAAAAAACTGTTTCTTTATATGTATGCAGGAGAACAACAGTTTTAAAACCATGTATGTTTACAGTTTTCTCTTGTAGGTGAAAATAAATGCGTCTGCAAACTGAAGGAATAGTTGTATTTTTTTTTTTTAATCAGCCTTAAGGGCATTCAAGAGCCTGACACAAGTCAGTCTCTTCTGTCTTCAGTGCCTTCTCTTTGGCACCTCAGACTGAAAGAAGTGATTGTGCCAGTTACTGGTCTTAAGTGCTAACGGAATTTACTCCTGAAATATAAACTCCAGACTTGCACTTCCCTCTGGGAAAGTTCTCTCTTGTACCAGGTTAGCTGGGTGTATATATGCAGATGGACAGAGAAACCGTACCGTAAGAGCGCGTTAGTCTTTGTCCTAGACCTTAAAGCCTCTGAGGAACTGCCTTAAAAAAAAAGGGATGGAAACTATCACTTTTGTTACACAGAAATCCATAAGTAACAAGTTTTGCAGTGATCACTTGAGTTTGTGTTGCCAAGATGCTGGAGAGTTAGAATTCTCAAAACACCCCAAACATTTTGTGCCTTGAACTGCATTGCTGCAGTCAAGTTCCGTTGCCTGGAGCACGGATTTTGTGCTGTGGGGACTGAAGTACATGCTGACCCTCCTGCCACGCGGACTAAGGAGACTGAGCTTTCTTTGAGGTGGTTGCTGTTGAATTCTGGAAGCCCCTTTCAGTAAAACTATCCTCCAGCTGTAATCTGGGAATCCTGGGATTACAGCAGTTTTCATTCCAGCTTCAGCCCCCACAGACCCGTACTGCTGCTGCCAATTCCGAGCTCTCAAAGCTGAGAAACTGCAGTCCCAAGTAGGGCAAGTTTCAAGAAGGACGGGCAGAGCTCTGGGTCTGTAACTGGTACTGCACTTCCCCTTCAGCACCATCTATTACAGTAACTGAGCCCTGTTTTTAACTGTAGATACGAGAGCAAAAGCTTGCCGCGCCCCTTGCCGGCTCCCCTTCCCCTGCTCCCCACAGTCCCCACCCACACCACACACACGTACCTGTGCCACAGGCAGGTGCTGCAAGGAAAGCAACACAAAGGATCTAGGTGTGAAGGAGATGTCTTTATTCTGTTTCACTACTCCATTTACAGGTATACATGTTAAAGGACTCTCATTAAAACTACTGAAATTAATGTAAACAATGACCCCTTTTGTGCAAGACGTGCCAACCAATGCATTAGGTACAGCCAGAGAAACAGAGTGGTCAAAGGAGTTCCACAGCAATTTGCACAGTAGGTTTCTTCTACAAAACAATTACATAAACAGAATAAAAAAATATGCATGTTTTCATAAAATAAATAATTCCCATCTGAGGACTATAAAACAGGACAGAAAATACAATTTATTTGGGGGGATCCTTAATTGCTTCTCACATTCACTCATTTCTGCCATGAAGAAAATACTTAAGCAGGTGCAATTAAATATTTTAGTGATTGCCTGTTTATTTGTAAATACTTTGAAAGCCTATGATCATTGAACATATTATAGAGAATCAAAACTTTTAATTAAAAAAAACAAATCTTAGTTATACATATCATGCTGAACAGTTCAGAAATGGACCGTAATTTGGACCAACCTGCTTTTCATCTTCCCCTTTACATCAACATGACTACTACTTCTAGTAATCACACTCGCAAAAATAAATCCTGTCTACAGTCTGGAAACCTGAAATTCACCCTTTCAGTTGATTACTGTTACAGAGAATTATCATGAGACAGAAAAGATGGAAGGCGATAAGTAACATCTGAATTTCAGACAAGCCATGTCTTGCTTTTGAGCTACAAACCTTACAAGCTAAAGCTAAGAACGTTTTGAAGGCACTGTTCAATAAATTCGTTTTCCAGAAGTCCGAGTTCGTTCTCTACTTCAACAAAATTTACCCCCTAACAGTTACCAGTTCAGTGTATTTCCAGCTTTTAGCAGGGCACTGTTTCAAGATCGTGAAATAGATAATTTGGGATGTTGGGTTCAATTACTGTCAATCAGATACGCATCACAGAAATGCTGATTAAATTGCTATGGAAGTAAAAATAATGCATGTCGTGTTTGCTGGTCAGAAATCTAAGGTAATTTTTTTTTAATTATTATTTTTGCAATGTGAGAACTAAAACCAAATGATGCTTTATTGATGGTGTAGATGTTTCCTTTTAAGTATATTTTTCAGAAAGCCTTCACTGACAAGTTATCAATGAAAATATTTCAAGAACTGTTCCATTCATAGAAGGCTGGTGCACAAGTCTCCGGTCTAACTTGCTGCCCTTTAATGCTGTGCGATTCCGCTCACACCTCCCATTTCGACATCTGTGTTGTCAGCTGCCTTCAAACTCAGGCCTGACCAACTGTTTCAGGCCTGGTGGGCCAGCAAGGACTCGTCGGCCACGGTCTGTCTGTTTGGGACCAGCCTGTCTGTGGGCTGGGGAATGGAAGAGGAAGCAGAACTTCCATCCCGTTCCATCCTGGGACTGGATATCCTCGCTACGAAAAGACAGACAGACTACCTCACCCAGAGCACGTACTAGAATGGACTTTTCTTTTTGATTAATCCAACAAAGTTGACTTCAGAGCTCTGCAAACACGGAGCCCTGAAATCTCAGTATTTCCCTTATTTCTTCTTCCCCTCTTAGTCACTAGGGCCAGAAGATTACAGTATGGTTTTCCTCCCCCATTCACATTTATAAATTCCAGAATGTTCTTTTAAACAAATCCAATCACATTTAACTAATGCTGATTTAATTAGGCACAGGGAGTTGAGGGCTTCCAGACCCTCCTCATTCCATTACTTTGTTCATCAGTGGTTTTCTTGAAAGTATTGAGTTTGTTTATATTAATGCTTTTTGCAAGTGGCATGAAAAATTAGTTATATTTCTAAATGCTTATCTAAATATTTCGGTAGCTTCTGTAAGCAGATGTAATAACATTGGGAATTAAACGCGAGAGGGAAGTAGAAGTGTAACGTTTTACTTCAATAGAAGGAAGACTGCACCATTCTCTTAACGATGTAGTGAGACCAATTAACCTTCCTGCACCCCCTTAACGCTCCTTCAAAAAGGCACGAGAGCACCCACTTGGACACAAGTGTTCTAAGGAGACACCGGTGGAGTCAGGTCACCAACTTCAAGATTATTACTCATACAACTACTAGGGTAACAACACTATATTTCATTTTAAAGTAACCAATAGTACATGTTACTTAAGTAGCTAGGAAAGCTAACTGACAGATGTACAGTTTTAAGAGTAAGAACTGCTTGTTTAGGGGAAAGAGATTCTATTTTCCTATTAAGCGATTTCGGTCACCTGTCCTTTTCCTTGATTTCTGTCAAACCACGGAAAAAAATGGTCAAAGAGTCACGCTAAAAGGCTTCTGCTGACATATAGCTTATTTTATTACTAAGAGAATTAAACTTTTTTTTTTAATGGTGGAAAAATATGTAATTTCCATAACTGGGGTGCAATTTTCATGCAGCTGTTCTCAAGGGAAACTTAAAAGGACTAGCCTGGTATTAAAATCAAAGCAAACATTTTTAACCGCTTGCAGTCTACTATAAAACATACAGATATTCCAGGGACCCGTTTCTGGAACTCCACGGTTTTATTCTTTCCTGGTGAAAGTCACAGCTGAGTTTCATCACTGTTACTTCAGACCGACACTGACAGACGGACACCCCACTCCTGTTCCCCCCGCCCTGCTCTCGCCGCACCCCCAGAAGTTCGCTTCTGTCTAGTCCTCGGTACCAGTGCTGGCACTCCTGAAGCCACACTGGAAATCTGATCGGGGGAAAAGCAATCCAAATCAAAACTAATACGCCTTTCCTTTCTCTCTCCCCCAAAAGAAAAATTTCCCTCGTGCCTTTAGGACTTGTGTCTTAAAACGCACGTGTGTGTGCAGCTACATTAGCTCCTACGCAAGTAACCCGAGGTTTGCTCCGACTATCCAAAATATTCCTCTTGGAGCTGAAATTATATCCGACCTTTCAAACAAGCCCCCTCATGGAATCGACCCTAACCACAAAAGGAACACCGTTCTGACAAAACACTACCATTTCTTTGTACCAAGTCTAGCTGCCTTAATTTTCAAAAGGATCGCTTAATGATACCCATAAATTTGCTAATAAGACCTGAAAAATCCCACATTATTTAAAAACTTCCAGACAATTTATTACATATGCATTAAAAAAAGCAAAATAGTATGTATAATCTACGTAAGTGACGTCATACATATAAAAATTTATTAGACAATACAATATAAGCTCTCCATCAGAAAATTACATACCATTTTTGTGAAACCCCTGAATTTGATTTTCATTTTTATGTTTCCAGGCAGAAATGTTGCAAGTTGTATTCTGACCGAATACTGTGCTATGTGTTTTTGCTTTTTGGAAACAGGATTGCTTCTCAGGAGATTTTGCTCTCAGCAACTGATTGTCCTTATGGTTTAAAAGGGAACATTCCTAGGTTAATAAGGAAAAGTTAATTGTAAAACCATTTGCACAAAAATTCCCCAAAAGAAACAAGATCCAAACTTACTATCTGAAAATTTAAAGTTACAATTAGCATCTTGGCCTTGCATCTCTCCCTGTCTGAAATGAAAAAGAAATGAAAGATGACATTTTCTCTGCACAAATCTTGGAGATGCGCTCTCTGCAAGAATCTCTTTTCAGATCACACAAGCTCTGAATGAGCCAGCCTGGATTCTTTCAGCCAGCAAGGTCCATGCTTTCTTCTTTTCGTTCTCTCTGGGTTCTCTGTTGTGAGGGTTGAATGGAGTACTTAATGTCTCCACACTTAAATCCTAATCCAAACTGCAAAGCTGGGTTTAGCTGGGACCTAGCAACTGGAAGACCAGGAGTGGGAGAAGACAGCTGCATGACACTGGTCAGTCCCTAGGACAGGTTTGGCATTAGACAACTCATTCTGATGAATACACCCACATGTATAAAACCATGTCCAGCAGGGTGACTGGGGCAAGACCTCGGAGCAGATGGGTATTTTTAGAAGTTAAAGATAAAATACCCATTTATTCTTCCCGTGAGGGCACAGTTATCCTAATCTTACATGAGCAGAGTTCAAAATTTGGTGTCAATGGTCTACAAGACACCACCAATCCGCTCTTTCCCTCGGCAGAGAAGTGGCTATCAGCATGTCAGGTACACAAGTGAAATCAGGGCTGAATGGGCTTATTTGAGTCCTTTTATAATCTGGTACCACTGGCCAGTACTGTCTCCCCTTCAGGTGGTAAACGACACGAAGCAGTAGACCATAAACTATGAAGCATGTAAGACCGTACAACCATAATTACTGAGAGATGATCTTTGCTCTCTCCTCCAAAGAAACTAGCCTTGCTTTCCATTCTCTGGAAGAAGTCGAACTCCTTCCCATTAGTCACAAGATTAAGAGCTTGGGAGTCTTGCTAGATATTTACTGTGTTTTGTAGTTTGTTTTTAAGATAGGGCATCAAAGGGCTTGTAATCAAAAGACTGTACCCAAGCAGAAAAGTCCCCCACCAGGTCAGCATGCCAGGTATGGTGCAGAAAACTCGAGGCTAGTTTTTTCCCCAAAAATGTGCTTTTCCACATGCACACATTTAAAAACTTAGCAATAAAAAAAATCCAGCAAGAACAAGAAAAATAAGAGACAGACTAAAATACATCAGAAGTCATGAGCAGCCTCGCAACTACCTTCTATGTACATACTTTAGTCTCCTCAAACTACCTTTGCTTGTAATAGAACGCACTAATTTTACTGCCAGCTTACAATAATTGTCCTGCATTTAGTCCTTGTTTTCAATATAGTACTTGAAATGATGCTACATTAACATGCTCTCTATTATCACAAGACAGTTTCCCCCTTCAGGCTCCCTGAAAAGGAATAAAACAGGGAATGGGTGCTTTAGATGGAAAGCCTGTCACTTTTGTATCACAATTTAACTCCTACCTTTGTCTTAAGCAGCTGAGATTTATTCTGAAACGCGTTAGTATTCACATCATTTTCTCTGCAACTGTTTTCAGCCCCCGCAGTATCCATAATGCTGCTTCCACAAGTCTGTGTATTGTAACCACTGTCCACCTGAAATCAAGAAGCAGGGCTTTAAAACTGTACTGCAGTTTATCACCAATAAACCCCTCAGATTCTCACACCTGACATGACTTGCATTCGATTAACAGAACTTAATCCAACAAACCATCAGTTAACAGCAAAAGGAAATTGTGAACAGCTCTGTCAAAATTAGTTTGCATTAAGTTAAAACATATTACTGTACATCATAACACAAAAATATTTTATAATTGCTATGCTGACTCCACCGAGAGAGGCAAAAGGAGGGGGAGGAATAAAAAAAACACAATACAACCTGCATGCCACATCCAGTGAGAGAAAACAATTACAGCCAGAATGGAATACATCCCCAAAGTTAGTACGTTGAGCTCAGTTTTACAGAGAAGCAAAAAAAGATTTTTCTTTTTACCTGAATACTGCTGTTGTCACAAGGAAGTGCGCTGCTTTCTGCGAGAGGTGACATGCACATGCGAGAGTTCTCAATACTGAAAGTAATCCCTGTCATAAAGCTGGTCATTGGTGCATTTCTGTTGCCATCTGTTTCTTTTATCCAAGTGTTTTCCTCTGACACTTCAGCTGCATCGGCCATATCTACAGTGTTGTTCTCCTTTGAGCCTTCTATATCCTGAAATGACGACAACCTTTTATGACAAGCTTCTGAGTGATCTGATGCAATAGACACAGTCGCTACCACGAGATGTGTACCACGTGCAAAAGCATCCCCGTCTTGCTGACATAAATTTATTCCATTATCCATTTCTGGGAACCGAGCTTCAGCTGGAGAAACGTTCTCCTTGTTTTCCTCATCCTCACCACAATTCTCAACTGCAATTGGTATTCTAATGACGGAAGTCTGATACTGGGCAGCTCCTCTGCATGCTCCAAGACTCATAGGAGAACAATTTTTAATTGGAGAACAACCATCTATGTAAGGACTTCTTGTACTTGGGGGTGTCATTCTATTTGAAGAAGGAATATCTGGAGAACGAAATGTAAATTTTCTTTGATCTGTCCACAGAACAGGAGGGGGGAAAAAAAAAAAAAAGAACAAAGTTATCCTCCGAATAATTACAGCCAACTACATAGTTTTTCACTGAGCACTGCCTCCCAGCTCCACAGTAAAAGCAAGTTTTTATCCTATTTCTAAATTTGTTTCCTATGACATTGTTTACTGTATCAGAGGCCTTGCATTTTCAAATGGCAATACCACACGCTGTTCACAGGAAAAACGTGTGAAGGCTGGTTCTGTGGCTTTCTTCCAAAAAAATATAACTACGCAGATTGTATAGGCACCTAAAAAAATTTGGGGTAACAATAAAATTTTGAAGAAAAAATCAAACAAGTGTGAAAATACCTATGTAATCTCCGCATATAACAATGTTGAAATACCACAAGGCTCAGAGCAAAATCGTGTATAAACATGGTGTTAAGTCTTTCCAGGCAATGGATGAAACATGAAATACTGACATTTTCTAGAGAAAAAAGGACACAAAATGCTCATGATTTCTTCACTAGTCAGTTTTATTTCAAATAATCTTTATGATCACATGATTTGAAAACTCAAGCTGAACAGTCTTTGTCCAATTAAAATGCTTCAGGCTGGGCTAAACCAGAATTTTGACCTTAGTTCAGGCTTATGGCTTTAAAACCCCTCCTCAAACCAGATCAATCCTTTACTTTTTTTTCCACTTCTATTAGGTCTCAATTCCTTCTTCTAAAACATCTTCCCTAGCTGATTTTTGCAGGCAGATACACTCTGCTGTTTCGCATCATTAAGATGGTTTACTGCTCAACAGTAAATGTGTCATGTAGGAGGAGACTGCTGCTCTGCCAAGCACATTCCAGTAAGAATGCAGTTTTTATAATCAAAATATGTACATCAAGAAAGAATAACACATATACAATTAAAACATACCTGACAGTGGTGTCTTTCTTATGTGAAAAGCAATTGGTGAAAAAGTAGGAGAACCATTATGCGCAGGAGACCCCTCTGGAAATGTGGGACTGGTTATACTTCCCAGACTATAAGCCCTTGTTCCTCCCTGAATAGGACTTGAGGAAAACTGTCCCTTCAGCAACAAACAAACAAACAACAAAAAAGCATGTTTTGATAACTTAAATTTTGAGTAATATGTATATATAGAAAGTTTTCTAATTAAAAAACTTAATATGGCAGCACTGAGGAAAACTAATGCTGTACAATGACAATCTTTATCATTAGTTTAGCTTAAATATTCCACTTGCAGCTCTTCACTTTGACTTTATGCCTCCACATCAGAAAAGAGCAGTGGACTCAAACTGTCACATGGTACCAACAAAGACTATAATATCCATTATATTTAAGAACTATGAGAAGCCTAAACAGGGAGTTAATGCTATCTGTGTATACAGTCAAGTATTTAATCTCAATTTCTTACTCATAGCAATGCAGAAGAAAGCCAGTCACTATATATATTTTAATGGAATCCATATGATCTGAATTATTTAACTCGGCAGCAGACAAAAGAGAACAACGATTGTGATCTTGCTTAAGAGTATGGTGCAAAAAGAAAAGTCACTTGTAGCAGTATAATTATGTTGTGGGAATTCTTTACTAGGTTACCATAGCGAAGACTTATTTTTTTTGAAGCCACACTCTTGCTATGGTATTTTTTTCCATGCACTTCAGCTGCCAAACAGATGAAATCGTACCACCTAAACCAGTTTAGCTGTGCTATGTCCACCCGGGAATAAGACTCATCTTGCTTAATTTAAAAACCAGGCATTATGTTCTGTGTTCTAATAAATGTCTATTCATCTGAAATCTCTAGTCAATGGAAAAGAAAAAAGAATAGTTAGCACCACATTCAAAGAGCTACAAGTCGTTTCTTCCACCACAAATGAGTTTACGAGCTATAAAGGAAACAACTGTATCACCTGTTCATATCAAGTAGTATTTCAGACAGCAGTTCATGGATTTAAACAAGCCTTTTTTTTGTATACTTGTTTTATGAAAAAAAATGGTTTCAACATGCTTCCAGCAAGTCTCGTCTATGTATCAATTCCTAATTCCTATTCATAAAAGTATAATTCCTTCTATTCAAAAGAATAGCAATGCAATATAATAACTTGATGTTATAAACAGTAATATATTCTTTCAAGACTTTTTTGGTTCACACAATTTTTTTCTCAATTTTGAATTTGAAAAAAAAAAACCACCACATAAATCACCCCACCCTTTGGTCTAACATCTACTCTCTCATAAAGCAGTTGTAGCTTATTAAAAACATGGTTGTTCATCTTATGAAGTCTGTTAGAACACAGAATCATTGCAGCCTGCTTTAAGAACTACTCCTGTGCTGGCAGAGTCATATCCCACCCAGCCCCCAAAACAGGCTACTTACTGAACTGGATGTTTCCAGGGGGCTTGTGCACCGCACTGGAGATATATCAATGGAACAAAGCATGCCAAGCGGCTGACTACCGCATGGACTACGCAGAGAAGTGGACAAACACTCAGATACGCTTCCATTTTCTTCTAAAAACAGCTTTCTTCTGAGTGATGAAGAGCTCAGATTTTCCTGGGACTGATCTGCAAATTCATCAGTTCTAAAATATTCGCCTAGAAACGTGGGGGAGAATTTCCAATAAGACGACAAGAAAAAAAAAAATATCTTCCACTACAGAGACATACATAACTAAATTAAAACATTTAATCCAATTTACCAATATAGCAAGGAATTAATCTAGTCACCTATCTCAAAGGATCACTTGTTATCATTACAAAAAGTTGACTCTTGTCTACTAAGGTTCCACTTCTGCCTATCGTCCTTTAATGCTGACATCTGCATTTAAAAGAAATAAATAAATAAATATTGGCTGGCATCTACTTACTGGTCTTTTCCCCAAATTGTATTATTGTTCACATCTGAGTTGTGAAAAAGGGGTTATTATACTACCCAAGTAAAACTAGACCTTTCTTTCAGGTCTCCTACACACCTTGACAGTCATGGCAATACATCCAAAGACAAACCAGATTCAACTTGAAGTCAAAGCAGTTAGCAGTTTACAGTCAGAAGAGCACACAGATCTTAAAAAACAGAAAAGCACACAGGTCTTAAAAAAGACCCATTAAAATATGCTGAGACTTACCAGATTATTTTAGTTTTTCGCTCTTGCTCTATTCTAATTGGCTATTTCTTACAGAAGAAAGTTTTCATGAATTCACAAACTATGCATTGATGGATGTGTTTGTTAAGACCAAACATGAAAGCAACAGATACGGTGCTGCTTTTCCGCTTTGATTTTGATGACCCACGATCAGCACTGTGAACTTCAATACTGGGATAGCAGCATGCAGCCAAAAACCTCTGAGCTGGCTATACCCACTACTCCCATATTTGAGCTGCAAGAACAGGCCTTTCCAAGCCCCTCACCCAAGAACCTGGCAGGAACTGCTTCATGCAGCAGTTATAATCGGACAGTTAATTTGGACTCTTGTCTCCCCACTCAGTGGTCGTGGCTTTTTTGCGGCCACACAACTTCAAGTCACTGCCATGGCTTCAGTTAAGTTAAAAGGCACAGCATTACAGCATAGCTTTGCTCAAGGCAAGGCTGGGCTATCAGCCCTACGGCCAGAAACCTGCACCTACAACAGCTCTGCTTGGGGGAGGCAGGGTGTGTTGTCTGCTCGCTACCTTTTATGCATTCAGAACTGTTAATCAATTTCCAGTTTTCTCCATACCCCTCCTCTTTTACCTTTATGTCTACTTTCAAATCATATCATTTAAGTCAGATGTCGCACGCAACACAAAGTAACTATTTAGAACACATACTTAAAACTTTTATTCATACATTGTTTTCAATTTTTCGTAAGACAAAAAAACCAGCAAATACAAAAACAAGTTTTCTATTTAGACATTCATAATTAAATTTAGATAGTACATGACATACCTAGTATTTTCTCTAAATTAAAATCCACTGGCAAAGACAGTACTGTCTGACAAGCAGCTGCAATGAATAAAACCAACAAAATTAGCTTGCAGTGACCTTCTACTAAAACTGTAGAAACAAAAATTCACTTTCAAATTGCATTGCAGATGAGCCATTAAAATTACAGTTGCAATAAGGAAAACTGTTAATTAAACCTAGGATTCTAATTTGACAACACTATATGCAGCACACTCGGGGCAAGAGATAAAAAAAAACAAGGGTTGTAACATAAAAGCCTCTAGAGAGGCATTCTTAAATGAGGAGGGAGGTCTCTGAAGAAAGGAAGGATTCAAAAGCAAATGGGAGAAAGATCATCAAAATATCCTGGGGAAAACTACTACCTATTTATCTAAAATGAAATAGTTTAAAAGATGTCTTAAGATTTCTGCTATTTATTTGGCAGAGAAAATAAACAAGGTTCTGTAACCCAAAACGATCAAACACATTAAAGGTTTCATGAAACTGCAATTTACCCATAAACCTGAGGCTTGTATTCACTTTTCAATTCAGAAAAAGTGTACAGAGTTGGAAAAAATGCACTCTACAGTCTACAGAGGACCTCAGTTTTTACATTGTTTCATATTGTTCAGAAGTAATAGAATTAAATTACTCTGAGAAAAGGACAGTAAAATTAATAGCACTGTTCAGTTCAAAACCAATTATTTCTACAGGAATATTAACAAAAAAAAATTCCCTTTTGAAATTAAATAGTCATTAAAAATGGGTTATTTCGCTTCAGAGGAAGCCTGTAATTTCAGACATTGCCTTTTACCCACCATTGCTTTTCCCAGTCTGCAAAGCTAGCTGTCTTCCAATTGGAGAAATGTTATTTATATTTATAGCTGTAAAACAGACAAGAACTTTAAGCATGCATCGCATACAGAGTTTTGAAACCTAGCAGCAGTAAGTTAGAATATTTAATATGACTTTTTAAATTTAATTAACTATTTAATTACTATTACTAAATTATTTAATACTAAATACTAATACTAAATAAAAATAACTAAACAAAATCTTTGCATCAAAGTTTTAAAGATACTAGAAAGGAGTACTGACAGAAGGTTACCATTACAGCTGATCAAGAGAATTTCAGTTCCTGTCTATTCAAAAAGAACCTTAAGACTAGCAGCAACTTTGCCCAAATCCTGCAGCCTCCTCTACATTACAGAGATCTAAAACAAACCCAGTTTACGCTTAGCCAAACAGGCTGTGTTCAAGTAAAACACATTTCAAGAAGATCATGCAGTCTGACTTGAAGACAAAAATGAAGAATCTACCACTCCACCCTTTTTATACAGCTAAGGAACACATTAGACCATTTTCTTTCATCACTCACTTTCCCAGGCCTAGGACCATGGCCCTGCCCAAGAAGTCAAGATCTTGCAACTGACAACTGAAAATACACTATCCACAAGCTGCATCTCCTTGATAAAAAAATTTTAACAGTTTAGCATCTTCCAAATATTGCAAAAATCCCCAAACACTTATTTAAGAATTGCCTACCAAACAATACCGAATGCAAACAATACTTTATAGCTGACATTCCATTTACTATGTATTGTTGGTTATATATAAACTTTAATAACAGCAGCATTAATAATGAAATCTAATAATGGCATATACAAAATAAACTTTGAAAACCCACAAACCTATGTGCAGTGACAGTGAGCTAGAAGGACACTAATGGGACAACAGGAATTGCCATAGCAAGTAAGGGTAGAAGAATACGGAATTCGGTTTCCCATATACTTATATTGGCAGAAAAGAAGTCAGAGTAAGTCAGATGTGTAGATGTCAGAAGAAAAGAGCAAAGTAAAAGACTTGGCTGTTACCAGTATTGACGCAGCAAAGTTGTGAGTGTAAATTAAACTGGACGAAGACAGGTTACTAAAGAAAAAAAGATTTAAGAACAGGAACCAAAAATAACAAAAAGGAAAAGTGATGTAAGATTCTAGATTAATAAATGATTTTAAACAAAGAAAGCACTTGAAGAGAACATTAAAAAAAAATCTATCAGTTGTGCCATCTTGTATTATTGGTTCTTAAAATTTAAATTGAAGTTGAAAAAAAATATGTTTGATAATTTCTCCAAAAGCTACATAATTTTGGGTGGACACACAAAAACAACTTACATTTAGTTGAATTAAACTGAGAAACTTGCTTGCCTTCATGTTCAGTCCAAGGAGAAGGAACTATGAGTCTTTTTGTGAAAAACTAGAGTAGAATAGAAACAAACCATCTTAGCACTTTTAAAAATTGGAGACTCTCAACTTCAATTTAGATTAGTACCCTGAACAAGAAAAAATTAAGTCATACCTTTGGCTACTCACAGATCTGTATTTTAAGAATTTTAACTCTTCCTTCCCCAAAGGAAGTTGTCTGTATAGTTGTCCCTTATACCCAAAATATATTTCATTATTTCAGGCCCAGAGAGGTTAAAGAAAAAACAATTTGATTTGAAGAAGATCCTCATGTTCTTTACGACACATACCACCTCAGATCTTTCAAGTCTGCAGGGTGAAAACTTTACAAAAGTTTCATTTAACACTACTCATTTTAAAATCTGAATTGTCTCTACCATACTTATTGCACAGTAGTTTAATATAATTCTCTTCAAATTTTCAGTTTGTTTAATTGTTGCATTTTAACAATTAAGCTATTTCGCAGGTGTGCTAAAGAAGACACTGTCGTAACAGTAAAAGAAGTGGACAATGGAGGGTTTTTAGCAATATTATTGGTGTATTTGGCTAAAATGGTTAGCAGTGAAACATTTATGAGTACTGGCACTTCAGTCTTTCTTTGAACCAAAAATTCTATCTGCTGTCACAGTTGCGCTCTAGAACTCCCTGATGCTTAGGAGATGAACATTATTACATAGCTGCAAGAAATATAAGGCAAATCCTGTTCTCACAATAAAAGCAAGACTCGAAGCAAATGATAAAAGCTCAGCTGGAAACACCCAACTATTAAAGGCATAATTTTTATCAGAGACTTGGTTTCAAGCTGTTCAGCTGCATAATCCATATGCCTGACAAAGAAGAAATACGCTTTTTAAAGGGGATTTTGAACAACAGAGTATCTTAGCTGCAGGTCAACTACACAGCACCTTTATGGAATCATAAACCATATTTTTTGTTTATAGAGGCAGAAACTGGTAACAGCATGATACAATATAAAAAGGTCAATAACACTAAGGAAGACTTGCCTATCAGAGCGTCTTTTTTTTTTTAATTGAATTAACATTGAAGATTTCTGTAGTGAAGATTTGAAACACTCTTCCATCTCTGCTAGACAAATGGATAGTAGAAAATAAAATGAAAAATGGATGGAAAGAATTACAAGCTACTAGAAGAAAGTCTTGCCTCCAACTAAGCAGATTTTGGAAGAAACAAAAAAATCACGAACGTTCTGCTATATTTTTAAAAATGCAATAAAAGAAACTAAGCTACCTAACACTAACAGTTACTGTAAAACTCCAAATAATCATTATTTTTAACCTTAAATTAAGTATTTATAAGAGTTATCTTACACCTACGTTGCTACTAGTCGGGCAACATGAAAGGAACAAAATCTGCCGTTTTGACCTACAGGTGTGTGAAAGAAAATGGCAAGAAAAAGACCACGTGGATTCCAGCTACAACTGCAAGGGATGAGGACGTAAAATTACTTTCTTACTGACCAGTAGAATATAATAGGCTTCTGGGTTTTGAAAACCTGTAACAGACATGGATCTTTTTTGTAGGTACATAGGTAAAACAAATCAATACTTGATAGCATAGAAAGTTTTATTACCTCCTCAATGGCTTTTTGCCTCCTGTCTTCTGTCTCCTTATCAATTCTAAGTAACAAATGAAAAATAACTCAATTCAAAACCATCACGTAAGTAGAAAAAAAAAGTCAAGTCCAACCACATAATCTTTTACAGATACTAAAGAGAAACATTATAAATTAAATTGCATTAAAACCTAAATCTTGTTATGTTTTTACTGTTGTATGTAATGATCTCATACTATAAATGCAGAAATATAAATGCACTTCTCAGTTACTTCAGTTCATTTGAAAAAGATCTGTACCACTTGTAAGTACATATTTGCAAATCTTCTATTTACTCCTTGTATCAGTAAGTATTTTATCTGGACAAAAACTCAATCATAACTGATCTTCCAAAATAATCCATCTAGTTATGTTGAACTTGTATGAATAGATTTTACTATTAAAGGTGCCATGAGATTAGGCTTACAAAGAATCTCACTACAAAATCAAGCAGAAAAAAACCCTGAGCTGTAAGAAACAAAAGGGCAGCAGAAGATACTCATGGAACGTTTGTGTACCCAAATTCCTGACACAGCCCACTTTCCCAGCAGAGAGTTCCCCCTTTCAAATAGCTAGTCTGCCATATTTTGTTCAGTTCAGGATACAATATTGCATTTCAGTTTGGCTCAAATAGCACAGTCTTTTACACAGCTTTTAACCTAGTTTAAAAAAAAAATATTGTAGTTACATCAGCCATCTTCAGATGAAGTGTGAGATTCTACATTTACACTTCCTTTAACAGTCACATTCAAGTCTCACTTTGTTACTACTATGCAGCTTCTAAGCTTGAGAAAAATTTCAGAATGACTATTGATCATCATCTTAGCTGAATCACGTAATATTTTCATACACAGTTAGTATACCTGAATTACCCTTGAATAATTTTAGAAATCAGTCAGATAACAGACATTATTAGCTACACAAACACATGTAGATGCACCTAATACATCCACAAGCTTTCCCTCGTGGCCCTCTGATGCTAATCAGACTTTGAATAGATCCGCAATACTTCGACACGCCATCTTCAACTACGTCAGCCTAGATGATGCTAAAGTGACAGTTCTATAAAGACACTTGCACAAAATTCAGTTACTGTACCAAAAAAATAAGCATACTATCATTGTATATGTATGCATAGTGGATCATGAGTAATAAGCATCTTTGCAAGTCAGATTCCAAAGGAGAAAGAGGGGATGTGGGAAAACAGCTCTCACTAAAAATGCTGGTTAGTGCAGAAGAGGATGTTTTTTCATCAGCGTGTAACTCCAAGAAAATAACAAAGTGAAAATGTCATAGGTATTTAACAAGAATAAAACCAAGTCAGTCTCGTATGCAATCTCAGGCAACAGAGCACTTGCAGATGTGACACACAGTGAGCAAGACACAGTACAGATTTTTTTAATACTTAACATCTAATAGCATAGCATCCAATTTAGAAACAAGAGATGGCAGATTTACACTAGGTATAAGGAAGAAATTTTTTACGATAAGGGTGGTGAAACACTGGAACAGGTTGCTCAGAGAGGCAGTGGGGGTCCCATCCCTGGAAACATTCAAGGCCAGGTTGGACAGGGCTCTGAGCAACCTGGTCTAGTTGAAGATGTCCCTGTTCAGTGCAGGGGGGTTGGGCTAGATGGTCTCTAAAGGTCCCTTCCAACCCAAAGCATTCTATGATTCTATGACTATTCAGAGGACTCTTCTCATAAACAGCCCTCTGTCTGTGTTTCATTTCGCTAACAGGACCTGAAAGTCCTATAGGTGTAAACAGGATGGAGGACTGTTTTATTATTCTATTACTGCGGTGCTTCATGCCATGAGGTGCAATCTTCTGTGCGAGTTTGTACCTGAGAAATGTATGGGAGTGTCTACAGGAACCACCATAGTGGCCTTCCCTTGACATGCTGTTCTGCACTATGAGTGTGTAAGATGAGCTGTGAATACCAAGCCTGTTTTACTTACTCATTTGTTTTCCGCATGGAAGTTATTTTCAGAGAAAGGAAAATGTCAAGAACAAGATCCCCAAATTATTTCAAGTAACTAGCAGTCTCCTCCTCCTCCAAGACAGCAAGCTTATTGGTCTTCTCTCCTTCACATTAAATCCAATCTATACCTTTCAAAAAGGGTACTGGCTCACCTAGCTAGCTTTCCTAGTTCTACCCTGCTGCAGGAGTCAGAAATGCCAAAGGAGCCTACGCTTCACAGGTCTCAGTATGGAACACTGAGAAGATAAATTGTGTTGTGACAAGGAGCAGGAGAGGTAGCTTGGTAACAATCACTAGCAAGACATTTTCTTGCTTCCATTGATTGCTTTTATCTGGCTGGCTTCCAAACTGCAATCAGAGAGGATCAGCAGTTCTTAACATTAAAAAAAAAGTGACACAGAGGCAGCCTTATCTAAATATTATACCCACATCAGGGACACATAAAAATCTGTCAGAAGATTTGAATAAAAGTCTTTAATGCTGTGTTGAAATGTCAATAGAGCAAAAGAACAGTGTTCTAGTATTCAAGCTAACTTAACTGCATGAAAACAGATGGTAAGTTACCTAGCATGACTCAAATACATTGCTTGGCGTCGAACATCCTCCGAGTCAATTTCCACAGGATTTATTAGAGCAAGCTGATCAATAGACCATCTAAATTTTCCTGGTGTCTAAAAAAAGAAATGGGACATCTTAATGCTTGCTAGTCTAAAAAAATAAAAATAAAACCACAGGACATATCTGAATGCAACAAGGCAATCATAACTTCCATATAGTTTCTGTCAAAGACAATAAAAAGAGTTTCTATTTAAATGATCTACTTTAAAAAAAAAAAAGAGTAAGTCAACCAGGCTTCTTTATCCTGGTAGTGCTATTATAATGATTTACAAGCTAATATAAAGCAGAAGGTTTTAGTAATATTATAATTATAGCAGAAAGACTAATAATTACAAACTGAGGTGTCAATTTCTTCTCAATTTCTGAGGACAGATCTACTAAAGATACAGAATTGGGGTAAAATTTAGTTGCTTCTAGATTGCCACAATCAAAATTGCGGTTCCATGCAAACCAAGTGTCCGTATCTAACTCACGTTATCCAAATAACAGAGCACCCTTCCTTTCACCTCACATTTCCGTGACGACTTTGGAGTTGCAACCCCATATGCATCCCGCAAAATCTCCCTCATAATGCCATGCATAGCGCACAACAAAACCCACTTCAGAAATAAAGCAGCTTCACCCCTTTATTTAACACTTAATTACAAAATACTGCTCAAATATCTGTTTCAAAAATGATCTACCAAGTGAGTCTTTTTAGTTTCATTAGCACAGCAACATCTCTGTTTGTCAGAAAATAATTCCAAGTGCAAACCAGAATGTAATTTGCAACTAAAAAATGCTACGTATACATAAAATCATTAACTTGATATTGTGAACATGCAAACAGCTCACAACAGAAGTGCAATTAAGTTTTACTTGCATCCAGCCTGCTTAGTTATAAGTAGGAAGTGGTTTTTTTCCACTTTAAGTGGGACAAGAGCACCACATCCAACCACTGTCCTTTATCTACTTTCAACTGCTTTTGTCACTTAGTGGGTGTATGCCAATCTACTGATACACCTGATATCTAAAGAAAAAAAAACATGAAGGTAGGAAGACTAATTGACAATGTTAGTATTAAAAACAGCATACAGCTGTAATCAGAAGAAATACTCAATGCCACCAAAATTCTTTGTCTTAGTAGATATGTCAAAGCACGCTAAATAAAATACACTTTTTAATGCATTTCAAAAATTAGCACTACATCTGTATAGACAACTAAAGACTAGATCTTACAGATGAGGATTTTGTTGATTTAAAGACCAAAGGACTGGAGACAATCTGCTCCTGAAGAGTATAATAATCACTGGGACTTTCAAACGGATTCAGGACTGTGACTCGTCCTGGAGTTTCTGGTGTTATCTGCATTTTAGCTTCTTTCGAATCACCCATAACACTAAGCTACACCTGGAAGAGAGGGAGAAGAAAAATGAAGGCGGGGAGGGGGGCGGGGGGGGGGGGGGGGGGAGAGAGAAAAAAAAGGAAATTATCATTTTGACTTTCTAGGGCCATCCTGAAGGTTTTGGGAAGAGACTGTCAATCATTTTTAAGGAGCCAGAAACATTTAAAAGACTAAGAAAAACAAAGTTAGCTTTGGCTTGGACCTACTGACATGTGAAGCTGATAAATAAGGCTGATACGAAGAAGTAAAAATACATTGAACCTGTGAAAACGAGACAAGAACGGACAGTGAAAAGGCCACTTAAAACAAAATAAATTAACAAGCAACAACCAAAAAAGCCACCAGAAGAAACAAAACGGCGACGAAGCCAAATCTACCCGCGGAGAGCAGCTGAGACCCCAAACGCGGGCACTGCAGGGCTTCGGGACAGCCGCCTCCCCCCCGGTGCCAGCCAGCCCCGCGTTACCCAGTGGCTGAACGGCGAGCCGGAGGCGGGGCGCCGGGAAGGGGCTGCCGGCCAGCCGCAGGCGGGCAGCGAGCCCCGGGCGGCGGGAAGCCCTCGGGAAGGACTCGCTCCCCTCCCCGAGGCCAGTCCCAGCCCTCGAGGGGCTCCGGGACCCGCTACCTCTCCCTCACGGCCTCCCCCCTCCGTCAGGCCGTGCCCCGACGGCTGCCCGGCCTAGGGCGGCGAAGGGGACGGGAGCCGCGGGGACATACCGCGCTCGGCAGCCCCCTTCCCCTTCCCCCTCTCGCTCCCCCCCCTCCCGAGGCGGTATCCCCGAGGCTCGACGCCAGGCCGGTGCCCGCGCAGCAGCTACCTGCCGCCGTTACCGGGACGCCGCCGCGCCCGCTCATGCTCGCCTCAGCTCACACCTCCCGCCTCCGCCGCGCCGGGCGGCTCTTTAACTAGCCCCGCCCCCTCGCGGGCGAAGCCCAATCACCACGCGATGTCCCGGCTGCCAGGCCAATGGCGGAGCTGCCCCCCGCTCTCGAACGGGCCAATCGCCAGGGGAGCCGCTGCACAAATTCGAACGAAATCCCGCCCTTTTCCTTCCTGCTGTTAAGAGAGCGGGTTCCGTTCGGGGTGTCACGTGGGGCGGGCGGGCCGGGAGTTTTTGAAGGACGTTGGTGGGGGGCAATGGGGAGGGGGGGAAATGAGGGGAGCGGGGGGGGGGCCTCGTTCCACTTCCGGGTGAGAGGGGGGGCGGGTGACGGGTGACAGCAACGCCGGGTCGCCATGGCGAGCAACGCCGCCAGCCTCAACGCGGTGCGGGAGACGATGGACGGTGGGTAGTGGAGGCGGGGAGGGGGGGGGGGGTGGGACTTGGATCGGGCTCTCCGAGGGGACCTTGCCCCGGTGCTCCTGGGTTGGGAGCCCCGGAGCCGGCTCTTCGCTACCGCCGGCGCCGCCCCTGTGGAGAGGGTCGCGGCCTGCAGCTGCCTGCGGGTTTAGGGCATAGCGGTGCTGGCTTCTTTGGGCCTCGTGTGGCCCTTCCTGGGGTTTTTAATGAGCTGTTAGGCTTTTAATTTAGAATAACGTTATTTTTAAGTATCAACGTACAATATGTAACATTTAAACATATGCATTTGCTGCTCTTTACTGATTATTTGAAATGATCGATGCGGAGTACATAACCTGGCTCTGTGCGTCTTGGGTTTAAAGTGGTGGGAAGGACCGGCCCTGTGGTGCTGCAAGTGGCAGCACCTGAACTGGTCTGAACCCCAGCGTCTTGTTCCTGCGGATGGCTCGTGTCAGAAAACCAAACTGGGTTACCGAAGAAATGACCACAGTTAAAAAGTTCTGAGCAGGGCAGTCAGTGTTACAGAATCAGAGTAGTTTCTGATACAAAAAAAGGTGCCCGTTTGGGATGGGGAAGGTGAGAGGAGTGGCACTGGGAGCAGTGGGGAATATTGCAGAGACTTACAAGCCATAAGAAGCATGAGCAGGGTGACTAAAGATCAGTTGTTCGCTTTCTGTTTCAGCCTGGCTGTGAGGAGTCGAAGCTGGCAGGTTCAGGTGTTTCTTAGCAATGTGTAGTGTGAAACTCAGGGATTCCATGGAATGACTACGCCAAAAGCTCTCATGGATTTCAGGCAGAGTGGAAAGTTGCCAAGAGTCATAGAATGCTTCAGGTTGGAAGGGACTTTTAGAGGTCTTCTAGCCCACCGATCCTGCAGTGAGCAGGGACGTCTTCAACTAGACCAGATCACTCAGAGCCCCGTCCAACCTGGCCTTGAAGGTTTCCAGGGATGCTACCTCCACTGCCTGTCTGGGCAACCTGTTCCAGTGTTTCACCACCCTCACTGTAAATAATTTCTTCCTTATATCCAGTCAAATAAATCCCCCGAGGGTTGTTAAATATGAAGACTTTCTCTAGAAATGCCCTCATGAGAGGCTAGAGACTGTGTCCAGGGGGGCACTGCTTTGCGCTTGTTCTTTCCTCACAGTCTTCCCTTGTGTTGTAGTTACGGCTGCTGTTACGTAGTGATTCCTTAGTGAAGACCTTCATGAGTTGGACTGGTGTAAAAATTAGTGCTTCAGCTGCTGATCTGCCCACTCTGACCTGCTGCTGGGGCCAAGGCAGGGCTAGCAGGGTTGCTCTGGCTGTTGTGACACTTCAAGAGGATGAGACTGTTCTCTGCAGATGGAGAGAGATTTGTTTGGGAAGGACGGTGGTACTAAGTTCCTGTAGCTGTGCTTGACACCTACCCTCTCTCCACTCCCATAGGAGTGTTTTAGATGGGAGGGATGATATGTAGATTTAAGGACAAAGTAATGGACAAAGACAAAGGCAAAAGGACAAAGGGTTAAGGACAAAGACAATGCTATGGAAAGTGTACTAGCCTTCAGGTTTAGGAGCCCCGGCTGCCCGTGTAATAATGTGTATGTTTTATTTAGGATAGACATTAATAATTTAATCTTTCTGAATTCAGCTGTTTTTAGAAGAAAACAGATTTCTATTAACTTAAAAATACAATTGATCTTTAAAGATTTACTTAAAAAGAATCATAGAAACGTCCTTATGTTTGAACTGTCACTACACTCAATAAATCGTTTGGGGTTTTTTTTCTGTTCAAAATAGCACTAATCTTTGACATTTCCTTTATAAGAGTATTTATGTAAAGTGCTTTGGTGAAGTAACTGAGAAAGTAAAACACTATGATAGCTGTGTCCATGTAATTAGATTTTTCTTGATGAGGGCCCATCATAATGAGTAGAAAAATATTTGCAGGATAATTTTTTTAGGCCTTTTTAAATAGAACATAAAATCTGTGTTGTGTCTTAACTTACTGCACAAGAAACAGGCACCTGATGGAAGTGAATGAGTTGGTATTAATAAAAGTGTTTTTTTAGTAGTTTCGGAAAGTAAAATGCTTAATCTAGTGTGTCAGAGGTAAATATTTAGGAGCTATTCTCTGCAGAATTGTTGTTAGGAGCTCAGATTTTTTGTGACGAAGCTGCTACATCTCTGCCAAAGATGCTGTCTCAACACCTGAAGATATTTTCTGTTGGAAACCGATGACCACAACTCTTGGTGACGTAGGAAATTGGAACTTACCTGTAGTTACATTTACTGCGCTGCCTTCAGATACATTACATGCTTAGTAGATTTCATGATAAACTTTAAATGATTAAAGAGAGAATTGTTTATTTCTGGAAAGTCAGTCTGTCTTGGTTCTGTAGCTCTTACTATTCAATGGCATTTTACTGCAAACGTGTCAATTTGCTGTTGCCTTATCTGGCCGTAGAAGATGCTGTCATGTGGACAGGGCACGTGTGTAGTGCGCTTGGAAGGGTTTGCTTTCAAGTCGATGGGAAGAGGAAAGCCTTGTCATGGCGAAGGAAGCTTCCTGTGTGGCTGGTAGCTAGGGCTTTGGTCTGACAGACTGCTGTCTTGCCTTAAACTCGTGGCTGTTCTTCATCCAGCCTAACTGTGTGGCCTTCACGAGTATTACCACACTTGGAGGGTTTTTTTCATAGCATCTGACATTTCGCTGTGACTTCAGTGGGATTGACTGGATGCGTTAGGCCTTTCATGGCTTGGCCTGGGTGAGTGTGACTGAGGCTGTGCTGCGGTATGTCTTTGGTGTATACCAGAGTAGAATATTTTTATAGCTGTCGAGTGGACAGTAGTCACTTGCCATGCTGGTTTTACATGGTAAGAAAGACCTTCTACTTCACTTTCTCCTAGTTTGGGGGAGGTTTGGTTACAGAAACACCTGTGGATAACATCTGTTCAAAATCAACCTGTATTGCTAGAGGCTTAGCATCAGCATGGAGATTACCATAACAACCAGAAATAAAATCTCAGTGAGTTGTTCTGCTACATATATAACAAGCTGTTTATGAGAATCCAAGAAAAGGGGCCTTCTAGGGAAGGCTTGGAAGCAGAGAGAGGGAGAGATCTTTGCTTCTGCACAAAGCTGGCAGGGGATATCCTACCAATGGTTTCATGCTGAAATGTGGTCTTGCTCTTGATTCGGGTCATGTAAAAATTGAATAGTATTGCTTATCTGTAAACCAATGTTAGTGTTAGACCTAAAGCTAGGTTTAGTTGTTGAAGGTGGTGGCTGGAAAACTGCTGACATTCTCTGTAAAAAGCTTTAAGAATGTGCTTGCAGTCATTTTAGTACGACTTTGTCAGTATCTGGAGTTCAAAAGCATGGATTATTTTTATAGCCTACCTTTTACGTAACTGGCAAGCATGTTAATTCTTGAATTCTTCACTTATTTTTTATTTTTCAAAACCCATTATATAGCATTAAGTCTGCTGAACCAGAGAAGCATGGTATTTCTGTTAGAAGCTGTGGCTTCTAGCTTATGCTGGAAAGCTAAATGTGAATGCTGTTGCTGAGGTTCAGATTGCAAGAGCTTTCCACATCTGCCATGTTTACAGACTGCTGTAGAAATGAAATGTCGATGAATAACATTTTTGATCATTGAAACTTCGTAGAGACTAAAGTGCTTTCATTTTTTCTGTTGTAGTTTTGTTTGAGATTTCAAGAATATTAAACACTGGCTTGGATATGGAGACGTTGTCTATTTGTGTGCGACTTTGTGAACAGGGGATAAATCCAGAAGCATTGTCATCTGTTATTAAAGAACTGCGTAAGGCTACAGAAGCTCTGAAGGTAATGCTTTTGCTTAAAAAGCTTATAAATTTGTTTTTAAGAGTCAGATGTATGTTTAACTTGCTACACTTCAATTTGTAAATTGTACTTTAATATGACTAATTTTTAAATCAAGGAAATGAACTGTTCCATAGAAAAGGCAATGAATACAACTGAATGGAACATGAAGCAAAAAATGGTGTGAATAAAATCTTTTCAGAAATAGATTAACTTGTTTGAAGGGGGGAAAAAAAACCCCAACAACCAAAACCCGCAGACTGAGCATTTGTAGCCACCATTTGCCCCCTTATCTGCATCATATCACAAATAGATTGCTCTCCTTTAACCCATATGATCTCAATTCTACAACCTCAAGCCTAATGGGATGCAGCAGTACTTGTAAACAGGTACATGCAGTTGCTAATGTAGTCTTCACATATTGCATTTACCACATTCACCTGTGCTTTGGATCTCTCCAAACACAAACAAGAGAGGATTTCATGGTGGGTGTGTGTGTGTATAGGGCTTTTCATAATTTAACATTTACCTGTTTAGCTAGTGGAGAGAGTAACTGTGGTTTAAAACAAAACAAAAAATCTTCGCTTGCATTTTAAAGGATTTTAATTCTTTACTGTCTACCTAAACATCATGATTTCTTTTCCACTGTATCTTGTATTTGTTTATTTCTGGGGAGGTGGAGGGGAAACCTGTATCTAGCCTGCCTATCTCTGTTCTGGAAGACAGCATTCTGAATCTTAGAAAATTCACCTTACAGATTTTTGACTAGATGGATGCTAGTCAGGGCTATTTTTCACCGGTGCTAAAATGTTTTATTTTATTGTTAACATTTTTCTATACTCATGCATATTTTACATTTGTGTACATGCTTAAATGTGTGCATACGTATATGTTTAACTATGTGTATATAAGTAATTGAGGGCTGGTTTACTTCTTCCTTTGCTGTTACTGGTTTATCATTCCCGTGCTATCCTTTGCCTGTCTGGCTTTAAATCTACCAATGTCAGTCTCCCAACGACTGTACCTTGTTGGTTGGGTTGAGTTATTCAGTAATAAAAATATATACTGGTGACCTTGATCAAATAATTGGCAGCATGATTTGTGCAGTTATGATTAGTGTAATTCTTCTAAGTTTTATGTCAATTTGTCTGTGTGAGTAGGAATAGTCATTACTACAAAATGTATGAAGTAGTAAACTCCAAAGGAAAAAAAATTAATGCATTTGAACACTTCTTGAAAGCATTAGGGTGAAAGGTACAGGATACAAGCTGCTCAGATACAGGATGTGCAATTTAACACAATCAGTAATGGCTGTGTTAATAAAGGCTAATGGCAACTGATAGCATTATTTAAAAAAAAAAAGACGTTTGCATTAGAGAGCAACACTACCCCTTTTATAATTTTCATAAGTAGCTTATTTTTAGACTTTTAAGTTCTCTAGGTAAATTAAAATAGTTAAGATTTAAGCCACATGGTGTCTACTTTTGGTGACTTACAGTAAATGTTTCTTCTGTTTCTAGGCTGCTGAAAATATGACAGGCTGATATGGGAGAAGATTTCTGTGAGAAGAATGCCAAGTTAGTTAACAGAGGGTTTGAAGATTGCCACTATTCAGGAAAAAAGTGAAATAAGTGTGCGTGCGAAGGTTTCAGAGTATTTCTGTAATCTTCTTGAAAAGGATGATGTATAGAATAGTTTTGAAAAGTTTTTTTAATATGATAAGTTAATGAATAATTTAATTACATCATATTTTTCTGAACTGCTTTTGAGTGTAGTGCAATTGCTCTTCTTTGGCATCTAGTAGCTTTTAAACCATGTCAGATACTGCACACTTGCTGAACTTACTAGTGTGTAGTAACAAATATTCGTATAATGAGTATAGCTTGTTAATGCATCCCTTAAAAGTGTTAATATATCCTGGTTTTTACCTCTTGCTTTGATAAAAAAACTGTATGTACAATTTCAGTTTTGCTATGTGGACCAGATAGGAATGAAGCCCATCCTGACTTTATTTTAACTGGAGTAAGGGTAGCGATTTAACTCTCGGTCTGAAAGTAAGAAATAAAGCACTTTTGATAATGTAGATAATGAATTGTCCTTTTGATTAAAATTGCTGGAAAAAGTGTTTTTAACTTGGATAGCAAAGGATCTTCAGTTATCCATGCAGAAATATATGTAAGTTTAAATTTTACATTATTTTACAGAGTTCAGATGCTACAGTTCTTACATTTGTTTTGTCTACTAGACCTAAAAATATTAAAGCTATATTGTTACTTTCAAGTCAAAGCATATATGAGAAGCATCGGATTTGGTTGATGGGAATCAGTGAGTCTTAAATTGTCATTTGATATAGGAATGTCTTCTTGTTCAGCACAAAGAATCTTCAGTGATGCCAAAAGAAGTGTTTGTTACTTTCCAGTAAATATCTTTGCATCCAGCAATTCTACTTAATGGTCTCTTGTGTATTCTTCATCAGCTGCTGTTTAAGCTTTTTCAGTCTTTTTGTTAGCGTGGTTTTATGGTGTAGTGCTAATGGGACCTGAAGTAACCTCCAAGGTTAATAGGGTGGAGCACATCTGAAAATTGATCTGGATCTTAGTTAAGCCAAACTTCATATTCGTGCAGAGAAAAAAAGTTCTTTCTACTTTAAGAGTTTACATCGTATGCACTCTAGGTCATAGCTCTACAAAAAGTGATGAAGAAGGCTAAATACTTCATATTGCTGGCAGAGAGAATAGAAGAATATTTATATTACACTGAATTGTTACCATTATTTCCAGTTATCCTGGCCAAAAAAATCATTCCAGGAGGATGTTGTGAGCTTCTGAATAACCAAGACTGGGGGACTTTTGAGTGGTATCAGTTTTCTTACTCATATGAACACTTAATATCCATTGTACATTGGTGTTGTAACTTCAGATTTACAACTTTTGAATGCCAGGTGTAATGTTTTCAAAAAACATTAAGGTATCCCTAGTATGAAAAGATATCAACAATGAAATTTATCCTAGGAAATCTGAGAGGTCAGTAAAAAATGAAAACACCAGGTCAGATCAACACAAATTAGCAATTAGCTCTTCTACTTAGCTTTATCTAGACTCAGTGCTACATCTCAAAAATGAGAAGACATGGGAGCATTCTTGCTGTTTTCAGGAGCCCCATCTAAGTTTGAGTTCTCACTTGTGAAACTTTACCTCTGAGAATTTTCTGTGAACTATAGCAAATGTGCTCAAAATAATTATGAAGTCATACTAACGTGCATGTTTCTGCTGGTGCTTTTTCCTCCATTGCAAGATCTTTGGGCAATACAGTAATTCTGATGACTTCCCTTGAATGTCACTCCCTTGATTACTTTGTGTTGATGTATTTCCAGGGGAGTTTCTAACTTACTAGCTTGATTTCAGTTTTGGTTAGTTTCTCATGCTTAAAACCAGCTTGCAAATGCAGTATGAGAACAATATATGTATAATTCTTGATCTGTCTAGTAAGTTGCATCTACTGTTTTACCATTGATAAACTTACTGGTTTTATGCACTTAGACGTTTCCTGGTAGACCATTTGTCATGCAGAGTTACAGAAGCAGGGCATGTTTTTGACATTCAAAAACCTAATTTGATGATATAAAACTAAAAATGCGTAATTTCCATTATTATATTGAACTAATGGTAACATTAATTGTACTTAATATTTCATATTTGCAAAATGAAATGCAAAACTTTTAAGGTTGAATATTTAGTGTATTTGAGCTTGAAAGCAGGGAAGAGATGTTCCTGAAAACTGGCAGATCTGTGGTTACCTGCAAAGTCTATATACTTTTCCTCAGCATACTTGACAAAGTTTCTTTGAAAATACCAGGTGGAGCAAATGTGCTTAGGAATTGGTATAACAGAACTCCTAAATGCTCTTGATTTGGGGTACCATCCAGAACAAATACAAGAAATATTTTCTTCTTCCTCCTGGTAAGAAATCACAGTCCCACTAGTAGGAGGTTTCATACTGGAAATGTTTCTGTGCTGTAAAATAGAAGTTTATCACTTTAACAGCATCCATGCTATGTGAACATGAGCGCTCAGACTTGGCATTGATGGCTGAGAAGCCTGGGCTGCATTTGTAACCTGTAACTGTAAGAAGCGAAGCAAACAGCACATGCTTTGCCTCCGTGTTCCTTCCTTACATGCTCTTGGAACTCTTAAAGATAAACATAGGAATAGCTGTACAGCTCCTGACCAAAGGTTTTTCTAACACAATAGCCTCTTCTGTAGTCAAAAGCAGATGCTTGAGGAAGGGTAAGAACAATGCAAGCACATTTGGTTCTTTTCCTTCTGCGTTCTCCTAGCTTCCAAGTGTCTTCTATTCCAGGCTTTCCTGAACATCATATGGTTTGTCTATTTAGTAATCCCCAATGCCGCTTTTTCCAGTACTTGTCCAGTTTGCCTTGGACTATATATGCTTCCTGAATAACAGCAGCCTTTATCAATTAATGTCTGTTGCATGAAGAATTGCCACTTCTTGTTTATTTTGAACTTGATTTTTGCTAGCTTAATTTAATGCTCCCTGCACAGTAAAACCTTTATCAATCATGGTTCTGCCAGTCATGATTCTGGAGATGTATAATGTATTCACCTTTAAGTTTCCTCTGTTCTAAACTGAAATGTGTTAATTAACATATTCCTTGGCTGACTAAAGGCGTAGAATAGCTACTGTATTTATTGTCCTTTAAAACTTTTCTAGGTCCCATATATTTTCTGAGACGGGAACAAAAACTGCACGCAGTTTTAGCCATGTAATGGCCTGTTTCTTTACTTACTTGTTCTTTATTCCCTTCCTAGTAATTGCTAATACTTGACTTTTTTAATTTGAACTGAGCTGTTTTCATGGCATTATCTGTTGTAACTGCAGGATCTCACTCTTGAATGGTGATAATAAGCTCAGAGGCTATTGCTTCATATATGAAACTATGGTTGTTAATCTCCATGTATATAATTTTTTATTTAGCTACGCTGAATTTCATCTGCCATTTTATTTCTTGATCAGTCTTACTTCTCTTTCTGCATTTCTTCAGTTTGCCAGTAGTCCTACTATCCTCACTGTTCCTGGCAAATTTTGTTGCATTGTCGCTTTTTTGACGTTAATTCTGAATAGGTCAAGCAGCACATGACCTAGCAAAGACAGCAGAGTGCCACTGGTGACCTACAGCAGGAACTGACTGTTTATTCCTATTCCTTTTTAGTGATTGCGAATAGAATGCAGTCCTACGTACCCCTCTTTCCCATTCTTACACCACGTACCTTCAGTGTCACGTAGAGCACAGCTGTGAGAGCAATCATGAACCCAGTCCTGTGGAAAGCATGGTATTCTAGATAGCTTTCAGGATTACTGACATATGTAATTATATAATTACATCTTAGAAATACGAACTTAATTAAGAAGAAAACTTCACAGGAGATGGTAGGAGTACTAGAACATAAGGACAAACATATGATCTTGAGGTCTCCATGTTAACATTAGGGAGTTTTTGTTTCTTAGGCAATTATGTTAACCAAAAAGTCGGGGGGAGGGGAGGAAGGGAATGCTGGACGATGATTAGGCCAAGACATTTGACTAATAGAACTGTATCCATGAAAAGTGCATGTATATTTGTCAGCTAATGTTCTTTTCTCACCTGCTGGTCTCCATCTGAGCAAATGCTGGTTCAATCCTAGACTCACTTTTTGAGTCAATCAACTAGTTCCCTCTGAGATGAACTTGAATGCTGTTATGGGCACATTGTATTCCAGGGACTGCTCCCAGCAGTCTACTCCAGGTTGGATCATTCCATTTTTCCTCAACATTTTTCACTTGCAAACACTCCTATCTACTTTTGCATGCTTATAGTTTCATGCTATGGAAACCCCACAGCCCTCGTTATTTTAACATACTTTGAATTAAAAGAAAAAGTACAAAAATTAGCAATAACCAGAGAATCAGCAGTGACCCAAACACTATGTAGTGTGGCTGTAGACAACTTGCTTTAAAGAGAGCAAACGCTCAACAGTGGAGCTTTACGTTACTAGGCATGAACTGAACTAGGGACTTAGCCATGCCTTCAGTAGTGGAGATTCAAAGGTTTGAACCACAAGTTTGGAAAACAGAATTCCAAAGAACGAAAGGCGTGCCACAGTAATTTCATCCTGTACAAGCGCAAGGGTGATAACAGAGAATTGAAGAGCAGTCACCTAGCATCAGCACTAGCAAGCAGTGAACCAGTGAACTTGGGATGTTATAAGCAAAGAACGAAAAACAAAAATGTGCTGAATTCCATTTGAACATTCTTTGGTAGAAATGTTAGTGGGCTAATTTTTTATTATTTATGGGTTTACATGTGAGATGTTGATGTAATATACTTCAATATATGCAGGACAATTTTCACTTAAAACATCACTGTCATCGTTCAGTAAAAACACAAATGTGCTGTGTTGTTACCTGCTTTGCTGTCTTGTTACCTTTGGAGTGAGATCTGAAAAAAAAAAAATCAAAAATGTAAAAACCAAAATCCAAGTTCTTGAAAAATGGTAAATGGAGGATTTTTGAAGCATCGTGAACAGCTATTTCACTGTGAGTATTTTGTGAAGTTGTAGGAGGAGTTTCTGTTACAGACAGACAGTAGATTTATGGAGTAGAAATGGTGAAGTAACACCATAGTATTGTCTGATTCCTGCTTCCAGGCCCACTGTATGTACTTCAAGAACATTGTAGACACACAAGGATAGTTTAAATGAAAGCCATAAAGCTGTTTCAGGACTGGAGAACAACCCTGGTGAGGTCTGAAAGAACTCATGAACATTCAGGTTCTGAAAGAGAAGTTGAAAAGAGACATCATGACCATGGGTATGCACTTGAACATGGAATCATAGAATGATTTGGGTTGCAAAGAACCTTAAAGATCATCTAGTTCCAGCTTCCCCGCTGTGGGTAGGGGCACCTTCCACTAGCTCAGGTTGCTCAAAGCCTCATCCAATCTGGCCTTGAACACTGCCAGGGAAGGGGCATCCATAACTTCTCTGGGCAACCTGTTCCAGTGCCTCACAACCTGTATAGTGAAGAATTTCTCTCTTATATCTCATCTAAATCTGCCTTCTTTTAGTTTAAAGCCATTACCCCTTGTCCTATCACTACATGCCCTTGTAAAAAGTCCCTCTCAAGCTTTCTTGTAGGCCCCCTTCAGGTACTGGAAGGCTGCTATTTATATTGACTTCTCTGGGGAGAAGTCTCCCTAGAGCCTTCTCCAGGCTGAACAGCCCCAACTCTCTCAGCCTTTCCTCATAGGACAGATGCTCCAGCCCTCAGATCATTTTTGTGGCCATCCTCTAGACCTACTCCAACAGCTCCATGTCCTTGTTGTGCTGAGGGCTGCAGAGTAGAATACAGTACTCAAGGTGAGGTCTCACCAGAGCAGAAGGGCAGAATCAGCTCCCTTGACCTGCTGGCCGTGCCTGTGGTGCAGCCCAGGATGTGGTTTGCCTTCTGGGCTGTGAGCACACATTGCTGTGTCATGCTGAGCTTCTTCTCAACCAGCACCCCCAAGTCCTTCTCCTCAGGGCTGTTCTCGAGCCACTCTCTGCCCAGCCTGTACTTGTGTTTGGGATTACCCCAACCCACATGCAGGACCTTGCACTTGGCCTTGTTGAACTTCATGCGGTTCACACAGGCCCAACTCTCCAGCCTGTCAAGGTCCCTCTGGATGGCATCCCTTTCTCTCCAGCGTGTTGACCACACCACACAGCTTGGTGTCTTTGGCAAACTTGCTGCGGGTGCACTCAGTTCCACTGTCCGTGTCACTGACCAAGATGCTAAACAGCACCAGTCCCAATACCGATCCCTGAAGAATGCCACTCGTCACTGGTCTCTACTTGGACATTGAGCCATTGACCACAACTCTTTGAGTGTGACCATCCAGCCAATTCCTTATCCACCGAGTGGTCCATCTGTCAAATCCATGTCTCTCCAATTTAGAGACAAGGATGTCATGTGGGGCAATGTCAAATGCTTTGCACAAGTCCAGGTCGATGATGTCAGTTGCTCTTTCCTGATCCACCAACACTGTAACCCCATCATGGAAGGCCACCAAATTTGTCAGGCATGATTTGCCCTTAATGAAGCCATGCTGGCTGTCACCAGTTACCCCCTTATTTTCCATATGCCTTAGCATAGTTTCTAGAAGGATCTGCTCCTTGAGCTTGCCGGGCACAGAGGTGAGCCCACAGGGCCTGTAGTTTCCCAGGTTTTCCTTTTTAACCTTTTTAAAAATGGGGGTTATGTTTACCCTTTTCCAGTCAGTGGGAACTTCACAGGACTGCCACGACTTTTCAAATATGATGGATAGCAGCTTAGCAGCATCATCCACCAGTTCCCTCAGGACTGAGAGAAGGAAGTCTGATGGCTTCGTCTGTTTAACCTGGCAGAGAAAACATACTAGATCCAGTAGCTGATACTGGACAAATCATACCTTAAAAATAAGGGACAACTGCCCAGGAGTGAAGGCAAGTAAACTTTGACATGGCATACTAGGGAAATGGCAAACTGGCTACTGCTTGATGTTGTTAAAATGAAATTACAAATACCTCCAAAAGACATGGTTCGATCCATGTTTTGGGTAAGAGCCTACAATAGTGCTCTGCAGGGTGTCAAGCGCGCTGGCTGTAGCAGTTCATTCTGACTGCAGAGTCTATGAAGGGCAGCACAAAACAGCTCAAAGTAAAATTAACATGAAGAAAATTAGGAATATTTAGGATGAATATCAGTGATGTTTCTGTCAGTAAGATAAATGGAAGCCTGGTCTCCAAGACATTTAAATGTTACCTGATAAAAACCCACAAACAACACAACTATTAATTATCTGAACTGGCAATCTGGAATATATTGAGGCTGAGCACTTTTATTATCACATTATAAATATTCCTATGTTCTCACCTCCGATTCTTACGTGTAAGGAAAGACCAGCTCATGAAAATGGATCTCTGAAAGAGCTGAATTGTGTCATTATGTGGGCGAGTGAGAGTTTATGCTCAAATGTATCTTTCAGTGAAGGAGATGGAAAACCCCGGGGGCGGAGAAGGCGGCGCTTGGCCATGCTGCAGGTCCCCAAGGGAGCAGCTGCGAGGACCCTGGAGCGGGGAGGAGGAGGAAGGTGGCCACGGGAAGGTGAAGAGGCTGAGGGACATCCCAGTTTGATTTTATTTTATTGTTTTATCATTTTGTCTGTGCGCCAGATCCAAAATCGGCATTTTTGAAGATAGTGATAGGCCAGTGCTATGTTTCTATTTGAAGGACAGGAGATACAGAGAAGAGAGACCAGGGAGCCATACTGCCCTGCTCTCCATACATGACGTGTAAGAAGTTAAACACTCTCAGCAATATGGAGCCGCAGCAGGGGACAGCCCCAGCCCCGGGCATCGGTCACCTCCCTGGGGACATCAGCCCGCGGGTGGGTGGGAGCTGGGCCCAGCCCGGTGAGAGGAACTGCAGGCAGACACGGCCCTGGAGTGGCCGTGCTAGAACATTTTTGGCTTTTCCCAGTGGTGTTTTGGCCTTGAAGCTGGCAGTGGTGAGACGATGAGGCTGCTGACCCCCTCCTCCATCACAGCCCGTCGGCGCAACTTATGAGGACGCTTCTTGAAGGAGCAAAGTCATCAGCTATTGCTCCATCCCGCTTCCCCAGGCTCCCAGAAAATCTCCCCGTGACATTTCTTCTTTCCCCCTCCGAAGGCTGCTCGGCACTCCTCCCTGGTTTTGCTCCCAAGCCAGTTTAGAAGGGCAGATGACTGTGAACAGGATGGATTATGATTTTGGGAGGGAACAGCTAACCAAGAACAGAAAAATAGTCTCATTCTTGTGACCAGTGAATTTGTGTCGAACTCGAATTGTATTGTGAGCAGCAGTTTGTTATTTACTATTTGTGATTGAGAGCTGCGAAAAAGCTGGGATCTCACAGTAAAATGCAGCTAGCATGTGGAGCTCAAGACTTTATCAGATATAAATGGTGTAAGAAAAAAGGATAAATACTAAACACTTACAAATACAGTACTCTGGCATATATAAGCTTTAATGGGGAATTTAAAGGAGAATCATACGCTTACACATACTAAAATAAAGATAAAAACATCTGAACAAGTGTTCCCTAGGACATATAAAAAGAAGCCTCTTAGTTCAAAGGTGCAGGCTGAAGTGAAATTCAGACTCCTTTCAAATCAAGTGCTTTTCTAATTCAAAAATTAATGTTTTCTTTAGCTTCACTGTTCATGTGAAACCAATCTCAGGCATAGGAACAACTCAACAAGGTAAATGCACTGCTATTTGTTCCTACATGCTGTGACTATTGCACTCATATTGAAGGCAGAAAAATGTCTGTGGCACGTACACAGGCTGATAACCTGGCCTGTATTTTTAGCATGGTATCTCTGGGTATGCATTTAACTGTGAAGAACAACATCAGTACTAAAGCTGCCAGTCTTTGTCAGTCAATGGCTGTCCGCTGCGCTAATTAAATGACTCTGCAGTGGCCGTACCATTTTCAGATGTGTTGGGCCAAAGTGAGCATTGACTTGCACCCTGTGAAGCTGTATTGAAGTTAGTGGAATAGCAATACAGGACATGAACCAACAGTGGACATTGTCATTTCTTGTCTAACTGTGACCAAATGGAGCACATAAAGACATGATTTTGTTTTGGCAGATCCTTTAGCTTTCCTGTGAGAGGGCACTCTAGTTAAAATAGGTTGTTTTCCTTCATGGAAATGTTAAAAAATAGCAATAATTAAAATAAAAAGGAAAATAATTTTGCTAAAGCTCCTAAGATTTTCATTCAGTATAATGTTATCATAATTTGTCATTCTACGTCTTGTGCTCCCATTTCTCTTCTGTGAGCTGGGTTTTTCTGCCAACTACATCTGCCACAATGCACCATTCCCTCTCTCCCCTCCCTCCCTTCAATTTTAATTCTGTCAGTAAAGGGGGTCAAGCTTCAATGTTTTCCAATTTTTCAGCAGTCATTTCTACAGTATTTCCCCAAGATATTCAGGTACTATTCAATGAAGAGTTTTCTTGGTGACTCATTTTTCTCCTGGAAACAGTTTTGGTAGAATTATTTCTATTGGTCATAATATGTGTACAACTATCAGAGCGGCTGGAGTTGCAGGGTATTCTGCATGTCCAGATCTGCTCCTTGTCCTAGTGCACAAACTTCTGTATTTATGTATCCCTAACATGCCTGAAGAGTGTTACAGTGTGCAGTGTAGGTATCCAGTGCATTGGCATATGTATGCTAATTTTGTGTCTAAAGATATCACATAAGTATCAAGAATATCCTGCATTCTTTTAAAATGCAACTTTTATTTGCTTTTTATTATTACTGTCCTGTGCTGTGTCAAATATTAGGTATCCAAGTCACATTTGACCTCTGTTTATAGGTTTAGGTTTACCCAAAATGTCTTCAGTAAAACATCTCAGAATAAAAACCAGAGCTTTCCTCCACTTTTCAACGTACTAATCTGTATCTGTCCCAGCTTCAATGATAATCAGCTGGCACAACCCGATTCGTGTTACAGACCTTTGTATCCACAAAGGTGACTATTTTGTCTTCGGAGCGATTAAAGTTTGTTGTTAAAGAATTTTATGAGGAAGGTACCGTTGTCCTTCATGCTTTTCGTGATTACGTCTGTAATTATTTTTTTTAAGAACTTGCAATATTTGTGAAACACAAAGCAAGAGGATTAATGTAAGTTTTACTGAAAACTGTTGCATGTCCCACTAGATGGCAGACAAACATTTGCAACCGCTGCTGCAGCTTGCTAAAATACCCCTCTGTTAGTTTTGCAGGGATTCTACTAAACAGTATTTTAGGATCAATTTCCAGTTTAATGAAGGATAGGTGCAATTTAACCTTTTGATTCATTTTTGAAAACATTTCAAAACTAGAAGGAAGAATAAGAAAGCATGCTATTGATTGCATGACTTTGGCTTACAAGAGAGAGAACAGAGGTTTAAGCACTTAACATTTTGTATTTTAAGCATTTCATTTTTATTCAGATAGGCTATATCAGTGGTAGAATAGCCACAACAGAGTTTTCAGCGTAGCAAATCTTTTTCCTTTCGCTGACAATAATAAAATTTACACAAACTGTCTTAAAAACTGCACCAAAGGAAGCTCTGCAACCCTCTGTAGTTCATAACCATTTTAGTTTTTCCCTTTTGGTGTTTATGCACTTTCTGGCAGCTAGTCAGCAATCTACAATGTTTAAGACAAGAAGGCACAACCGAGAGAAGGGCGGCACGTAGACTAACTAGAGTATATGCCTCCCCGGTGAGGATGTACCAATGGATGTACCAGTAACAGAGTAGCATCACAATTTGAAATAAATACCAAATGAATAGCCACATTTATTAGACGTGGTAGATTAGGTAAGAATTAAGACAATTCCTACCATTTCCAGTAGTGAAAAGAGAAATTAGAGGCAGGACAAATTCTCCCACCTGTGCCCTGGCCAAGAACCCACTTCTGCCCACCAAATGTGTTTCTGGATCTGTTGCTTGCCTGGGGTCTCCAAAATGAGAGGGGAATGGAGGAAGGATGGAGATTTTCTAAAGCAGGGTGTTTAAGGGAGTTGGAGAGAAGTACCACGTTAATCTTCTGCCTCTCACCGTGGATGATAATCTCTCAGGGAACAAACTGTAGCTCCCAGCATAATCAGATGAGGTTATCAAGGGTTAATTAGTGAAAAGAGAACTGTCCCCATCCCCATCCTCCCCACAGTTCAGCCACTAAGCCCTTCCCCAAATATTTAATACTGTCATAATTTTATGCTTTAGGGTGGTGGTATTTTAATGAAAAACCCAGATGATTTTGGCTATCCTTAAACCTCTGGTTTTGTCTGCAGTCAGTGGAGAGAGGCAAGCTCTTGGTGGAGAGGGGCAAACCAGAGCACTAAAGTTATTCTTCTTCTCTGAATTGCTCTCTGAAGGAAACTCTCTGTTGACTGAAGAGGTAACCCAAGGAGACTAGTATCCTGAGGCTAAGATTAGTCTTTGCAAATGTTCCCATTATATCATCTACTCTGACTTCCTGCATTTCACAAGCCTTTGAATTTCACCCAGCAGCCTCTCTATTGAGTTCAATAACTTGTGTTTAGATAAGGCATATCCAAAAAGACATTTATTCTTGAGTTGAAGACGTTAATAGAGATAGTGTATCCACTGCTTCCTTTGTTGGTTTGTTCCACAGTTAATCATCTCTACTATTAAACTTTGTGTGCTTTATTTCTTGTTTTAATTTGTCTGGCTTGAGCTCAGTACACAGCTGCTTGTTATGCTTTTTCCTTCTTAACTAAAGAACCCTTTAGTCTGTGGGATTTTCTCCTGAGGGAACTATTATAATCAAGTCACTACTCTATCTTCTTTTTGATAAGCTGAAAGGATTTTCCTTTCTGTAAAGCATTTTTCTTCTTCTCTCCAGTGCTCATTCTGGTCTCCTCTGCAGCCTGTGGGTTTTTTTGGCTTTCCTTCTGTCTGACAGCAATCTCACCTGTGCTGTGTGTGGAGATAAGATCGGTCTACCCTATTCGCTGTTCTGCTCCAGTATCACACTCACAGTTCCCTTTGAATTGTGGTTTCTCAGTGATCCCTTAAGTCCTTTCTGGAGTTAGTGTTCTGCAGAACATGCCCCTCCACTTTCCAAGTATGGCCCAACTTGCTCCCAGGTGTTTAGCTTTTCACGTGTCTGCGTTAAAATGGATTTCAGTTGGTCCGCCTTACTGAACAGTTCAAAATCCCTCTTTCTGTCTGTCTTGTCTTTACATTTACCACTCTGCCAGCTTTTGTGTAATCTACGAACCGTATCGGCAACGATTTTTTCATTTAGTTCCAGATTATCAATGACAAAGTAACAGCTCAGCTACTGAACCTTGCAGCGCCCTGCTAAAATCAGGATGGGTGCCCTTGCTTGTGGGTGGTCTTGCATTATAGAATCTGGCCATAGCATGTGCTTATGGGTATGTCCTGTCCTTATTTAAAGCAAGTCTCAACAATGTATTTGCTTTTGAAAACTGAATGTTCGAAGATTTAGCCATTTCTGAATCCTGTGAAAGGAGTTTTTGCTGAGATTGTTTAGGCCATTAAAAAAAAGAAATGTCTGTCAGGCTTTCTAAAGTCAAAACTCCCTACAAAAGCCCAGAATGCAGTTACAGATAGAGTGGTGACTTGATTTTAAACCAAATTAATAATCCCACCAAAGAATGAAGTAAGTTTTATTTAACAAGACCTATTTTATACAAAACCGTGTTGACCATCTTTGATTACATTAATTCCTCTAGTTTTGTATTAATTGAATCCCACATCAGCTGATTGGTTTTTTCATTAATTTTCCCTGGGTTTTTTGTGATGCTGACTGGCCTTAGGTTACCTGGGTCATCACAGTTGCCTTTTCAAAGGAATGGTCCAATATTAGTACTAATTCAAGAATGATCTTACTTCTCCAGATTTTTAAATATATAGCACTAGACTGAAAGAACTTTTGCTTACGTTTTCCTTCATTCCACTGTTTTCCTTAACCGTACATAATTAGCTCATTTGTAGTTTCAAGTATGTGTATATTAACATGTGAGGTAATATTTTAATATTCTTATTTTCTATAATTTTGTATGTCTTACTTTTTTGACTGCTGTTTATAAATATAGAAAGTAATCAGAGCACTTCCCTGACCCCAGACAGTATCCAAGTATGAAAATTAACTTGTTTTTTACTGGTTAAAATGAGAATTAAGACATTCCTAATTATTGTGGGTACCTTTTGTGCTACAAACTTGCAAGTGTTGAAAATGAATCCAGTTATTAGGGCTCACTGTATGGGAGTCACCAGATGGCAGTGTTGCAAGCCCCTTGTTGATTCTTTTGTCTAGCTAGAGGAGGCTATATAAAAATAGGCCTTGAAGGATATACTTAGTTGTTATTTGTTTATTTTTCCCTTACGGTAGCATAGCCCAAATCTATTGCAAGCTAAATATTTTCTCACAGGTGTTGTAATAGTCCAAAGGTTTTGCCTATGAACAAGCCAAACATGTACTCAGACTGCAAACCTCACAAGAACCGGACGGCCTAAGTGGTGGCCAAGATTGTGACGTTCTTCAATTGTCCAAAATGTTTCTGGAAAGTAAGAGTGATTCTTTGGAGGATGAGAATTGTAAACAGCTCCTATACAGCCTAGCAACATTTAAAGTGTCCTGAACTACAAAAATGCAAGGGAAAACATTCTGTTTGCTGCTCTGAGTCAGACAGAAAGGTAGGGAAATTTATAATGTTTCATAATCTAAATCAAGAAGAAACAGGAGGAGTGATTTAAGTTATTTCAATATAACACAGCATCTGATGAAGTTCTGAAAAAGTTCACAGGCCTATTTCAAATCTGACACACAGAGAAGAGGAGCAAGACAGAGGACTGACAAAGACAGTGACAGTAAAAGTATGTGGCTGTGTAATGAAGCTCGTACAGCTCTTACACGGATTTATTTATCAAACTGCTCATTGTTGTAAATTAGCACAAAGCATAAAATTTGCAGGAATATATGGAATACCGTTGCAACTATACATGCTGCTTTGGTGGGGTTTGTGTGGTCCTGGTGGACGACAGGTTGACCATGCGCCAGCAGTGTGCCCTGGCTGCCAAGAAGGCCAATGGGATCCTGGGATGCATCAAGAGGAGAGTGGCCAGCAGGTCGAGGAAGTTTCTCCTCCCCCTCTACTCAGCCCTAGTGAGGCCCCATCTGGAGTACTGTGTGGAGTTCTGGGCCCCCCAGTTCAAGAAAGATGAGCAGCTACTGGAGAGTCCAGCGGAGGGCTACGAGGATGATGAGGGGACTGGAGCATCTGTCCTATGAGGAAAGGCTGAGGGAGCTGGGCTTGTTTAGCCTGAAGAAGAGAAGACTGCGAGGGGACCTAATAAATGCTTACAAATGTCTGAAGGGTGGGTGTCAGGAGGATGGGGCCAGACTCTTGTCAGTGGTGCCCAGTGACAGGACAAGGGGCAATGGGCACAAACTGAAGCATAGGAAGTTCCGTCTGAACATGAGGAAGAACTTCTTCCCTCTGAGGGTGACGGAGTACTGGAACAGGCTGCCCAGGGAGGTTGTGGAGTCTCCTTCTCTGGAGATATTCAAGACCCGCCTGGACGCGGTCCTGTGCAGGCTGCTGTAGACGACCCTGCTTCAGCAGGAGGGTTGGACTAGATGACCCACAGAGGTCCCTTCCAGCCCCAAATATTCTGTGATTCTGTGAGATTTCCCATAAAATAGTTTTTGTGTGTTAGTAAAGTTGTGAATCTAGCTCCACTTGCTTAGATCCTGCACACTTAAGCCTTATTTATTTATGTATTTTCTACTCAGTACAAGAATTATGCCTGGTTATGTACATGTGAAATATACCTGCTTAATCTTTATTTTGCAGCAGACATAGAAGTGTGGAGCTTAGTATTTGACACTTGTTTAGCACCTGCTTAAACACCATTAAACTACTTGACACTGAATGTGCGATAATATTTTCTTAATTAAAATGCCTGTTGGCGTTCAATAGAAAAAGGATAACCAGTTTCATGGGGAATGTCCCCATAAAACACCTGTCCAGGTGTAACCTATGCCAGTGAAGCAAAAAGAACTTATATCCATATTTATCAAAACACATAATCTTTGTATTTTAGCTGTTATATTCCCATAATGGTTTAAATTAGACTCACACCATGTCCAGCATAATTCCCTGAGGGAGTATTTGGTACATGGGCACTTGGCAAATCCTCGTTCATACAAAACGAAGCACAGCAATATTAGTATATACATTTAATATAAGCTTCGGCTTTTGAAGTTGTGTCCGGAATATCTGCCCTGTAAGCAGCATAGAGTACCATTTCTCTCACTAGAAGTTGGAGGCCTCACGAATGCTGCCAGACTTGTACAAGCGTTTCCTAGAGTGCAAATGTTTAAGATGGAGTGTTGAACAAATATTTTAATTGCTCTGGAAGCTTATTCATAGCCACTTCAAATCCAAGTTCACTGGCTTACTATGCTCTCAGTGTGACTTCCCATTTTTAAGTAGACAGCCATGTTATACACCACTGATTTCTCTACATCTCCCTTTGCAGGTGGCAATCTTTATGCAAAGAGGTAAGAACAAATATGTTGAACTACATATGAAAAAGAAAATCACTCATTATTCAAGTCAGGAGCAAAGGTAGGGGGAATAACTCCTTTCGTGGCCACAGCAACTACCCAGGCATTCAGGAGCGCTTTGGGAGCTAGCATCTCCCACAGCCCTGTGCTGCAAGTAGTAGGAGTCACCCTCACCCTTATGAGGCACTGGCTAGAGTGTGCTCGCTCTCCTGGATGTATCTCAAATCCCCAGTTTAAATGCATTGACGAATAAGGGCCTTCAGATAAAGGTACAAAGGTGTTTCAGATGCTATGGAGAAAAAAGCCACGTGTAAGTACTTCAATGGATTCCTCATGCTGTTTGTCCGTAGCCGTGTTTTTCCCTGTATCCCTTTCCAGAGATAATCAGAGTCATCTTACTCTGTGTTCTTTAGTGGTTGTTTACATGCCATCCCCACTACACTTTTTACTCATTTGTGTGCTTGCTGTTGCTGGGTTGAGGATAATATTTTCTCAGGCCACAGCTGAAATGCTAATCCATATAGTACTTCTGTCACCTCCAAGGTGGATTATTGTAATTCATTTCTGGTGTCTACCTGATTGTAAAACTTCACAAGTTCTGTTTTACATAAAATGCTGTGGCTGACGTGCTTATTCATCTTAAACCAAATTAGCATATCACTCTGGTCTTTTGATCCATGCTAAGGCTGCCAGTTAGAGTAGTGCTTCCTTCCTATACGACCTGGCAGGCATTGATGCATAATGATGGATTCTGACCACAAGTATTAACACAAGCGTACTGTTTAGACAGTAAAATATTGCCTAGCTCCTTTTGCACACTTTAGATTGCCTTTTTCTTTGCTTCATGTGCTAACACTTCTAATAGCCCTGTTTAAGTATAATTAATACATTCCTAGATATGAGGAATGGGAACAGACTGCTCAGGCATTCTAGTTGAAGTAATGTGTCCTCTAGCTACAGAAAGTCATGTTGTAAAGTGCTCTTCTAAATGAGGCTTTTACCAGACAAACAGGACTCAGCTGCTTGTTGTTTCCACTTTCAATATGGAATATGGAACTCTTCAAGCCTGTGTCTGCATGACTTCATCTGGAGTGGCGTGGTAAGGAGAGGAATTCACAGGCAGCTTTCCCCAGACTCTGTCCAGGGTTTGGAAGTCTTTAGCGATATAGGGAATGAAGCCCAAATGTCAGTGAAACATTTCCACGGTGCATAATGGAAGCACAACACTGTTTCTATTTTATATCGACAGGAAAACAGTATGAATTTCGCTGATAACAAGGTAATTAATAAACTACTATTATTTGAAGTCAACCTATAGAAGAAAGGTTGATGATAAGAAACGAATGGCTCAAAGAGCGTTAGTGGATTCTTTCATACCTACATAGCCCCTGAAAGTGTCATCTGTAATTCCTGCTGTGGATTACAGTCCTGTCTTGAACATATTTATTTTTTCCATAAGAGTTGTAGAAGAATTCCCATGAACTTCAGTAGTTCGGGATGGAGACCTGTTTCCCTCATGCTGACTTTGCAGATATTTAGCTTGGAGATTCACCTTGTCTAACTTCATGTTTACCATAATGAGGTCTACTACTGAGCTAATTGCCTTAGGTGTGTTTGCTGGTGGAGAGATGCAATTTTGGGGCACAGTCTGACTAGTTTTAGTGTACTGTTGTGGATAAATCAAATTATATTCATCTGATAATTATCTAGATTAAATTTACACAGACTTTTCTTATTGATCAGATGAGTTCCATCCTTAGAGACACAGCTACCATTATTCATGTAGTATTTTTGCTGAGTGCAGTGGAACAGGTCATACATATAAATGTCCACAGGCTGAGAACCTTATACTACAAATATCTGAAAGTTATCTGATTTGGAAAGTGTCAGTAAATCATGTAGTGACTAAAAGACACCAGAGGAAATTCTCAACTATTATTATAATCTGATGGCTATTCAATGCTTTCACCCTACTTACTAGTGAATTACACCTACATTAGGCAAGCAAAAGAATAAAGCCCCGAAGCACAGTGCATATGTACAAATGCTTATACACAATAAAAAATACATGTTGAACATAGTACTATGCATTTTTTATTCTAGTCTATAGGTCGAAAAAACCTGCAACACAGAGGGGTGTAGTAACTTTGTATACAACCTGGATCACGTTCTCCTTGTCTTACATGAATATGCGCATGAATAATGAGACCTATTTTTTGGCCTTCTCTAGTACATTGCTAAAATTGAAGAGAAGATCTTCTTGAATTCCTTCCATTATAATGCTGTTCATCTCGGCACACTTTAGAAACTTCCATGATACTAAAGCCATCATTTTTATACTTATTTTAGGCATAATTATTTGAAAGTTTAAATTGCAATATAGCTTGGAAAAAGAATAAAATAGACTTGTTATTTAGTAAAATGGTTGCGTTCTTTTGGTTAGATTGCCCATGGCTCACAAGTAATGAATATGTAACATTTACTTTTTGCAAAGAAAATTAAGCAATTATGTTTTCTAAGCAACTACAACATTTTATGTTACTTGGCTATTGAGTTTCTTATATACAGTGCTATTTAATGATGAAAACAGAAGAAGGTCAAAAAAGCAAGAATTATACATGAAGTAAATAATGGGTTGAAATTCCTGAAATGTCTGGCATAAGCAAGTATCTCTGGAAAGTTACTGTGCATTTTTTCTTAAATAAGTGCACACACATATATGCTTAAATATACACCAGATAATTAGATCTTTGTACTATTTCATAAAGACTGTAGTGCACTGAAACATCTAATATTTAGCCTGTTTGGGATAAATATTAAATCTTGATTTATTCATAGAGCTGCAATGAAATATAAACATGTATGCACACATATGTACCATCAATTAGAAAAACTCATATACATGGTGGAATATTCTAATGGGTTCATCCTCTGTTTATTCTTAAAATTCTTTCCCTCAGGCTCCATTTCTGCTTCTGTACCATCTCGAGTGGATTTGAATTTGAAAGCGTTCCCTAGTTTTGAGTGTTAATGGATGTCATTGCACTGTGGCTCTACAAGAAGGAAGAATATTACTATCAAATAAAAACACTACAAGTTTTACAGAAGATGGTTTTTAAGTCACAGCTCTGATAAGATAAGGATGCTTTCATTTTTGCATATGAAAACAAATTAACCTTACTGTATAAATAAAGGAGATTTATTTATTTATGCAGAAAGCATACTAAAGCTTGTTTAAATGTGCAAAGTAAAATAATGGGATGAAATTATTAATGATAGAAAATGATAATTCATATTATGTTAACACCCTGAACAAGGTCAAGACCTATTCTGGGTTCTGCATAGAATGAAAGAAAATCATTCCAGTGTTTCTTAAAATTTGACTTATCCTGGTAATGAATATAAAAAAAATGAATACCTAGCCAATAATCCATCCTCAGTGAAGATTCAGCTAAACCTTGTAACCGAAATTGCTTTTTGGTTCAGCCTATTTATTTTAAACCTAGGACTCTCTTATTTGGGGTTTTAGAAGAAAGCCATTTTTTATGGAGATTGCAGTGTAATAGATGAAATGGTAGCAGCATTTGTTTACATAAGATTTGGTAGAAGGAAAATATCTGAATTCATACCAAAAATATCAGCAAGTTGTATGCTATACTGTAAATCATGCTGTACACATTACAAGCTCTCACACGTCCAAATGAAATTTGCCTAAAGTAGTTATTTTCAGAAACCAGACATTCTGAGAGGATAGCATGTGAGTCAATTTGTTTTTCATTTTCTTTTCTTTCAACCAGTCTTTCCATATCAGCAGGTTTTTTGTTTTTGCTTTTTTTTAATTTGACATTAGAAGTTCCTAAAAGTTATTAACCACCTTGCATTTCAAGAGTTTAGGGTCTGGATATTTTAGCCCTTACTTTTAGGAGCACTTTATATTGCCACAAACAGGCTTATTGGTGTCTATGAAATTGTGAATGTTGATACTGCTCATTTTAGAAAAGGTGTAAGAATTGTGCCTTTGGATCTTACAAATACAAAAACTAAGCTGTAAGGAAATTGGTATAAATCAGATTTTCTAGAAGTTTTTCAAAAGCGTGGCCAGGAGAACTAGTGTTCTGCCAGTAACTAGTGTTCTGCTCTCAGAAGAGAGAAGGAGCAATGAGATGAGAGAATTAACAACGGTACGAGAATTTTGTACGCACCTTGGCATTCACATGTACAGAATTAATTCTAGAATGCATAAAATGTTTTGTTCAGATTGTTTGCTAGTAAAAGCCCAGGCAGCCAATGGTTCAGTTATTCAACATATTAACTAAGAAGTTATGTAAGTATGGTTTTCCAGCTCGCTCTCTCTCCTTGATCTTTGAAGTGTGTCACTCTTTCATTTTGCCATTCAACAGCCTGACATGCAAAAGCTTTGTTCAGACAGTTTAATTTAATCACTGCCACTGGTTCAACAAGATGATAAAATCCCCTGTGCTGTACAACATCCAACATCCAGCTGACTGTTATCTGATACTGTTTGAAGCTTCTCTCATGAATGTGTGCTGATAACACAAGAACTCCAAACATGTCATAAACAATATATTAATACCCTTGATTGAATGCCATTAGAATAAGAACGAGATGAAGTTTAGGCCATCCAAGCAGGCCAATGTAATAAAATGTAATTTGGACTAATCTTTCCAAAGAATGCCTTGTGTTTGAAGCTGACAGTCTCCCATCACAAGCAGAAGTAATTGCTTGTTGAATACACTGGGAACTCCTTTGAATTCTGGCCTTTGTACGTCGTGCACCTTCCAGGTGTCTCCTGCAGCAGACAATCTGCCCTTTTGTTTCAGTGCAGAGATGGCAGGACTGCAAATAATAAAATAGGCAGTGTTTGTTTTAACGAACGGTGGAGAGCCGGATGGAATTTCTATGAGCTTAAGACTAGGAGTGGGGCTGTTGAAGGCAAAAACAAAGCAAAGGACTTCATAGGTAAAGTTAATTCAAGTAATCTGTTTCCTTAAATTGAATCAGGAAGAGGTAGGAAGATATCTCAGTCAGTGCATACCTACAGATGTCGGAAAGCGTATAGTTTAATCTGTCTCTGGAATAGATCACGTCACGACGGAGGAGCAACACCAAGATATGTTTAGTTGGAGAACTTAACTGGTTTAAACTGGAATTTTGATGGTGTGGGATTTGTTAAACTGATATGGTTTACACATAAAACATTTTGTTTTGATTTTGTTAATTAAAATAAATTTCTTAGATTGTTTCAGAAGCAGTGAACTAAAAAATGGCAGCACTATGAATTTCTTATGAATTTTTTTATTTGTAGCAATTGCTACTTTTTATTAAAAAATAGCCAGGAATTGCCAATATTCTTCCTGCTTTTAAAAAACCTATGAAGGCAGGGATTTTTCTTAGAAATTAAATGTTGGATTTTTTGGTTTGTTTTTTTTAATGGTAGACCCTGTTTGAAAGAGGAAATTGCTTTCTTTTGCTGGTTTTCTGTTTAGTACCGCTTGGTCACTTCTGAATGTCAGGAACTGTGGGATAAGGACAACCCAAACACAATGTCATAGGAAACTGGGTGTCTGGACAGTAGGCAGTGTAAAAGGCTGGTAAGTTTATCCGTAGATACGGTCCATGAGCATTTCTACTGAACTCATGAGCACTTTACAGTCTGGTCCAGAAAATGCCTTTGTAGTCCTTTTTCTGTAAAGAAAAGGGTATGCATGGAGACTGTCCCCTGCCCAAGCAACATTTAAGTCCAGATGAGAAAGAGTACGCTCCCACTGCGGAAAGCTGAACTTTTCAGTTTCAGTGTGGACTTTTCCTTATTAGAAATCAGACTTGTGCCATGGGAGCTCTACCTTGTAGCCCAGATACAGAGTTTTGGTTCTGCTGCTTGCAAAACTCTTTCACAGCTGGAGAATTCTGTTCTAAATCCACCTCCACTCTGAAAAGATAGATTGGTACCATTTTCACATTCAGACTTCAGTTTTTCTGCCATTTACTGAGCTCTTAGCTCCGTTATGGGAACACCAAAATACCAAGTGAGACCACTGAGATTGCGCTTGTGAAAATACTTGACCTAAGTATCTCAACACCTTGAAACCCAGCTTCCTTGTAGCAGTTTGTACAGGTGGAGTAAATGAGCTTATTTTTCTCTCTCCCTCTCCCATAACTGAGGAGATGCAATATTGTCTTTGGCAGAAGAGTAGGTTCAAGGTTGTTCTGTTTGTCTCAGTAAATACACGTAGTTCTTAGCACTGTCGTGACAGCACTTTCACCATTTCCTATTCTTTTTCACAGAGGTTCCAAAACGCAGCTTCTTGAGGAAGGGGATTAATAAAGCTGCGATCTTAATTTGGAACAATTTAAAATAAATACAGCTGGCATTGCGCACAGATAAACTCTGATTATGACAGAATTGTTTTCTGTAATAGCTTTTTTTTAAGCTGGAATCCCCAAACACACAATGCATAACTTAAAATCTGTGAAATCAGCCGCGCCTCGCTGAGTTCAGTGGAGCTGCTTGTATGTTTGGCGGAAGCAAATACTTGGGGGGAGCGAGCGTGAAGTGTTTGCTGGATTGAGACCTTCAGCACTGTGTTTTGCGTGTTTGTGATATGCACAACATACATCAACAGCCATTAAAATATGTTTCAGGAAGAATTCAAGAGATTGATTGTTTCTTCAAAAATGACTCCAAAAATCAATCAGAACTGTTTTAGAAATATGCCTACTATGCACCAAGATCTAGTTTTTCTTTTTTTTTAACAAAATTTATTAATCCATTAAAGAGGAGGCAAGTAAACAAAAATGAATTGTCATTTGTGTTATTTTATTAGTGTCACATGAGATTACAGCATATTATTGACTTTAAGAATATTTTGCCCAAGGAGAGTTGTTTCAACATGCACAAATCAGGATCAATACTGGATATGCATTAATTTTCATAAAAAGCTACAAGGCAAGTTTTTTTACAAATCCAGTGATTATACTTGTAGTTCTACAAAAAAAGTATCATTGTGACTAAATAAGGACCTAGCTAAGATTTAATAATTAAAAAATGGATTATTATTTGCATTGTTGCTTACTTTCCCAGGTGTAGTATTTACTTACCAAACATAATTTATATGCTCACCCTGTTACAGATTGAAGTTAGATCGCCTGCGCAATTTTTGCTGACTTTGCTGCCTTAGCTTGCTTTATCAATTCCTTTTTTCCCCCTTTTTTCATTAGAGATCACATATAGTTTAAGAGCTGCAATCTGAAACCTTGCAGCTCTAGTGGACACTTAAAAGACTCATTGATACACTTTGAAACCTAGTCAATTGAACAGCATTAGAAACTGCAGCATCTAGCCATTAGGCTATTAGGATCATTTGCCAAGGCACGAAAATTAAATATAGGGACTCTAGCAATTCCCCAATTATATTGTGTTAGTATAATGGCAGTGAAAAGGATATTATTTTAGTCAGCACAGTGCCACTATTGCAAGAATCAAGATGCTTTCCATTTTGTGGATGTAGATATGTATTGGCCAGGAGACTCTGACACTATTTTAATTCCTTTTGCAGGCAGAATAGATCAACGCTATGGACAAGATTAAAATCCTACTGGTCAGTGGCAGCTTTTCACAGGCCCCATATGTAATAATATTTTTGTAGGGTTTTTTTCAGCATTTAAAATGATACATGTAGGCTAAAATGCCCTCTGGAAAAAGATGAATATTGAGGAGACGTACTAAGTGGTGCAGTGTCAGGCGAAGGAAATTCTTTGCCTCTGTCAGCTGGTTCCTACAGCTGTGACCCTTCTGGTTTAGCCTCCCTCATGAAGCTTGTGTCTTCACAGGTCTCTGGAGAAAGGGCTTCCAGGGAAAAGAGAGAATCTGATCCAGAATCAGAAAAAAAGAAAGAAAAGGGAAGCTTTGGTGTAGATCTAGGGGTCGGCTATAAACACACTTCATCCATTTTGAGTCATATACAATCCTTTATTGCAGCAAGAGAGAAGGAAACTATTAGAAGTTCAGTCGTTATGGGTTACTTTTATTTCCCAGTATACTCTGAAGCCCAGCTGCACTAAAATTGAGTGGTGCTAATAGCAATGTAAGAATGGCTGTATCACGCAGAAGCAGAAATCCCATTAGCCCAGTTCCAACACAGCCAACAGCAAGTGCCGAGAGAAGTACAGCACAACTTTCAGTGATTTGCAGCTCAGGCGATTTTGGACATAACGGTCATGTTTTTATACTTGCTAGGCTTTGATTTTTTTCTTCATTAGTTTGTCCATTTGCTTTTCAAACCCATGTAATCATTAAGCATCCACAAAATTCTTGTGGTTAAGTGTTCTGCAGTTTAGCTATGAATCATGAGAAAAATAAGAAGTCCTTTGTTTGACAGTGTGATCTGCTAATTTCATGTAGGGCTTCTTTCCGTCTTTTATTAAGAAGAACAATGTGGGACTGCTTTATTTCTCCATGCCACTCAGGATTTATAGACTCTGTTGCATATCTTTTCACTGCTGAAGGACCCTAGTTTATTTGGCTGTTCTATGCATGGGAACTGTTTTATACCTTCTTATCTTTGTTATTCTTCTCTTTTTTTAGTGCTACTATATCCTTTTTGACACTGGGGTCCAGAACTACATCTACTGTTCGGGATGTGTGCATCCATCAGTGTCTTAGCAATGTTTCAGTTTTGTTCTTTCCATTCTACAGCTCAGGAGTCCAGAAGCTTATCCATTTTTTCCAGCTGTACTAGTTAGACTATTATAACAAAACCAGATCATGACCACAACGATCGTATTAGTAATGTCTAACTTATCTGAGCATGAGATCACACTTTCATATCTATAATATTGAATTTACATACTTACTACTATACTAACAGATTTTTCTTCACCAACTGTTCCTGAAGTAAGAGATAGTGCTAGTTTAGACTTTGTTTCAGTAAGAAATAAAAACATCTTAGATGAGCTGGTCTTGAATCAAGTAATCGCAATTTGATTCAAACTGAATTCAGTGGAAGGAAAAGCTGAAATATATCTGTTGCTGGGTATCTTAATTTAAAAAAAGATGAATAATTTCGAGTAAGATAATGAAGTCAGCTACATGTGGATTCAGGCAGTCAAAACTACAGGAGACTTTAATTTCCCTTAGTTAAAAACAGAGAAATTGGAGTTTGTACCCAAAGAACACGGGGAGACAAGAAGGAAAATATCCCAGTCTTATGAGAAAGGTTAGATATCTTGAAAAGAATTTTAGGGAGCAGAAAGTGAGAGGTAAAAGAAATTTTCCAGGAAAGAAGCACAGAATGAAAGTGAATTCTGAAAGTGTAGGAGCCATATTCCGAGTAGCAAGTATCTACACCTGGGATAGGAGAAAGCTGGACTTAACAACTTGTGTCACTCTTTCTAGCTTTTTTTTTCCTTTCTAGTGCTGTTATTCCTACTTTTCTCTAGTCATTCTGGCGCTCTTTCTGTGTTTATTTTCAACACTCATCCAGGTTAGGCACATTTACTGAATTTCGGTGAGGAGTTAACTTTCTTTACTCAATCCAAAAGAAATTATTTGCTCTCTTGTAGTTCTGCGTCTTTTCATTCTGCCTTCTATCCTTTGTCACTACCTTATTTCAGTAGATTAAGAAAATGTCCTCTTCTTTTGTCCCACTTTGGTCTCTCTCATGTAGTCCTGTTGGTTACAATTGCTTTCTACACTAGTACTGTAGTCAATAACTATTTTGATTCTGGTGTTTTGGATTTTTGGATCAAAAAATCCCTCGCCTCTTTTGTAAAACACATTTGCCCAGACCATGATGCTCTTTAAATGCTACTTTGATATCTAACCTTCGTTTCCTCAAAACATTTGAGAAAACCTAATTTTCTCACTTGACCAGTCATCTCTCAAAACAGCATTAAAGAAAATGAAAAGAAAAAGGCAGCTTTCCGTAGGGGTGCATTCTGACTAGGTGAAGGATTTATAGAAAGAACCTCCGAAAGGCTGTGGTGAAGTGAGGCAGTCCTGGAGAAAGAGCAAGGCGAAAGGGGGGACCTGAGATAGTGAGATGACCTGCTGTAAGAAGGTACACCCCTTCCCGGTATACCTGCACTTGAGACTGGGCACAGGCTGAGTAGCTGAAAGTGCAAGAGTTACACCAGGGACTAAATTTAGTTTAATGCTTTTTAAAGGGAACTGATATTCAAGCAACTACAACAAAAAATCCAGATTTTGACCTTGATACTTTCAGCACATTTTTTGTCGCTTCTTTGTGGCACTTTTTGTTAAAAAAGACTCTTCTAATTACTAAAAGAATAGGTTGCTTTTACAGATATTTGAGAGCAAGGCATTACTTTCAATTTGTACTTACATTATATTGCAGCTTGACATTGCTTAATATTTTAATCTGTCCTGAGACTGTGAATGGAAACGGTGGGTGGGAAAGTTATAAGGCAAGTTAAAATGCCATTCTGCTGCAGTGTGGATAAGCGATACGCTTTCTCTTGTTTGAAAATTTACAACAGCTCTGAGTTTTCATGAAGTATGTAATCAACCTGTGGAGCGAGGAAGCAATAGAAATGTCTGGATCAATGTTTCTGAGTTTAGTGAGGGGTTTTGGAAAAAGAACGTGGAGCTTTTCTGTCAGGAGAGAAATATTGCCCTTGTAGAAGACAGCTTTTCATGACACTTTACAGCTTTATTTTTCTTTTCTTCTCCTCTGCACTGTAAAAATAATGTTTCTTCCTACAAACACAATTCAAGCAGGTTCTTCAGACAAAATCTAAATTAAAAACCTTAAAAAGTAAAATGAAAATAAAGTTTGGTGGCTAATATTGATATACAATGCACACATTGTTTCTGTCTGCCGTTAATGGACTTGCCAAATCTTCAAGAGCAGCCACTGCAAACCTTGGAATTATGAAATTAGTATGAAATAGATCAATGTACTGTGGTAACAGCAGTGGATTTTTCTTCATCAGCAGGTGAATCACATTGCCCGTAGCATTTGCTGGACACAGTGCTCATGAACTAGATTGCTGCTTCACAATCATGCACTATTAACTTTTGCTGTAAATGTGTTTTTGCCACTTGGTAATTGGATTAAAAAAAAAAGCCAGGAAACCTTTACTGAGGTTTTTGAACCCTGTAGAGAATAGTGAGATTCCCTTCCACTAGCTTATAGTATGGCATACACTGAAATTGGTTAAGTGTACATAGCTACAGCTATAATAATTTTGTAACGAGGTATAAAGCAAGCATCAGAGTCTGCAATGGTTATTTTGATTCCATCATGCCCCAAAGTAAATAGTTACTAAGTCCCCGCCAATCACGCCATCTACTGAGAATATTACAATTGCATCAGCTAGAAAGGCAAAGGCAGACTACATGGCAAAAGAACATCAGGATGCTGGCAATTTCTGCACTTGGAAGCGTATACATGTGAGATAGTTGTGAGATAGTTAGCAAGATATATATGTTTTTAATAGAAACGAATAATGTTAGTGTAAAAATCTGTTTGCCGTTTGATTTTTGCAGAAGGCATTAGAGACTTTGTTGTGTAATCATGGATAGCAGAAATAGGCACAGCCACAGAAAGATGTCTTAGACAAAAAAAAAGTAACATTTCAGTGAAATATTTGTGGCATTTTCCTACACTTGCTTTTTGACTAGGTTTGTAAAGTGTAGGAAAGGCAATACAGACTAGTAGCTGCAGTATGAGGTTAAAATGCCAGAAGCACCGGTATGTTAATCCAGGTTTCCTACAGAGCAACAGCAGTTGAGGTTTACTTCTCTGACAAACATATGAAAAAACAAAAACTTTGTTTTGGTGTTATTTATGAGTTTTCTAAATTTTAGAAACCAAACAACAGGATTTTGAATGTAATCTTACAAAAGGTATTGTGTAACTGTGCTTTATCTGAATCAAAGACTCAGTTTTTTAAAATAACCTAGTATATAGCCTATATGAACCTAGACCATGAATGGAATTTCTGTGTATTGTAGTAACAGAAACTATAACATTTCAGTGATGGCCTGTATTCCAGGTATGCAGCATTTTTTAATGAGGTACACCAGTGAAAAGGTGTCCCTGTTCTTAAAAATTCAGTCTTCATCAATATTCTGTGTTGTGTGGAATTTTATTGAGAGTTAAATACACATTACTGGTTAGAATCTAGAATATTCTTATTTCTCTTCATCTGCAGCCTTTGGCTGTATCTGCACAAGTAAATGAAACGGGTCCAGGGCTTAAGCATAGTCCAGAATGAACCATCTTGTCCGCTTGTGCGCACAAGGAACCATACCAACCAGCTCTTGCAGATGATAGCTGGGCACAGTTCTGCCTAAGCCAAGGACTGTTCTCAGTAAGAAATAGAGACAAGGCTATTTTTTGTGGACACAAAGGGATTTTAGCTGCATGGATCCAAACAGTGGCATGCCTCTTGCCTAAAGGGACAAATAATTAGTCCTATCCTATGTTATTTGCTTTTATGGATGCAACCATGGGTGTTTCTCTTGACTGCTGATAGCAGAAGGGGAAAAATTGCAAGACACAGCTCTTGCATGGGGCACAGTCTGCTAATGCTCTGATCTCTCAGCTGGCTGCTGTCAGGTTGAAGTGACTCAAGGGACAAAATCCCTCTTATATGCCTATGTGTACGCAGCTGCTTTTGTACTCAGTGGAGAGAAATAGGCATTTCTAATGGTGTAAGACACCTATTTCAAGATGGGATTAGTCATACCCTTTTTCTTTCTATTGATTGTACAGACAGCTTGCTCAGATACAACTGTTGAAGCTGGAAGCTGCAAATGTCCAGGTCAAATGAAACCTAGGTTCAGTCATTCTCACACCTTCCTAAGTCCTTGGGCCAATAGAGCTGAACTGCTTTTCAGGCAAAATATGATTATGCAAAGCACCTCTGCAGAGATGGATTCAAGGAAGGTAAGACTGCAGCTGCTTCCCCCATTGGTTGTCCCTAACGCGGTATGTGCACCGCAGGTCACTTGGTGTGCCAGGAAACCCGCTCCAACCTGGTCGTATCTACATTTGACTGGGACCATATCGCGTACAACTGTCATCTAGTGACAGATCCACCCACAGAAAAGCCCAGATAATGTGTGACACTGCTCCTTTGGAGAGTATGGAAAATCTGCTGAGCTGGGAGGGTGGTCCATGTACGAATACTTGGCTTCCCTTAGCCATTGTAAGGTGTAAGAACCTGTTCCTCCACTGGTCCCAATAGCAGGAGCTTCTTTGCCCCTATGTAAATAAAGGAATAATGGGTTTAATCTCTCTTTATTTGGAGTGTGTGTTGGTTCCTTATTCAGTCAATTAAATCACGTGCCCAGTTGTTGTAGCACACTATTAAATATTAAGAGAAAGGGAAATTAAGTAACACTTCACTCTTCTTAATAATTTATAAGCCCACCTAACCTTAATGACGAATTTGAGTAGGATGCGATGTGTTAGGCAGATTTAATGCAGTGCAGGATTTACACTTGGCTGCTGCTAAAGCAAGTTAGCGCTAACCAGACGTGGGCAGGGTGGGGCAGATTATGTGAACCCTTCATGGCCACGAGAAGCTCATCTAGAGAGAGAGCTAAGGCAGTTCCAGCCTGATTCTTTTTAATGTCACAGTTCATTTGCAGAACCATAACTGGAATCAAGAATTAAAAAGCCTTGTATAAAAGTCAGTAACATTAAACCTTTAAGACTCATGTTTCATGTGTCATAAAAAGTCTATGAAAGGATTTTATATTCTGTACAGTGTTTTAGCACTTTCAATCATTTTTTTTCCAACATAACTTTTGTGAACACTTTTATAGCCTCTAAATGAAAAACTAAACTATGTGTCATTCAAAAAAAGGTTTTATGGATCACAGAATTTAATATAAGTTCTGCACCATAACAAGGAACTGATAAACCTATATTAGAATTAATTTAAAATGTTGCAAACTGTTTTAGAAGATTGTGCATCACACATTGTGGTAAACAACACTAGTAAGTAAAAAAATTTGTTGTATACACACTTTCTTCAACAGTGAACTGCAATGACTTAAAATAACAGAAATGTTAGTCATTAAAAAATTATGTTTACGTCATGTATATCAAAATCACAAATTTTCATGTAAATGAAAATGTTTTCCATAAGTGGACTGGAATCAACTCTAAAAAAGTCATGAAATGTACATGATAATAAAAACCAGGTTGAAAATGTGTCTGAGAGCATACAATACGATATAAGGGCTAATCTTTCTCCAGGGAAAAGACTGTTACTCCCCAATGTCATTAACATTTATGAATTAAGGCTTCTTTATGAAAAGGCAAAATTAAAATTATATTCTTCAGGTGCTAACCCTATATTATACATCTGTTTTACACTAATGGGGAATCTCTTCTTTCTTTAATACATGATGATTATATGCTGATATCAAAGGAAGAAGGTATCATAGGAAATATGTATAAAAGTAATAATTTGCACATTTCATCTCCTGTAAAATGCTGCATGGACTTAAACAGTAATTTTCCAAAGACTTTTGCAAGGTAGGTAAGTATAATCTGCTCAATATAAAGACCATGAAATTGCATTGATTTTCCCTGTGTCTCATGCTGTTTCTGTTTAGGCCTATATGTTCCTGCTGCAAGAGGGCCAGATGGGACCTCTCTTCTCTGCTTTCTGTTCAGAGGAGCTTTCTCTTCTGGGACTATTTTTCTGCCATTGACCATGACTATAACTCCATAAAACCAGATCAGTAATATAAACTGTAACAATAGATTATGAGTGACAACAAAGAATTCCATAAAATTAAGCATCACATTCATCCCTCCTAGCTTTAGCTGTTCAAGAACTAGTCATCGGGGCTTCGTTTGTGGTTAGTGAGGAAGCAGTTGTTCATTAGTGTTGAAATCGAGCCTGTTCATTCACCGTTCCTGCGTGTGGTGTGGAGTTCTGGATATTCTCAGCAGGAGACAGGCTATTTGTAAGCCATCATTTATAAGTGATGAACAGTTTGGTCTTGGCTAACTAGATCTTACCAAAGAAATAGGAAATGTGGGAGTCATCTTGCCCACATGGCAGACATCCATATGTGAGCTAGGTGTTTAAGATCACAGCACAGTCAGTTGCCCCATTCTGCCCCACGCATACATGCCCAGCTCCATTTCAGGTGAGACCTTCTGAAGTAGCAGTGCTCTGGAGTGAGTCAGTTGGCACTAGAAACTGCCACATGTGCAATTGAATTGAGCCCCAGATCTTGCTGTTGACTATAATTGGAATTTGGACACCCAGCTCTCAAGTAGATCTCTACATTGGATATGGCTAAATTTAAGTGACTGAATGTGAAGTAAAATCCTACTCAGTCCTACCTGCATCAGTGGGAGGAAGATCAACCATGCAAGGAGGAGCATACCAGAAGACCAGGAAGGTGTGCCATACTGTCAGCACTGCTTGATGGTGATCACAGAACAACAAACCATTTATTGATGTAATAGGAAGTTCTCTTTAGTTAAGCATCAAGACCTTACCAGTAGTGCTCCTATGGTTGGACAAACCTTTTCTTGTGCTGACATGAGCTGCCCCATTCCTGAGTTTCCTTCTGCTATCTTTGAGAAGGTTAAGGACTCTTCCTACTTTTTATTATTTCTGTAAAGTACAGTTTGGTGATTTTGCCACTCACATACCTTGTAACTGGTTCGCTGTGTTCCCATTTCGAAGACAGGAATGGTAGGCACAGACTGGTTGAGAGAAGAAGGCAGTGCGTGTATGTACTGCTTGTCCTTGGCTTTGCTGTCTACCTGTGCAGACTGTGAAGTAGTAGTAAATTAGCTCACATGCTATCTTTGTCAAACTTTGCCAGGGAGCCACATACTCTTTTTGTGCTTGTCCTATCCTTTTTGATGCTGTGGTGTGCCTGAGGAGTCCTAGGTCCAGTCATAACAGCATACAAATTCTGGCATATAATGCTACATTTTTGTCCACCTCTCCTCCTGTTTGCACTATTATTGCCAGGAGTTATTTCTGCTAAGGAAATATCTATTGAACCCAACCACTCAGTACCTCTCACATTAAATATTTAAGCATGTGCTTGAATTGAAACATCTGTCTGTGGCTTTCCGGTTCAGTGGGGTATTTAAACACATGTTTAACTTTTGGGCTTTACTGATTTTGTGCCAAAATGAACTGTTTTTCTAGTTACAGCTTCTAGTTTTGTTTACTCCACATCAATAGCCATAATTTCAATTTGCCATGTGTCTAGCTTCTGCTAGCTAGTTTTAATTCACAGACATTTCATTAGATCTGAGTTGATTTTAAAAGAAATAGCCTTGTGGCTTTATCAATCTTCTAGAGAATTTAAGCAACAGGCTTGTGGCAATGTGTTACCCTCAAAAGTCAACCTTGTAACTTGTACAACTATGCCTAACCTTAGCAATACTTTCAAAATTACTTGTAGACACGTCAGTATCCCTACATGTTTTGACAAATGACACATTTCCTTTGGTGCTTCTTTGTGGGTAACAGTGTGTGAGGATATGGTGGTGGCAAAATTTATTACAGTTATTTTGTAGTTGATATTAAAGAACATGATGTATTATATCAGGTGTCTGACCTTTAAAGATCTTAGGACCCAATTCATTACAACATAAAATTTACATATTATTCAGCATTCTACAGTCCTTTTATGAAGAAGTCATGATGCATACATACATGAGATTTAAGGCAGACATCCCTTCACAATGAAGACATAGAGATTGAAGACAATGTGAAATAAAAAATATTGTAGGTTGGAAAAGATTCACTTTTTTAACCCATGAAATGCACCCACGCACCTTTTTGCACAAAGTCCTAGGAAAAATAAATGGAGCATACCGAGGCAATGCTGTATTGGTCATGAGCTGTATTCCTGTGTCTTTTGTAAATCCTGACAAGACCTACCTGTCTCTGCTCCTGTGTTTGATGAAGTTTTCCACTGATCTGATATATGAAGAGCCAGCCTAGGGGATTTCATCAGGGAGAAATGGATGAGTTTTTCTGTCCATTGTGTTTGCACATACTCAGCTGGAACCTACTCTGAACACTGTACCAGCTTTCCTGCCTTTTGTGCTCTGCTCTGTTATTTTGATTTTGGTGGTATGAGCACACATTCTTTGCTACTGGAGCTAGCAGCAGCTGCAATCTGCCACTTTCTATAGCTGATACACCTCAGGTGTGTAGCTGATATCGTGCACCTGGTTGCTGTGCAATCAGTTGTGAATGTCTGGAGATGCACCAGGTGTTCAGACCAGCATAACTGAGCTTGCTTTTACACTGCATCTGTGCCAGTGCTCTGAGATCTTTCTACTGGAGAGCACCCTATCATTTTATAATTTTATATTTATAAAAGTGCAACAGCAACATATGGAGTTGGCTAAGACACTTGATATAGCAACTGTAAATTGTCCAAGCTGCAAAATGCATGTAGAGGAGTGATAATGACAATGAAGCAGTGCACATTTACTTGTGTTTGAAGTTGGATAGCTCTCTCATTCCAAACATTCAGGTGTAATGTCTACCCTGCTCTGGTGAGACCCCACCTGGAGTCCTGCATCCAGCTCTGGAGCCCTCAGCACAAGAAGGACATGGAGCTGTTGAAGCAAGTCCAGAGGAGGGCCACAAAGACGATTCGAGGGCTGGAACAGCTCTCCTATGAGGACAGGCTGAGAGAGCTGGGGCTCTGCAGCCTGGAGAAGAGAAGGGTCTGGGGACACCTTAGTGCAGCCTTTCAATATTTAAAGGGGGCTTATAAGAAAGATGGAGAAAGACTTTTTACTAGGGCCTGTAGTGACAAGACAAGGGGCAATGGTTTTAAACTGAAAGAGGGTAGATTTGGACTGGATATAAGGAAGAAATTATTTACAATAAGGGTGGTGAAACACAGGCACAGGTTGCCTTGAGAGGCAGTGGAGGCCCCATCCCTGCAAATATTGAAGATGTCCCTGCCCATGACAGGGGTTTGGACTGGGTGACCTTTAAAGGTCCTGTCCAACCCAAACTATTCTATGATTCTGTTAATCTCTTCTCAAGGCTGTGCTGGCTTCTCTACCTATTTTGGTGACTTTGTTGGCATTTATGGCATCTTGAGACAGCCTTTTCCAAAGCATCAGAATTTATTGACAGTTTTCAGTGTTGTGTCAATATTATACGTTCAACCTGATATTCATCTGAGAAGTCTGGATCGAGTACTTCGCTTTTTGTTACTCTAAGGGTCAGACTCCAGGTATGGATTAAGGTCCAGATGCCTACATTTAGGTAGGCAGAGCTGCTTTCTGAAGCTCTTTAAAACCATCTACTTTTCTCCATTAGTTAGACAGAGAAAGTAGGCACTTACGATAGAACTGATTTACTAGACCCCCGAGAATTTGGATTCAGGCTCAGTGATCCAGCCATATCGTGGACTGTCTTATCTAAGGGTTACGGATCACATAGTCTTTAGCAAAGAGCTGGACCTGGGCTTTGAATTTGAACTGATTCTCCGTGGATTGAATATTCCACCCTCTGTTACGATACATAACATGAGTTATTGTATTACTATCACGAAATGTGACAATACAGGCAGTAATGTGCATAAGAGATGACAAGGAGGACCGAGACAAGGACATGCTCTGCCTGAGTTAAACAGGGTTTTACTTGCAAAACCAATGTTGAAAGAATATGACTAAACTATTTGCAGAAGCTATATAGACAGATATAACTGATATAACTGATATAACCTGAGATTATGGTTTAATTCACCCCTGCTGGACATAAGCATTATGAGACTATTCTTATTTATGTGCTCCACATGCGTAACTCTTGCTGTATTTCGTTAAGAGAGTGAACCAGGGCGCTTTTTGTGAGTGATGCTGCTTTCTATTTATTTTCTTACAGAAAAGAATGTTATACGGGGAAGAATTTATTTTCCTGTAAATTCACCTTCTAAATGCTGGGTGTTTATTCTAAGCTAGTCCGGGATCTCTCTGGAGTCAGTGGGAAAAGACAGGCACCTACTCTCCCATCCCATTTGTCCTTACAGAGGTTTAGTGATTCAACCCGTCTCCCTACTGTCAACAGAGAGGCATGATGACCAGCTCAGGGCCAACTTCTAGGCGGTTCAAGTTTGATGAAATAATCCCATGCATAGTGGCCAAGATAAAAGACTGCAAAAAAAGAAAAGAAGGTGTCATGGTTAAGGGAGCTGAATGCAACCATAGGGAATTTTACTCTATCATGTGCATCTGTCAGGGAATTCCTGTGGGATGCTTGCAAGTCACTGAACAGGTGGTCAATAATTGTGTGTTTCTTGTGTTATGGGTGTCTGGAGTCTGATTTACAGAAGCAATAAGCACTCACAACTGAAATTGAAGTAAATTGTAATTTTACTGTAGAATGCGACATGCTCATAAATACTTGGTCCTGTTGTTCTTAAACTGAACATCCCTAACTAGTGAATACTTTGGGCCCCACATTCTTTGTGCCATTATTCCCAGCTGTAAAATGGGAATAAGGACATTCATCTCCCACAGGTGTTATGAAAGTGAACTCACTACTGTCTAGGAAATATTTAGGAAAGTTTTAAAAAGAAGTCCACAGGGAAATTAATATTTCTGTATTCAGAGCCAGATTTGAATGGTATGCAGTAAGACCTTGGGCTGTATACTGAACAGTGAGGACACAACAGTACTGAATATCTGTTTGTTAAAAGAGCATCATCTTTAACATGAATTGAACAAAGTAAAGGAAAAAAAATACAATGTGATGATGCCAGTTTAAAGACTTTTTAAAATACAGACACAGGAGCAAATTAGAGTTTTTGGAGATAACCTTAATTTTGGTGTTTCACAGTCTTTGAATGACTGACTTCTGTAAAGTTCTTTCACCATGTTTTGCTTTATTTCTAAGACAATTAACTGAAAAAAATAAATATCCTACCCAGAAATGTCATTTTATGTCATATGAACAGCCATCAGTAGTGCTTTCTGGATGGTGGACATCAATCACAAAAACATTAGCCACTGGAGTTAATGGCTAGGAATGCTAGATTACTGTGCTTGTCTTATTAGCTCAGCAGGTTCATTGTCTTCACTGAATACATCAAGAGTTATGTGGGGCATACAAATAAAGATAGTTTCACAATGCAGATACCTTGTGGGGCAAGTGTGGTGGGTTTCATAGATATTGGCTCTCAGGACACTGAGGGGTATTGGGTTTCCTTCCACTCTCTTGGAGGAACGTACTTCTGGGCACAAACTCTGTGTGTCTTCACCTCTAGTCTGGACTTACTTTACCCCCTTCCTCCAAGCTGCACTTTTCTACATAATTTCAACATCTACTCCACATCCAGCTGCCCATTTTCTCACCAAATCCTGCTCAGCCTCTTCCCCTCAGGCTTTTCAACAACAGGATGAGTGACTCTCTTTTTCCCACCTTCCAGCTGCTTGTCTGAACTCTTCTCCCAAACTACCTGCACACCTATCTCCAGTTCCACTCACTCTCCCTCCCAATATCTTTTCACACAGTCCTTATCCCATTTGTCTCCTTGTTTCCTTCCAACAGACTTACACAAGCACAGCTGCAGTGTAGACACCTAGAAATATGAACAGAATTCCCATTTCAGTGGCAAGGAAAGCCCTTTTCAGCTGTGATGGAGCATGTCTGGCATGGATAGAATCTCTCAGGAGTTAATGTGACAAATCCTCTCTTCCAAGCTAATCATCTTGGAGAGGTCCTGGAGGACAGGAGAGGTGCCCGAGGACTGGAGAAAGGCCAATGTCACTCCATTCTTCAAAAAGGGCAAGAAGGAGGACCCAGGAAACTACAGGCCAGTCAGCCTCACCTCCATCCCGGGAAAGGTGATGGAGCAGCTTATCCTGGAGGTCATCAACAAGCAAGTGGAGGAAAAGAAGGTTGTCAGGAGTAGTCAGCTTGGATTCATCAAGGGGAAATCATACCTGACCAATCTAATAGCTTTCTACGATGACATGACTGGCTGGGTAGATGAGGAGAGAGCCGTGGATGTTGTCTACCTAGACTTCAGCAAGGCTTTCGACACAGTCTCCCATGATATCCTCCTAGGGAAGCTCAGGAAGTGTGGGCTGGATGAGTGGTCGGTGAGGTGGATAGAGAACTGGCTGAATGGGAGAACTCAGAGGGTTGTCGTCAGTGGCACTGAGTCTAGTTGGAGGCCGGTAACTAGTGGTGTCCCTTCAGGGGTCAGTACTGGGCCCAGCCTTGTTTAACTTCTTCATCAACGAGCTGGATGAAGAGTTAGAATGTACCCTCAGCAAGTTTGCTGATGACACCAAACTGGGAGGAGTGGTAGACACACCGGAAGGCTGTGCTGCCATTCAGCGTGACCTGGACAGGCTGGAAAGCTGGGCAGAGAGGAACCTGATGAGGTTCAACAAAGCCAAATGCAGGGTCCTGCACCTGGGGAAGAACAACCCCATGCATCAGTACAGGCTTGGAGCGGACCTGCTGGAGATCAGCTCTGTGGAGAGGGACCTGGGCGTCCTAGTGGACGACAGGTTGACCATGAGCCAGTAGTGTGCCCTGGCTGCCAAGAAGGCCAATGGCATCCTGTGATGCATTAGGAAGAGTGTGGCCAGTAGGTCGAGGGAGGTTCTCCTTCCCCTCTACACTGCCCTAGCGAGGCCCCATCTGGAGTACTCTGTCCAGTTCTGGGCTCCCCACTTCAAGAAAGATGAAGAGCTACTGGAGAGAGTCCAGCGGAGGGCTATGAGGATGGTGAGAGGACTGGAGCATCTGTCCTATGAGGAAAGGCTGAGGGAGCTGGGCTTGTTCAGCCTGAAGAAGAGAAGGCTGCGAGGGGATCTAATAAATGCTTATAAATATCTGAAGGGTGGGTGTCAGGAGGATGGGGCCAAGCTCTTTTCAGTTTTGCCCAGCGACAGGACAAGGGGCAATGGGCACAAACTGAAGCAGAGGAAGTTCCGTCTGAACATGAGGAAGAACTTCTTCCCTCTGAGGGTGACGGAGCACTGGAACAGGCTGCCCAGGGAGGTGGTGGAGTCTCCTTCTCTGGAGATATTCAAGACCCGCCTGGACGCGGTCCTGTGCAGGCTGCTGTAGACGACCCTGCTTCAGCAGGAGGGTTGGACTAGGTGACCCACAGAGGTCCCTTCCAACCCCAAATATTCTGTGATTCTGTGATTCTGTGATTCTGTAAGCATTTTTGGCATAATTTCAGAGATTTATAATTTATTCAGATTTTAGGTAGGCTTACTGGGGGTGAAAGTCCCTGCTCCAACAGTAAACTGGAGTTTAATTGCTATTTAATGCCCCTGCCTCTATAAATGACCCCAGAAATATCTGCTAGGGGTTGGTCTTGAAACAGTCCTCCCTCCACCCCACTGCAGAACTGCCATGCCATGTCCCTGCAGGCTGTGTCTTACAGTCCCAAACAACCTCTTCGGTCTGTGATAGACAATCAGAAGGGTCATGGTGCCCTCTGAGCCCCACGCAGTCCTCCCATGTGGAGTTCTCATGTTCTCTAAGAACATTTGTCTCATGATGAAGACAATGGGCTTCCTCACAGTCCCCTGGAGTCGTGGTTCTGCATGTGGAGGATGTGAGCTAAAAGGAGAGGGGCAAAGCACAGTGAGGGCCAGAAACAGGTGCTTGGCATAAAACATTTCACCCTAAAATATTAACTTTGTTCTTACAAGCAAAACAGTGTCTTGAATGGAGAAGATCTGGGTAGCCTTCTGACAGGTAGTACCAGTGTGCCACCTAAAAAGTCCTCATCTCCTCAGGAAGTTATGCTCATAATCAGTACCTTTAAATTTATTTCATATCCTTCAATGAAAGAAGCTAAATATGTTTTGTGCAAATGGTTGATATCTTTATTTAAAAATATGAACACTAACTCTATGAAAATGACCCCAAACAACAAAGGTATGTGGTCTCTATACTTTTGCTGATCTTTGCAAGTATAGCATTCAAGACAGGTTTTTTTTGCAGCTATTTTATCTTTTTTAAGTTTGAGAGAAATAAAGGGAGCAGCTAAACAACAGGGAAATTAGATGAACGACCATTTAAACACAAGAAAGTACAAAATATTAGAACAGTTTTTACTGAAATAATATAAACTGATAATAAAGGTCACAGTACAAGTTTGCAAGATATCTTAGTAGAACATGCAAGTACTATAGAAAATCTGCTGATAATACAAGACATTATTTTCTGTAACCAGGGGAATAGATTGTCACACAGAACCCATTTCAGGTTTTGATGCATTAGCTCTGGTGTGCGGACAGTGTATGAGCAGGCATTTGATAGATAAAATGTCCATTTATGTCCTATTACAGACTCTTATGATCTAAAGGACTTTGCTTTTAAGACCTACACACAACTTGCAACTCGGTAACCTTCATCCACGCCAGCAAGGTGTTTCCCGGCACTGAGCTGGTAGTTGTGTTGGGAGCACAAAGATTGCTTCAGCCAAGATGTTTTGTCTCCCTGGAAAATGTTGGCCGTTACTCTGATCTCACTTCTGTCAGGTCAGCATCAGCTTAATTGTGCTATTTCAGAACATTGGCTCTGACTGGATGGAAACGTAAACGAAAATCAAGCCCATGAAACTGAGGCAGGGAAAATGAAGGAAACTGCTACCAAAAAAAATGGAAAAAAAGTTTGTATTTTGAGAAAAGGATTGATGAAGTGGCACGAATGTGAACCCCTTGTTTGGCCTCTAACTACACCTGCCTAGGACAGACCTAGAAATTCTTGTCCTTTTGTAAGTGAAATATTTCTTGTTGTTCTAATACCACATCAGCTTGGGATACTACGGATTTCCAAGGGCAGCCTTTCATCTGGATTCTCCTTATTAGCCTGCTTCTCCTCTGCGTGCCACCAGGAGGATCCCTCCTTGACTGAATGACATTTCTTTGGAGGTGGCCTTGGAATCTGGGTCTTTGTGTCAGTGAAAGCCTCTTGCTGCATGAATGTAACAACAGGATCTGGCCTGGAGAAATACATACAAAACTCACAAAACTTCACTAAACTTCAACTAAGTGCTGACCCAGACTCCTTGTCTGTGAACAAGTTTAACTTGTGGGTCCTAAAAGGAAAAAAATTAAAGAAATACACAAAAAGGGCCCCGCTGTGCAAAATTAACAAAAAAGAGAAAAACTAAAAAGTTTTTTCTCAGCAGAGGCAGCGGTAGAGATTTTTAATCATTGTTTTATCATAGCAGTTTTCAAGGAAAACTTCTGTCACAGAATTACTTTTAAACTCTGCGTGTACAGAGGAAATAGTACTAGCCCTTCTGAGTCACTGGTTCCTTTTTTTCTCCACTACTAGGAAAAAACAAAGGCAATTTGTGTGTTGTGTATGCGTGCATGCGCATGTGAAACGCAGAGTCCTCAAGAAAAAAAAGATCTGTCATTACTTTAGCCTTAGCAAAAAACAGAAGTTTAAAACCACGAACAATTGCTGTTCCAGCTGATAATTGCAGTGAGGACCTTTTTCTCCAGAAATGAAAGAAGGGACTTGCACTGTCCTGCATGGTACGGGAATATTGGTCTCAGTAACTCTGAGAAAAGAAGACTATTTAGAGAGGAGAGAAAAACTGAATAAAATTTAATTTTAGTAGAAAGCAGTGAAAAAAAGCTGGAGGAGAATTGGTCCAGAGAGCAATTTTTAATGAGAACTTTGTAAGCTGCTAATAATGAGGTGTGAAACATACTCTGGCTGTAGACGTCTCGGGGTCTGTTAGCAGCAGCAGCGGCGCAGAGCAGAAGTGTCAGGGGAAGACGGGGTTGGGTCTGGCTGCTCGCAGGCTGCCCTTGCCTGGATCCGCACCGCCACCGAGGCTGCCCTCCCAGCTTGTCTGGGTGCAGAAAAGCAGGGGCACGAAAATTACGGGTTGGGGAAGGCTCAGTATAGGCTGGCCTGCTAGAAGTTCAAAACCTCCACTGGGATCAGCTGCCACTGGGAAGTCGGTGAGTGCGGAGAGGAGAGCAATGCTCCTAGCTGGTGTCCTGGGTGGAAAGAGGACCAACTTCTTGCAGAGGACAAGTGCAGTGCACGAAACACCCCGAGCGCTTGTTTAAATCCAGAAGTTCAACACAGCAGTATGACTTCGCGGGACTCAGTGATTTATCGTGTGAGAATATTTGAGAGAAAATCCAGCTGTAAAAGTGGGAGCTATAGAATAAATACGAAGAACACGGGAACTATCTGTCACGAGATAACCACCGCGTTTCAAACCCGCGCCACAAATTGGCCTTGTCTCGCAGCCGCTGTGTTTCCACGTCCCATTGTCTAATTACAGCAAGTTTGTTTTGACCGAGTACCAGTGATTGATTCACTTATTATTTTCTCTTTTGTTAGGAAGCCTGTGTATCTGTATTGCAGTTTGTAGCTTTTTTTTTTTTCCCTGAGCATTCCCAGCTAAGCGTTTGAGACTCGATAAAAATAAAACAAAGGCTGAAAAAATAAAAAAAATAGAAAAGCCGAATATTATTTCAGATTCCTGTTCCCGCTGGAAAGGGGTAGCTGGCTGCTGGGAGTCGTGGCTGTGCCTGCCCGCAGTAGAGGGTGCTGTCTTCTCACGCTAGCGCCGGCTGAACGAGAAGGTCACTCAGCCTATTGATAAATCACTGTGCCGTGATTCCTAACTGACAGCTCAAACTAACATCAAGCTGGATGAGAGAGAACAAAAGGCCATCAAGCAGCCATTTTCTTGACACTTTTATTCAATCACCAGCAGATTGCTTACGACAGCAATAGCAGCTGTTTTGTCTTCATCTTTCCACATTTGATAAAAGGTGTCAACTCAAATTTTTGTAAATAATTCACTTACCCCTACTGCACACACCAGCACTGTTCAGCATATGTATTCTGTGCGAGCAGATCGCTGAGGCGGGTCAGGGCTCAATGATATCAGCTGAAGGTCATCTGTGATCTAAAAGGAAGCACTGATAAAGCTATGGTCCCTCAAGGTCGAAGATAAGAACTACACTGAGATATTTGTAATGTGGACAAAAGGTTAAACAATAGAGAGAAAAGTATGGCATTGTTTCAGTTAACACACTAATGATTTTTCTATTGTTCTGTAGGAAACACTGTTCCAGCGGATTCAGACCATTAACCCTTTCTGAGTGCAGCGTATATTTAAATGCTGGATGGGAGCAATTAGAGAATATCACTTCCCGAAGTTGGTACTGTCAGGTAGCAGCTCACAGTCTTAATATGCTGCTGCTGCTGCTGCTAACACATCTGCACTGCAAAAAGGAGCAGCAGCAATTTTTATTGCAGGCATTGAAATGAAAGAAAATACCTGGATAGTGTATCAAACAATAATGGTTAAAAAGATTAATGTATTAAAGTAAAATACGGTTTACCTTGAATTTCTCCTTAAAAGAAATTCAGGTCCCAGACCTGAGGAGAATTAGAGAACGTGCCTAACATTTCCTGCTCTAACAGCTTCATTTACTTTAAAGGCTTAGAGAAACTAATAGAGAGATCTTTGAATTATTGCAATGTGACACTCTATCTGATGTTGGCAGTAGCCGAAGCACTGAGATTAAAAATGATACATCCTTCAATATTAGGTTGGGGTTTTTTTCACCCAGTTATATTACATGGCAAATAAATCTAAACAACAAATAGTCACTGTTTATCACTATTTGGTTTATACTTTCTAATAGCCAAAGTATATGTGCATTTGAGATTCTGTCTGTGCTCAAACAGCGGGGAATTTATTGCGTGTAATTGATGTACATGAAGATCAGAGAACAGTTGCCTTGCATTTTCCCACTCTTTCTGCCTCGGTGCTATGGTAAAAACAACTTTCCTTATTCCAGTGTACTTGTGACAGAGAAATAAGCAGATCTGAATAAAAGAAGGTCTCTTTTATTTTTATCTAAGTAAGATGGTATAGAAATATTTTCTTACTGAAAGCAGAAATCCTGTCTGCGTCAATATCATTCCTTACCTCCCCGGCTGTATATGAACTAACAGAAATAGTCTTAATTAGAATTAAGCAAATTATTTTCAGCAACTCATTTCATTTGTGGACATTGCCCCATTTTCTTCTTGTGGAATATTTACATTACAGTTTCTTCAAAGGTACTTTTTTAAACTTAATGAATGTTCTTGGTGATTTGAAAGGTCTTAGCGAATCAATTAGGAAAGGTTTTTGGTGTGTCTACACCTAAAAAGCTAGTTGTGTTTTAAGGCACAGACTGGCCAAGTGGTGCACGTGGCATTATTTCCCTCTGTTGGCTGCTGTGTCCTTGAAACAAAAGGATGGCTTGGAAAAAAAGGCCAGGGTTTTGAATCTGTCATCAAGTCTGCAAGATTAAAAACTTCATAAAACTTTCCATTTTTGGTCTTGCTACTACTATCTTGCTCAAAGTGTCATTCTTACAAGAAAGTAAACCACTAAAAATTAGTGTCTGTGTGAAGAATTAAAATGTGATGTTCTTTCATCACAAAGCTGTTGCTCGTGAATGCACGCCCATAGCAGTGAAGGTTGCTGTTACATTAGCTAATTGTCATTGTGGAAAAGCACTAGTAAAGATTTATGGGCACCCTGATCATTTGTTTTAAGTTGTATTATGTTATGTAAAAGTAATCAATGTATTCCATTTACCAGTTTACTAATTTTGCATTTACCAGTCTATGGTTCCTGACACATAATAGCTGTAGAGAATAATCGGTGTGCTTTAGATGTTTGCATCCTTAATATTAGCTTAAACCTCTTCTTCCTCAAGCATTAACCCAGGCAACCTGCATTAGTCTTGTTAATTCATGTTTACTTTCCATGAACATATGAGACGTGTCTGTACGAAGTAAATTCATGCTATATATAATTTTGCAAATAGTCACAGAATTATTTTTCTGATGTTTTCTTCTGGATCCAGCTATGTATTATAAAACTGCAGCCAGTATGAGTAACTGTGTCAGAAATTATCCTTCTGTCCAAGACCAGTTTCACTGCCTACACCTCATCTTGACCAGTACCTGCCAGCCTTCCTGGAATTTCAAGTGCCATGTATTATACATAATTTCAAAGAAGAAATTATAGGAACAGTTTTAAAATTTGGAGGCTAATTCCTTAGCTTGTATAAATCAGTGTATGTTGTTTCAAGGTAAAAGAAGGAAGAGGGTGAAGATTTGTTATTGAATCTTGGACTGAAGTATAAGGAGGGATATTGGAAAAGATAGCGTGCAGAGAAAACGGCAAGGGAACACAAACGTGCTGAGGAGTGAAGGAAAGAAACACGTAAGGAGCAGAGGCATCAAAATAGGCATGGAAGGTGCTATGGGACATGGACACAGGAGGCTGAGGCTCTAACCAAAAGAGTGTAGGGCGCCGCAGAGAACGCAGTAAGATTGAATCTTCCTTCCTTGTGTTAAACTTTAACTCTTCCTTTTTTTCTAAATCTAAAACTGTAGGCACTTAAAAAGAATTGCCAGGTATTGTTAATTTATTGCGAGTAATGTGATTTTGGCCATGACTGTGGGAGCATTTGTGATAATTGATTCTGGATGAAAATGCCTCTTTCTCATCCCTTAACTTGCACCTGAGGTTAAGACTTGTGCTAAGCTCCAAGCCAAGAGATTTTTTACTCAATTCTATGTCCTCCATAATCTTTATTATTAAATATCTCTAGGTAACTGTCACTCACCCATTTGCCAAATAAGAAAAATAAGAGCTTGACAATGTCACTGAATTAAATCTATAAACCGAATATGTCTTATAGTACAGCAGACCCAAATGCTATTTGCTGTACTGCAATTAATATCAAAAGCAATAAACTAAACAAAGTACTTATATAGCACATACTCTTTGCATTGTTTTTGTTAACAGAGTGGATCATGATGCCTAGCAAAAAAACACCATGAGTGCGTATGGTTTTGAGTCCAAAACTCTAGGTTTTATCCTTACAAGGCCAAGCTTGCCTCTGATGTCTGCAATCCTTAGCCCTCAATTTGCTTCCAGAAGAAAACAAAAATGTCCCATATTCATTCTGCTGCCTTTCAAAAACTCTACCAACCTTAAAACAGAAGCCTGTGTTGTGTCTTTCCAAGACCAGATCTAAAATGGTCAATTTCAAATATTTTTTGGGCTGGTCCACTGCACCAAGGCTCATTGACATAGAATGGCTTGAATCTACACTGTTAAAATCTTTACCCTGCAAAACAGGTTAGCTGCACGTAAATTGCTACCACTTAATCACGGTCCTTGGCACTTGCTAGCTTCTAAATTATGCCTGGTAATGTCTGTGAGAATGTTGTTTGGTCTGGGCCAAAACCATAGCAAAATCTATTCTGATGGTTCAGCAACATGAAGAACCAAGATCCAGAGCCTGGGAGTAATTCTAGGCAGCAACGTTTCCTGAGAAATCTCGGCACACTGCTGCTCTCCTTCCCAGCTCTCCACGCAGTTACAGTGCTGCTCGGGTTCAAAAGTGTAAAATCTTTTATGACTACAAAAATGTTGTGGTGTGCCTGTGTACAAAAAAATTAAGAAGTTAATACAAAGTCATTGTGAAATTGGCTGAACTTTTAACTTGCAATACACACTTAGGAAGCGATCTAGGCTAATATTTTTTGCAATGCTTGTTTACCACTTAATGGGAGTGGATCCTTTAGGAAGACGTTGAAATATTTTATTGTAGAAAGTGTCAGGGATTAAGAGCAATGTATGCAGGAGATATTACCTTTGTGTCCAGGGGGTGGACAACCTTGCCTGAGTGCTCAATAAAGGTCAAAAATCGAATTAATAAGCTTATCTTTCCAGAAAACAAGCTTCATTCTAGAAGGCATAACATTAGTGTTACTGGGCTGCCCTAGGGAATCACTAATGATGTACAAAGCTTTCTACCTATAGGTCAGTGATTTTAATCCAACCCAGCTCAGCAAAGACTAATTTTTCTTATGAATGCCTTGTGGCTTATATGTAAGTTGAGTGGGTTTTCTGGATAGTGAGACTGGAATGTATGTATAAACTTCTGATCTGAAGCACGCTTGTCTTGCATAATAGATGCTTTAAAATTTTTCCAAGTGGCTTCTACATCAAATCTATAACTTTTGGATAGCTAATGATTTTTTCAGAAAGCATCTAATCCAAATGTAAAGCTTTCAAGTGGTAGTATGTCAACAACATCTCTGAAGAAAAGGTGCCGCTAAATAATTAACCTCATTTTTAAAAATACCGTATTTCTAATTAGAATTGGTAGTGAGAAGGAGGGTTATAAGTTCAAGGCCCAAATCACAAACTGACCTCCTGTCTTTGGTCTATGCTTTTAGGTTGGGACACTGATTGCCTCGTCTCCAATGTGTCTATAAAATTCCTAGTGGAAAACCCTGTATCAGCAATGCTAATCACCTAGCCTGTAGAAACTCAAGTGTAGGAAACAAGCAATCCAGAACATTTCTGGAGAGTCTTGGAGACAACTTAACACAGGTGCTAGGCAAGGTGATGCCCTGCTGGGAAAACTTGTTGGGGATGTAACAATCAGTGGTAGTCTTGGTTTAGCTACCATTAAGCAATGCATTTCAACATTCTAAAGGGAGTGAGGAAGGCAAGTAGCAGAGTACAGACCATGGGCTTAAGGTGACCAGACTTCAGCTTACTCAGCAAAGTGATAGGTGAGATCTTGTGGGAGGCAGCTTTAAAGGGCAAAGGAGCTTAGGAAAACTGGCAGGTCTTTAAGGGCAACCACCCTCAAGCTCAAGAGTGGTCCACCCTGATCCTCATGTAAGCTGGTGGACCTGTCAGGAGACTGGCTTGGCTGCACTTGGAACTCATGACTGAATTCCAGCGCAAAAGGCAGTCCTTTTGTGAGGACAGGGTGCAAATAAGAACATAGAAATGTGCAAAACCATTGTGGATTTGAAACTGGAAAAGGGCATCAACAGTAACACGTAAAGCTTCTACCACCGCCTACCCTGCTGCTGGGGTTCATGGTGAACAAGGGCGATAGACTTGAGTCAATGCTGTGCCTGGCATTGATGGAGGAGAACAGTATCCCAGGCTGTAGCAGCAGTAGCATAGACATCTGATCATGGGAAACAATTATTCTCTGATTTTTCAACGATCATGAACCTGCATCTGGAGCGCTGCAGCCAGGTTTGTGCCCCCCAGTACAGGAAAGACATTGATAAGCTGAGGCGAGTTCAGTGGAGGGCCACCAAGGTTGCTGGGGCTGGAGCCTTGTGAGGAGAGCCGGGTGGACCGGAGCTTCTTCAGCCTGGATGAGAGGCAGCTGCAGGAGCACCTAATAGCCCACCAGTGCCTATGGGGATGATTTGGAGGGGACGGAGCCAGACCCTTCACAGAGGGGTATGGTGTGGAAAAGGCATAAATTGAAGCAGAGGAAGTTCCAGCTAGGTGTGAGGAAAGAAATTTTGTTCTGAGGAGAGTCAAGAATTTGAGCAGGTTGCCTTGAGTAGCCGTGTAGTCACCACCCTTGGGGCTTTTTGAGACTTGACTGGATAACGCCCTGAGTAACCTGGGCTGACTTCAGAGCTGGTTCTGCTCTGAGCAGGAGGTAGGATGAGAGAACTCCCGAGGTCTCTTCATGCCTGAATTGTTCTGTGATAGTGCCAGTAAAGCTGGCATTACTTGAATTGTCTGTTGTGGTAGAGTTCAAAGCTTTGAAGGTACAAGAAAATCCCACAGTCCAGTTTCTTAAGAATATTAGTGAGTTTTGGGGCATTTGACATGATTTTTGTAGTTCTGAGCTAAAATCGACCCTGGTAAATGTGGGCTGGACAGTGTACCAAGGTGACAAAGGATCACTCTTGGTCCTTAGTTTGAATAACAAATGTTATTTATTGCCTACTATTGTTATCTGCTCACATTAGAACAAGCTCCACCTAGTAAGTAGTCCTACATACAGATCTCTACAGAGAAATTTGAGAGCTGAATGGCCAGGATGCAAGAAGAGCAGCCCACAGTCTCCAAACAAGAGCATTTGACACTTATTATAGAGACAGCGTGGGAAAAATGTGCGCAGCCAGTGCTGGTGATGTACCTGTGCGGCGGTTTAATAGAGCACTTCAGTCTTTGGGGCTGTCAATTTCGTAAGAACTAAATTTACTTAAAAAAATAACTGACAGATGAATTTAGAGAGCGTTTTGTTGCTCCAGCCCTGGAGTGGGGACCAGGAGACCTGGGTTCTATTCTCACGTCTGTCACAGACTTCCTGGACCATCATCTTACATCTTTGTTTCTCACTTTCCCCTAGGGCATAATATGGATAATACTTACCCACTTTACAGGGCTTAATTCATTAATGTCTGTGAGGTGTCTTGAGATCTGTGTGCATAAGGCACATTAGCACTGCAAAGCATTTAGTATATTATTTTATTATTTAAGACATCTGGGACCATTTTCACTGATGTGCTCTATCCATTTTGCACTGCTTTGGTGTTGCAAAGCAGCCATATCCCTCTTTAACAGGCCAGTGAGCCTGAGTTTATGACTGGCTTAAAATACCAGCCATCCAAAGCATCTGAAGCCTACTGTCAAATATGGCTCTTCTTTTTCTATGAATTTGCTAAAATGATGACTACTGATTTTTTTTCTTTGGTGGAGTGGGGTCTGCGGGGAATTTTGCTTGTTTAGTGATACACATTATTCCAGTAGTGGTAAAATATTTTGCCAAAGTGAAACACAGGAATTACATTGGTGCAAAAATGGCTCCCTTGTGTGTATGCTGGGTAACTTCTGAAGGTTAACTAGACTGAAACTCTGATATACACAAGAATGTGACATCTTCTGGCAATCTGAGATTGTCCTGAAAAAACAGTGGAGACACACTAGTACCAACTCCGGAAAGTCTGATGAACTATTATTCAATCTCTTTCTACTTATTCCTTGAAATGTTGAATCTATTTCTACACTGCCTTCATAAATATGGTCACCAAAATTTCTTCAATAAGTTAGTACGCAGCAGTTGCCATTTCAGTGGAATAGCAATTGTGCACCATGGAAATTATTCTCATTAAAATAACAAATACTAATTCCGCTTTATATGTGTTTATTCACACACACAAATACACATGTGTGTGCACACCTTTTGCATGTTCAGTGTGAGATGAAAAAGGAGAGACCTAAATATCAATTAGCCACTCCTAGGTCCTCTGAATGAGAAAACTGTCCTTCATTTATTTAAAATGACTATAAAAAGGAATGGTTTAACAGGGTTTTTACCCTTTTGTGGGACACATGGAATGGAGCCCAAGTTGCAGTACAATCTTGATATTGATCTCTCAGGGAGAGAGTTAATTTGTCAATGACTGTAATTTGCCAAGCTTTATGAATCCATTCTTCTTCCTTTGGAGGAATATTTCTTTTCCAGATCTGTGCTATTACATTTTTTTTTTAATGCAGTAAAGATAAAAAATGACATAAATTTCTGAAGTCTTCCGTAGACATAGAAACAAGTACTGAACTGGTAAAAGAACATGGGACTAGAAGACGTAGAGGCAGTCCTCTCTCCATCCCCTTGCTTTTAAGGGCACTGTACCGTGTAACATTAGTTGTTAACTTATCATGCTCCTCTTGGAAACCAGTAAAAAGCTCTACCCTCACTCTTTGTAGAAGAAGGCAACTCCAAAAACTCAGTACTCGGAAGGATTAGAGAGATTTTTCAACTTCCCCCCTGAATTAAATCATATACGGTTTGCAACCACGCTACTCTTCCTAACCCTGTTCTTTTCCCTGGGTGAATTCCCAAGGAGCGAAGCTGGCAGCTCCAAGTCCCCTGACAAGGGTGGGCAGTGATACACAGTCAGGAACAACATGTGGCTGGGCTGCTGCTGGCAGAGGTGACGCGTGGATGTGTGACCAGAGCTTTAGTCTCTGTTCTGCTCTTTCCTCCTCATTCCCCTGACTATTTTATTAGCTTCTCTCTAGATCTTTTTCCATATGAATTAATCTTTCCTGAACAAACAGAACTGCACGCAGTATTCCAGGTGAAATGTGAATTGCATGTGATGACATTAATGTTTTCCTATCTGTGCTGGATATATCTTCCCTGATATGCTCTAGGAACGGGCTTTTTGCAGCTAAAACACGCAGGCACACATAAATATTCTGTGACTGACTGACACAGCCTTTCTTTCTTCTCTGTCATTTCCAATTTATAAGCTCCCAGCTCATAAGCCAAATTCTTTTTACTGGTTCTCAGTTGTGTGACCTTCCATTTTTTACAGTAACCCATTTCAGCCCATTGCTTGTACTCCAGCACTGAAGGTCACTCAGTCCCTCCTGTAAGATATTTTAGTTCTTCTCCAGCCTGGTTTTGTCTTATGGCAAGGGCAGAGATGCTGAGTCAGGCGGCAAAACTGAGGTCCAGTGGGCCCCACACATTCCTGCTCAGAAACAGGTGGGTGAGGCTTGACTCTGCAGGTTGGAGGGAACAGGAGTGACTACAACCGCACGCATTGATCTGAGCCACAACAACATCGTTCTAGGCTCCTAAAGTAGCGCGTAATGGTGCTGTAGTCACTACAGTCTGGACAGGTACACTGAATTTACAAAGATTATCTTCACCTTATATTTTTGCTAATACAGAATCACAGAATCACAGAATCACAGAATAGTAGGGGTTGGAAGGGACCTCTGTGGGTCATCTAGTCCAACCCCCCCGCCGAAGCAGGGTCACCTACAGCAGGCTGCACAGGACCTTGTCCAGGCGGGTCTTGAATATCTCCAGAGAAGGAGACTCCACAACCTCCCTGGGCAGCCTGTTCCAGTGCTCCGTCACCCTCAGAGGGAAGAAGTTCCTCCTCATGTTCAGACGGAACTTCCTGTGCTTCAGTTTGTGCCCATTGCCCCTTGTCCTGTCACTGGGCACCACTGAAAAGAGCTTGGCCCCATCCTCCTGACACCCACCCTTCAGATATTTGTAGGCATTTATAAGGTCCCCTCTCAGCCTTCTCTTCTTCAGGCTGAACAAGCCCAGTTCCCTCAACCTCTCCTCGTAGTGGAGATGCTCCAGTCCCCTCACCATCCTTGTAGCCCTCCGCTGGACTCTCTCCAGTAGCTCTTCATCCTTCTTGAACTGGGGAGCCCAGAACTGGACACAGTACTCCAGATGAGGCCTCACCAGGGCAGTATAGAGGAGAAGGAGAACCTCCCTTGTCCTGCTGGCCACACTGCTCTTGATGCACCCCAGGATCCCATTGGCTTTCTTGGCAGCCAGGGCACACTGCTGGCTCATGGTTAACCTGTCGTCCACCAGGACACCCAGGTCCCTCTCCGCAGAGCTACTCTCCAGCAGGTCCACCCCAAGCCTGTACTGGTGCATGAGGTTGTTCCTCCCCAGGTGCAGGACCCTGCACTTGCCCTTGTTGAACCTCATCAGGTTCCTCTCTGCCCAGCTTTCCAGCCTATCCAGGTCACGCTGAATGGCAGCACAGCCTTCTGGTGTATCCACCACACCTCCCAGTTTGGTGTCGTCAGCAAACTTGCTGAGGGTACATTCTAACTCTTCATCCAGGTCGTTGATGAAGGAGTTGAACAAGACTGGGCCCAGTACTGACCCCTGAGGGACACCACTTGTCACCAGCCTCCAACTAGACTCAGCGCCGCTGATGACAACCCTCTGAGTTCTGCCATTCAGCCAGTTCTCAATGCACTTCACTGACCACTCATCCAGCCCACACTTCCTCATCTTCCCCAGGAGGATATCATGGGAGACTGTGTCGAAAGCCTTGCTGAAGTCAAGGTAGATAACATCCACAGCTCTCCCTTCGTCTACCCAGCCAGTCATGTCATCGTAGAAAGCTATCAGATTGGTCAGGCATGATTTCCCCTTGGTGAATCCATGCTGACTACTCCTGATAACCTTCTTTTCTTCCACTTGCTTCATGATGGCCTCCAGGATAAGCTGCTCCATCACCTTTCCTGGGATGGAGGTGAGGCTGACCGGCCTGTAGTTCCCTGGGTCCTCCTTCTTGCCCTTTTTGAAGATTGGAGTGACATTGGCCTTTCTCCAGTCCTTGGGCACCTCTCCTGTCCTCCAGGACCTCTCAAAGATGATGGAGAGTGGCTCAGCAATGACATCCGCCAGCTCCCTCAGCACTCGTGGGTGCATTCCATCGGGGCCCATGGATTTGTGGATGTCCAGATCGCTTAAGCGATCCCTCACACAGTCCTCCTCGACCAAGGGAAAGTCGTCCTCTCTGTAGGCTTCTTCTCTTACCTCCGGGGCCTGGGATTCCTGAGGGCCAGTCTTAGCACTGAAGACTGAAGCAAAGAAGGCATTCAGTAGCTCTGCCTTCTCCGCATCCTCCGTCACCAGGACACCCGCCTCATTCAGCAGCGGCCCCACGTTGTCCCTAGCCTTCCTTTTGCTGCTGATGTAGTTGAAGAAGCCCTTCTTGTTGTTTTTGACATCCCTTGCCAGCTTCAATTCCAGGTGAGCCTTGGCCTTCCTCGTCGCATCCCTGCATGCTCTCACTACGTTTCTGTACTCTTCCCAAGTGGCCTGTCCCTCTTTCCACATTCCATGCACCTTTCTCTTCTGCCTGATCTACGCTAGAAGCTCCTTGTTTAACCATGCAGGTCTCCTGCCTCCTTTGCTAAATTTCTTTCTCAGGGGGATGCATTGCTCCTGTGCATGGAAGAAGTGTTGTTTAAAAAGCGACCAGCACTCTTGGACCCCCCTGCCTTCGAGAGCTCTGGCCCACGGGATTCCTCCCAGTAGCTCCTTGAAGAGGGCAAAGTCAGCCCTCCTGAGGTCCAGGGTTTTGATCCTGCTTATCGCCCTGCTTCCTCCACGCAGGATCCTGAACTCGACCATTTCATGGTCACTGCAGCCGAGGCTACCTCCAACCTTCACGTCCTCCACCAGTCCCTCCTTGTTTGTTAACACGAGGTCCAGCAGCGCGCCTTTCCTTGTTGGTTCCTCCACCACTTGCATCAGAAAGTTATCATTGATGCTCTGTAGGAACCTCCTGGATTGCGCCTGCCTAGCTGTATGGTCTTCCCAGCTGATGTCAGGGTGGTTGAAGTCCCCCATGAGAACCAGAGCCTGTGACTGTGAGGCTGCTTGCATGAAAATTACATGAAGAATTTCCTTGTTATTAGAATACATGAGTAGACGTTCACAGAATCACAGAATCACAGAATGGTAGGGGTTGGAAGGGACCTCTGTGGGTCATCTAGTCCAACCCTCCTGCCAAACAGGGTCACCTACAGCAGGCTGCACAGGACCTTGTCCAGGCAGGTCTTGAATATCTCCAGAGAAGGAGACTCCACCACCTCCCTGGGCAGCCTGTTCCAGTGCTCCGTCACCCTCAGAGGGAAGAAGTTCTTCCTCATGTTCAGACGGAACTTCCTCTGCTTCAGTTTGTGCCCGTTGCCCCTTGTCCTGTCGCTGGGCACTGCTGAAAAGAGTCTGGCCCCATCCTCCTGACACCCACCCTTCAGATATTTATAAGCATATATTAGGTCCCCTCGCAGCCTTCTCTTCTTCAGGCTGAACAAGCCCAGCTCCCTCAGCCTCTCCTCGTAGGAGAGATGCTCCAGTCCCCTCACCATCCTCGTAGCCCTCCGCTGGACTCTCTCCAGTAGCTCTTCATCTTTCTTGAAGTGGGGAGCCCAGAACTGGACAGAGTACTCCATATGAAGCCTCACTAGGGCAGAGTGGAGGGGAAGGAGAACTTCCCTCAATCTGCTGGCCACACTCCTCTTAATGCACCCCAGTTACGTTTGCATAGAAGTTGTTCCCCTAAGCACACATTAAGAAAGATTTTAAAGGGGCATTTGAAGTTATATTAAGAATATAATTTCTGATAACCAAGCCATAAAAAACATTAGATTTGTCCTGGATTGGGCTAAAAGCAGATAGGTAATAATCCCTCCAGCTGTAAAACCAAATAGACTCCAGCCACGTAATCTGGTCACAAATTCACACCTGGTGGGCACCTGGGTGGTCGTTGCATGGATAATACTGTCAGACAGCACTCAGGAATGCAAGAAGTCGTTATTTATTGACTTACCTATGCAAGTGAACCTCTCTACACTAACTTTTTAGCTATATTTGAATATTATGAGATAGGTAAGTGTTACTGAATTTTTGTTGTTATATTTGCTGACCAGGTTGGTCCCTTTTGATCTTGTTACATCTCTAACTTGGACAGCTACTTGTTACAGTTTTACTCCAAGCACTTAGTTTTCTCTTATTTCCAAAATTCCTGAAAATTCTGATGTTTAAAACCACTACAATTCAGAAGTCTACTGTTGTGTCTGTAAAAACTGAGATAAACTTCAACCCTGATAGGCTGGCCTACATTTCTTTATATTTTCAAAGGTGGGTATTTGCAAAGAAAAGGTCCAGAAATGTATCTTATTAAAACCTGACACTAACTATAATACTTTTTAGACCTTTGAATGAAGATGAAAGATTTTGATAGCTGTACATTTTTTATTTATGTTATGAGAAGCAACTACTCTAATCACATCTCACAGCCTCCGTAACAAAAAAGCTGATGAACTGTAGAGTGGTCAAAGGACAAATGTGACTGACTTTGACCAGTGAGTCAGCTCTTTTCTTGATGTAGACTGTCAGTGTGGAAAGAACAGAGATACTTAGCAACCACAATCCTTAGGCGTAACCTTCAGAGTCACAAAGCAACATTGGCTCTCATTCCCTGAAGCCCACGTATTGCTGGTTTTAGAAGAAATTGTAGGTGACTGGTGGTCTCAGAAAAACCCACTTCACTTTTGAGGGCTTTTGTTATATATTGTTCAAAGAAATGCTTGGATCTTTTTCTATTAGTCTAATGCAGCACCACAATTAGAAACACTGCTTAGTGACATGGTATTGATGTTTAGCTGACATCAAGTAACTCTATCCCTTGCCTGAAAGTGCACATTGAGAAGGACAATAAACAGGCATAAGACTAAGTGCCTTCCTCCAAGTAATGATTTAACAGTTACACAGTGTTTGACACAACATACTTTTACAAAACAGAAATGGATGCAAAGGAGATCAGACAGTAGTACTTGAATCTGCCTGTTTGTCTGTTATAAGAAGATGAACCGCAGTAATCACATGCACATAGATTATATATTTGGTAATCGTACCGTGACTGTAATGCTGCTAATGACCAGCGAACTGAGGGTCAATATGGAAAGAATGACAGTTTTAGGGCAGAGCTGACTGCACCACTCTACACAAATGCATGTTCTTCGGTTCCTATCTTTAAGGACTTGCATGCATGATGCAGTTTTTCACAGAGCTGCAGCAAAATTTGGGTTAGGCTGTCATGCAGATTAGATTTGCAGTGTTTTGTGCAGTTGCCACAGCTGAGCTGGAATATATATCCCCATGCACATACCAGCTGCTGGCTAGAAAGCACACAAAAAATAAAGCATACGCTTGAGGTTGAAGTTTTAAAATGGGTAGATGCACTTACAGTAATTTTCAACTTCACTGAAAGCACTGTGGTTAATACCTCTTCACCTCCACACCTGAGAGGCAGAGATTTCCTTGAACTCCCATCACATAGCCTCCCTACCATATAATCGGTATTCAGGGCGATTCTTGTCTCTAAGATTCAGTTCCTCTACCCTTACCTTGCCTTTAGTGTTACAGGCATTAAAAAGGAAAAAAAAAGACAGAAGTGCTTAACAGTCTGCAGATATTTAGGACCAGGCTTAGCTGCTCACGTGCAAATGTGCATTTATCTGAGATATCCCAGCATTTACCTGAGAATTTGGACTCTAGCAGCTATGCCAGAAGGATCTGGGTTTCCCATAGGTTCTGTGTAATTTCTGTCAGCCCCATGTCGATGTTCAGCGTACCTAGTACACCTCAGATGGGACTGGATGCCTATGAGTGAGCAGCTGAACCATGCCTATGGTGTCCACAGGGTGTGGTGTCTCGGCTACCACTGTACTCAAAGGAGGTTTATGGTGAGATTTATGCCTCAAAGCAGGTTTATACAGCCATTTTAGATACCATGAGGGATGTCGTCTAATTCCATTTGCTGCCCCAGGAGGGTACACGTCTCCAAAAAGTTCTGTGTCATATCTGTCAGCCCTGTGAGGATGTCACAAATTCATGAGGACCTCTGAAATGGCCACAAGTGCCTTTCTTTAGGCAACTGAATTTCACCTAGGAGCTGCTAGGTTAAACCACGATACATGTCTATTTCAAAGTAAGCCAAATAGCTCTTTAGTTTCTATAGACTGCATCAGTACACCTAGGGACAGGAGTGAGTCATCTGAAAAGAAGTGTCTCATGTCATTTGAGACACCCTTGGCATGCACACAGGGCTGGCAGAAGTGACATAGGACCCGTGGGAGACCCGAGCACCCCTGGAACAGCAGCTGGTTCTTCCAAACCAGAGACAGTTCAAATGGCACTGGACATTGACATTTAGACTAGGCTGAATTGAGTTCCTAGCTTAGGTGGAGGTACCTACACATAGACACTGACATATAGAAGATCTAATCTCAAACTAAATCCTACCCTACAAGCAAAATTTAGCTGCCTGAAGGTGAGACTGCTGTCACTTGAGGTAATCTGGGTTTTCTGCTTAGTCTCCAGCTGCCAGTCCAGTCTGGGCTTCCCATAAACTGCGTGTCATACCTATCATCCCTGTAAGCTTTCTTAGATACCTCAGGGCATCTCAGGTGACTCTTGGTGCCTGTAAGGGGTGACTGAATGGTGTTGAACCCCTGGTGTTGAACCTTTTTCTACTTCAGTCTGTAAAAATAACCAACTTTTTCTTTAATGTCACACTTGTCCTTTTCAAGTCCCTGACCATCACTATACACCAGCAACAAGCTGAAATTAAATTTTACAGGTAAGTTTTACAAATATTTTCACCTTTTAGGTCCTAGTCTTAGTGATCTACATCTGGACCACTATGATGCACATAGGATGGGAAAAACACAAAACGAAATATCCCCCAAACCCTTTACAAGATCAGTGAACCTTCACAGAAAAATAATAATTCTTTATTCCTCAAATTGCTAACTTGCTCAGCAGAGAGAAATGGAGAAATCTCTTCCTTCTGTGATTTTGACATGCAATCTTGATATAGGAGAAGGCTTTTAAGGAAATGAACCAGGGTATCCTTTTCCTCTTTCCACTGAAGATCTCAGGCAAAATATTCTGCTTCTCTATGCAAAAATCTCTTCTTCCATGCACTGAGATCCAGGCATAAGCATTTATTCTTACCAGCTAATTCCATGCAAGTAATCACTCTGCAGAGATATCTGAAAAATATTCCTTATTTGGTATCAAAAAGAAGCACATGATAAAGATGGAGACATTTAAGCTGGTGTATTAAGGACATGTCAAGTATTTTAGAGGTTCATAACTTAACCATAAAAATTTGCTCCAGGATGAAACTTGGCATGGAAGGCTGCCATATTTGTAAGTAGGTAGTTTAATTTTAGGTTACGTTACTAATACACTAATGCAATGTGAGCTGTTATATTTATTAACCTGCATTGTATTTTTTCTTAGAAAAGGACAAAAACATTTTTTTCCTGAAAAGGTGGAAAGGGATAGATGAAGCTAGAATTTACTTTCCCGTCTGTCAGTCTAAAAGAGAAAAAAGGAGCTAAAGATTTATTTATTTCATATAGAAATAAAGGAAAAGCCAGCAAGTGTTTGTTTTTCAGTCTGTTTCTGGGACATTGTAACTGCATAATGACCTTTTTTACTTTGTATTATTGATAAATTTAGAGCTCTGTGGGCAGAATTATTTGCATAAAAACCTCAAACCTTATTTTCAAATGATGTGGGATATCAGGTTCTACTATTAATTTTTGCAAGATTTTTTATCTTTGGAAAAATAAAATATATTTTTGAGAAGATACTAGAACAAGTATGAGAGTGTAGAAGCTTATAACGATAACGAAGTGGTCTTTAAATCCTTAAAAATCTCAGTTTTGGATGACTTACTGCACAATACTGGAATACAACATCTACAGCAGCTTTCCAAGGAAGGAAAAGAGAATACAGAAAAAGATTCTTCTGGGACTTGTGTAGCGTTCTCCGAATATTCAATCCCCTTCCAAAACGCAGGCCAACTGCATCTCCTAAAGATTTGTCTGGTGCGGAAACCTTGCCAGAGTGTAATTTTGGTGAAATTTCTGTCACTGCTCCCTGTCATGAATATTTATTTACTTCCCAATGGAAATCATTGCTCATCTGAAAGGGAGTTAACAGTTCTTAATAGCCCTTTCTGATTTGATTGATGTTTTTGTCACTTCCTCCAGTAAATAGGATTCTATTAGCATACCAAATATGCTATATGTCCTTTTGCTTCTGCAGGCACTTAGCTGACCACTTACTTAAGATTCAAATAACCCACCTAGGGTTTTTCTGTCAGTTGAGGGTCTGTTTTTCCGCACTAACTGATGAAGGTCTTTTTATGGTGCACTTGGCTGCCGTATCTGACCTTACACAGCAAAGACATCGCGTCTGTTCAGATGGGCTGTTTGGAAGGATTCTGTAAAACCGGCAGAAATTTGTCCATACCCTATACTACAGACTTGTGAGGAGAGTATTAGCAGATGAACAATTTTCAGGGATGTATAATCATATATTTATATTTCAATTGTCTAAACATATAACAGGATGATCTTTCATAGGCAGAACAGGGGCTGGGATATAGGTTTTTCGTGGAAATACACCCTGAAGTCATATATCATTTATATGCCACATGCTAACTTTGAAAACGAACTGTTCAGAGCCAGCAATGTAGCATTGCTGCTAACAAATAAATTCTTTCCATTACAATCTACTGTTTTCAGGGCCACAGGATCCCGGTTCCAAAACAAATGCCTCGATGTTTCTCAAGTGTTTTTAATACTGCAAATAATATAAATTTTATGTATCACAGTTAGCATAATGGAATTGACATTTGGGTCTTTTCCCTGTAAAATACTCATTTGTGTGCGGTCCAAACGAGTGAATTGCTGCTTATGTGTTAAGCAGAGGGATCTTCTGGATTCTCTGGACAAACCAAAATGAAACACTTTCCTTTTTTATTAGTGTCAGTAGTTTGAAGAGGAGGGAGGATTTACATCAACAAGTGGTTTAAAGTGCAGTTGCCTCCTAGTTCGTGTAAATATTACTACTAAGCCATAAATCTGCATTCTAGTGAAGATAAAAGAACAGAGGAAAATGATTTATGGAAACATAAAATAGGATATATGATTGTTGGAGACACTAATTTTTGGATTGTCCTTATTACTTAGTAATTTTCTGTCTCAGAAGTTCACTTCTTGATTGCGAGCAGAGGCCTGGTTCTTCCCTGTGAGGAACATACAGGGCAAGATGCAGAAAAAAAAATATCAATTGCCTTTTGAAGAGCTGTAGTGGAATGTAGAATGTAGGTATTTAAATCTAAGAAAAGGAGGCACAAGTACACTACCAGTACTTGAAAGTCCATGTGTACCAAATCACATACCAGTAATGTCATCTAAGCACCCTTGCTTCATAAGGGCCAAAGGTGCTACCACCTTGCCTGAACTGAGAGCCTGATTCATAACTGAGAATTTTATAGCTAAAATTCCCATGTATGTCTTCAGAAAATCCATCACAGTGTAAAACACTTCTTTGAGCCAGTCTTGATCTTAATAGCTAGGAAAATATAACGGGATACTTTAAGAGTAATGGAAATCCAACTTCACTGCAGCACAGCTAGTGTAAGGAGAAAAAACACTGCGTGTAGTTCCATTTGTTCCTGGAAATGGCAGAAGTGTTTATAATTTTGATCAGGTAATTTTAAGATGCTGTGATTTGTTTAGTATTGCAATGGAAGCAAGAACAACATGAGTTTCATGTAAAAATGATAAATTAACGTCAGTCCTGAAGATGGTATGCATGCTACTGAGATAAACATGCTGTTGCTCCTCAGTACACCGCATCAACTACCTCTTTCTAAGATAATTTCTAGTGAAGGGGTGTAGTCTAAGTAGCCCATGGCACTTGGCCTTGGAGCAAAGCGTTGGTTCCTGGCCCAATATTATGTAGAGGGATGGACATTGTTTCATTCCTCACTTTAGAGCCAATGTTTGGATCGAACCCTGTTTGATTTACTATTCTAGATTAGGAATGGGTTTACTGTGGCAAAAGGGGAGACATAGCCCTTGGTAACTAGTACTGCCCAATTTCATGCTTCTCCTACTTATAATTGCATATAGCACTGTGCGTGGTCTTGATCAATTAAGCAGGTAAATTTTCATAAAATAAACCCTCCTCAGATAGGAAAAGCCCTTCAATTTTGTCTTTTATTAAGTCTGCATTTGTTTAAGACACATAAGGGCATTACATTTACTATTAAAAGGTACTTATTCTGTTAGGTTGGAGATAAACAGGATTACCAAATGGCCTAAGTTGACCTTGGGCAACTGGGTACTGCCAGCATCAATGGCTACAGGCAATTTTCATGACTTCCTAAACTCATATTGATTTGAAACACTGTGTTTGCTAAATCAAGCTTTTAACTAGGTTATAGACTGATACCTTTTGTTCCAATTGTGAAAATTAAAAGATGTGCATTTATCATAGCCTTCTAGCAGAAGAAGAAACAATCTTTGGTAGTTTACAGCCATACCAAATTTTAGTGCAGAATGATTTTAGTTGGCTGATATAAAACCAGAACACACCAAACAGTGCCTCACTGTACCAAGGCTACAGCAGCACTGTGATATTTTCCGCATTTTAGCTGTTTTCCAGTGGAAAAACTAGCAAGCAGTACTTAGGCTAAAATATAATCCTATCATTTTTACATAAAATATTGATAAGGAATAAACACTTAGTATCCCTGGTGTGAATTCACTGGACGTCATGAAACCCTAATATATGGATTAAGAAAAGTTAACATAATCCTTTTATGGGAACTAAAATCAATTACATGTCAGCTTTGTAGTATTATAAATGCATTTAGTCAGCATAGAATTTTTCCAGCAGTGCTTGTTGCAGATTGAAATTGACTAACCAGATGTTAAATATTAAATAGAACTAATCAAAGTATGGTTCAAGAGATTTTAAAAACAATGATCAAAGAGAGCTATTTATTTCCTGATTCATGTTTCTATTCAAACACTGCTCCTATGATGTTATATCCACCTGAATTTGGTTTGCTGCAAGCTCTTAATTTTTTTCAGTTTAACATGAATGAGAAATATAGTTCAATAAATGTCTGTTAATGCAGTACCTTAGACAGAAAGGCACAAAGCTTATGGAATTACAAGCAAAATTTGCAGGAACAAAGTGTGTGTTAGGAACAAAATGAACCTTGGGTCTGATCTGAAGATGACCAAAAGTAGAGATATTCTTTCTATTGACTACACAAGGTTTATCTTAGGTCCATTGTGCAAAAAGTAGTTTTTGTATGATGTACATGACAAATTTCATGCGTAAGTTAAGCAATATAGTAATAACAGTAAGGATAGCCTCTGACTCCGATGTGCAGGCAGGAGGGGCCCAGTCATTGCCGAAGAAAATGATCAGTTTTGATTAATTGCAGAGTTGTTTTAACATAGAATTTGTGAGTTTGGGCTCCTAAATCCACAAGACATCACACAATTAGCCATTTTTTTCAGCAGTGCTCAGCACTTCCCAGTCTCACTGAAGTCAAAAGAAGCGCAGGTGAGGGGCTGTCTCCTACCCCCCCCCCCAACCTCGCAAGGACGGAGCAGCTCTCCATGCAGTCAAAGAGCAGCATTTAAAATGGATCAAAGGGAATGTTCTTTTACACAATGCATAATTAATGTGTGAAACTCATTATCATAAGAGCTGATGGGGGCCAAGAGCCTGGTATTCGCTGCAAGAATATAACTTAAAAGCGTAGTTGCACAAAATGACTGTGTGCACTGTTGTGTTTGAAAAAATAATTTTAGAGTGTCTGTCCCTATCCATTTTTTTTTATAGCTTAAAGTACAAGTCATTAGAGATGGCAGAAAAATTTGCTTTCCAGATGAATTTTTCTAACTGTCTGTTGGTGAGTTTATGTCTTGATTTAACCAAGAGTAGATGCTATCAAAGGCAGATGACTCAAACAGGTGGAATATTGTGCTGATTGCATGTGACTTCTCCTGCGCTGTAATGATGGGCTGCTCCCTGGTTTCCTCACAGAGTCACAAATGCCACAACAGGAAAAATCGCAGCAAATATCAAGCAATTATCTGTCATTTTTTGTTCTTGGTGCCTCTTTCCCTTTTGAAACGCAGCAGTGAGTTAGGAACGTGTCACAGAGCATAGTCCTCCAGGTCCATAACCAAAGGTGCTTTGTGTTGCTAAGAGGAGGAAAATGACTCATGGATCCCTAAAGTTTCTCTCTTCCTTCTTTTGTATTACGGAGAGCCAGCTGGGCACCCGGTTTGAGGAGACTGCAGCAGACCCGATAGCTCCATCAGCGGCTGAGGCACAGACGCAGATCCCAGGCCAGAGCAAGGACTCAAGCCCTTGGATGTGGAGGGCAGGAGGACCCACGTTCAGCTGGATCTTTGTGGTGGGGCAGCAGTGTAGCAAGTGTGCCAAGATGCACCTCTGGGCTTCCAGTTGGTAAGGCTCGATTTGGTTAAAAGATATAACAGTAAACTGAAAAAAATAGTTCTGTCCTTAGAGCACATTCGGTGGCCCTGCTTAAAGTAAAAGAGAATAAATCTCTCTCTCCATATTGTGTCTTTCTGGGCGATTCTTGTGTATCCCCATCCTGGCTTTCCAGAGTGACAAGATTCATTCCCTCACAAAGCTACGCAAACTCCACGCAACCCCTCTGGTCACAGTAAAAATCTCCTGCTTGCTGTCAGCCCTAAGTCTCAGCTGCGGCTTCCCCCACCCTCCTTGCTGCAACCTGGCCCTTTGCTGCTTCAGGAGCCTCCCAGCCCACGCTGCGTCTTCTCATCTTCATCTCCTTTATTTCCCAGGAAATAAACCTCATGTTCAGAAAAGGTGCAGCCCTTTCTTTCTAGAACTTTCACCTCTGCCAGAGTGGAGACACCAGAACAAAATGAACAAGCAGCCTTCCTTTCTGCTGCTTAGGCACACCTTTTGTAACAGAAAAAAAGAAAAAAGAAAAAAATTATACACACACATATTTAATCTTTGTATATATATGCACATATACATACACACACACACACGTAAATAATGTATGCACATACATATATATCGATAAACACACAAAAAAGTACGCAGAGACAAAGTAAATCTAACACTATACCACTTTGAACAACGACACATTTTTCATCCAACACTAGGGGTTATGGTGGTAACGAAAAACCACAAATGATGGCCAATGGTCCTTACAGAAATGGGAAAATATGTGGAAGATATATGGAGTCATGTACAGTTTTCACAAATAAAAATTTCTCTCTAATCTTGTTCCGACAAAATTCCAAAGTCCTTTGATGAATGACTGCTTCTTCTCCAAAAAACAAGCTATAACCAGGCAGAAGCATAGAAAATTACAGGTTGGTGATTCAGCTCCGCCAAAGTTATGAGCAGCTGAAAACAGTGCTGTACTTATGGAAAACGCTAAGCATCTTTAATTCTAGGTGGCATTACTTTTGCCACCAGTGCAGCAATTCTCTAGCTGCCTTTGCACTGAAAAGCATTTATGATTTTCAGTCTTCATTATTAGCCAGCAAGTAATTTATCTTCTGAGTAAAGGATCATTTTAGATCAAGTCTTATGGTTAAGCAGATTAAATAAGCTTTTTTTTTACATTATTCTCTCTTTTAGAGTTGGAAAATAATATTAAGTAATGGATTTTTTTTCAATTATTGTGGTAAACTTACTTGGTCAAAACTAGGTACTCCTTGGGAGGTAAAAAACAAACTAACCACTATTCCTAAAAGCTAGGAAATCGTTTACTTTTATTACCACTGCACAAAAAGGCCCCAAAGCCTCAGAGCTATGATTCTCCAAATCACTGCTTTCTAAGCTTGACTGATTGATTTAAAAGCTTGCAAGAGATTTATAATGATTCACTGTGTAAGCCACTGATTTTATATTTGTCAGAAGACTGCTTTTAAATGACAGAAAACTTTAGACCTAACATTGGACTCAGCAGGTGATCCACTGTTTGCTCAGAATTAAAATGGCAGCATTTCGCTGGCACAAGTGTTTGAAGTGGAGTTTTGAAGCACACGCACAACGCATTTTATCTAAGATTATCGCATAAAGCATTGAAATCTATGCCAAAATTTTCAAAGCTCCCCCTCTCTGTGTTTAATGTTGCAGGTATACAAATAGCTGGATGATCAGTATTTTTCCACAGGTATGCTCAAAGATAATTTTAAGCACCTGTCTTTTGAGATTCTGTACAGATGGCCAGAATTTGGAACAAGATTAATTACTCCAGTAATTTTGTGTTGGTCTAGGAACAGAATTAGTTTCACAGGCTGGTTGGCTGTGGGGTAAAGAAACAAAAGGAGGCACTGCTGTGTGATGGGTGTAGCAAACCATGTACATATACCCTAGTAATGATAAGTTAGTTGTAACAGAAAAGAGAGTAGAGGAGGAAGGAATGAGGGAAGAGAGAAGTCCTGTAAAGCCATCTCAGGCAATTTTTAAAAAATATTTTTCAAGTGTTATCCTAGAGTGCAAAAGCATGCTAAAAGCTTTAAACTGGTTTGCAAAATGAATGAAAAGAAGTAGAAAAGCCACATACACAAGGGATTAAAAAGTGAATTTTCTTTTAAATTCATCTGGCTGTGGAAAATGACCTGTGACCACAGGGAGGTACAAAGCAAGCTCTCTGGAACACATTTCAGCACCTTCCCTGGTTTTTGCCACCTGCATGATGTGTACTTGGGAGATACCTGGACGAGTGCATTGTTTTGCAAGTGTGTGGACAAGAAGTCTCAGGAGGCTTCGGATGGAGGTCATTGCTCCATCTCTTTAAGACTGAATCGAGGACACAGCGACTGAGCTCAACTGTTCCATAGGGTGAGAGCAGTTAGACAACACAGCAACTTTGCTGAGGTCACTACAGCTTCTAGCCACAAGGAATAGTGAACTTGCTGGGGATATTTTGTAAGAAGATTTCTCCTGTGTGCTAGGGCTTTAAAGGGGAAGCTATAGTGCTATGTAGCTTGCATTTGGGGAGGTTCAGGTCCCATCTTCATCAGAATGGCAAGAAAGTATTTGTCATCAATACTCCAACTGGAGTTGCCAGCAGTAACCTCTACTGACTGACCACCTTCCACTTCTGTATCGGTGAAAGTGGATATTGGTATCACTGCCAGTCTGGCATGAAAAGACACCTCGAACCACACCAATACAATAAATCTGGTGCCAAACATCCCAAAAGTTTTCCATATGATTTCTACAGGATATTCTGCCTACTCTTCCCCTCCACTCTGCAGGCAGAGAGCTTGCGCCTGAGGTCCCAGTGCCTGCAGTTCTGGGTCAAGTGAGCTGCTTAGGGACTTCATCACAGGCGTTTGCTCGATATTTCTTTATCCAAGATACCTATAAGCAAGGTAGGGATTGTCTTCCAGATTTAGGGCTGTAAGTGCAGGGTGGAAAGTTAAGCCATACACTAATTTTGAAAGAAGATTTAAATATTTTCAGTAAACATTTTGCCAAAAGTAACATGACTTGTGAGTGATTAGTGGATGAGATCTTTTGCAGACAGTAAGAGTCTGGGGATATGGGCTTCTCAAGATGCACATCTGTATGTGGTGTATGACTTCTTCCACTTAAATGACTGTCTCTGTACAGAAGAACTTTTTTTAGACTTTTCTAAGAACAGAATAAAAAGAGATTCCCTGTAATATTGATCCCATCACAACAGATCACACATGCTTGGGAATGACAATATGGCCGTACAGAAGCATGCTCTACCCAATAGTATGTCCCTTGGTAACTGTGACAAAGAGAGAAACACTGTTTTATTGCTTTACATATCAAAGTGCTGCTTAATTTCTATTTTCCTGACACAAAGATTGAGGAAGAGGGTCTTGGTTTTGGTTTCATTTATCACGTAAACTTACTGCAAGACAGTAAGTCAGGTTGCCTCTCTGTTTGTTAATAGCAGCTACTTGCTGACACGTTTGCTCAGGTAATTTCAGGTCCAGTGCCTTTGTAAACTTTAGAAGATGAAATCAGCACCCTCTGTTAGCTTTTGGCCACGTATAACCACTCACCTTCTACCTTCATGCTAAAAGTGAGGCAGGGCAGGAATAATCTACTGCCAGCTGGTTGAAGTTTGCAAGCAAATAATACAATATTCACATGGTCTATAGCAGGGCAAGAGGTCTCTGTAGTCTAAGTGGTACAGACTGGCACAATATAAACAGCCTTGGAGGGGAAGGGCCTGGTTGTGCTTCCCTGTGCACCACTGAAAATGAGTCTTTAAATCAAAACCTGTGAACAAAGTGGTGACAGCAAGAACCAAAACCCAGGTTCTGTACCAAGCCGTAAGCGTGAGGTCCTCAGCTGGATGAGGCCATGCGTAGGCATAGCAGCACTCCTGTGCTACCTGTTTCTAGTATTTAATCCCTCAACAGATGGCAAAATCCTCTCCATAGCCACCTATTTCTTGTTGGCTCTTCTTTATTGAGCGTTTAAAATTTACAGAATTTTTTTCTAGCTGTTCTTTTGTGCAACCCAGCACTTGTAACACCACAGGAAGATCCTGTTCTTAGTACGGCCATTTTGTGACCTGATGTCACTGGTATCTCATTCTGACTTGTGATACCTTCCAGCTTATAACTAACTGATATATGCTTGGTTCTCAGTTTGCCTTATTCTGAGAATCTGGTGTAACTGCACAGACTATTAATCTTCCTAAAAACTGGCTGTAGTATCTTTTTCTTTAGAAGGCAGATTTTAGTTCTTTTGTCCCTCCTTAACCCAGGGAGTAGTATTTCGTATTTAAAACTTGCAAACTGAAAAATGAAAGCCTAGAATAAAATACTTCTGGAAAATCTGAAGAAAAATTAATATTCTTTTCTAAATTTAAGAGTTTTTTATTTTCTGAAGTGTTGGTGAAATATCTGTTGCCTGTGCCCCTGCACCCCAAAAGTGAGTTGCTGTTAAGACTTGTTAGTTCTGCATCAGATATATTTATTTAGAACAAACCAAGCCACTATGAAAATTATCTATATTAACTCTTTCTTGTTGATGGTTTTTCCTTTTCCTTATTGTTTAATGTTGCATTTCTGATAGAAGACATGTCTAAAACAGCAATACAGGACCTGTCCTCATTTAAATCTATTTTTTAATCTCTTTTTCATTTGGGAAGTATTTGAGACAGGAAGCCAGTCTTCTTATGTGTCTGATGTAAGTCTCCTACAGTCACTTCCCAATCCTCATTGGTTTTTGAACAGTACGGCCGTACAAACAATGCAAAGTATTTTTTTAATTACATTTCAATATTCAGGTCACAAATGATTTGCATTATAGCTGTTAGCATAGGCTAGATTTACAGCAAACACATTAAAATAATTAGCATTATTCTTAAATATGAGTCGGTATAATTGAAAGTGACAGATACTAAGTTGATGAAGGCAATAAAAAAACCTTAATGTAGTTGAGAGTGGCTGAGCAATAAAAAACACACCTTTGCAGAGAGCAAATGTTTCATGCCAGTGAGTCTGCAGAGAGAGTGTGTTCTGGATGTATTCAGCTCGCGTGGCCGCTGCCACTCCTGTGCCTGCCCAGGGCTAAGTCCAGGCTCCCTCTGAGCTGACCCAGCCTTTGTATATTTTCAGATCCTCAGGAAAAATGATGGCACAAAGCTGCTCAAAAGGCTCTGTCCTTGCGGCGTCTTGGATCAATACCTGTTTTCAGTGAGCTTTGAGGCACACCGTGAGCTACAGGGCAGGAGGGGGAATAAAGCTGAGTTGTCAGTTACTTGAGGACAGGGAGACCTGTGATAGATGGCATCTGGTTTATGTGTTTGCTTGCTGGTTTTTCATCAATGTATGTCATCTTCCTTTTAAAGAAGTAGCCAAGAAAGGCAGCCAAAAAGAAGGCTCCTCTTTCCTTTATTTTGCTAGATGCACTGGAATTGTGGGAGTCTTTGTAAAGAACAGGGAGAGCTTGGCTCGTCCCTGGGAGCGAGTCATGGGAAAACTTTCCCGGGTGCCGCCCCGGGCAGGCAGGGACAGAGAGTCACCCCAGGGAGGGAGCCTGCGGGGTGCCAGGGATGGCCAGCGCCCACGCAGAGTGGGAAGCCGACACACAGCCAGAGCCCCAAAGGGGGGAAACCCCACCCAGACTTCTCCCAAGGATCTGGGAAGACACAGAGAGCCTGCTGCCATAGTTGGACAAAGTACAAGCCTGAAGGAAATAACGCATCCTGCCAGTGAGAAAGGAAGATAGCAGTTTATCAACCCTTTCATTTCTATTCTTTGTAATTTTCCGTGGTTTTATTTCAAAAAAGCTCATAGAGCCTGGGTTTGGAATTTAAAAGCCCTGTTGTTTTGAGGTGGAAGAAAAGGGCTTACAAAGATTCCCCTGAAAGGCTCTGGCTGACGTGGGGTCCTTTTGCGGGGCTATAGTAGCTAGAAGGGTCAAACATCCTTGATATGATGATTTATCAGCATTTTTTTTCTCATTTTAATGGCAGACTTCTATTTATCTGAAGTAGCTTCACACAGAAGATGCAAGGACAGGATTTTGGGTCCATAAATAGCATGTCAAACATACGTGTGTTTGCATAAATGTGTAAAAATCTGTTAATGTCACCATCCAGAAGCTGGACTGTCCCATCCTATTGTCCTGTCTACGTTGTCCTTTCTTGCTTCATGGACCTTCTTGCCCAAAGACAGCAGCATATTCCTACTGCCACCTGGAGAGCTGCAGTACAGACCAGGTTTTGAGCTGGTTCATCCAGCAGAAAACATGAGTAGGGATGGGTGACGGTCACATCTTAATCTCAGCGTGAAATAGAAAAAACAGACAGAGTCCAGACTTGCTCTGTGGCTTCTGGTTGTTTTAACTTAAATAACAACACAAAGAGTGTGCCAGTGCTTTTGTTTCTGAACTGGACCACACAAAGTATTTCTTTCTTCTTTCTAGATTTCCATGATTCAAAAAAAATACCCAAAAGCCTCTGTATCAGGCTGGTATAAATATACCAGTGTTGATCTAATGCAACTGAACAGCTCAAGATCCAAACACCTGATAGCAAGGAGAATTACTGTGGGAGTCTTTCGTATCGGTGCAGATGTCAAAGGCCAACACTGTGTGGGGTGAGCCGGGAGCCCGTGCAGCTGTAAGGGAACGGGCCCATGGAGACTTCCCTGGCTTATCTCACCGGTGCAGAGGTATGGGCACTCGGAGCAGATGATGACTGGGAGGTCTGAGAACAGCTTACCCTGTATGAGCAAACACAGAGGAGAAATCACACTTCTGCCGTGTTTTACATACACCTAAAAAGTCTGGAAGAAACTCTGTTAACTGTAGCTAAGCTTCAGCAATAAGGCAGAGTACCTATAGTTTTAAGATCAACCAAAAACATTCATGGAGGAGTGTTGAGACAACCAAGTCATTGTAATTACATGGACAGGTTATGGCGTCCTGCAGCTGCTGGGAAACCCGGTCTGTGGGATGCGAACAGTTAATGAAAAACTTAGACATGAGCTGTGGGTCTATGAAAGACACGGCTTTGAGGTCTGCTTCAATGCACATTTCAGTGGCATAGAAAACTAAAAATTTGTGAATGTTGAGGGTGAAATTTAATCTTAAATTCTGGCTCTTTTTCGCTGCATCATGTCACCATAACCCCTAGGTGGTATTCAAACTTTATAAATCAAATCTTTCTGTTATGTATTCTATTTGTCATGCATTTGATGTGTAGTGCAATTTTCAGAGATTAAAATGATATATCCCTAATTCTTGGATGCTCTTTGATCATGTTTATTCCTTTACTCCTTTAAACATTGCTGAATAATTGTATATGCATTCACTGGCTGACAAGTACATTCCCTGTTTGATGAGCTAATTATGGAGAAACACTAGTCTCTTCATAGTTAAGTTTGTAACTAGCTTTGAGCTGTAAGGCCAGTTTTGATCTCTCTTCTAACTATAGTAGAATAGATCCATGCAACAGAAACCTAAGATGTATGGTACAGCTGGAGAAAATTTTGTGGAGTTTTGTGGTTAACTGTATGTTGCATGAGGCATAAGTTTATATTTTGCTGTTAGAAAATTCTTTTCTATATTGTTGACCTCTAGAAAATATTGGTTATCTCTGTGCTGGGAAAGTACTCCCAGTTAATTTTGATGCTGCTCGATATGTTTAGCCTGATTCTGAATGAATTTGGGAAAGCCTAAGAAATATATCAATCGTACAGAGGGGAATTTCAGCATTTCACGAGCAATCTTTTCAGGATTTTGTACAAGTTTCTGCCAGAATACAAGGAATAGCAAGCACCCAGACTCCACAGGGTGGGTTATTCTCCTGCATGACCTCCCTGTCTTTGCAGGGAGTTATACCGCACAGCTCTGCGGAACAGAAAAACCAAATAAACCTTCTAGAAATGTGTTCAGAATAGCGGTGTCACAGAAAAACCTTCAATATCCCCTGAAATTCTGAAAGAAAAGTGTTATTAAGGCACAGCTGTGTGAGCAGAGCCAGCCCTGACTATGTACCTGGTAAGAGACGTGCCGCTTGGCTAAATGAGGATGCTGTAGCTGTGTGTAGCAGCTGTTAATCTCTCTGGGGTAAAACCAGCTAATGTTGCTGGCAAAGCTGGATCTCACCGGGGAATAATAACTTCTGATGTGGTATACGGTAACAACTATACTGCCTCTGATCCATCACAAGGGACTCTGCTGGGACAGGAGACACGGCGAGACACAAACCATTTCAGGTGCAGAAACATAGTCCCTGCCCTGATATATATATACACACACATATGTTTATATATATATATATATATATATGTATACCCCCACACACTCAGGATTCACCTGCTGGTGTCCTACCAGGTTGCAGAGCCCTTGGGGCTCCTCCAAGCTCCTCATAAAGCAGAGCTGCTCAAGGTTGCAGGAACGCTCATTTAAATACCAACAAAACCAGACCTGCTGGGCGCTGAGTAGAAGGCAGAAAAAAACCCGAAACTACACAGAGCAGTTGGTTGGTATGGGAAAAATCCTTCCCATCCCTCACACCTGGCAATCAAGCAATCAGCCTTTCCATCTGCAACACAAGAAAGCCGGCAATTAGATGCGGGGGGAGGCTGAAGCAGGCAACTGTAAGCAGCAAACCTTCTGAGGATAGGGGCTCCAGTCAGGAAACTCACTGAAGGGGAACCAGTAACGGGCCCAATTATGGGTAAAGCTGTTTCTGGGAACTTTCATATCAGCCTGACATTGTAATTCTGCTATTGTATGAAGCTCCACTTCCACTCCAAATCTGTGTTGCTCTGTTACCTTACAGAGAGGGTTGCCTTTATTTAGTGCTAATATGGGTATACTGATGCAATTTGACTATGGATGCAGTTATAGGTACAATTATGGTAAATGTATGTGTTTCTATGCGTATGTGTACAGTGTGTATACATATGCATAGAGTTCTGTATCAGGGCAATCTTTTCACTCTGTACTGAATTAAGCTGTGCTGGTACACGCATGCACATAAGTATGTGTGCGATTGCGTTCACTCTAGGATGGGGGCTATGCTAGAAACTTAGGTTTGTATTTTATGCTGGCCAGAATGTGATTTTACTTTTCACAATATTTCCATTTTGACAGAAGTTGAAGTGTAGAGGCAACGACAACACCAAAGGAAAAAAACCCTGCTTTCACTAGTAGAGCTCCTGTTTAGAGAGCTGGCTTAAGAAGTTTTACTAAGTAAAGCACCCTTTTGTCAGCATAAGCTCTATTTATACTGGAAAGGCTTAGTGGAATAAAACAACAGACTATACATGAGCTGGAAACCTCACCAGGGGTTGCACCATGTCTGTTAGTATAGCTTTTCTGGGCAGAGAAAACCCCAGTGTGGTATTCTTTCATGCCTCTGGACAAGAAGGTTTAATGAAAAGGAGGTATGTATGCGTCTGTTGGTTTGGCACTGAATAAACACCTACCTAATTATCCTTAATATACTTTTCCTCATTCTTTTAACCATTTTTGTGTCAAATTATGGTGTTTATTCCACAGACCTCCTGGCTGCTTTGTACTACCCTGTTTGCAAATGCCGTTGTTCTTTATCTAGGAGATCAAATATAAAAAAAAATTAAATTTCAGTTTTCCAAGTGGCAATGTTGTTCTGACACAATATTCATTAATACAGAGTGTGGTGGTGTGGTAAGAGCTATTAATTCAATTTCTTTCTCATGGTCTTTTTTTCTTTTCCCAGAGAAGCTCAGTCTGTTTCATCTTTTGAAAGTCTAATAAGTATTTTGAACAGGTTAGAACTATAAATCTAGTATTGGTAAATCCTACAGAAAAAAATTGCTTATGAAATATATTGATTACAACTGATAATGATTTTTTCCCTCCTGTCTTCACTGGAGGCGAATAAATAACTGTGGAAGTACAATGGAATTGTCGTGGCTGGAGCTTTTGCTTTAGTACATTATAGAAGCCTGTGAATACCCTTAGCAACAAGCCTTATTTTTCAGCATGATAAAGTTCATTGTCTGCTTCTAAGTTCTTACTGAATTTGATAGTGAATGCGAGTGATTAACAGTTACATGTCCTCAGAATTCCTGATTTGTTTCCTGTGTCAGGGCTGCGAGTCTATTAAGAAGCGATTAGGTAGGATCTCCTTCAAGTCTCCTTCACATCAGGATTCTCCCTTTTTTGGTTCAGTTAACTTCAGGTGGGAGTTGCCTGTGATATTTTCTACATTTCACCTTCTGAGGTTATGGGCACTATTCATATGCCAGATCTCCCTCTGAGATGAATAAGTACGACTTTTATGAATTTTTCTTCACTTGTAGAATTTAATTTACATGAATAATTAGAGATGGATGAGTTAAAACTCCTATTTAAAGAGATAGCATCCTTTTGTTAGCCTATTGTCCAACTTTGGAATCAAATAGTTTTAAAAAGAATCTGGGCTCTTCTCCATAGGGATTTTCCTCTTTGTAGTTTTGCCTTGATCTAAACCAGTCTGTTGTGAAGCAGTTTTGGGGATGAGGTTTGACAAAAAACTGTTATCTAGAGAACCAAAGGGACAGTTTTTCCCTCGGAAATGTTTGCTGGCTTCTTTTGCTGGTGTGGCCAGGATTTGCTCCCAGATTTATGACAATGTTTTTTAATTCAGACATCAAAATAAGTAAATGAAGCACTTAATTTCGTTTAGTTCTTTGTGCCATTTCCTGTGCTGGTGGGGCTTTAATGAGCCCAGCTGCTCTGTGGAGTTGCTGAGGGTGGAAGCTGGCCTGGGAGGGGAAGGAACAGCTTGGCTTTGAAGTGCTGCTGTGGCAGGATCACTAAAGCAAGGTTTCGAAATGGAAATTCCTGTTTCCTTTCCTATCCTACTTCAGTGGGCTTGACTACAGCAGTTAAACTAGGGAGCTGCACTAAGGCTTTCAGATTCAGCTTCGCGAATGTTTGATGCTAAGCTTCAAATGGGAACTATGAGGAAAGAAAGGAAAGAAAAGAAAAAAAACCAAAAAACTGGAGGGAAGAGCGAGATGTTTATCATGGCTCTTCACCCGTGGCTGTCCCAGAGCAGCACCCACCCACACTCTCTGTGCCCATCCCACACTCAGTGCTGTAGCTGGCAATGCTGCCGGTATTTGTCAAGATTTGTTTTTTTAATGACACTGAAAGCAGCCACCAGTCCTAGGCCACAAAAGGAGAGGTGCTGCAGCTTCAGCTGTGTTAGTTAGCAGGAGAGGAAGGCTGCTCCTCATGGTAAATGGTGCCTCATTCACATTCAGAGGGCAGCACAGTGTTTCACAGGTGTTCTAGAGTCAGATGTTAATTCCAATTAAATTCTCTTACAGTAACTCTCCTTATCTCCCGACAGTAATGTGTTTGCTGAAAACCTATGGCCAAAGGTGCTCGCAGTCTCGTACTTGGTGAGTGCAATTTGCTACCCTCTGTATTTGTATCTAAATAAGTGTATGGAGCATCTCTCCTATGAGGAAAGGCTGAGGGAGCTGGGCTTGTTTAGCCTGAAGAAGAGCAGGCTGAGAGAGGATCTTACAAATGCTTATAAATATCTTAAGGGTGGGTGTCCAGAGGATGGGGCCAGAATCTTTTCAGTGGTGCCCAGAAACAGGACAAGGGGTAGTGGGCACAAACTGAAGCATGGGAAGTACCATCTGAACGTGATGAAGAACTTTGAGGGTGACAGAGCACTGGAAGAGGCTGCCCAGAGGGGCTGTGGAGTCTCCTTCTCTGGAGATATTCAAAACCCAACTGGACGAGGTCCTGTGCAGGCTGTGCTAGGTGAACCTGCTTTAGCAGGGGGTTTGGACTGCATGGTCCCTTCCAGCCCCTGCCATTCTGTGATTCTGTATGTATATGTGTGAACAAAACAAGTCGCATATATGACAGAAGGAGATATCAGATTACTCCCCCCCTCCCTTCAAATTTGGAAATCACCTGCAAGACCCTGGCATCCAGCACTACTCAGCAGACGGCCAAAAATCTGGTCCTCATAAAGACTGCCTTCAACAGGTCTCCTTCTCTACCTATCCCATATGTTCATTTTAGGATGACTTACATTCTGAATGTGCTTTTCCTCCTTATAGTTAGTGAGAAGAACTGGACAGCCACCTCAGGTGAGAAATTTAATTTTTAGATAGCTGAAGTTAGCTAAGATAAATCCCTTTAGCAGTACCAAGCCTGGAGAGGCAAAGCTGAAATGTTGAATCAGCTGTTCTCAGGAAAGTGCCTGCAGAAGGTTGCTTCTTACATCTCAGAACAGAAAAACTATGCCACTGCTATGGAAGAAAACAAGGAAAGTAAAGAAGAGAATGAGATAGTAGTAACAGCATTATGTGTCTGCTGAGAAACCTCAGCAGCATCTTCCCTCTTCTTCCTGAAGACACTCATCTTACTGGGTACCTGTGAAGCAGATGTTAATCAATAACAGCATCTTAATACAGGGAGACTTTTGAAAATTTTAAACTTTGAAATTTAATTTTTTAATGCATTCTAAAATGCTACTATAGCTATAGAGCAGAGTACACTTGTTCTTATAAGGTCATTAACATATCCACTGTACTTGGACTGAGTGCCTTGTTTAAATATTTAGGGCTAAACCAACCATTGGATTTAAGAACAATGGATTTTTTTTTCTTTGAAGAGCAATGTTTCAGGGACAGATGGGTTATTTTGTACCTCTCTGTAAGAAATTTCATGGACAATTTTCCAGAAGCATGCGGGCAGCTAAACTGGCAATGTCCCTGCTGTTTGGAGAGGCCTAGAACTCTGATGGATCTCATCTTCTTTCTTGGACACATTATAGCTTTGATTGCACTTTAGGTTTACAATTTATAACACCGGGAAGGGAAAGGTTCTGTGGCCTGTTGGCCATGGTTGTTTTGGAGCAGACCTCCTTGAACCCAACATCTGCTGTGCACAACTGTAGGCACCTAGCCTTAGTGACCTACGTGGTCCTTTCTAGTGCTGTGCTCCTAAAAACAGATAGCTGCATTACTACTGTTGAACTGTTGCGTCTTTCCTGATATATATTGGTTATGTTTAAACACATGTTAAGCATGGATCACTTTATACGTGTTGCATGAGGCTTCTGTACATGAAAGAGGTCTTAGTTTAAACAGTAGTGTTCAGCAGTGTCTTGAATATTTTGTACCTGCTTGTATTCTGTAGAATTGTGGAGTAACATTGACAGTTCTTGTGTTCTTTCTTACCACTTTTATAGTCAGACAAGCCTGTGGAGTGCTCGGTTCCACAGCCAGGAAGGTTACATAATGTAAGATAATTTGCATCATTTCAAATAAAATGTGCTTCTTGTGTGCTTGACTTTGCAAATCTAGGAAATCTAAAATGCTCTTTTTATCTTAAGCATTTTCACATTAAATTTTTTTCATCAGTAAAGTTGTTTTTCTTTTCTTAAAAAAGGGTAACTGTATTACAGATATCAAACTGATCCCAATGGAATATTTTTTTCTGATCCTTCTAAGGGACTTCTGTCTTCTAATGGAAAGACCTAGAGGCATTCTGAAAGCTCAAAGGAGTGAAAGGAAGCTCTTTTCCTTTGATTTTTACACATCCACAGTATCATAAACTACTCAGCTCATTCTTTATTCATCTAAGTTCGCCCAAGAATCACAGAAGATACCTTAAATATGTTCTTTGACCTGACTTAAAATGCAGGTAATACTCTGAAATATAATATGCTTCACAACACAGTAACTAGGTAGCATCGATTTACATCATTGTTTTTGCTATACACGAGTGTACAAGTCTCTAGCCTTTTTACCCCCTAATTCTTTCATTCTCCAGAAGCAGTGAATCTGTTAATTTCTCATTCTCATGTGATGCACACAGGTTTTGAGAACTTTAACTGAGTTTCTTCCTGACTTTCTTTGCTCCTTGATACTTCAAGGCAAAGGGAAAAAGCAATTTGTCATATATTTTTTTCCTCTCTCAGAACTTCAGACAACAGAGTAAAGAAATTGATAGTTACCTTATAAATGTTTTCATTATTTGGGAAGGGGAAATGACCAAACCAGTCAGTTTCTTCCACCATAGGTTTGATATTTCCTCCCTGGACTTTTGGTGCCTCATCTATCTGTTTCTATAGATAAAAAAACCAATTCAATGCACATGTCAGGATCTCCCTTAATTTTAGTTTTTCTCTTTTTCTTCTAGCAATGTTTCTTATCTCTTCTTTATCTTATTTTATGATGTGTTCACATTCCCCCTTTATAGGATCTTTGATCTTGGTCTTATGGACTTGTTGTCATCGTTAGATTCTCAGCATCTTCTTGAAATCTTCATGTGGCATCTACTAGCCATTTCCACTATTTTCAATCATCCTCATCCTATGGCAGAAAAGGAACAGTTTCTGAAATCAGCTACATGCACACTTCTGTCAGCAAAAATTTATCTCCCTTCTCCATGTCTAAACCTGTTGAATGCCACATTCACAGCTGATGTGTAACTCTTCATTTCCCACTCACATTGTATCTCTTATTGGTCCAGTGAGGTTGTTTACACCTACAACTGTCACCTTTGATCATCTCCACTTTTTCTGGTTATCTCCATAGGTTTAGCTTCTAAGTTGGTTCCATACCCCTAGATGCCTTTGCTGCTTCAATCACTGCTGGACACATCCTCAACTGCAACTTTAGCCCTCTGGCCTTTCTTGACCCTCTTAACTGTTAGTTCGTTACCTGCATATGCTGAAACATCTTTCACTTTCATGTCTAAAACTTATCATAGAATCATATGTTGGAAAAGACCTCTAAGACCATCAAGTCCAACCATCCACCCAACACCACCATGCCTACTAAACCATGTCCTGAAGTGCCACATCTACACATTTTTTGAACACCTCAAGGGGTGGTGACTCCACCACTTCCCTGGGCAGCCTGTTCCAATGCCTGACTACTCTTTCAGTAAGGAAATTTTTCCTAATATCCAATCTAAATCTCCCCTGACGCAACTTGAGGCCATTGCCTCTCATCCTATCACTAGCTGCCTGGGAGAAGAAACCAGTTGCTCCAGCACCTCAGTGCCCTTCGTGTAGTCAGGGGCCCAAAACTCAACACAGTACTCCAGGTGCAGCCTCACCAGTGCCGAGTATAGGGGCATGATCACCTCCTTACACCTGCTGACCACACTATTCCTGATACAAGCCAGCATGCCGTTGGCCACCTGGGCACCTGGCTGGCTTATGTTCAGCCAGCTGTTGACCAACACCCCAAGATCCTTTTCTGCTGGGCAGCTTTCCAGCCACTCCTTCCCAAGCCTGTAGCGGTGTGTGGATTGTTGTGTCCCAGCTGCAGGACCCGGCACTTGGCCTTGTTGAACCTCGTACAGTTGGCCTCGGTCCATCGATCCAGTCTGTCCAGATACCTCTGCAGAACCTTGCTACCCTCCAGCAGATTGACACTCCCACCCAGCTTGGTGTTGCCTGCAGACTTACTGAGGGAGCCCTCAATCCCCTCATCCAGATCATTGATAATGATGTTAAACAAGACTGGACCCAAAACTGAGCCCTGGGGAACACCACTCATGACCAGAAGCCAAGTGGATTTAAATCTATTCACTACCACTCTCTGCGCTCGGCCATTCAGCCAGTTCTTTATCCAGCGAAGAGTACACCCATCCAAACCATGGGCAGCTAGTTTCTCCAGGAGGATGCTGTGGGGAACAGTGTCAAAGGCCTTACTAAAGTCCACGTAGACAACATCCACAGCCTTTCCCTCATCTAATAGTCTGGACACCTGGTCATAGAAGGAGATCAGGCTGGTCAAGCAGGACCTGCCTTTTATGAACCTATGCTGGCTGGGCCTGATGCCCTGGTTGTCTTTCACATGCCCAGTAAGTGCACTCAAGATGGCTTGTTAAAGTCTGAAGCTCTTCTCTTTCCTTTCAAAAAACATAATGCTGGTCTACCTTTTTCCACCTAGAGATAAAATTCTTGCTTTACAACAAGAACAAATTCTCTTCAGTATCTGCACAGTTTCAATGCATGGCATTCTATAACCATTGGCACAATCCCCCTATGCATGTGCTACATCTTGAGTTGGTGCGTGTGTCTGCAACATTAATGTCTAACAGTTCTAAAATACTTTAATTGCTTTTACAACTACTTTGTTTTAATATAGCTTTGTTTTGATGTGGCTTCTGCAACATCCAATAGGAGTTGCACATTTCAGTTGTGTGTTGTGTGTAAGAATACTTCCTTTTTGGTTTGTTTTTTGTTCTGTTGTCTAAAAATTAAAAAAGGGTCCACCACTTCAACACTGTGATTGAGCCTAGACATAAAATGCAACAATTGCTATGAAATTATGAAGCGCACATTTGGTCAGAAGTTCGGTATCAGTTTTTTTGTTATTTTGGTTCTGAAAATTCATTCACAGAATATTGTAAATAATAATTCCAGTTAAAAATTTGTTGAAGGTGATCATTTATGGTCAAGTTACAAAATTCTAAAACTAAAAGTCCAACAAAGCATTAACTGCTTCAGGAACTGATATTATATAACAGTTAACCACCGATTATCTTTAAAAGAAAAGGAAAAAAAGAGATTAATCACAATGACAATTAGACATAGCTAGTAGAAACTGACAGTCTTTTGAAATCTCTGTGAAGGTATGTCGACGAGGGGTAGAAATAGCTGATTTTTTAAAAAAGATTATTTATGAAAAATGTATATAAAGATGGGAAAAAAAAAGGGCCACAAGTAAATGTATCAAGCAGGAAGACACTGATAATGGAAACACTTGTTTGGGTTAAAACATCATATACTTTTACGTTTTGTTTTTTTGTTTGTTTGGTTTTGTTTTTAAGCAGATGTATGTGCTTGCATCCTTGTACTTCAGCAGCAAGTGGATTCATTATGATCATTAGTTTCCTGTGGTGGTGTTACATCAGGTACATTTTCATCAGTACTGCTTCTGGTATCATCAGGTAATGCGAAGATTAAGATAAACAGAAGATTATTTCCCTGTGTAGTCAACATGAGTCTTAATTTCAGGGAAGATGAAGAGCCAAATGCCGAGAGGGCCTAAGCATCTACACCTCCCACTGACTCACCCTTTTCAGCCCCTCTCAGGATCTGCGTATAGCAATAATGCCACTAAATTGCTACTTAGATCTGAATGCAGTGTGTTAACAGTATTAGTTCATCAGCAAAGTTTGACTCTTTTTTTTTTTCTTTGTAATCTAACCTTTTTAGTCCTTTCAGTTCATTACTGAGTCAGGAATGCCATTGTCTAATGTGTTTCCTCACTGTCTGCTATCTCTTCCTATTGCATTTAAAGAAATAGTTACTGATTCACTATAATCATTGACATTTCCTCTGCTTTCATTTGTTTCTGTACTGCTAGCTGTTTCCTCAATTTCGTTATTATCAAAAAGCTCTTCAGTGATAGACTGCTGTTCCTCACCTTTATATTGATAATTTTATTTTCACATGCATCATCCTGATTTTCAGCATTTTCAGTGCAGTCCTCAGAAGATGAGTCATTTGCAAAAGACAAATTTTCATTACTGGAGTCATATTTAGAGTCAGAATGTGTTGGTCTATTCTCAGGGATATTGTTTGCTCCTCTGTGCCTTTCATTATCTCTTGGAAGGGATGTGCCTGATGTACTTGCTTGGTCATTATCCAGATAATTAAAATCAAATGTACTTATTTTGTAGATTAAACAGGAACATTTTTTATTATGAATGTTTGTCTTTGAAGCTTTAAAAACAACTTAGTATAAATGTTCAACTTCATTTCACTGGCTATTTAAACATTTAATGTGAGAAATATTTTCATTCAATAGGTAAAACAATGTTAATTTTTAGTAGGTTTGCTTCATGGAAATATATATGTTGACATAGCATCATTTTGTTAAAAGTGGAGGAAGATACATAAAAGTGCAGGGTCTGGCAGCTTTTGTATAAAGATTGTGATTTGCATACATTACAGCAGTTACTGGTACGGGCCAGAAATGGTAGATGGTGAGAAAGTTACACGTGGGTAACATTTCTAGCTAGTAGGAGGCATAGGGGAAAGGGCATTTTTTTTTTTAACCCTCAAGTATTTTAGAAATAATTTTAGTTAAAATATCAGTTTCCTACCAGAGAAGTTTAGCATCTACTTATAAATATATTCTTTGATTTTTTGACACAGTGAACACCACAATCAAGTAGAACAAATGGCAACCTCTTCAACTATGGCTTCTTGCAAATGGCAATATTTATTTTAAATCCTATCAAGAGCCCATGTGAGGTTTTAGAACTTTACACTTACAGCATACCCATCTCTTCAGCATCCAGGCACAAATCACACCGATTAAATAATTAAATAATGATAATAATAAATTAAAATCTGGTAGTGGATTATGGGAAAATTTTTATATTTTCTGGCTTTTGTTATGGGTTTTTTTGTTGCTTTTTTAGGCATTTCCAAATCTGGGGAAGTAGATTTAACCTATGGAATTTTATCATGTTTATCTGTAACACTGCTATGAAATTTGAATCAATATGTTCTGTAGTACTTAATTCCTATCTATGTCAGCCTCACCAATATCACTGTTCTTGTATTTTCTTGTAAGAATACTATCACATTTCTAATACTGTTTATACAAGATGTTCTGTAGATGCAGCCTTATGGTGCTAATCATGCTTGGCTCATTCCCTTGAACTGGATCCAGAATAACCTCATTTTGCATGAGGATTATCCTCTTCGAAGAGTCTGTACATCCTGTGGAGGGATTTAGACTCTCAAAGAATGTGATATAGTTAAGGCCATCCCTCTTCATATTTTTGCGTGAAGTAGGGAAGAAGTTAAAATGCTGTAAGGTTTCAGCTAATGGAAGGTAATTAGTAGAACAAAATAAGTTTTGCCAGCATTACCATATTATTTTGCTTTTGGATATCTTAGCAGTTTTTCATCTTCTTTATGTTCTTTTGTTCACCAAATTCTATTTTCTTGGGCTTTCGTAAAAAACAAACAAACAAAAAAAACACAAACAAACACAACAGGACAAAGGATTATCCTATGCCCTTTCATGTACGTTACCATCCTGATTTGGTAATAATCATAAAAACATATACTATGGATTGTGAATTTGAGTTCTGACTTGAGGTTCCAGTATAGATTTTGAAGAAGAATGGTCATTTCTGTGTTCAGATACCAATTTTTGAGGCCGATTTCCTTCAGCCTCTCCTGAGTTTTTGCATGCAGGCTTACACTACTGAAAAAGTATTTAATTTTTCCTTCTATATTTTACTGTCTAAAAATCTATATTTTCTGATTCTTTGTGGGTATGTTAGATGACGTAACTGAGAGTAGTAATGTGAAGAAATCAAGCTCACAACATTGACATTGCCTGAGAATTGCCTGAGAATTACCAGCAGACCTTTTAACTCTGTCATCTTCAGTAATACAATAAAAGTCCTCTTCTGAAAATAATGTAGAATACAAGGAAAGAAGGGGACATAATCTTTGGAAATATGCAAAAGTCAAATAAAAATATTTTTTACAATAATAAATTCTCTGAGAAAAGCCAAAAATGGTTTCTGAATTTGATGAATGAAATAATAATTTAATACTGAAATAATAATAATTTTAAAAGTTTTAAAAAAAGTTTTACTGTTTTTATTATCTCTCATTTTTACATTTCAGATCTTTGGAATAAGAATTTATTTCTATCAAAAATAAAATCAAAGAAAGAAGAAAGAAGAAAGAAGTTAAAAAAAAAGAGTTAAGAGGGAAAAAAAATTGGAGCCTGAATCAATTGAGCCAAAATAATTTGCACAGCTCTAGTTACAAGTCAAAACCGAGCCCAATTTCATAGTAACTAGGAACTGTTTTTAAAGGAAAGTTGACCAAAGGCATCTGAAAGTCACTTTTTTCCAGTCTGGACAGTATACATTACTCCAAAATGCTCTCTTGGCGTTGTCATGCCAATCTGGCTAAACAATCTGGTCAAGGACTAAGCAAATACAAAGACCTAGCTTTCAGCTTGGCTCGAGAGGTTGTTCTAGAATAAGCCAGGAATATTTTGGCAGGTTAACATGACTAAGACATGCAAGATTCAGCACCTAATTCCACATTTTAGTGCTAGCAGCATTTAAAATACCCCAAAAGGATAAAGTCATTTGGCATCTTCTTTCTTCTCTGCCTCTAAGAAATGGTGACTATATAAAAAGTAGTCCTGGAAATACTTCCTTTTAAATGTTTTTCGTATGTGTTATCCCTGAGACCAATCCTTATCAGAGTCTGGAAGGAGCCAGGGTGTATGGTAACAGACAGTATGGAAAATCATGGCAAATGTTCAAGCTTTTGTGTTGACCCCGTTTTATTCACCAGCAGAGAGATATCCACAATCTCTGGGGCAAAGCTGAATCTTGAAGATGGATGGCATTGCTTTCTTCAGCTTTTTTTGCTGGCTGGATATGCAAGGGAAGTCTTGCAAAAGGTAGGGACCTATTCTCAGCGCAGGATTTTGGGCTCCAGACAGCAAATGCTCACAGACCTGAGGTATTTGCCTAAGCTCTTGGAAAAAGCAGAATTTTAGTCTTACCCTCATGCTTAGTATTCCTGCTGTTTAAGGGACTAGAGACCTAGTTCTAGGTAGGATTCTGTAGGTCCAGGGAGAGAAGGTGGAAAGCAGCAGGAATTTTGTCCTTTTGCAGTACTACAAAAGCTTCACCAGGTGGCTATTAGTTGTTTTAGTACAAAAGTCCCCAGTTACCTGATCAAGAAGGAGATCTTGTGTTCAGAAAGTGACATTGGAGAGAGGGAGAAGCGGGGGCATTAACAGGGTTACTTGTTTTAATGAATGTTCCTTTCGTATTGCTCTGCTGCTGGCCTTGCTAAAGTAACCGGGTTTGACGACTGGTCCAGCACTTGGGAGTGCCTGGATAAAGGCAGTACAATACAAGTGCAAGATATTCTGAGCAGATGACTTTGTGCATCTCCTTCATTATCCTGCGAATCCATACCTCACTTGGGAAGGGAGTTGCTTTTCGTATGATTGGTGAGATGATTGATTTTCACCCGTGTTTGAAAATTTCATACATTTTTAGGAAATGAAAAATAAAATACTTTCATGATGGTCTGCTGTAAAACATTGCAGCTACTTGCCATGATGTTGACTTTCAATAACTGAAAATTAAAGGTCTACTGAAATCATTTTCCTCCCCAATGATTTAGAGACCCAGTCTCACCATAATTTAGAGTCAACTTTTCGTCCCTGCATAGTTCCATGATTTGCAAGCTGTTTCTGGCAGCCATCGTTGTCAAACCAATGATATTTCTTCCTCTCCTCCTCACTTTTTGGCCCTTTTCCCTCATAATTAACTTCTTCGTCAGATTTACAGCTATTTAGGTCTACCTTTCTAAGGGATATAAAATCCTGAATGAAAATACTGTGGTAAGAGTACTTTTTTTAACCTCTTCTTTACCTGACATTATTGTATTTTTATACACAAAATTCAAATGGAAAATGCCTTTCCTCACAAATGTGCCATTTTATTTAATATACATTATATTCTTTGACAAAGTAAAACTAAGAGTTCACATGTCAAATTTCAGAGTAAACTGCATGTTAAGAAGACTTAGGAATGCAATTAATTTTACTCACATACTTCCTTTAATAGCAAATTTTTGTTAGTTTTTAGGCCAGAAGGAGGAAAACATGAAGTTAATGCTGCAATCTGGATCAAAGTCTTTGGGAAACTGCAGTTAACTTTAGTCTTGCTGGATCTCTTCGTAGCAAGCAAGTAGCCTGACGCACTTGTTACAAATAAGTGTTGTATGCTCTCTCTTGTCTCTCTCGTGTGAAACCTAGGGCTGCCCACATCTTCATGGGATTTTTTGTTTCAAAATGGTAAAAACACAACAGATAAATCGAGGTTAAAATAAACATTAAATATGATGGAGAAGGGGCAAGTAAGTCCTTTGGGGTTGTTTGTTTGTGGAGCTGTAGAAAGGCCCTACCTTTACCTACAGTTGAACCTTATTTTTTCCCCTGAAGACCTTTAGCAAATTTCTGGACCCAAACCTATTGCTCTCCCCTGAACTAAGGCACTTTTTAATGTGATAACTGGGTTCATGTTTCTGGCATTTATATTGCCAGATGTGTGAAGCCAGTTGCTTTCTGAGGTCCTCAAGGGCCTGTCTACGCTCTGTTACACATCTTGATTGAGAAGGAATGCTCCTATCATTATCTTTGAGATTTAAATACTTGTACTTTCATTATGACCTGCAGATGCTCATTTCCATTGAGAGAATATGATCTAGTCAATTGAGAAATAAATCTGATAACTGCAGTTTAGGTGGTGCTCTTGAACACAGTTTATTTCAAAGAAATCTGTGTCTGTAGAGTCTATTTTGCCACCAAACTCACTGGAAAATGCTAATCAACAGTATGTATCAAATAACACAGTGCTACTTCATGATTCTTTTGAGATGGAGAGCTTTGAGCCCATTCTTCACTGAGTGATATACTTGTTCATCTCAAACAACACCATTAAGTACCTTACAAATTTCGTCAACAATCCTAAAAATTTAACAAGTAGGATGGCTTACCAAGACACAAAGTTGGATTGAGAGACAGAAGTTTTAATCTGCTTTCTACCACTGGAAATGTTAGCATGTGTGTTCTGTAATCTGAAAATAGGATGCTTATAATCTCATAGACAATATATGAAATAAAACTCAAACTTCTTCTCATAGGCATGAAAAAACTGTCTTCTGCCCACCTTATTTGAATTACTACAAACCACTGCCGTGAACCATGTCCCAATTGTGCTAGGTGCTGGACAAAATTTGAACAAAAATCTGGGGATGGGTATAGCAAGTTCTGAGTCAAAACTGAAAACCTACAACAGATTGATATAGACAGATGAGGGAGTGGAAGGAAACAAGAAGTCAGTGTAATGAGAAGTGTTGCCAGCACTACCAACCTAACTGCTGTCGGGTCTTTCTTAGGCCTTGCAGCAAATGGATTTGAAGGCGGATGTTTATGGAGAGCTCCCAAACATGAAGTGTAGCACAAAAGAAAGTATTTGAGAATGCAGCAAATGAATGACGGGCATGGGCATGGTTCATTGGCTGGTGTTGGGAGCTGACACTCTGAAACAGAGAGAGAATAAATAGCATGAGGGCTAGACCATGAAAGGCCTGGGTAGTAAAAGAGGTAGTTGGGGGACGGATTTATAAAAAGAGGCAATATGGTTGAAAGAACAGCTTAGAAAAACGGAAGGCTTACTTTTGCCATGAAACGTTGCCATAATCAAAGACTGAGATGGTGAAACGCTGGGCAAAAATTCCTAATTATGTGAATATGTAAGAAAGGCTGCATCTTAAAGAAGATACACATAAAAAACTGCAAAGTTTAGGTATAACTTTCACCTGAGTAATAAGCATTATATTTGGCATATAGACTGACGTTCTGTCTGGAGAAACTGAAAAGACACAGCAGAGATAGAATAAGAATGTTTTAGCCCTATTTAATCCAGATGACAGAAAGGCATTTAGAAAGTGGTGTTGGAAAGAGGAAAACTGGTTTTGCTGGTAAGACCTATCGGCTGTGACTTAACTGCATACACCTCATCACTGAATTTGCATTTGTGGGAGAGATTTTCTTAAAGCTGTTTCTTAAAACTTTATAGCCCTTGTCCATCCCCTAAATTAAAGGCTGAATGAGAGACTCTAAAAAACAAAACAAAACGAAAAACCAAACCAAAACAAAAAACCCCCAACAGTTTGGAAAGACAACTAAAAGAGCTGGAGAACTAAAGGAGGACTAGAACTGCAAAGTGTCTGGGTAATCAAGGGAGATGCAATTTGAAGACGTTTGAGGGGTAAACAAAGATTGAGTCTGAACTTTGCAGGGGAGGAAACAGAGGCTATGGGAAAAGAAGTTTAAAAGAGGGCAATTTTAGAAGTCTATCATGGATTTGGAAGAGAATTAACAATGGCAAATGTAAATACTGTTTGGTGATGTTAGAGATGAAGGGGAAGATCCATGCCAGGCAGAGGTAAGTGAGAGGTATAAGATGTGAGAATTTTCAGCACTGGTAGTTACACATTGCAGGAGTTCAATGGAAGCGTTAGATGTGGTCTTGTTCAGGTAGCAACACATGATAATTCTTGATACAGCAGGTTGAAACTACTTTGCTCTGTTCAGACCCTGATTCCATAGCAATCCCAAATGAAATTAATTTGTCTAAGATGTGTACGCTATTAAGGAAAATAGGTTTTCTAAACCAAATACTGAAATATCGGAACGTGCTAGCAATTCAGTAAAAATACACTATCTTTTCTCTTTGTAGTTTCACTATAATTTTTTTCAGAGCTTTACTTGAGAAAATTAGGCTTAGTGAGCTCATCTGTCCTAGTCTTAGTTATATTTCACAATAGATACACTTAAAATTCCTGCTTCCCTTAGAACAACTTAAAGATAATATCTGAAAACTGCTAAAAACCAAGAAACACTTTTTCTCTTGCATAAATATCCCAAAAGCCAATTTTAAAAAATCACTATACTGAAGTTATACAATTAACAGCTTTCAGTTTGACATATTTCATACTTGGAGATGTTTCCTTGAATTTAAAAAAAACATTTTATATAACAAGTTAAAAATAAGCCTTCATGGTGATTTAGTAGCATGAACTGAGATTAAAACTTCAAAGACAATTGTAAATGTGATGCAGTTACTGAACATGTGACTCTTTGAATACATTGTTCTGTAATATCAGAGCTAAATGTCAGAGCTCTGCTTTTACCCCTGAATGGTATAGTTGGCCCATGTTCAATGACACTAAGGGAACAATGCTTCATTGTATAATTTTAAATACATTTTCAATGTGGATTTTTTCCCTGTTAAACATGCAACACTAAACTCTTTACTGTATGGTAAAAGCCTGCTAATGTGAAATGTACAACCAACTAAAACTCCCACCTTCTTTCTGGGAACAAAATAATGAACTAAGAAGTTGAGGCGGTGTTCAAGATAAGGGACTTGCTTGTTGAATAACTGGCTTGATAAAATACTGCTGAAAACACATCACCAAAGAAAACCTAACAATACTAAATGTAAACTAAAACTAAAGCTATATATATATTTTTTCCAATTAGCTTTTGAATTTTCAAGAATGGTACACATGTGTGTATACTTTATTATCTACAGGTTTTTCTTTTCTTTATTTTTTGCTTTATTATGGGCCTGGATTGCTATTTTTTATGTGGGAACACTGAGCGTGGTTTCTACAATGATAATAGGTGAGAAATAGACATGGCAACGTTTCCTCAAAGGCAGCTCTTGGGAGACTGTATTTATGTACTTTACTGCTTGTCATGCTAAGAACTTCTGTCTCCTTTGTAACGTTCAAGTTTAGCATGCAAATATTGGGAGTCGCAGAGTAAGGATAAAAGCTGAGGAGCCTTTCTTCCCTCACTCCTTTTGAAGGAATTCCCTGATCTTCTCTTGGCATCCAAACATAGTGCATTTTCTTTCCATTTGCCATTCCACCCCACAAATTCCTTCGCAGTTATGTTTTAGCAGAGAGTCATTTAAGATCATGACTTTTCTGCTTTATTCAGGCGGAGGAACCCACCTGCAGGTGTTCCCTGGGAGGCCACTTCACTGCTTTCAAATTGTTAGACAACTCTTTTCTGCATCGTGTCACCAGAAAGATCCAGACTCTCGGGCTGAGCAGAGCCACAAGCTGTGCAGCTCGATCGCACCACCGAGCACAAGGCTCACTGCAGATGTTGGGCAAAGGGCAATAGCCATGGGTACGTGTCTGTCCCATCCCAGAAGATCAACACTCGCGGATTCTACTCTCATGTGTACATTGAATTAATACCAGTCTGTCTGCTTCTTTGTACACACACAAATAGATGGCCAAGCTCGTGAATTCTAGTCTTGTTTTAAATTTCATGAACTATACTCACAGATTTTTCTCCTTTGTAACATCTTTATAGTAATACCTCCTCAAAAGACTCCCCAACTTCTTACGTCCAGGCAAGATTTCCCGGAGGCTGTCAGTCAGATTTGTGCATCAGACTGCACATCTCACACTGTAACCCATGTTCCTGAAGTACAACAGGCAGCATCGTGCCAGCATGGTTTACAAAGTATTCTCATCTATTTCATCCCTTTATAATAGGAGTCACAGACATTTTATTTGCTTATTGATATGCATAGTAGAGGAAATCAAGAAAGGCCATTCAATAGAAACTGTGGAGGGAAAAATAAATGGTCAAAATAGAGCCCAAACTATTAATCAGGAGGATTTGATTGTTCAAATGGCTGAACATTCCTGTTTCCCATTGACGTCACTGATGTATGTATACCATGAAGGCCTATTTGTTCAGTATCCATTACTCTTATGAAAGCTCACTTTTTATTGTGATTTAGAACATAGACTCTTTTGCTTGTATATAATTCTGCTCTTTTAGAAGTGCCTTAAAAGTGGCCTTACATTGATAAAAAGAATGGATAATGAGATTGGGACATAAATACTTGCTGTTAAATGTCTATTTTCCATCTACCCTATCTGTGCCTCACCTCCCTCCTCGTCACTTGCCTAAACACTTATTGTACTACTAGCCAGCATAGGAGAGGAACAGATGACACTTGGCTTCCTTCCTTTCCTGTGTAAACATGCAGCAAGAGTCAGCCACTCATCTGTAATATGTTCTTTTTTATGGAGTACTATTATTGTTTTTATTGTTATTCTACCTAATGAAGCTGGTATTTGCGCATTGAGCACAGATGAGCTTGCTTGCTGGAGATACAAATGTTGCTTTTGTATTATTACCCTATATTTGCAGTTTTTCCTCAGGAGTTGAAATTCTGGAAATGGATTTCTCTTAAGAGCTAATAAGTGCATTGACCACAGACAGTAAAGCATTTTGTCCTGCCGGTGCAACATACATTTTCAGTCAGTGTTTCTTCCCTTTCCCAAAAGAGTAATTAAATTGCACCACTGCAATCTCTGCACAGGTTGACTTCTGTGTAAGACTTCTGAAGCTGATGTAGACCCTGTGGTACTTCTGTGACTGTGATAATAAAAGAGGTGGAGTTTGCACAATAGCTGCATCGATTTCCATCATTTACTTTGAATCCAAAGATCCAGGAGAGGGTATATAGAATGGTAAGGGAAAAAGACTTTTCCTAAACTCTGTTCTCTTTACTGTGTTATTCCTACTGTCTCTTTGCCAGAATCCTAAACCCTATCACCTAGTGAAAATCTCTGCCTAGCAGCTGGATTTACTGGGAAATAATCCTACATATCATTCCAGCCACTTTTTTGATGAGCTTCTATGTTATTGATTAGTAAATCTGTCCTGTGTAGGTGCTTAGTCCGGATTCACCATGAGTGTGTTGAGGCGCAGTAAATGGTACTGACTAACAGCTGCCATACATTGCTTTCAGAAGAAGAAGTCAATAAATCAGGACAAAAAAAAAAAGTTTTAAAATGTTTTTTAATAGTATTCATGTATTCATAAATATATTAGTTTATGTTTATGTCAGAACAAGTACATCAGTGGAGAGAAACTCACATTCAACTGAAGAAGGTGAAATCTGTGGTGGTTCTTTCTGTGCATGCTGTTTTACGATTCTGGAACTGCCTGAAGACTTTAGAAAAGTGAAGTTTTACTTATCTTGAAGAAAGTTTGATTGTGCCAAAGAGGAAAACTGCCTTAATCCTTATGCTTTACATGATATCCTAGTATGCCCAAGTCTGAACAACTAACATAGGGAGCAGCAGAAACATAAAATGTGTTTGCAGTGATCAGTATAATGTAAGTTATATTTATTATGTGTTGTAACATATCTTTTGGACTTGGGCACTGAAGTCTTTATGCCCAAGTATCACATTGCTGTAGTGTAGGCAAAATGTGACAAACATGAGTAACTGAGTCCAAGTTACAATTTTCTAGGATGAAATGGACTCACTGAGCCAGCTGGAGAGGGAAGAAAGCATTTTTCATGAGCTTTGCCAGATAGGCTCTAAGGAAGCTTCTCTAAGGCTGCACCAGGAGCCACAAATGCCTTTGCTGGAAGATAAGTTTTTGAGTATCTTACACTAACCCTTTTCAATCATCATCCACACTGCCAACCATGTGCATTGAAAAAAAAAATTAATCAGACCCCAAAACAACTTGAAACTTACTGAAAAAAATTGGGGTTTATACATCTTACTGAGCCTCTAGGTTACTTCATGATTCTGCTTCCTTTAGCTTTCTTTTGAGGTCTTGGATTTCATTAAAAGAAAAAGAAGAGTAGGCGATTATAATACTCTGGGTTCATGAGAAAACGCCATAGTTCTGAAGGCTGCAGTGAAAAATTTGGGGCTCACTGACACCACAAAGGGGCCTGCACAGGTTCGACTCTTCTGTGATCTGGTTAGCTAGTCCCTGAGTGGACAGCCTAGGGAAAGAGAAGGAAGAAAGCTGTGAAAATAACAGGTAGGGAATGGTTGCTCATTTGGAGCGCATAAAAATTTCTAGCGCTCTTCTTTCACAATTTTTATCGCTAGGTGAACAAGGGTTGAAGAGCTGGGTGATCATGCTGCAGCATCTCTAACGCATTCAGACTTCTGCTGCATAGTTTGAAGCAATCTAGCAGACGCTGAATTATGTGAAAACTTATTGTCATGACAAAGAACATAAAAAATGGAAAATGAGACAATTAAAGACCCCGTGACAAATTTTATAACGAGTATAGAAAATAACACAAAGGTAATCCATAGTATTATCTTTTCAAGGTTCTTCTTAGACGTTGTAAATAGGGTTTATAGTACTAGCTATTTTTTTGCTACTTTGCCATCAATCACCCTGAGGCGTTACTAAACCGTTACTTATCTGCTGACAGGTAAAACGAAACTTTAGTGCTGATATTACTGAAGTTTTATTAGCGAGCATCAAGAGCTCAACAGTAACCAAGACAGAAAAAAAAGCAAACTTTGTTAAAATATTATGCTGAGATTTTTAGATTCTCAGTTTTCTATTGTTCTCATCGCAATGTTTTTGCTTGAATCATTTGAACTGACTGGAAAGGGATGAGAATTGACCTTTCACCTACCAGACATGGCTGACAATTTTTGCTGTTGTGAGTAGGTTGCATCTGAGTAAGCATTTTGTTATACTGTTACCTGATACCTAGAGAACTTCAGTTTTTGGACAACTACTTTTTTATAATGGATATATATTTTTTGTTGTTTCCTTTTAGGTTTCCAGTGTGTCCAAATTCTGGGTGCAGGAAAATGTTACAGTACTTGACAAGTAATAATTTGAAATTAAGGTGTCTTTATGCCACTAATTCTTATTACTAAATGAACAGATTTCTGCAAGAATCCTAAGTTTCTCTTTTCATGTTAACTTAGATAACGATTATAAGAAGGTAGTCGTATCTCAAAGGTAGGTAGTGCAGAGAACAACAGCAGTTTAAATAGCGCCACCAAGTCAGAAAGAACCCTGAGACCATGAATTGTACTAAACACAGTTGAAATGGGGCCAAATTGCTAATTATAACCATCTAGGTTATCTGTTGGTGAAGGTCCCCTCGAAATATATCTTGCCCAATCTTCTGGTCTAGTTCAGCACAAAATGAAGCTGGCTGAATTTCACCATAGTCTGTCTCTGCAAGCATAAATTTTAAATATATTGGAGCTTTATTTTTGCTTCATATTTTTCTTTGAATAAAGAAGACGAAAAATCAATCATATATCTGGGATTTAGCTGCTTCAAATAGAGGTCAACTGAACAAGAGCTGGCTTGGTATTAAAGATAATCTACAATGTCAAGGTAAATGTTTAAAGCAAGCAGTTTTTAAAATACTGATTTTAATAAGATGCGTGACCCTGATGCCTGTTATTTAGTCTTGCACATCTTGCTAACATTAGCTTTTCTAGACTTGGCCTGAAGAGAAGCTACTGTTATTTGCTTCAGCAGCAGGTGTATATATTAAGTCTCTTCATACAGCAATTTCTCAACATACCAAAATTCTGTTCTCCGCTTGATCCAGTGACAGGCTCAACCTTCAATTATATCTAACTGAAAATTCAAATTGTTTTACTACTTCGTTCTAGAAGCCCAGCTTTTAACCAGTATAGTTGTTCTTCTGTAATTTACTAGTGATATGCACATATGATATCTTGTAGCCCTTACAATAATGTCTTTTACCTTTGACTTCTGGTGCTTCTGAAGGTGAGAAAATATATAGAATTCACAGACAATATGAAATTGTGGTGGTATATGAAAATCAGTACGTACAGAAGACAAAGCCAAACAACCTTACAGTGGCTGAAGTATCAGCAGGAACTAAAATTAAATTAATCTTGTAAAAAAACTAGTTTGAAAGATAAAATGAAAAAGCCTAAAATCCATTGATAAGAAGACTAGTTGGATAAAATCCTGAGAACGCTGAATTCTGTGGGAGCTTTGCCATTTAATCAACTCAGCCAATACTTAGCCCCTGGCAAGTGATACTCAAGGAGACCAAGGGATGGTAGATGGCAAGAAACTAAGTATGAAGTTGTTTGAAAATGTTTGCTTATGTAGGCATGTTGATATGTTGGATTCATAAATGTCTCTGTTAAAGAATCCAATCCAAAATAACATACTCTGTAACAGGCACCTCATTGCACTTTAGCTCCTGTTTCCGCCACGTCATTCATTTTCAACAATGCGCTTATCTGTGTGCTTTTTTTTTTTATCATAGTTGAGGGTGATACTGCAGTTAGTTTGGATATGCTGAGCACAGCAGTGTGAAGAGAGCTGCACAGACCTTTAAGTGATCAGTGCTTCCTACAGCAGCTTTTGAAGTGCCCTTTGAAGTAGACACAAGTCTGCTATGTATTTGACCTTGTGTGCTTTACCTGATGGAGGACTTGTGGTTTCTATTCACAGAAGCCCGTAGTTTCCCTCACGTGCTGTTCTGCTGCTGTCTGTTTGCATCTGAACACTCAAAAAGTTGGTAAGTCATGCCCAGTGCACCATGCCTTCAGAGTGACCTTGAAGCCCTTTCCTTGAAGCACATCCCTTCACAGCTGTGCCTTGATTCCCAGATAGACTCACAGCATACTGCAGGACTGCTTGTCATACCACTCTGCTTTTTAGCAAATACGTAAACATATTGGTGACGGAATTACTCTGCATGGTCAGTGTACCTTCTGTACAACATCCAGCTCTCCCAGGGATAGTGCCATGAAAGAAGTACAACAACAAACATGCACTTACTTGTAGGATTCTCAAAGCAGAAATTGCATCCATGAATACAGAGGCCTGGAAATTTTCCTGCTTTTTTTTTTTTGTGTGTATATGTGTGAAAAAGCATTAGTCTTTCATGAGCAGAAGTTCTTATGGTGATCAAATGATTTCTATAGGAAAAAAATTTCCTAGGAATAAAATGTGTGGTGAAAACAAGAGAACGAAAAGACACCTTTCTTGAGATCTAGTGGACAAATGTCTTCTCCTTAGATAGGCAGGACCTTTTAAAATGCAATCTAAATTGCTTTCAAGTCTGAGGATGAAAATTTCTGAGGATGAAAAACTCTGAGGATGGTTTTCCCTGAAAACTTAACAGGGATGTAAGCCTGCTAGGATTGTAGGAAGAGAAATGTGCTGTCGTCTTCTTTTCCTGGGCAGATACAACTAGAAGGGTGAAAAGGGGAGACCTAAATAAGCTTTATTTCCACATATTTCTTAACTTCTTTGGAAATGTGTTCTGTTAAACACAACTAGACTATAAACACAGAAACACAGTGAAATTTACACTCATACTGGAGAAAACATGGGCAGACCATGTTTGCCTGTCATGAACAGAACTTTTATTAACTGATATTGGTTACATCCTTGAGCTGAGAAAGAACTGAGTAAGCATTTATTTTTGCATTTTCCTTCTGTAAAAGAAGAAAGGAAAGAGTCCATTAGTACTTACCTGTGGCAAAGACACCCTTATGTCATATTTCCCATTCTAAAAGTACAGCAGAAGTAGTCCAGTATAGTCTAGTATAGCAAAAGTAGTCCTGAGCTGTTCTGTCAAGCTCAGCAAGCAGGAGCAGCTAGTAGTGATAATGTGCAGCGGAATTAACTGTTTTAAATGGCAGGTTATAGAACCTTCTGAAACATATTTTCTGACTTCTTATTCTTCTCAAAGGGCTTGAGCCTGTGCTGGGTTTTTTAAGAGTTTTACTCTGCTGCCTAGAAACTGAATCTGCAGAATTGACTGTGGAAGATTCATAGAACTTTTGTGAAAGAGAATCCTAGCTCATGATAGTGAGCAGCATAGGTAGAATGTTCTTTTGATGTTAAAGTCCCTGGATTAAGATACAGGTTAGAATTTCAGAAACTGCTATAATTCCTAGGAAATTTCCTTAGCCACTAGGCTGTTGGGTTATTTTCTCTGGTTAGTCTTTTTGTTCGAGAAAAAGGAGAGACAGGTTGAATTTTTAGAAGCTAAAAACCCCATTTTATTTCTTCTACACAAGCAGAGGCAGGGCTTAATCCCTTAGACCTAAAAAAATGAATGTTAGGGAAATTTGTATCATGAATCACCTGATTCAGTAGAGTAATCGATAAGAAATGCCCTTGCAGAGTAATTCATATTGGAGGTCTGCACAACAAATATACAAAAGAATTAAAGAGGATAGTTTATACAGAGAAATTAGTTTTGGAAACTGAAAATGCGGTGTGTTGCTTGAGATGTAACATCTTGGAATAACTGTTGGATTCACAAGTAGCTCAAACTTAATGTCTCTTACTAGGGCCATGAAGAGATTTAAGTGTGTCTTGTGCCTTTTTTTGACAAGTCAGAAGTATATCAACTGTGTGCCTCAGCAGGACCAGATTACAGATACTAAGAGCCTAACCCACAGAATGATTTGAGGTCCCCACCTGTAGAAATGAAAATGCATAAATGTCATAACTCTTCCTGTGCGCTGCATTGGACGCGGCTCCACTGCAGTACCTCACCCTGCCATTTGCAGTCTGATATGTCTTATCTGCCTCAAATGTCCAGTCTCTTGCTATGATTAATTTCCTTAATATCTGTTTGTCCTCATACACAGTTTTGCTACTTTACATAGAGAAGCAGCTCCTTCGCTTGTTGAGATACAAATACTGGAAAATCTGAATTTTAAAAATTATGTTCTGAAATAGTGGGATTAGTCGGTATATTCTGTAGTTTGCTTGTGAGAACTGTTAGGGTTTTACACATAGTAAATGCATAGGTGGGTTCTGTTTCTTGCACCCTGTTTGTATAGCTCTGTGATTCTCATTTTTCCCTTCACCATGGCTCAACACTGGCTTCAGTTGTGGGTTGATTTTTCCTTGCCTTCAGATTTAACGGTTTTCCTTCTGTTTCCCTCATTACCTGCCTTAGCTGTTCCAAATATTTCTTCCTTTACAGGTCTGACAAATGTTAAATGTGTTTTTAGCACAACTTTTGTAGTAATCAATGCTTTTCTTAAGTGTCATATTCTTATATTCAAACTCTTATGAGAAGATCTTAATTTTCCTTCCTGTTACTTAACAAGAAAAATGAAGTAAATAAAACAGTAAGTTTTCAGTACTTCTGAATGCAGAGAAAAATTGAAAATTGCAACTTTAAGCAGATATAAACCTGAAGTTTCTAAAGGAATTCAAGGTATATTTAGACTAAAGTGTCCTTGTTCCTGGTCATCTAGACTGCGGACCTACTCAGAGCGTACTGCAATTCCTTCATCAAAGATGCCTGGGAGTTGTTCCAGCAGAATCAGAGGTCTGCTGGGAATGAAAGGAAGAAAACTTTTCCACTCAAGTCTTGCCTTCATAAAGGTCTGGAATATGGCTAGGATGTGGAGTTGCTCCCAGATTCCACTTTATACTTAGTCAAAAAGTACCACCTATGCCCTCACTTAGATTTCTTGCTGTCCTCACGACCACCAGTCCCTGTCACCCATCCCTTCCAACCTTCCAATTTCCCCCACACCTAGCACTTGTCCTAAACATCTTTAGCCACATCTCCTGACATTGAAATATCCTTTACTCTAAATGAGTTTAAAATTCAAATGGCTTCTTAATAGATGCTAGTGAAACGCAGTATTGCCACCATTTGTCTTTGATAAAACACCATTCGTCATTGCTGCTAAGGCCTCTGTTCCTCCTCCCTAAAGTCTGCTGACAGGAAGGAGGTGTTATTGCTGCCTTTGCTTCTGCCACATGTGTTTTGTTGTTGTTATTTTAATTTTCCCCCCTTTAGGGCTTGCTTAGATGATGTCTGAAGGTGGTAATTCTTCATGGATGGAAGTTCTACCCCTCTACTTCATTCACCCCCCTGGAGGTGTTGAGAGACTGAGAGGTAGAACCCATTCCGTCTTTGTTAATACTTTGCCCTTCACAAAATACAGAGCAGGAGAAGCATAATACTGGCAATATTCTTGAGCATTTTAATGCTGCCTTCAGATGTCAGCAATTCAGTTCCTCTACCACCTGTTCTACCAGGGGCTGATCTCTTCAAAGCTATCAAACTGCAATAAGGACAAGGGAGCTCTCTGACTTGCTTTGTCTGCCCAGCTGCAAGGGCTGTTTGTGCTTTTTGTTAGTGCATTTTTACAGAGGAAAGCAGCAAATAGTGACTTAGGCTAGGCACCTTAGGCCCCCATTTACTTTAGGAAAGTCTTCACAATTCAGCATTAGCAAATGGGTTTTCTAAGGCAGTTGCTGCAGAAGTGTCTTTTCTTCTCGCTGAGGGAAAGAGCCCATAGAACTATCTTGAGATTTCTGGCTAAGGGAATTTAAGTCAAGATTTAGTGTTTTATAGACACACAGCTTTCAGACTGAAGTACTTTGAGTAGAAAAATGAAGCATTCCTGAACATGTATAAAGAAAACACAGGAGACTCAGGTTTTAAAAGAATAATTTTTTCAGTTTTCCCAGATACTGTTTTCAATATAAAACCATTTCTGAAAGAAAAGAAACCAGAAAATTTTTGGGAGGAACTATATAGGTCTATCTATATATAGGTATAACTATATCTACAACCAGAACATGGTTGGAGCGTTTGGAATTTTTTCTTTTATTCAAGTATGTCCGTTACAGTGATCTGCCAACTGAAGGTAACAAAATACTCCCACCGGTTTCACTGTGTGATGGATTGAGCCCCAAGGGCTCTACATGGTTGCGCAGTCAGGTACTGACTGGCTGTGTGTGTCTCCTACTTTGTATTTTTTTACCCGTCTAACCTTGCCACACAGAGTATTGGTAAGTCACATAATGGAAAGCATGTAAAACTAGTTTTCAGTAGAATATAGCCCTTGTGGGTAAATAATTTGACTTTCTTCCCCCAAGTACTGTGTTAGGAAACAATACTCAGCATAAACTGATTGTATAGATAGCTTGATTGTAAAGCAAGATTAATATGAAAAGGCAAGAAGCCTGCAATAAAATCTGCTAACTTAAATCATCCACATTTGTGTACAAGCATTCATATTTAGCAACAGTCCCAAGGCTGAGATTAAAGCTGTTTGGTAGGTTACTTCAAGGCCTTTTTATTGCTAAATCTTATTATGTCTCTAAAATGTAGAAATTAATCACCTGTCATCAAAGCTACAGTGGATTATTGACTTCTAAATGTCTCTACAAAGTGATTCATGACAGAATGAAACAGGAGACTGAACTAGCACTGAAATTCTTTTTGCATGTGATAAAAAGGGTCTATTAAAAGTGTTTGAACAAATGCTGGCTATTAGGTAATCATCACAAAGGATTTTGTTATCAAAACGTGGTGCTTCTTGAATAACCTTATTCAGTTACATAGATTTGCAACACCAATCCTTTAATGGGGATCTTATCTGGAGAATTTAGATTGTTCGTCTGAGAAGTCTGACATTAAGTAAATTGCAGATGGATTTTCTGAACTACCTGCAAGCCAATGATGGTTAAGTGTTTTTTGCACTTGCTGCCAGGTATTTCAACCCAAAATCATGTGGGTATTCCAATTCAGAACCACTGGGTTGTGACAGGAAAATTTCTTATGATTTGAATATTTTGCCATATATTCAATGTCAGTTTTTCTTTGAAATGTGTCAAAAATACCACAAGGATATATATACTGCTGAGGGGGAAAACCATCTGGCTTTCGATTAAGTCAAAGCATATTTCTTCAAGGATTGATAATAGCCCCTGTTTTGTTATAGCTATCAGGCAGCTGGATAGCTGTGACTGTGGTGTGATTTGGGGATGCAAGCTGCATTGCCTGGTGTTTCTGGGAGAAGTCTGTAGATTCCAGACTGCTAATGAGAAACCTGTGTTTGTCCTGCTCAGAGCTCCTTCTGGAAATCGGAAAGGAAGTCTTCAGTACAGGGAAGTTAAAACTTTTCTTCTCCAAAAAAGAGAAGCACTAAAATTATTTTCTAAGAAAACCAATATGGAGAACATGGAGATTCTGGACAAATATTTTTGCTGTAAATATTAGAAGGTCAGGTTTATGACAAAAGTATTTGAAAAGGTGATTTTTTTAAATGGGTTTTCAGAGTTTCCATCAGTCACGTTATGGGTCTACAGAGTGTACCTCAGTTTTCTGCTTTCGACAGGCAGGCTGCTAGGCTGAAGGGTACTTGCTTCCCCAAAATTTCACAGCACGTGCTCTTGCCGTAACTCTTTGTAGGCTAGCAACAAGCATACCCTGGTTCGTCTGTTCCTTACATGCTTTATAAGACAGAGGCTGACTAATTTTCACTTGAGCCATTTTGCTAATACAGGTTCAGGGAAAGTGGAGGAAAGATATATTCAACAAGACTGAACATTATGCTTTTAGATAGGAGACTGGGGAAAAAAAGAGATTATAATCGGAAAAATAATGAAACAGCAGTATTTTAATCCATGTGCAAACCCAGAATTTCTCTCTAGTTCTTTTTAGTGGCCCTCATCTGCAAGTTGTTGGACATATCTTCGTTGCTAAAGCCAACAGTCTGGAGTTCCTACAGACATCATACTTCGTGATGGCTTCCACAGGGCTCAGTACCTGCATCTTCCTCTACCTTTGCTTCTATTTTCCACATTGATTTTTACAGAAAAATGGTGACATTGATTTGGATTAAAATAAAAAGGCTTTTGATGGCACCATGTGGAGTCAGGCAATTTGGGCACTTAAAATGATTACCCTTGTTCAATCTGACCTGCTCAGACAGGAATTTGTGTGTGTATGTGTCTCTGTTTGTCTGCTTCCTATGTGCGATGAATTGCTCTTTTCGTAAGCCTTGGGCTGCGTAAAGGATTTTCCCCCCTTTGCTCCTTGTCACCTTGCTGCCTCACTGTCCTAGCTGGGTTGTTCATTTTGAACTCCTATGGCTTCATTGTGACTAAGAATATTACATGAGACCTTCTTAGATGTGTATACATACTGTGGAAGCATACTATGTGCTTAAGGTCCCTGCAGAGACCTGAGATTATTGGCACAGAGAATACGAACAAGTTGTTCCACCTGGACATGCCAGTGAGAGCAAATGCATTCTGTTCTTGTTTGTGTCCCTCTCCATTTTAACTGACATTCCTATGTTTAATGCTTAAACACAGATTGAAATATTCCTATAGCTGCGTTCTTACGAAGGTGTTTCCAGTCTTGCCAGCTGATGCACGCGTTCAGCAGCTACAGAAACAACTGTGTGAGTCACAGACATGTTGGTTGGAAGGGAGATCTGGTGGCCATCTAATGCAAACTCCTTCTCCAAGTGTGGCTATCACTAATGCTGGAGCACATCAGCCAGGGCTGTGTCTCAATGAGTGCTGCAGAATTCTGGGGATGGAGATACCACAACCACTTTGGGCAACCTGTTCCCTATAAACAAAGCTTTTTTTCATGAATGCCCATCTGGAAATTCACAAGCTACAGCCTGTGGCCCTTGCCATTTGTTGTTGTCTGCCACTGACAGAAGAGTTTGGCTCCCTTGTCTACTCTTCAGGTAATTGTGGGTTGCTGTTTGATCACCCCTTAGTCTCCTCTTCACCAGACTAAACAAGCCCACCTCGTCAGTCTGGCACAGACTGGTCCCTGCTTTCTGGGTGCAGCCTCACCGATGCTGCACAGAGTGGCACACTGCAGAGCACACCCCGCTTCATGCACCTTACTCGTGGTGAACCGTGCTGTTGGCTCGTGTTAGTGGTGTCTACGGTAAAATAACTCGGTGTTAGGTTTCTGCAGGGCTGTCCATCAGACAGCTGCATCGCGGTATGGTGTTATTCCCCTGGGCACAGAATCTTGCAGATTTCCTTCATGAGCTTTTTGTTGACCCAGTCTTCAAGTTTCTCAGAGTGCCTCTGGACCAAAGCGGAGCCATTCGTCGTGTCAGCCACCCTCTCTAAATTTAGTATTGTCTGCAAATTTGCTGAGGGTGCAGTCTCTGTCATTGTCCATGTTGTTAATGAAGACATTGAAAAACACGGGCCCCAGTATTGACCCCTGGGGTACTTCGCTTGTTACTGGATACCAGCCATATGTTGAAACATTGATCTCTACCCTTCAGGCATGGCAGTACAGCCAATTTTCACCCACCTGACAGTCCAGCCCACACACTATTGCAATTAATATAGAGTAATATATCCTTCGGGGAATATTTTTTTTCATTTTAGAGTAGATAGTAAAGCAGAAATATCAACCACCATAAGTGTGGCAGGTGCGGCCAGTGATGAATTCCAAGTCCACGTGGGCCTCATGCTGTATTCAATTCAGTTTTAGTTAATTTTTGAGCCAAGTAACAAAGCCACATTAAAGGGATCATGTATGACCTCTTTTTAGTTTTCAGTTTTAAAAAAATATTTCTTAGCTGTCAAAAAGGTACCCTTGTTTATTTGTTTTTTCCTAGAACTTGAGGTCCGGTTAAGGTGAACAGAAGCTTGCCCAAACTCCTAGGCGTGTAGCTAGGTCATCCTAAAATCTTTATCAGTAGTGTTTGCAAACACCTAACATTACATAGCGGTCTTGTGGCAATGCTGCAGAAATGTGGGTGAAAGTAAGTGTTATTAAGGTTCAAAGATGACTGACACAGACATCATAGCTATCAGCTCACTAGTATCTGTGGCAAAATGGAGAAATTATTTTTCTATAAATATAGCCCTCCATCATTTGAAATAAAACACCGTAATGCTATCTGAAAAGCCTCATACTGATGATTCCAACTTGTGCACTGTTAGACAGAAAAAAGTAAGGATTCCTTGTTATTTTGATTTAACTTCTATTCCTGCTCTTATAAACATGTTAGAAATGTGTTGCTTCTTCTTCTATAAAGATATGACTTTTGCTTTAGCTTTGCCTTATCTTTGATTCAAAACATTGTTGAAGATTTTTCAGCATAAAAGCTGAGTTGGGAATTCAGTACTGGCCTGTGACTATACAGGTGCAATAACATGACGTGCTGGCTGAAACTGAACACTGGCTTTGCCTCTTTGCCACAGACTGGCTGGAGATCTTGGCCTAAGCTGAACATGCAGCTCAAAAACTTCAGAAAGGCAGGGAACTGCAGAGACCCTGTCATTATCTCCAGGTCTCTTAGGGCCTTTTAGGGTCTTCTGTTTTCCTTTCTGCTAGATATCATCTTTCCTGGGTTTTTGTTCCTCTTTCCTGTAGATGCCAACAAAATTGCAGGAAGAAGTAAGAAAAAACAAAACACAATATCCTTGTAACAGTCCTCTCAGCTTATCTGCAATAGCACACCTATGAAACAGGAACAGAAAGAGGTGTTGGAGAAAGGACTTCAGGAGAGAGAATGAGGATGATGACAATGGTGCAGAGGATTCCCGACTGATGTTTTTATCACTGGATGGATGCATGTGCACTTGTGTCCCCATCTGTCAGGGGAACGGGACATGCTTGTTCCCCTAAAACACTTCTATCCCAGGCATGTGATTATACTTAAAACTGCCTGTGCTGAGAATGACAGCAAATTTCCTTTCAGTCTTGCACGTGTCAGTGAGGACTTTGAAAGCTCTTGGTGCTGTATTCTGTAACACAAACATTATTGCTCATGTGTGCGTGATAAGATGGGACAGGTAGTGACATTTGTTGAAACCATGTGTTTTGAACTAATTTGTTTTAACAAAATTCCTGTAAAATAAGTTGTATGTGGAGCATTTAGTCACACTTTTTAATCTTTAATGGATTAGTTGCTGTATAGTGTGTGAATTTCTTGGAAAGATAACTACGAGTTCAGATTCACAGCTACATTGTGCAAACAAGGGATGCTTTTTGGGGCAAAAGTCACTTGCAAAGTTGCACTAAATTCCAAACCTTACTTGGAGACCAGATTCCCTATTAATGAAAGAGGGTAGGCACTCCAGAGACCCTACCAAGCCCTCGTTTCTGCAGCAGTGTCTTCTTTGTCTGAAGAAGTAGCTAGGCTCCGAAAGAACATGAGAAACCCTCTCAGACCTTGTCTATCTGAAAGCAGAGGTATCTTAGTAGCGCGGGGGACATTCAAGGCACAACGTTTTCCTCTAATCCTAAAATGGCAGCTAGGAAAATGATTCAGATGAGAGCCTCCAAATCACACTGATCCCTTTCTGATGGAGGTATATCTATCTCAATCCAGATACAGCACCTTTGCAAAGCGAATCTTCTGGCCGTGGGGTACAAAGGTGCAGGTCATGAATGGCTTTGCTGAATACAATGGTGTTATGCTGGTGTAAAATATGTATAAGTGAGATCATAATTAGGTTCATTAAATTAACTAATAGCTACCCTAACATCTCATAGTCCTGTGGCATCTGGCACTTAGACACATGTTTTATTAGAGAAGTCAAGGGTGGGGATGTGTTTGTCTGTTTACTCATAGTTCAGTAGTTCAAAGGAGAATTTCTGTGAATATGCTGTATGTATTTGTGCCCCCTGAGGCACATTCTCCTTTGTTTCCCCTACCCTAATCCATTGTAACATCTCTGATGTTAGATGAGATTCTTGTCCAGAGAGTGGTGTTCTGTGCTGGATACCGGATTTATGGAGAGCAAAAATTGGGCCCCCATCTTTACATTCGTTGCTTTATTTCTTCTCAAGTTAACTTCACTTTTGGTGGCACATTTGGCTATCCCTGAATCCTTTTGCAGAGCTACATTTTCCCTAGTAGCATATGGATATCTAACAGGTGGAGCAGACACAGCACAAACGAGAATTTGCCTTTGGGTCTTTTCATACTTTCGCTTCTGTGAATTTGGCTGTTGCATTTACTAATTTAAACCTGGTTATTTTTTTACTCGTCTTCATCCAGCACATTTCTGATGTGTCTGAACAAGTTTAAAAGATCATAACAAACTGAAAAGCCCCCTTGCACAACTTCATGTTTCTCATTCCTCTTACTACTCCTCCTCCTCCTCTGCTATCGTGTTGTTTTGGTTCGTGATACCCTTTTAGGTGTGGCAGTACCTTTTTCTTGTCTCCTGCCAGGTTGTCTAGGCTCTTTCCTCAATGCCTTTCATCATTTTGATCTGTGTGAGCTACCTGCCTTGCCTCAAGGTTAGATCACCATTTGCATGCAATACACTTGCCTTGTCTCCAGCTTCCATAGAGTGGAAAAGGTGGGCAAGACTCCGAGTGTCTCACCAATAGCTCAGAGCAGCCATTGACCTCATCCAACAGGCTAAATAGGGGGGGTTAAGGACTGCTCTGCATTGCTAGACTCACACCAAATAACCGGAGAGTCTGGCCCACTATCCTTATGTATGTGTACAGCATCAAGCACACTATTGGGACTTAACAGACAATAAGATAATGGATGCGTTAAAAATACCTATGACAAATTCAATACAAGAATTGAAATACAGAGTAAGTGGAAAGGTGAAGTGTTGGTGAAAGTCTTAAATCTTAAGCTGACCTTTTTTTTTACCCACAGGACTTGCCGTTGCAACTTCTGTGCTGCTCCGTGGTTGCTTTAATTTATATGACTAATGACATGAAAGATGTAAAATCTGTAAAAATACAGTGTTTGGCTGCTTAAATTAAGTTTATGAGTTTTTCTTAAGCCTGCCAAACAACTTAAATATTTCATGGCTTTCACAGGCTACAGTTCTAATATTTATAACTCTTGTGTGCAGATTTCAAAAATTATAATTACAGCTCCCAGGATCCCAGATATAGCAGATGTTCAATATTTTGTACGATGTTGGCAGAAATGCTTTTCATGCTCTTTTTGATCTCAGTATCCCATGTATTGTATCTGCTACAACAAGCTGTTGATAAGAGAGTTTATTGTTATTTCCCTGTAAAAGACTCTGTAGGGCGTATAAAGGAGAATGAATGGGGATTCAGCCCTAATGAAAAATGAGGAACCCTGTGCTGTGTAGTCTTTCAAATGCCACCCTAGTAAATGGCATATAGGACGTCTCTCATTGCATAGATCCAGATAGGACTTTTGGAGTTACTGTGACTCTTTAATTTCAGGCTATACATCCTTGCCCCATTCCTTTGCATTGATGGATCATGTAATTTCCCAGTGTCTCTTGTATATTCACCCCCGTGGTGCCTGTGTTGCCTCTATGAGAGTGCAAGAATAGCTTTATCTGAGTCAGATGCCAAAGCCCATATATATGTTTTAATCAGAGAGTTGATGTGTGAGATAAAATCATGGCACCAACTCTCTGATTTTTCTAATGATCCACTTGCATGAGGAGAAGAGAAATGAGCTTTAAGCAGCTGGGCTTGTCTAAACTCTTGCCATGTTTCACTTATATCGCATTCCTTATTATTGTAATTGGGCTTGTTTTCTCACTACCATATTGGGTACTCAGTTAAACGGTTAAACTCACTGTCACTCAAAAGATTGTCCCAAATTTACAACATTGTAACTGTAATCACACTCTACCTTTTACAAGCAGATTTTAATGCAGTCCACAAAGGTCAAAAAAAAAAAAATCAAATTAGTAGGTTAATACAATATCATACAGTATTACTGTAAATGCATAACAGTAGCAAATAGTAGAAGTCATTATATAAATCAAATGAAGTATTTTTGATTATACAGTCATTCATTTAGGACACAATTGGAAATGTACAGAAGAGATAAAAATTCATACTGCTTTTTAATGACAGCGTATAAAAAATTTCAGTTAGGTACCTGGCATTTGATTTTCAGTGTCACCTTAAGAATATCCATGTGAATATAAAAGTCAGATTAAAAACATAATGAAACTTGGAAAAAGCATCATTTAATGATATATGGACCTCTTCTATTACTCACGTCTGTAGTACAACTGTAAGAAAACTAATAAACCATGTTTTCAAGAAGTGATTTAGTTATTTGGACTGAAGTTTTTTGTTTGGTTGGTTTGGGGTTTTTTTGTGAGTTGTTCAAAAAATGAAAAACTCAAACAGTGAGAAATATTGCCATTTCCTGTTTCCAAACAAGAAATCTAACAAAATAGCATTTGTGCTATAGGAAATGTCCAAATATAAGACTGATCCAATATGGCAAACCCTTGAAGTTTAATGAGATTTTCTGGAGCAGAAGACGATGACTATGTAAAATGACATTTCCAAACTGGTGACTTCAGATCTGATAAAGCTGCTCAAGATGACAATCAGCTAGCTATAGGTGATTGTATGATAGTTAACATACAGATAATTTTGTGAATTTGAATGCCACTACTCAGGTAGTAGCAATAGATTTAGAGTTGTATTACTTAGGGAATGTTTAAGGGCAATCTTTTATATGCTGAATGTAAGTTGATTTTAAAAGAGTGTTTCCAGTGACTGTGCAGATAACTGAGGAAGTGAATTCAGTTACGCATTTTGTACTTTTCTGTTAATGGGGCAATGTAGAAACCAACACCATGCTATGGAATTGATTATCTGGAAACACAGCAAAGCTTTTTAGCATGCTGGTCAAACACTCTTTCACTATTTTCCCTTTCTCATTACCATCTCTTTAAGCCTCTTGGAAGTTCAGTGCATTTGCTACCTTTCACATCTTTGGAATAGGAACTTCTTTTGCTTCTCCAGGCAACAAAAGTGTGAAGATGAATCTAAACACCAGTGTTTGCTTTGGCGCAGTTGCAGTACTTTTAGTTCTGTGGTTTTGGTATCCAGTATTTGTAAAAGCAAAAGATAACTTTTCTTCTGAGGTGAGAGCACTGGGTTCTTCTGCAAACTGTGGGTTACAAAAGCGTTTTTAGCTCTGTGTCTCTCCAGAAGATACATTACCATCCCCAACTGATGAAGAGGAGTTACTCAAAAGCCTGTAAAATTAACAGTATAGCCATGGGCAGTGGACTGAAAATGCTAATTAATGTAGCTTCGTGGACTGTGGGATGAGGCAACATTCATTATGTCCTGGCTCTGCCACTTAGTTCAGTTCTGGAGATTTTGTATTTTAATGTAACTGGACCTATGTATCAAGACGAACTTTGTTAAATAGTGTGTTCAGGGAACATTTTCACATACTTCTGTGGAGATTAAATGCCTTACAGAAACCTGCAGTTTTCCCTGGACAAAGTTGTTATTTATGGGCATCATTAAAGCCATGCTTCATTCTAGCAAATCCTACTCTTTCCACATTTCAACTTTGTCCAATTCTAAGTTACAAATTTCAGTTGATTATTACACCAGACTTGAATTTGCTGGGGTGCCCTTTGCCCAGAAACAAGTTTGTCTGGGATGTCAGAGCAGAAAAAATTCAGATATCTTCAAAAACCCAGAAAGTGATTATTTATTTGTACTTCAGTATAATACTTTAATACTTCACCTAACATATAATCTTATGCTTTCTGTGGACCGATGTCTTACGTTAGTAAGTGATTAACACAAGCTGACTTTTGGAAAGGAGTAAGGCATGTTTTGTGACTTTTTAGAATCTTCAAAACCTATTTTTTTTATGCACTGATTTTTTAACAGCAGATCTCCCATTTGCTACAAATGCTACCAAACTTGTAATATCTTGGGAAGTCTGTAAGTTCTGCTGTATCTTTGGCTACTGAAAAATGTGCAGACATGAAAAATGCAGCCACAGCATTGCAAAGGAAAGCTCTTCCTTGCTCTTGCCTTCAAAAAGACCGTCGGAAATAAAGCAGACACTCTTTTGATGGAGCAAACAGTTGAAAACACAGATTGCATTCCTGTCCCCCAAAGAGCTGTAGGCATGCATGCATACATTCATGTTGGTGTGGTTTTCTGGCACTTTTTAGAGGTTTCATAAAAACAAATCCTGTCAAGGAAAAACATACTTATTTTCTAGGTGGGGCTTGGATGTTGCTCAGTAAATGAGGCATGAGACTCTATTCTGAAATATGAGGCCAACAGGAAACACAGAACAGCTGTCTCATTCGTGGAGTGCTGTCCATCTCGTAGACCAAATGTGGCATTTTTCCTATGAAAATATATGGTGCAATTGTACAACAATAAACTCATTAAAATAAAGATGCCAGAAGAAAAAATGACTGGTTTTTAGGACTCATTTCCTCATTTTCTCATTTCGCTTTGCAACTCTGAAGGAAAATTGATCATAGGAAAAATAGCCCTCCAAACACTGCCTGCCACTGGGTGAAGCTGGTGTAACCAGTTGCTCTGGTTTCTTGGAGAGCTATTCAGCCCTTCACAGAACATACTCAATAGTTGTGGAAATTTCACATTCCTTTGCTCTAGATAGTAATTAATCATGATTTTGCAGCTCCTTTTTAATTATGTGATTGATGATGTCTGATATGTCAAGAGAAAATGAAACAAGTGGAAATCAATTGGAAAATGAAACTGGAAAAGAAACCTCAACACTGTGAGCACCCAGGGTGCTGCATAGAAGCAGAAGGGGTGGAGGAGGAAATATGTTTTTGTATCAGATAGACAGAATCCTTCAATTATTGTAAGGGCAATAGTTAAAAATTAGAACTGCAGCTAATTAAAGTCCTTGTCTTCTCATGGCTGTAATCCCAGTTTGTGAAATGAGCTTGTTCCTCATGCCTATGATTACAACATAATGAGTGACAAAGCATTATATGGCACAAGGGACTTGTCTGGAACCTTTAATTATTAATATCCAGGGGTTTTTAAACATTTTTTCTCCCTCCTCTCCTCTTCCATCTCCACTCTTAGACTGTAATGAGACTGCTGTTAAGCATTAGTTGACTCTGCTCTAACATATTTTCATTGTTAGCTTTAAAAGAAATGTTGGGAATATTTATCTATTGTGCCTCGGAGAGGGACTACACATTATGGTAAGGAGTGAACTTTCTTACTCTGGGAAGCAAGATTAATATCTCCCAGAGTGAGAATAGGAAGAGTTTTGTATATGATGAACTTTGGAGAGCAAGTAATAGGGAGCTCGTGAATACAAGAAATTCAAATGGGGCTGTATCCCAGGGAGCAAAAGAGAGGCCAGCAGAGCCATTGTTGGCTTGACAATGTGATCCTTAAAGGTAGAGGAGCAGAGGCAGTTCAGGATGTCAGACACATGTTGTGCTGTCTGTTTTTCATAACATCTTTGAGAGAGAGGTGGAGGAAAACAAAAAAAGAGTAGGGGTCACAGAGACCACTGCGCATGCCAGAGCTAGCAGGCAAGCAAAGGCAGAAGTGCAAAAGGTCACTGGCAGGGCACATTTTTCTGTTTCTAAATAGGAGGGTAGAAGTGATGAGCAGCAGGAGTCTCATAGTTGCGGGGTAGTGATCAGCAGGAGGAAGGGAACCAGCTCTGGATGGAATGGGAATCATCAGCTGTCCAGTCAAGCTATTTTACAATCTGCTGGGAGGTTTGGCCTCCTCTTTTGTCTTCAGGACCTTGTAAGAATAGTTCTGAAAAAAAGGTAACTGGACAGAGGGGTTACAAAGTCCTTCATCCGTTCTGCCGGGACAGCTTTAGCTCGTATTTTTGTGAGTTTGTTTTTGGGGAGATTTTCTTTGGGTTTTTATGTGTGTGTGTTTGTTGGGGGGTGGTGCACTGCATTGGTGTTACTTTTCCTTCTCCCTTCTCCAAGGTAACCTAAAACCTTGACAGGAAGTTTGAATCAAGGTTTGGAAAAAGACAGGTTTAATATGCCTGTATCTGTCTTTATTTCTGCAAGCCAGTGTGTTCTGAAAGTTCCTGCTGACGCACAAAACTTGTCCCTAGCTTGGAGGAAATTTGATTCAAACCATTCACTTTACTATTGAGATGATATTATCAGTGGTTTCACAAGAAAAATTTCTTTAAATGGCAGTATAAATCTCATAAATGGGAAAACAGTTACTCTGATTTGTACTTGGTATAATACTAGATATTCTGTGAATAAAGAGATTGCTTTGCTACAGAGCAGATATCAAATCATTGACATTTAACCCAGTGACTCTTGAGCCTAATAGGAGGTCATTGAAGAAAACACATTTGGTAATTTCAGCTTATCTTCTTTCTCATGGAAGCTTATATCATCCAAAACAATTGCACATATACTGTGTGTACATGCAGAGCTGGCATAAAGTTACACGTGAAGATGACTCTGAGAATACTCTAAATTGGAAAAGTCTACAATAGCAATAAAACTTTATCATTGTGTGTCATTGGTCTAGTGCTAATGTTGGAGGCTATTTGAGGGACTGGAAGAATCAGGGGATCTGTAACAGACAGATAAGTCTCTCATCCAGAACTCATAGTTTCAATCAGCCCAGGTCAGCTGTGGACAAATGTCGTTGCTTGACGCGTATCTGTGGTAGTCAGCACCTGATAAGATGATGCTGTTCTTTTGGTCATGCAAAACAAAACCTAACACAAATAAGTCAAACCCTGCTGACCTCACCCATCTGAAGATGTGAACAGTCCCACCACCGCCAGAGGCAATGCACAAATAAGGCAGCTGAGGTGTGGTACCAAGAGTCTCCGCAACTGGAGTCAGGGCAAACCCCACAAAGCCAGGACTCTGCAGACCTTTGACTCCTGCCTGGCTCTCTGAGATCCAGCAACTTGGGACCTGCTTTTCTCATGGCTGGAGTAGTACTTGCAGCTGTCTCCAGTAAGAAGTCCCAGTGTTTAATGGGGAAAAGTTCCCTTTCTAAACTTGTCCTTCATGCCGGCGCTCATACTGATTTTTTCCCATCTGAATGTTAACTCTAGGAGTCTTTAGAACTACTATTTGTCAGATCAAATTTGACTGGAGGTGCCAGTGACTCCAAACAACTAGGGGTCCGGGTAGCAAGAACTCACGCTGATATGCAGTGTAGATAGACCAGTCTTCTTTCAGATACTGGAATAAAAAACACCCATTTCATAAGACTGGAAGTACACTGACAAGGCACAGTAGGAGAGATTGAGCTTCTCTTGATTTTGTCAGGCCTTTCTGTCATCTGTAAAGATATTTTTTCAGTTGTTTAATCCAAATGGAATTGCATAGAGGGACTCTGGGTTCCTCTCAGTGGAAAGTAAGCATGAGATACAGCAGTTTCAACTAACACATGTCACTGCACGGGAGTAAGAAAGCGTACATCTCAGCTGGTAAATAGTGTCTGTAAGTTGACGAAGTTGAAGTTTCCTTAAGGCCTTCAAGGCAGACTGCTGGTATTTACCCTCCAGCTTTAATTCTGAGGAAATAAGATGAAGCCAGAGGAATGGAAAGGGAAGATCAGGGTATCGGGCTACTTGGTTGTGAGGGATTTGGGTAAGTTTCTTACAGGCCACTTTGACTCTCCACAGTGGCAGGGTTTCTGGTTATTAAAATAAAATAACTGGAACTGAATAGTATCTGCTGAAATTCTCTCAACTGGTCAACAGTTATAAAGGACAAAAATAGCTAATAGCTGGTTTAATGACAGAAGCCAGAAGTAGTACTGTAGCTAAAGACAGTGAGAAACAGCACAGCAGACCCAGTAGCAACTCATAAGAGGCTTGTGCCTAGCACCAGTTCCCAAGGTGTAAAATACAATACTTTAGCTAGGTGGCGGCAGCATTATGTAACTTGCTTACATTATGCTAACCTGGCATTTTGACTAGACAAGGTGGCATGGAAAGTGCGTTCAGAAAAAAAAAAAGGTTTCACGGAAAGTTGTCAGTTTGGAGCTTCTGGTTGAATTCACCTCACAACTTGATACCTAAATACAGTCAAACAGGAGTGAGGTGTCTGAGCTTCCATGGTAGCCAATCAAATTATCACTACAGTCAGTGGCCTCTACAGTGGCATCTAGTGCCTTTTGAGGCACCTCAAGATATATCACCAGTCCTCGGCTGTCTCTTCATTAAGCGTGTGGGTCTCCCATATGTCCTATGCTGTATCTACCAATCTCAGACAGTTGTTTTGAGCTTTGTAGATGTACCCAAGCACCTTTATTTAAGGAAATACATAAATCCTTGTCCTCCACTGAATATATTGGGAGCTTCAACACCTAGTCCATGTGTAGATACCTATTTTAGGTGGCTACAGCTGGGAGCTGATTTCCACCCCAGATGTCTCTTTACAGAATACCAGGCAAATAGTTTTCTTGGAGCTAGGAGCAAGGGTGGATATTTCCCAGCTGGGGACTCCAAGGGCAAAAGTGAGCATAGCTCAATTGTCAAAGAAACATCACTTGACGATATTTACATGGGCAGACAGTAAAACTAAGGATGTGATGTCTTGATGTGAGTAAGCTAATGCAAAGTCAAACTGCCTCCGAAAGGAGCTGTTCTTGTTCCCTGGCACTGACCATGCCATGGGCTTTTCTGTTTTCATTGAAGCAAATCAAATGGTTGTGTCAGCAGTGTAAATTAGTTCAGCAGGCTGAGAGGACAGAAAACTATATATTTTAAAATTTGATATTTTTCAGAATTTTTTTCCACTGGATCACCATACAGTGAATCAACTTATCTTGCAGCCACTTGGTTATCCAGGAGGAGAAAAAGTAGGAAGAGGAAACCACAGCCTTTCCTGCAGCAGTCTGGACTTAATTTGGCATAACTGTTATGTTAGCATCAGCCTAAAGGCATTGGAACAGAGGGAAAACAACTTATTACACCTAGGTAAATCAATTGCTTGTGTGTAGTTGTATTTTACCAGATTCATACTCAGTTTCATACACAATATTTATCACGGGAGAAGGACTACCTCTTAGAGATGCTCAGGAAGACATCTATTTTTCCAGAGATTGTTGAGTAAGCTAGAGTGTCTGTATGCGCATGCACACATGCCTCTGTGTGTGCGTTCACCTCAATATGGCTCTGGGAATGCTTGAACTCATTGCTTCCTCTTTGTGATCACACCATCAGATACGTATATTACTAAGAAAAATATTTTAAAATAAATGCCATGTTTTTGTATTAACCATTTTTAAACATCAGTGAAGTATTTACTTTACCAGGTAATTATTTTTTATAATCTGAGAGTATTTTTAATCTTTTCTGTAACACTGTCTTTTCTGTGTACGATCCTATCCTCATGCTGGCAGTATCCAAAGTATTTAAGAACACAAACAACATTTTTCCCCCCTCTTCCTTCCAGGTCTTGGGGCAAATAGCTTAGTTATGTTAAGATACTTGTTTGTGTTTTAAGTGTTTTGTGCATCTGTTTAAAGAAGAGATCAAAGGAAACCAGAATAAATGAAAAATTATTTGATACAGCAAAAGGATCTAATGGTGGTGATGTGTGTTTGTGTGTGTCTAACCAAAGAAAGAGAAAACAAAGGAAATGAGAAGAAGCCAATAGCTCTCTGGTAATGTCTTTGCTTATGTATCAATATCTTCTTTAATGAAAAATCAAAGCTGCTATTGCAGCTGTAGGAATGGTGCTTTTGGGGGACAAAAGGAAAATGCAGAAACCAGGATTTCTTTTTGGAGAAGATTTTGGGAAGAATAATCACAGCTTTAAAATTCAGTACTAGTTTTTGAGCTCACACTTGGAGACTTAAAAATGTCCAAGGTATCAAACCTTTCTCAACATATAGATAATTTTATTACCTACCTATCAATCAAACTTTGGAACCAGGCTGCTCTGTAAAAAATGTTTGCAAAGATAAATGAAGGTACTGTGTTGCTTTCTTCACAGTCTGAGGTGCAGAAAATGCAAACTAGGCTTGGATGCATAAGAAAAGAGACCTTCAAATGTGTTGTAAAATAATTATTATTACTGCAATTAACAACTCTCACTCTTTTTTTTCTTTCTATCGAGATAGCCTACTGCTCTTACAATATGTTGATCCCTTCATGTGCTAGAACATAGCTGAAGAATAGAGTTATGCATATTTTCATCACAGTGCTCTGAAGAACTCTTTTAATCATATTTTGTTCGCTGGCTTGGGGAAAATTTCCATAATATTTGTTGTTAAATTGATATTTGATAAATTGGTAATCATGACTATCTTGATTAAAACATGATTAAAATACTCTTCAAAGTAGGGGAAAATATGTATATTTTCATGGCTTACATTGCCTATGCATTTTAAGATCATTTAACAGGAAATCAGTTTCACCTCCTGAAAAATCCGTGGTAATGCATTGCATATTATTACACATCATTATGCTCAGCTGTGTTCATTATAGGCATGGGATTCAAGAGCACTTAAGATCCCCAATATGTTCAAGTGCGTGAGTTTCTTCACATACAGAACTGCATAGGACTGGGCTATACAAAATGATATGAGCCTATGAAGTATGACCTAAGGAAGTGAAAGAAACTTGTTAATTGCAAGTTGTCCTTGTGTTTGTCTCTCCCTGGTCCCACAGACAACTGTGCAAACTAGGTGAGTTTCAGAGGAGAGTTTGAAAGATCCAGATTTTGGAGTAGACAATGCCATCAAGATAAGGAAATGGAAGACCAGGTTATGCATCCATAGCTTTCTTATTCAGTTGTTTTTGGAGAGTCTATGCACTGCTGCTTCTGTAGCCACATCTAAATTAAGAAATGAAACTGGCCTTGAAGTTGCGTCATGATTTCTGCCCATGCGGCAATGTGCATCTACCCTCTTCCCACCTCATACCAAAAACCCCACAGTGACTATGTTTGTACTGAAGTCTGTGGCCCTGCTCTCTCATAAAACAGGCATGACCATTGCTTGGGAAAGCTTTCCTTGGGGTAGATTGAATTCGTGGTTTTGGTGGTTCATTGTGGACAAGGCTAAGTGACGTGCTCTGGCTCCGTCAGCTGTCATCCTTCTTGACCATGGCTTTTCTCCTACCAGTTTCTGGGTTCCTGTTTTTTTTTTCTCTGAGCCAGCCACAAAGTACTCTTTGGCTGGCAGGATGATGAAAGACAAGTGACAGATGAGAGGTGTGTGGAAAAAAGGTAAGGATCCCTTAAACTGGGAAACTGAAGGAAGTTCCAGGAGGTAGCATGGAAAAATTTCTGTCAACTCAACTGAAAATAAGTTAGCAAACTAGACATCGAAGTTCCACTTGACCTAAACTATCAGCAACAATGAAAGCGGTGTACTCGCATTATAGACTATGCCCTGACGCACAGTATTCTGTATGGAAGATTCTGTATCAGTCACATTGTAAAAGACCTAGATCAACTTAAAAAAATAAAACCCAATAGAATGATTACAGCGGCTGCATAGAATGACAAGTATTATCAACAAAAATTAATCAGGCGCATCTTTTAGTGAACTCAATTAATAATGTGCAACAACAGGGTCTCTTTTCTTAAGATGAAAATTAATTAGTGGAGGGAAGGTCACTTGGAGATGCTGACATCACTCATCAGAATGCTCTGGCAGCTCTAATTATTTGTCTTCCAGGCTTGGGTGATCAGAAATTATTGCAATACCTGAGCAACATTTTGAAAAAGCTTTGTGCATGGCTCTTTTAATTAGACCTGGTATTTGATTAATGCAGTGGAAGCGTTTAGATCAGCCTCTTATCATTGAGTGACTTAAAAGTTTTAGGGAATTATACTGTGCAAGACAGGGTCACTACAGTAGATTTTTAACTCAGCACTAAAAAACCAAAAGAAACCGCTTTAACAATTTAAATGAACATATATGTCTTTTCCCTCCTTTACTTTATCACCACCTAGAATGAAATTACGTATTTTTCAGCATCAAATGAGGTAAACTGCACACTGTGTGAAAATGTAATTTGTGTGTGCATAATAATACATGATTTACATGTATATATATAAATTTAAAAGCACCTGCTAAGTTTGTGCAAGCTGGATTTATATAAGATTATAGTAAAGCAAAACATTGAGTTACACTGTGTAATCTATATTGCATTGACTTTTTATTTAGTTTTTATTTATATACAGAAACGCACACACTTGTGTGTACGCATAAATATGTAAGAATGATTTCCAGTTAAAACTGTGTGAATAATTTGAGCAATTTTCAAAGTCTTTCAGTCCAGGCATTGGCTCTTGTTCTACCAGACCTATCTGGTCACATATGCCATAAGGCAATGGAGTAGAATGCAAACATAAAGAATTTTAGAATTATTAAATACAATAAACACAATAATGAATAAATAAAAAGATTACACAGTCAGAATAAGTGAACGGTAGTAAAAATAATACCCATCAAATGTAAAAATTAAACAACATAAAGCCACCAAGGGCACTTAGGGATCACAACTACCATTAGTAGATGGCAGGTCTCCACCTTCTGTACCTCTGAAGACCTGCCGGTTAGTCTGGGAATTCATCTGTTTTTTTCTGTCCATGGCTCCTCTCTCGCCAACAGAACTAATTATTTTAAAGTGTTCCTAAAGCAAGTCTGAGCTTCCAATCTACGGATTGTTACAAGTAGTCAAAATGTTTGAAATATGTTGTTCATTGTTATAACTTACTTTTTTTATTAATCAATGTTAATTAGGAGTAAAGTTTAAATTTAAAGCGTATACAGAATACCACTGAATAGACAGAATACCATTTCATAGACAAACAAGAAAGCAAACTAGTAGTATATTTTACCCTTGTTTTTAAAACAAAATAAACTATCAAATGAGCACAGTTCTGTGGAATTTAATGTAATTGTTCTGGCTGAAAACTAGATTTGGCCCATTATCTTGCATTCTTACTCTGATTTCCTTCCCGCATGGTTTTATTATGACATGGTGTTAAATCATAAACTTATTCACTCTGAGAGACTATAAAATAGAGTAATCAATTTTTATTTTTGATGTATTTGGTTATTTACAACTTCATTGTCCAGCTAGGGAATATACAGCACTGATATACCATTACTGAGTTCAATAGAATTATATCCTTTTATACTGAGGCTGAATTTGGCAATAACAGCTAATATTTAACATATCTAGAAAAAGATAATAAATTGCAATTTCTCATAAAACTCTGTGAAATAAATTGCTTGGAATCTCCTATTACTTAAAGTTCTTAAAAAAATGTATTGTACTCTATCAGGTATAGTTTGTTAGTATCACCCAGATGACAAGGAGCCTAGAAATTCTTTTCTGGGTGGAAGTGATCATATCCTGAAACAAAAATATTCTTGAAGAATAACCTTAAGATCAGTCAAGGCCATGGAGGTTAGTTTACCTTGGAGTTCATGTTGTGGTAAGTCTATTTTGTTTCACTCGCCAGTTGAGCTGACTTTCAAGATGAAGGGGTGTGCTTCTGTTGATGGGACCTGCAAAATTGTTCCAAACATTGATTTCTCATTCTCTGCCAGAGCTATTATCATAAAGCAAGTATGGTACTTCTATGCATCAAGGTTAAACTAAGGAACAGATTTTACTGAACTTCTAATTTATTTTTTGTGGTCAAAATTTAGTGTTGAAATGAAGTCTCGTGCTACTAAATGAATATATATTGAAAATACCAAGAAGATTTTCAGATCCAGCTAGTGCTTTGAAACTTTTTTCTATGATGGAAGAAGCTCTTTCTGGTAGTTTTATTTAGGCTTACAGTGTATACAAATTGGGAACAGCTGTTTGGCTTTTTAGACAATGCCCTGGAAAATTTCATAAACATTTGTGACGCAAATTCTGGAAGATTTCATATTAAATGATGCAGAACATAAACATTCCTTTTTTTACATCACATGGCCAGGTGCTAAAAAAGATGCTAAGATGTGTTACTGTGTTTGAAAGAGTAGAACAAAGCAAAGAAAAACATGGCAAAAGAATACAAGCTTATTTCTCTTCACTTATAACCTAGCTCACTTGAATTTCCTTTCTTTTCTAGTAGAAAGAGTATATTTTATTCTCCTACCAATTTTAAGTTAATGTAATTCTGCAAGTAGTGTGCAGTAACACCTGTTTGCATGAAACCTGTTTCAAATTTGTGGGTGGAATCATACCCAAATAGGGGCATGATTTAGTTGCTTACTCAGAGGAGTTTAATGTCATGTGAGATGCCCTGTGGCATCTCCTCCAGCTCCAGCTGCCGTTCCTGGAGATTGTCATGTCAGTACCACAACTCCTGGCACAGGCAGATACAGACATTTGGGGTATCCTCCCTCAAATAGCATTAGGTTTCTGTGCTAAAGCAACCCAGTCATGGTTTAGCTGTCCTGGATGACAAATTCAGCATCTTAGCAGAGACAGGTCTAGCCCATATGTCCCTGTGTTGTAGATTTAGGCACTTTGGTAAGGGCAGCTAGGTCCATCCTAAGGTAAGTGAATGCATCTTTTCTTTGAAGTGACTGCTTCTCATCATTGACTTCAGAGTTTAGGTTAGATCCATGGCAGTTAGCTAAAGTTACGAAATAAATCCCACACCATATCTATTATTTTACTCTACCTGGGATCTGAACCTGAAGAGAATGAAAATTCACAGTTAAATGTTGAAAATATACCAAATTCCAACACCGTTTATCACTTCAAAATAAATCAGTTGTGGAAACCTCCTTGAGCTGCGCACAAAATAATGTCAGGTCCTTGCAAATTCAGATAGATTTTAAGGCAGTTCTATTTAGCAGTTATTTCCAGTTATTTTGTGTTTAGAAATACATTGTATGTCTTTATTCATTTGTAGCTCTCATTAATTTCTTTTCTTATCACTTACCCCTAAGAAGACAAACTCCTAGGACTTTGTGGCTAAATAGTGCTGTCAGTTTACTTAGGGAAATTCTGGGGTAACATTAATCTAATTTACAGCAGTAAACAAGAGAACAGAATTTAATCTCAATAATGTGGAGAACTTCATAGGCACATGCCAATAAAAAATAAATGTAGGAAAGTGAACTGGAGTTAGCCAAACACTTGAGTTCATTTTACAATCTGTTATTAGAGATAAATTTTTTTTCCCTGTGCTTCATCATTTGTGAATAGATACATTTTATAGAAAACCATATTTGTTGATTTTTTATGAGAAATAATTGTGTATAAAACATTGTTGCTTCCAGATTTTAATAGATGCATTTGGCACATATTTATATGAATGTACCTTTTGATGCTTTCTTGAAGTAAGAATTTGTGAATTTTTTTAAAGGGCTGGCTTTGCTCATTGTTTAAAATTAGTTCCTTTGTACCAGATGCCTGGTGTAATTTATGTTAATGTTAATTAACTGTATTTGAAGCAAATCATGATAAATAGATGCCCCCCCAAACATTATGCATCTAGTTGTCTAAGTAATCTGATGAGTAACGAATTAAATTAGCAAAAGCTTTGCCAGTGTTGAGACATAGGTCTTTATTAGAAAAAGTATACATCATTCCAGCTGCGATATTTCTTATGTTTATTATTTTGGTCAAACCTGAATCACAAAATTACTTTAAAGAAATTTGCTGCCTTTGGAAACCCCATTTATCTCTGATTCTGGAGGGTAAGCTTCATTTTTCCTTTTTGCAAATAAAAGAGTAAAAGAACTCTACATTTAAAAAGTAATGAGAAGAACCCTTTCTTAAAAGGCCCTCAGCTTTCATAATAACAGTAAAATGAGATTTTACCATCTATGTATGAGATACATAAAGTCTCTTGTTCAACTGCTTTAGCAACTTAACCATATAGTGAAGCTACATTTTTATGTGTATGATTCTGACCTCCATACCAAATGCTAACTGGTGGACAAAGGGAAGGTACACATATATACTAAAGATGTGTTAGTACCGCATTTTATAGCTATTAAATAAATATTAGACAAATTCCTACCACCCTTTGTTTAGCTATATGGGGCTCAGCTGTGTTGCTTCTAACCCTAACTACATCACTTCAAATTACCAGTAAATTAACAGAGTAACACTTTCAACCTCAGAGCAGATTTGATCCAAATAGTCTTTAAATGCCATTTCTGTTCCTATTAACCTAAAGATCGGAATAGCAGATATTTTCGTAAGGCTGCCCAGCAATACAGGGCATTAATGGCTGCGTTGTGACAGCACTTTTCATGATGATTTATGATTCAGTGTTTAACTTGATTACTCCACTGCTGACTCTGAATACTATTTCAATTAGTGCACAGAAGGTCACATCACAAATATTCCTCTATAATCTATTCCTATTAACACTAATACACAGAGTAACCAAATCTTTTCACCCTTGTTGATTCAAATCATCCATAGCACTAACTGCAGGCTTGTTTACCAGTTTAGTGCTCTGGACACATCTGAAATGGCAATTTTCAGTCCTTTGAGTATCATTAATAGCTGTACCATCACATTGTGAATAAAGCATCCCTGTGCTTCTGTGTGTACATTAATAATTATCAAAGGCTCAGATATTTCAAACAGAAGGTACACTTTCAGAAAGAACTCCCATCTAAATAGTTATTTCACAGCTAATCATGAAGGGGAAAACAGCGAGCAGATAGTTAAGAAACATAACAGGAGAGGTGAGCAAGTAAAATTCAGGATGATGTATAAAGCTAAAAGACTGGGGAGAAGAGGCTCAGTAAAGAGGGGATTTGGGAGCCATGTTTTGCCTCATGCGTACCTAGCACTTTCCTGCATATGTGCTAGATATAGGGAAGCTAGTTATAAAGGGGAAAATAACGAGCAGATAGTTAAGAAACATAACAGGAGAGGTGAGTAAGTAAAATTTGGGAATTTTTTCGAGGCCTCTGTCTACTGCTTCAGTAGGGTACAGGTCTCCTGTGATGTCTACGCTACTCCTAATAGTCCAGTTTGCCTTCTGTCCTCTGAGACAATTCAAATGGTGATGGACACCAATGTTTAGGAAGCTGAATTCCACTCCAGATTCCTAGCTTTTGGTTATTCCAGGTTAAGTGAGATGGTGGGCTTTGCAGGGATAATAAAAGTTCTCTAGACATAGGTCTGCATTACATAAATGACATTTTTTACTGAGCAGAAAAGGGAATGGAGTTCCCTGATGTCATGGACAGGGCGTTAACTGAGTAATAGGATGGGACTACTTCCTAGCTCCTGCTCCACAGACCATTTATGCATTTAATACAAGTTGATAGCAAGTTAATATCAAATAGCATTAGACATCCTTATGGAAATAACTTGGATTTCTAGCCTTTCAGGAGTTTTAAAAATACAAATACAAATATTATTAGTGTTGTTTTGAAGAATATATTCATAGTCTTATTTCTTGAATAAATATTTTTTTCTGGGTCTGGGGACAGACAATGCTTTGAGTTGGCTGATTTTAGTGGATGTGAGTGTTTTAATTCAGATCAGGAATACACTTCTAAAGTTAGTATCCAAATGGTTCCCACTTATGATGTAGTGGTTGGTATTGCGGAGCAGTTTTAGAGTGCATGAACTGGATTTCCTTTTGGATGAAACTAGCACAAATGATGTGAACTAGGAGCCACCAAATGACCTCTAGCTGCCAATTTATGTTCATCTTGTGGATCAGATTAGAACAAGTCCAAGGTACCCCACCCCCAAACATTTCTGTGTACATCAGGTCCTTAGTACCAGCTGTTTTGCTCCAAGGGAATTGTGTGCAGGACAAAACAAGGGTGTCTATAGCCATTAAAAACCCAAGTATAAAATTCGAAATTAGTAATTAACACTTTGATTTGTTAGCAATGTATACACTTGGAAGGTAATAAGAGTGTTTTGAAGTTAAATTAAATTACTTCATTATTGTGTTCATTATTTTATAGGTAAATTTCTTTCCCTCCCCCCAGATATTACATTCACAGCTAGCTTACACAAATCTGTTGTTGATTTGCACACAGATGTCACTCTCTGCAGGACATAAAAACAAAGCAGAGATAGCCAGCAGTACTATTTGTTGTGGCATCATACTTACAGAAGCAGCCTGGCTTTCATGTGTGATTTTATAAAACAAAAGCAAGCTCTCCAGTCAGAAAATGTACAAAGCTCTGATTTGCTGTTCACATATATTTACTTAGATATCTATTTATTTGTTGTAGTACATGTTCTTTTTTTGAAAAAAGTAAAATGGAAGCTAGAATTGGTTCTAGAACAATGGTGCTGTTTCCCACTGTGGTGTAAAATGTGCCTGATTACAATTTTGGACAATGCTTTTTGGGCAAGAAAATGGTGACTTTTTCTTTTCCAAATTTTGTCATGCTGAATCTTCCAGGAAACATTCTAAAATGAACCACAGTGACAACCTCTTTTGTCACATGGCTGGTAGGAACTGGATTGAGATCTAGTAGTTTACACAGATATCTGAGAGCTGTAAGAGAAGAATTTACTGTCAAGAATTACTGCTTGGGAATAGATGTGTAGTGGTGACTTGTAGACAGAGGTTTATAATACTCATCTACTGACTTATACCTCTGGCAAAATGCAAGTAAGCTTAGACAATTTTATTTAAGTCCATGAATCTATAAGTAACATATATAAATAACCTGAACTTCCACATCTAAAGATGCAGAAATACAAAATTGTATTAATTACTATGTAGAATGACATTCTCTTATCTCTACTGAAATAATTTTGTCTATAGTGTAATCAGTGTGAACAAGTGTATGAGAGCATGAACAGTGCCATTTTTTTGTAATTCACCCCTGATATTTATGAATACAGCACAAAGTACAAAACACGTAAAGAAGTATTAAAGGAATAGTGTGCATTAAAAACTGCAGAAACTGTATGAGTAAAGCTCTGCCCTTGAGTAAGAATAGTTTTACCCAGACACACTGAGTGCAAGTACATAGGAATATGTGCAATGGTATTGCATGCATGACTCAGATATCACATTATTCCATTCATTATTCCATTTCAGTTTTAGATTGCAGTTCACTAGGCTGCTTACAGAGAAGAGGGCCTGGATTTGGGAGGGAGCCACTTGTAAGTACACTTGAGTGTTTGTGACCTTATTTGCATATATTAAAGCATCTCTGGTAATAATCTTGCTTAAGAAGTGTCACTACACAACACACTGTGTTGTAAGTTTAAATTGTATTTTGAATTTCTGTCCAGATTGGTAAGATATGAATTCAAGTACTAATAATGTTTTCTGCAGATACTTCATTACATTTATTCTTCTATATTAACCTGTTCTTCCTGTGATAAATATAAAGGGTTATAAAGGGATGCCAGCAACAAAAACTCTTTTACATCTTTGGTACGTTCTGTGAACTCCCTTCTTGTTCAAATTCCTCTTCTTTGCTGTATGAAATATCCAAATGATCTGAAAAGGGATAAAATTCTACCTAAAAGTCATCTGTGATAATTGTAATTAAATGACAACACTCGATTTCCTAAAATAATCACAGTAGGTCTCAAGTGGCAATGGATAAAAATCCTGAAGAAACCAACATTCATCTATTTCTTGCTCAGTGTGGATTTTAAAATTGTCTTCAGACAGTTAAGCTTTGCATGTGATATGCACCCAAAAGCAATATTCGTAAACACATCTATAGCAAAGGAATTGGTGTTTACTGGGATAAAGCAAGCCTTGTTACTTCTCATGCTTAAGTGAATGTGTGACCACTCCTGGTATACTTAACAAAAAACAATGGTCTTTTCAACTTGTATTTAACATCTAAAGTAATCCTTATGGAAGGTCATATTGGTTCTTCAACAAATACACCAACATTTTCAAATGTCAATAGTGGTCTGAATCAATGCAGAATAGATGGAAAGAGAATCAGAGAAGGGCAGGCTGGGGGGAACGTGCAGAGGTGGACCAAGAAAGGAGAGTTTGACAGCAATAAAGAGAGCAAGGACTGGCACAGGCAAAGCAGGAGACAAGCTGTGCATGAACATTATCAAGGATGGGGAAGGAAAGCCTGTAAGGACTAAACGCTGAAACAGAGTAGCTGAGTTGCAGCATCCCTCAGCTGTACGGGAAATGGCTGTACAGTGGACAAAACAGGCATCTCACTCCCACTGGAGTCAAGTTCGCAAGGAAGTAGACTTTATTTTCACTCTTCCTGGTTTTGTAAGATGTGTTTTCTGGCTTTGTCCATTAGTTTTTCCTTTTTTATCCTTTTTATTGTTTTATTTTCTGTTTAATTGGGAAATTGCATACTTGGGCTATGGTAAATCTGGAGCTTCTTTTTCATAGAATCATGGAATCATTAAGGTTGGAATAGATCGCTGAGATCATCAAGTCCAACCCTCAAACCATCACCACCATTCCAGTTTTATCAGTTATGGTAACTTCCAAAATTAACACTGTTGAGTTCCAGAGATGTAGAATTTGCAAGTGACATTAACAGCTGCTGAGAAATTTGCTTTCCTCTAATATGTGATGCTACACAAATCCATTGATTGATAGGTGACACCAGGAGGAGAAGAACTTTGGGAATTAACAATGTTCAAACTATTTTAACGATCCTCGGCAAGGGTTCTGAATTAAGGTTACATAGGTAACTTGCCATTCCTTAAATCTTACATGAATCTTCAGGAATTCCTTTTTGTGTGACCCACTTTTTGCAGGTAATTATCCTTTCTGTTGTTTTTTCAAATGCAGGGAATACAGCAGCTAAGATTTTCATCCTGAGATTTGGCATATGTGTTTCCACTCATCAATACAACCAGGAAACAGCAAGAAGCATGAAAATCGGTTTTGGAAATAGCTGACTTTCTCAAATATTGCTAATTCACTGTAGTTAACTTTTAAACAAAGAGCCACAATATTTTTACTTCTCTGGCTTTTGTTGCTCATAATGAAAAGTAAATAAATGCACAAACCAACAAACAATGAAAAACTTCCTTCTACAACATGAAGATCATCTCTGTCAACAATTTGATAGCGTCCTAGGGACAGGTGGAGATGGAATTAAGAGGAAAGATCCTCTATCAACTCCTTTTTGTTTGTATTTTTTGTCACTGGATCCGTTTATTAGCCTAGAGATAATGTGACAGTTGACTCTAGCAGTTACACAGCACTCATTAGTAAGCTTGACAGGGAGGTGCCAGCAGCTACTTGAGATTGTATTTTATCAATCTTCATGGCTCATTTGGGAGGCTCGCTACTCTGCGATCTACTCCCAGCACTCACTGGGACAGCGGCAAACAGCCACAAGTACTTCTAAGAATGAGGACTTGGAGAAGTTCTGTATGATAACATAATCTCATCGTAGTCAAAAAATGTAGTGCTGACCTAACAATTCTGCAACTTCTATCTGACAGATTTGATGTCAAATGTAGGACACTTGTATAGAGTTTTTAATGTAAATTTTCTAACATTTCTATACCCCTTAGGATAGCTATTTGCAGAATTCACTCTAAAAGATGAATTGAAAAGAAGAGTACAAACATTAATGCCACTCTTGAAACTGTGTCATCAATCAAAAGAAGCAGTGACAACACTTTACAGATTTTAATGTTTGCTCTCTCTTGACTTTTCCCATGATATTTTTGGTAGATTATGATAATTTTGAAGTAATTTAATGGTTTCTTTTTAATTTTAAGATGCTATTGATTTATAGCACTGTGATTCATCATAGTGATGCCAATCCCCAAATTAAAAGATTTTGAATCATTCCTTCCACAGATATTAAACTGTCGTAGATAACACAAGATAAAATAGAAATGAAAAAGTGGTTCTTCTCTCCTTTCTGCATGGTGAGATTTTCAGGGGCACTAGGAACATGTTTTCAATGCCCCTGGAAAAGATAGTGACATATTCACAAAATACCCACAAAAGGAGACTCGAGTTTATTTACACTGTTCAAGAATGAGTACTTTGGGTAAAAAATTAGCTATTACAAGATTCATGATAAAATCACGACTCTTGCCAAAACTGGTGTCTGTTGTGTGTGCTGTTGAAATATTACTTGTTGATGCAGTTTTGTACTGCTGCGTGTTAGTAATGTCCCCTAGATTACCAGCCAGGGAAACAGAGTGTCAGCTTTTGTCATGCAAGAAGAAATGTTTTAATCTGCTTAGGAGGTTGGTGCAGTATGAATTACTGAGATACCATATGTCCTCTGAAACACACAACAAATTCATCCTGCCTGAAGAACAGCAACTAAAAAACACTTGGCTTTGTGGTCTGATATCGGGCATTAAAAAAAAACTATATGCTTATGTATCATCTTTAGCAAGAAGTTTCATGCAGTAATTAAGAATAACATTACAACACTAAAGAACATGTATAGAACAGTGACTTTGCCCATTCAAATCCTTTTTGTGTATTTATATGATCTTGAGATTTCTTTTTTCTTTTTTTGAATACCTTATCCATACATCGTTTGTTTCTATCTGCAAAATAAACATTTTTTTAAAAGGATTGTATCATCTCTGTACCAGACGATGGCTAACTACAGATTCCTATAATAAAAAAAGAAAAATGTCTAAGCTCAGTCAGACTCACTGAATAAAGAGAGCAGATACCAAAGGTGACATAACTCAGGGACTTGAGTAAGAGCGGGAGAACTGAGGTTTACTCGTCAGGGAAAGAAAGATTTGAGGCTGGATGCTCACTTGGCAAGCACGCATGCAAGTAAAAGTAGAAGATTTTGAAAGGGAAAGAGGTAGTCACTCCTGCAACAATGAATGCTGAACTCGGAGTACAATATGAAGCATAATAAATGCAACATTCACTATGGTGTCCAAAATTATACTCTTTGAACTGATTATGCTCTTTTTTAGTTGATAATTCACTTGCTGATACTATTTACTTATTTGGTTTTCAGATTCCATAAATATGTATAATCTGAAAGAAATTTCAGGTTTTGAAGCTAGAAATCAACATGTAAATGAATTATCTCAACAATATCATCACTGAAATAATGTTATGCCTGTAGCAGAAAACCATCAAAACGAGAAAACTCACTGCTAGGGCTGCACCGTGCCATATGTCCTCTAATACCTAATTACAACAGGGGCACAAAAAGCAAATCATTAAACTTGCACCCTATTGTGCATAGGTATTAGAGGACATATGGTGCATTTCAAGTAAAATTATGCAATTCCATGCATTTCTTTTATTTGTGGCAACTGTCTTCAACATAGGAAACTTTTGTTGCTATTTTGGTCTTCTAGGAAAATTGCCAAGATTCTAGCTCTTGATAAAAGTGATAAAAAACACCCCTCAAACCTCTGGAATTTGGGATAGCTATTTGCATTAAATATGCAACATCTTTCTTACAGGGGTCTGGAAAATTTTCTGTATTCCAACATTTCTGACAAGGTTTAGCACCATTTAAAGATGAGTTACCACAAGGGGAAATGAGGTTCCTTTATGGAAGTTGATTAAAGGATAGCAAGCAAAGGACAGGCAGTACTAGCCCCTTTTCAGAATGGGGATAAATCCGTCCTGAGATCCTGCATGGACAGTTATTTGGACCAGTTTTAATGAACATCTTTGTCAAAGACCCAGAGAAGGGACCAGACCAAGCAATCGCTTAAGTCTACAAAAGGTAGCCTTTTGAGTAAAATGTTACACCAATGACAAGGAACTCCAGAAAAAAACTAAAAAATCTGAGTCAGTGGGCAAAGACATGGCAAATGAAGTTCAATGCAGTCAAGCATCTAAGGAAAAAAAAAATACCTAAAAAAAGTCTTTATGATGCTGAACACAGACATAGAAGTCACAGCTGTCAGAAAGGTTGACAGTCCTTGAAATCTTCAGCTTGGTGGGCAGGTGAAGTCCAAAAAAAAGCCTTCAAAATATTGATCAACTCAAAGAAGGGAAGGAAGAGCAAAACAGAAGCTCTCATTTTCCTACTGTGTAAGACTGCTAGCTCAACATCCTGTGTATTGTGGGTAGCTCTGGCCTTTTCATAGAAGGACATAACAGATTTTAGGAGAGTATAGAGAATAAAGAGAGAGAGTAGTTTTTTATCAGGAGAGACTTGAAACGCTTTTGTTATTCAGATTGTAAAGGAGAAAACTGAGGATGATACAGCTGAGATTCACAAAATCATGAAGGTGGATAAAGTGCAAGTTGGTCAGTTAAGTTTATACATGGCTGAACTTTCCCCTTTCAGATAGTCTCGTAGTTAGAATGTATCAGAAGTATTATAAGACAGCATTTCAAAGTGTGATTTCAAACTTTGCAGATCCCTTGAAAGAAAATGGCAGCTTGAAGTCCAGGCTTGAGGAATTTGCTGTTATTACTGTTATTGTTATTTTGCAGTACTTTTCTTATTTTTCAAATTTATTCTTTCTCAGTTGAAAAATTCTCACTTCACGTCTGGTAGATTTGGTTCTTCTTTAAGTGGTGACTCAGCAGTCAGTGTTCGACAAAACATAGAAACCAGTACAGTCCTTTATGGTCCAAAACATCAGAATTGGACTCATCTAGGTAACGCTGTAGTTGACACTGGACAAAACTCAAGCACAACTCTCAGAAACTTATTGGAGAGCTCTGTAGAAGCCAGAGTTAAATAGAAACTGCAGACACAGTCTGATACCTTGTATCTATGTATTAACAACACCATGAGTTTTTATGATACTCCTACACTTGTTACTTTCACTTTTCTCTGTTTTTAAACATCTTTTTAGGCATGGATCCACTGATCTTCCTACTATTTTAAGGGTTCCCTGACCATACATTACTCATTCTCCTAACGCAACTCTTCCTTCGATTTCTGTGCATGGTACAAGAAAGGATAGATTTACTTTCCATGGCAGAATAGCCTTAGCACAGATTTTGTTAGTGTAAAAGAGGAGGAAAATAGAAAGCAGTTATGTTCAATTCTCTTTGAAGTACAAGGCAATAAAGTAAAAACTGTGCTATTAAAATGGTCTCACTCCTGTATCAACCTAGCGTCTCATTCAGGCTCTGTTTTCAAAGTGTTTTTTTCCTCTTAGGTTCCCTGATAGACATTTGAGATATACAGAACAGGAATATGAACTTTATGAAATGTCAGTAATTGCTGTGCATGCACATAAAATCGTTATTTTCAGCAAAAAAGCCTTCTTAGATTTCCCCTACACACATACAAAATAGGTAAAGAGATTAGCTCACATTAAGGTCCAGTGGCTTGCAAAATTAAAACTGTTGGAGCAGAAAAAAATCCCTGATCAGATATTTTAAAATCTGAATGATAAGATCAACAATGGGCTACCAACAAATTTCAGAAGTTTGTAATAAATCAGGTTGTATCCCAGGTTTCTTAACATTAAAAAGAATATTTTAGAACTCAGTATCAAAGCAAATAACTAGCAAGAGTTTAGGAATCAATTTATTTAACTACGTTATTTTGCTCATTAAGTTAAGGCTCCTTGAGATTTTCATAAAAACTAGACTGTATCCAAAAGTTTTCCGCCATTGCCATTGTTTCAACACAATACGTTAAATGCATGCACAGGTACATTTGTACCAAGAAGACTCACTCTATAAATGTCTATATTGTTACTTTTCAGAAATACCGTGGAGGATGCACAGAGAAAGAAGGGAGCAATAGTGCCCTCACTGAAAGCATTGTGAAAAGCAAGTGTTTGTGAGTAGAAAAATATGAGGTTTTTAAGTACATGAAATTCATTTGCAGCCTCACAATTGATAAAGTTTGCATTTCTTTTGCAGCCCATGTGTTCTTGTAAACAGAACCTGTAAATACCTTACTTTATCCAAGTACCTCCCTGGATTACTAGGCTGATGGTGGTATCCTTTAGCAGAATCCAGCTTTTCATTGTCGTTCTCCTTCAGGCTTGCTTGTGATATTAGTCATGCCATTATCAAACAAATTTCTGCTTGTTATTGGTCTTCATATGTTTAGTTGCTACTAAGCCATAAAATTCGGATCACATAAGAGGTAGCGCTGTAGGTAAAGTGACTGGTGCTGTTGTGTGTAAAAGAGCGAAGTGTCCTGAAATAGTGAAGTGACCAAAGAGATCCAAGTTCTTCCCATGGGAAAGTTTTCTTTGTTTTTATGATATAGATTTTTATGACCTGCCAATAAATGTCAAATCAAAAAAAAAATCAGATCATTCCAAGTATGTTATGATCTTGAATAAAACATAATAAGTTGATGTTGGAGATGATAATACCCTGATACATGGATAATTCCAGGTAACTAAGTTGCAAAACGTTACACAGTGTTTTAAAAAATCAGCAGCATACAACTTAGACTTTAAGCAGAAGAATTACTTGTTATTACAAAAAATTACTGAATAAAAACTTTGAAAAATACAAGTTTAACTAGTCATATTGTGGGTAAGATGCCAAAAACAAGTTTACTGTGTCTATTATTTTTGTCCTTGGCTGCTTGAACATACAGTTGGCAAAACAAAGCTGTCTGAAATCAAAGAGTACACAGACTTCCAAGTATTCAAATGCTATTCATCCTCCAGCTCATCTGTGACAAACCTTGGATATGTGTATATGTAGGGAGGAGTGGCTTGTGATTTTTCAGGGTTTTCTTGGGTCCTTTTTTTTGCAATTCATGAAATTACATTTTCACATTTAGAAACTGCATTTCTGAAACTTTTTAGCTTTGATCTTACCTTTAAAATAAAGACTATACATGACAAATCTATATTTTGTAAGAGAAGTAACTCAGGCTTCAGATGGATTCTAGCCAACATTTTAAGAAATGCTGATTTATGAGGTGGATAGTTCAATTTGTCTTTAAAGTGTCTGTTTTACAACAAAATATTCTGAAATATCCATTAAGCTTTGAGACTTTTTAGACTGTTGTCCAGAGTACAAGTCACTTTTGACAATAGTGATAGGGTTTTCTTCTGAACACCTTTACCTTCTCACATCCCAAACACTACAACAATACTTTTTTCTCAATAGTGTCATGTTTTCTGCTTTGAAGCTTTATTTGGTGTCTGTTTAGATATCTAATCTCTGTGTTGGATGAACTGTGCGCTCTGTATGAGCTGGAACAAAGCTGCGCAGGAAACCAACAAAAAGCTGTCATGCTAACCTGTCAGTTAGCTAACCTTGGCTGAGGAATCGCTCAAAGTATGATTTGTTATGAACACTGCTTTTATGGGTCAGATGCCTTGGATAAACTGAATGACCTGAGAAAGTCCTTGCAATAACCTGACTACAACTTGTGCTGCTGCTATCTTGTAGTTCCTGTTTTTCAAAGGATAGGATGTCAGTTGTTCATCAACTATGTAAAGTTAATTTAACAAGACATTAGAATAAGAGAAAATAAGTTTTCATTGAGTTGTGGAGATTTTTAGTCACCTATGGCTGTGCTTGCTTATTCTAAATCCACAAAATAATTCTACTTCCTACTGCCCTGCCTTCAATTCTCTTTCACGCCTCCTGTAAGTTCCTCTGTTGTGCCCACAGTGACCTCCCATAGACTTGAACTTCTGCCTGGGCAAGTGGCCACAGAGGGCTCACTGACTTCAGGCTGCAGATGTGCCAGCAGGTCATCTGCACACACTAGTTAGTTCAGCAGGATTATGGTTATGGAGACCATTCGTAGCCCACCTACTAATTCTTGAAAGACTTATTCCAATTAGTTATCTTTGGCTTTTCTGCAACTCTATCAAGCATGGCTAAAATTGACCAGAATTTTGTCAATGACCGGGAGCTGACCTGGAGTGACAGATAAATAGACCTTTATTCATCTACAAAAACCTTTTTTTCATTAGGAAACCACCATAAGCTACTGGGAATTACAGAATATGTCAGGCAGAGGTACGTGTTGGGATATCTTTGCCAGCCCTTGTAGTTTACTTTGTCTCACCTGGCAGAGCAGATTTTTTTCTTTTTAAAGAGTCTTTTGTTCGGCTCGTGCTATAATAAAAGCATCCTTAGAGATTCCAAAACCTTTTTGTGGTTTTGCTGCACCCACTTTAAAGAAAAATTACAGGCCAATTAATTTGAATGCTGTGGCTGAGCTGGGTTGATACACTATGTTAAAAAAATATTGTTGTGATGTTTTGGGATCATGGCAAGAGCGAATTAAAATGTTCCACCTAATTTAAACAAAAGACAGCCTTTGAGAAAAGTGGTAATCCAACTTTCCATTTTTATTTTGAATACAAAGGAAAAAGATCTTCTGCATTTATACTATCTTGGTTTAGGTTTGTTTGCCTAGTTCCCTCAACCCCTTCTCTCTTAATACCCTTCAGTTAGTTTTTGACTAACTAAATTTTGCAGCAGAGTATAGGTTTCACGGATCACGAATCTGTGGAAATGTGTAATGTAGATTGCAAAATTTGAGAGAGAGACCTTGTTAGTGACCCAGTGGAAGAAAAGATTGCAACCACTGCTCAACCGTGGTTAGACATCAGAGAATCCACACAAAGCAGATGTCCTTTCTGTGAGCAGGAGATGTTCACTGAAATCGTAGCATCTGTAACAGGAGAGGGTATCAGCTGTGACACACAAGTCCATAGGAAACTGGTCTTGTTTAGCTCTTGTAATAACAGACGTATGGATGACAGAGTTGTCTAATCTGTTCCATGTGAGAGTGCGCATGTGTGCATCCCTTCAGCTAGACGAAAGCAAGACTTGTTACTTCCTAAACCTATAGCAGCAAAAATGCATTGGGCACTGCCCATATGGCTAAAGACAGGTTTTGCTTTGCAGAGCTAGCAGTCCTATGGCTACTACACTGTTATAACTAGATGTGGATTCACTTGTAAATTTCTGAAAAATATGTATTTCACATTGTTTGCTAGAGATCTTATATTGCATTTCCTCTACTATTCTTTCTAGCTCCACAGTAACTATGCTGCTTTATATAGCAAGATTTACTGTCTCTCAAGGCAGGTTACTGAATGTTCCTGTTTTCATAAAATGGTGTGCCTGCAACTGCACTGTGGAAAAGAAAGCTAAAAGGTCGAGTGAAGCTTCTATCTCTGTTATATCCCTCTCCATTTTAAAAATGCACAGGTAAATAGTATCACATAATTCTTAGCCAACGATGTTGTTTAACAGCAAGTTTCTCCATTTTATGTGTGGCAATGGGCATCTGAGTTGGGTAGTCATGAAGATAAGTGATTGCACCATTCTAGGATGTTTTGTAGCATGACTGTTTCTTGGAGACTTTCTTAGTGTCATTGTGTTGCTTTGCTTATTTGCTATTTATATGCATTTGATTTACTGCATGGTGACTACTACTCCTTGCTTTCATTTTCCCTTTGGAGGGAAAAAAAACCCTCTGTCATCCTATTCACCTCTTTTTTACCTTTGACATCTCTAAAGTACTTAGAGAGTCTGAGCCACCATGCGCAGTTAAACTAACAGATCGTTTAGTTTAAGGATTTGTAGCATAACCCCATTTTTTTACACCACCTCAAAAATAATGTAGTGCTTCAATAACTTAATTAACTCAATCTCAAGCTCCTCAACTACATGTCATCTGGACCAGAAGAACTTAAAAACCATCAGTCTTTTCAAGAACTGTACTTCTTTCCCTTTAATGTTGTTCTGTTTTAGGACTCTGGCCCAATCATATTAATTAATACTACCAAGAGGTTAGAGGAAATTGAATTAGAGAATGATCCAACAATTACCTGTGAATATTTCAGATTGCTTTTGTTTGGTGCAAATCGACATGAGAAGCAAGCTGTGCTGAAAAAAAGGCCTAAAATTGCTAGTTTGCGAGTGAAAAAATTTCTGTACAAATTACTAGTTATTCTGAAAATACATTAGCTCCTTTGTGCCCATTGCACTTTCTACAGAGTAAAACTGCTCAAAGTGGGGAATCGGTTTTTGGATTGGTAACATATATCTGTTCAGCTCCTTCAGTGTGTTCTACAGAAGCAAAGTATAAACATTCATCATGGAAAGCCTTCAGTTTTAGAAACAGCAAAGGAGTGACTCAATGCAGTTGAGCTGGAGAGTAATTAATGTTCACCTCTGCAGTGGTGGATCCTCTCAGACATCAGATGAGGGTTTCGGAGCCCTTTGAACGATCGCTTCTCCCTGTGCTTAGCCAAATCAGTAATATCACAGTCTAATTCAGCATACCTTAACAACCATATCTGAGCCCTCTAGAGGTTTATATTTAAGAGTAAATTTCTACAAAAATACCAGTCTGAAAGTACATATTTTTCAGTGGTGCAAGGACTATAAAAAACTATATTTGTAATGAGGTAGCATTTTCTTTCCCCATGTGAAACTCTGGTGGAAATCACGATAAATAAATACAATGTCAGGTTAGAAAAAATGTTGTAGTTTCATGTTGTTGGTTTGCAAATTGAATTTTTACATAAAATTTACACTAAATGGAACCTCATTATACAGTGATGAGGTCCAGTATGATCCAAATCATTAAAATCACTGTACTGCTTAATGATTCACTAAGTGGTACTGCAGTGCCATAAATTTAGAACTAGTTTCATGATTCAAAACACCAGACTGAGACACTGGCAAATCGTATGTGGATCATTAAATTTACAATGAATGTCAGAGATGAAATAAGGGGAAAAAAACACTTTGAGAGATAGGGATAATATGTGCTCTAAGGTGACATCCATCAAGATAAATGATCTTATACCACTTGTGCTTGGATAATAATGGGGGGTTGTTTTTTTGTTATTCTTCATTTCATAATTTCTAAAGGGTTTGGAAGTCTAAGTCCTTTAGGAATTAAAGTAGCTGTCATTTTCTGAGTGCCTTGTGATCTATTTTATTTGTATTTATACAATATACATATGCTGCTACATTCTCCTCTGACCCCATTGGACCAGCTTCTCCCCCTAGCAGGATCAAAGTATGTCAGCTTTGTAAATTTTACAATAGTGGAATACGATAGTGTAAATAGTACACTATTAGTATCATCAGAACCCCAGAAAATATTTTTTTTCTAACTTTCTATAAATATGACAACTTTCTCTTATAATAAAAGGTCAAATAAAGAAGTTCCTTTGTAATAATATAATTACTCTTTTATATTTCACTCATATGCCCATTCAAACTTACATATGTAAATACAAAAAATGCTGTCTAAAGGAACAATATAGTCTTGTTCAGGGTACAAGCATGGAATACTTCAATCTTTTGTTCTTAGGAGATTGAATATTTCATTTTTGCTTTGATTGAATATTTTATTGTTTTAACTCTCTTCCAATAGTTATTCCCCATTATTAATCAGATATCATCAGAACAGCAGATAACATGTTAGCTGCATTTTTCAGAAGCAACATATCCTAAGAGTATAGATTGAAGAGTAGCACATAGATTTCAGAACAAAAACTATGCATGGATTTTCAGAAAAAATGTCAACCACATCAGTGTGACTGAATGGGAGATTTTACAATTTTATAAGGAAAGATATAAATTGAATGGAATTGAAGATATATTCTGGAAGGTATTTTACTATCTGTGAGATCTAATGATACTATATGGAGAAGTAAGAATTCTGAAAATGCTTATCTAGGCAGGAGAAAGACTACATAGGTTTTCTAAATTTCCTCCCATTGCCTTATTCATAATTCCGTCTTATTTCATTGCACTGGGATGCCAAATGCAGCACCAGATAGGGCATAAGTGCTGCAAAATACAGCACTTCACCAAAAAAACAAGAAAATATAAAAAGTACAGGGTACAAAAAATATGAAACAATGATTATTTGAGAAACTGTAGTCTGTTTTTTTAGTGTCATCCTAGTTAGTACAAAGCATGTGAAGGAGACATGGGACTTGTTTCCTCTTTTTCATTCTTTGTGAAAGTAAAAAAAATTCAGCTATTTGCCGTGCAGTCAGAAAAGTAAAAAATAAATATTTTTTTCAAAAACTTGGCTATGCGGTCGGTGACTGTGACCTTGAACCCACTTACACTCTAAATTGCTATTATGTGCAATTAGTAAAAAGAACAGTTAGGAAAATATAGGATAAGTCCACACTACCAGTCTTTGTTTCTTTTTGTGTCTCTCAGTAACGTAACTCCTGGTAAGTGCTTCTGTCTACTATTTTTGCTGTTCTAGCTTCATAAGCAAACTGTTTCTCCGTTGCCTACCCTGACCATCTCTTTTTTCTTTGAAAATGTAAGGTTTCTGCTGTTCTTGGTGATTCCTCAACTGCTTTTTTAACCCTGCTCTATTGAAATTTCATCAATCCACATGGCCAATATCAAATTCACAGAATCACAGAATCACAGAATCACAGAATAGTAGGGGTTGGAAGGGACCTCTGTGGGTCATCTAGTCCAACCCTCCTGCCGAAGCAGGGTCAACAAATTCAGTCCAGACTTTGTTTCATGTTATTACAATAAGGTAAGTTTAGGCTGCATATAACAATCCATTTTGGATCAGGCATCAAAGTGGAGAAGAAGAAAAATTTTTGGGTTCGTATACACTTTTTTTGCACATATGAGAGCTTAAGTAGTGGAAAAGTGTTCAAGGACTAAGCAGGTCTTGAGTTAGTTTGAGATAATATTTTACACACCTGTTTTAAATCACTGACAGCCATAGCATTTTACTGAAAAGACTGTGTTTACCAATACTGTATCCGTTGTAAGGAGGTTGCAGGCTGGTTGCACTGTGGAATTGTATTTAAAAACAATTTATGTCAGCCAGCCTGGATTTATTTTTTTTTCTCCACACTACTCTGGTAAAACTGGAAAGTGAGATGAAAGAAAAATGGATTCATTTACTTTCAGACTTAGGAAATGCTACTAAATTTGGATACGTGAAAATATTGAACTTTCGCTGGGGAAAAAAATAAATTATTTGAGGCCCTAGTGATCACACAGAGGATCCAGACAATTTGACAGGTATGAATTTATCTCACTTGTGAATGAATAACCTTTGGTAACTCACTTGAGACTTAAATATTCTGAACACATTTTCTCTGGAACACTTCAAAAGACACAGTTCATTTCTGTCTCTACCAAACAGTCCCTTTGGTTACTTTCGGTTTACTGAGTTTTTTGCTTTGCAAGTCTGGAAAATTAACATAATAAAAGCCTACCAGGGAGTTTTAGTCATGTAGAAATGAAACTAGATTAACTCTTTGATTATTCTAAAGTCTACACAATCTTTTTTTGTATCAGCTGAGAGATGCTTGATTGATCTCCTCTAAATCTTGCTTCATCTGTACGTGGAAATTCACCTCACTTTGAAAATACAGGCATACATTTTCAAAGTAGTGCTTCAACATATTCAGTGAGTGACTTCGACATAAGCCACATTTTGTGCAGCTGAAAGGGGAACAAGCAGGTACAGCTCAATGGGATAAAAATACTGCCTGGGGACTTTCCTCTAGGTGCACCAAGGTGCGCCTCCAAGAGATGCTGCATACCCCCACAGGAAACAGAGAGCTGGGGATATAAATGAGAGCTGAGGGCAGTGAATGCACCCCAGCTGATGCTCAGAGCTGTGCCTGACTGAGTTATAAGGGATCACAGCTTTCTGAGTGTGCTTTGTAGACGGGTGAAGTCCATTAAACCTGTAGATTAAAGTTACTTTGCTAATTTATTATCTCCCTTCATTAGTCACTGACTATCAGCTGGCAGCCGTGACACATACAGAGGGATTCACTTTCTCATCTCAGACGTGCTCTTTGAAATTCAATAACAAAAAATATATAAAAGGACTAACAAATTAAAGCTTGAAGAAATAAACAAAATGGGACAATGAATATAAAAGTGACAAGTGCTTTAAGCTTTGATTTACGTTTATGGAGGTTAAATGTTGCTGTGCTTATGCTAAACTTCTGATGCAATGTAGAATTGCTCAGGGCTGTGTCCAGTCAGGTTTTCAATATCTCCAAGGATGGAGACACCACAGACTCTGTGTACAGCCTGCTCCAGTGTTTGATCACCCCCACAGTCAAAAAGGTGGTTTCTTCTGTTTGAATGGAATTTCCTGCATCTCATTATGTGCCCTTTGCCTCTTGTCCTCTCACTGGACACCACTGGGAAGAGTCTGGTCCTGTATTCTTTATTCCTCCCTTCAGGCATATTTATCACACAAATCCCCTTGAGCCTTCTCTTCTCCAGGCCCAAGAGTCCCAGCTCTCTCAGCCTCTGCTTGTGTGTCACATGTGCCAAAGATATGAAGATATTTGACAACAGGACTCCAACTATTCCTATGTTTAAAGAAAAAATGAACACCTCTAAATTCCCAGGTAAACTAAAGACTATTTTAAAGATTTTGGGGAAAGTATATGATAGAAAGAATAATGTTCTAAGACTGATAATAAATTGAGATGAATTTAGCCTTTTCAAAACACAGAAATTGTTTGACTTTGGCCTCTGCTAGAAACAGCCAGACAGTTTCAGACAAGAAATCTTTAGAGGAGTAGTCCTAAATTGTTTTTAAAAATTTAAAACTCAACTTCACTTGTCTTTCTGCCATAGAAGGCTCCCAAGCCTTCCCAAGTGAAATTGATGTCACCTATTCCCATCTCTGCAACCTCCTTTTCTTGCCCTCTTAGCTTTTGTGGTGTGTCCTGCACCCTCATACAGCAGCACTAGACCTGGTACAGGCTCAGTTTCCTCAAAGGGTACAGGACAACAAGTCTGGGAGGAGTGAATTACTACTGCACACAAGTCATATCAGCCCACGAGTTCCATGGTCTTTGTTTGCCTACAGGTCATTCGTCACCCCAGCACATATGACATTTTGAGGTTATTTTCTCTCTAAAGAAGAACAAACTACTTTGCATATGTCGGGGGAAAGACCTAGAAGACTGACAAACACATTAGAGTTGCTGCTGTATGGTAATTCAATAAAGTAGTATTAGGTGGGCCAGACCATGGGACCCTGAGAAGAAAGAGATCCAAAAAAACTGTAATTGATTGTGCTCAAGGCTGGCCCCGACTAAAGGATTTTAAAATTTGTGGTTTTCACTTATACGCTGAGTTCATCCTGAACAGCTAACGAGCAAGACAGCTTCTCTGTATTTTTGATTCTTGTGATCACAGGAGTATCATTCGTTCCCAGCATTAGAAACACAACCCAGGGCTGATGCTCAGCTTTGGACTCTAAAAATCTAAATTTTGATTTCTAAATGCAAGCACCAGCATGTGCGTTAAGTATCTAAGCTTCCATCTAGTCAATACAATTAATAGATTATGGAGAGCTCTTAAAATCACCCTAAAGTAGACAAAGATGTTTATAGTCAGATGAAGAGCCCTCTTGCTTGTATTGACTGACATTCAGCTGACCATAACAGGAGCTTAGACACTGAGTTTGCATATAGGCACTGACATTTAGATACTTGGATTAGGTTTTGTAACCTGCACTGAATACCTCTTGGGGAAGTAGATCCACCGTGTTCATCATTGTCTACTTCACATTTTGGAAATATACCAGCCTTGTAGGTTTCTTCCCATATGGTATGAGCCACTTCTTAGAAAATATATACACATATTTCTCTCTCTCTCCAAAATTCCTCCTTTGTCTGCATTGAGGAGATCTATTCTGTATATCTGAAGGAGGTACACCAATGGCAGTTCTTTTTTTATGTAAACTTATGAGACTAAGTGTAACAATAAGTGTAACAGGTTGCCCAGGGAGGTTGTGGAGTCTCCCTCTCTGGAAATATTCAAGACCCGCCTGGACAAAGTCCTGTGCAGCCAGTTCTAGGTGACCCTGCTTCGGCAGGGGGGTTGGACTAGATGATCCACAGAGGTCCCTTCCAACCCCTATCATTCTGTCATTCTGTCATTCTGTGATTCTGTAATATTTTCATTATAATTGTGTCCTGATTGGGCAGCAATGGCCCAAGCAGAGAGGTTTTACTTCTGTGAGTGATGTGATGTGATGTCACCTGAGAAATACATCTGCTACAGGTCTGACCTGCTTCTGAAACCACATTAATGAGACAAGTATGAGCTAGGTGACTGATAATAGCTGATGCATGTGCTTCCTACATCTGATGCTCTCTCTGCTTCATCTTTTCTTCTGCAAAGTACTAAAGCTAAAAAGAAAACAGCACTCATCTAAGAAGCTTCATAAGCTTTCCTTGAAAACAATAGTGCAATTTAAACAGGTTAAATCAATAACAGCAATATGTATCTTCAACAAGCATTATGACACATTTTTTTTGCATTTGGAGTGTATTGTAAAGCAGTCAGATAGCATACAATATCTTAAATAGTACAAAAAATGACACATCAATCACTTTCATTGTGCTCCTTCTTCGTATGACATTTCAGCTCTTTGTTTAGATAAGAATCATTGTACACAACTCTTTAGAGCATTGTTTCTTTAGTCTACCCGTGTCTAAAGTATTGTTCTATGTAACAGGAGGTTTTCTGCTTACAACATTTTATGTATATAATTAGATGAACACTGCATTAGGCATTGATTGACAAGACAAGAAGGGATGAAATGTAACATGAATAGACTGCATGGTAAATATCAATGTTTGGTGTATAGCTGTAAAGGGATTTTAAAACCTACCTTAGTTAAAAATCTTAATTTTGAATTATAGTAATTATAGTACTACACTACAACTAATTCACCAGCTGGACTGCATCCACAGCATGAAACTAGGATAGCAAGATATGGAATTACTTAGCTTTCATGGGATACACTTCTTTATTTATTTATATGTTAAACAATTTTCCATATAAACACTCATTCTCCAAATGCAACACAATTTTAAAATGATATCTTACAGAAATACATATAAAAGCATTCAAAAGGGAAACTCCTGTGAAACCTTTTAACGTCAAAATAATATCTTTTAGTTACTTCCTGCTAAACCCTCAAGGCTCTATAAGCAACCTCTTTAAAAAAAACCCTAGAAGAATAGATTGTTGAAGATCATAAGATCCAGTTTAATCAAGAGAGAAAGAAAATCCCAGAGCAAAGTAGATCTCAAGGTATATCTGCATCTGCACTTTTAATTAAAGCAATTATAAACGTTGCCTAAAACAGAAGTTTGTTTCTTGCCATGTTAAAGTCTGGTCTGTAGCCTAGCACTGAATAGGCTGAGGAACAAAAGCCTATGTCATAAATATTCTACTAATTAGAAACATTAGCTAGTAATATAGTAGCAGTTTTTAAAAGATCAAATATAGATGAACTCCCATGTGAAACTGTTGCTTTTGTTAATGGCACAGCAGTGTTAGTGCAAACACTTGAGGTTACATTTTCCACGATGATATCAGAGAGCGAGGGACAAGGGATTTTGCACAGTCAGAAACATGTCTATTTGCAGCTTTATGGTTCCAACTGACCACCACAAACTTTGTTCTGGTCATTTGATAGCTAGTGCAGCCAAGGTTCACACGTTTCCTCAGATAGGCTCTTTAATAAGTAGGCCCACCATATTCCGCCTTTTTGGGTAGTTCTGAGTAGTGCCATATACCACGATTTAACCTGGAAGTGACAAAGCCCTGGGTTACTGCAGGAAGGCATTAGTCCTTAAGAACTGAGATGTGAACTTGTTAAATGAAAATGTTGAGTACAAAAAGACCTCTTTTGGTGGAAAGTGATACTGAATGATCCTTGAAGTAGCTGTGAACCTAATGACATGCCTTGTGTTGAAAACCTTAGTCTCTACAAAGAGTGGCAATAGCTGATTAATTCTTTCTTACCTTTACTTCATTTAAATATGCTCTTAATTTCTGTCATCTCTTTTCCATGAGGCCATCAATACACACATTGCTCTGTTCACTGTTTAACTGGACTTGTAAATTAAAAAAATTAAAATAGAGAGCTGTATATTGTCAATATCTTGGATATGCCTTGGGATGAGCTTTCCTGGTAGTTCCCTATGTTGATAACAAATGAAGGAAACTGATGCCAGTGATAGTCTAGCTGAATGCATACTCATAGCACAGGGGCTTCAGTGCTGTCCTCGTATATATGGCCTCGGAAAACAGAGAGCTGGTGAAAGCTCTGCAGAGACGTAAAAATCTGATCTAATGTTTCAGCGGAAAAGGCAACCGGCCAGAAGGACACAGCATTACCTGAAGCTTATCTAGTAAGGAGCAGTTATTTAGATAACAATATCTGGCATTATAAAGCATCAAACTGATTGAGTGACTTGTGGAATGCACATATCAGTGGAGTTAGTCACTCATAAGGCTCCTCATTAACTTTCCCAAATGAAAGAAATGTGCCAAAGTAATCAGACACACCACATGGACTTTGACTAAATATGTACATATACATTGTCCACATGTGAACTAACTGTATATATGCCCATATACACTGTTGAATACTATGCATTTTCAGGATGTGACTGAGCATACCCAAAATACACATCTAAAATAAGTAATTGCATCATAGAAGTGCCTGGTGCTCTGCATTGTCTGTAACTGGAATCCAGTCTAATCTTTCTTGGAGTGGAGTGATAATATCTTGTTTGACACGGAGAGGGCATTGACGAAAATCACCATACTTCACTGCACCACACTTACCTTCTGTCCCTTATCATCTAGAACAAGCAGATAACTGGACTGCAGACTACATCTTAATGTTATGCTTAGGATGGTAGTGTCACAGGCAGGAACGCAAGTACATGAAAACAATTCATAAGTTGTCATGGATTTTTCCTCTGTCTACCTGTTTTCTCACCTCTGATCTTTGTTGGAATAAATGGACTTTTTCCCTTACATTTAGAAATGTACTCCTATCTGCACATGATAAATTTAAACAAATTTCTTGAAATTTCTTGTTCAATTTTTTTGAAGAGTTGCTTTGATTTGAATAAAGCCTACGTTTCCACTGCTATGTCAAATTTTTTTTATGACCCCTCAGCAAAAGTTGTTCATTGTGAAAGGTTTCTGGAACATCCCCAGCTCGAACTCCTCCTAAGTTCCATCATAAGTGTGTACCAAAAGAAAAAGGAACACTGTAGAAAGGTATCCAAAGTAATTTCCAAGCTTCTGAGAACACGAGTGGGAATTAATCCCTTCTTCTGAATCAATATAAAATGTTTGAAAATAAGAATACACGGTGATCAGTGGGAGTTGCCAAAATTAATTTGGGATCATAAGGAAGGAACGTGTGAAATTGGTTGCAAATATGAAAGATCAAATGTTTATTTGAGTTTACTTGTTTTTTGATGTTACATTTGGATCCAATAAGTTTCAGTACAATTATCTCACAGGAATGGTTGATACTAAGTAGTATATATGAAACATGCATCTAGGAATAAACAAAAAAAGTATACTCATGTCAACCTTGTCTATTAAGGTTAAAATGTGCCTCATAGGATACTTTCATACATTAAATGATATGCTGGCAGATGACCTTGTAAATGTTTATACATTTCATTCTATTTTTTCATTTCAGAGTTGCCCTGATTAAGTGCACTGGAATCACTATATATTAATGTGACAGCACAAATTGCAGGTAGCTTGTAGAATAAAAAAGAAGATAAATTGGATAAATGGGTTATACTGGGATAGGTAAATTGATTAAGTTTCTACGGAAAATCAGAGTCTCTCTAATACTTAAATATCTGGAAGGTGATTATTTGTAAATAAATAATGCATAGAGAATACTTTTAATAAATGTAGCTGACCAGATTTACTATTCTCTCTGCTGGCAAGTATTCTGCAATAATTTCAGCAGAATGTTCCAGTCTGACATCTAACCTAAATCTTCACCACTTTGCTCATCCTTGTCCTCCAGTTTTCTGAATTCTTGCATTTGTGAGTTGGCGCCTAATAGTAATGATTGCTATAGGCCCTTTTGTAGTCACAGTATAATTAAATATGGAAATAGAACCTTACTCTAATAATGCCAGAATGCCTCAATCTTGTTTTTGGATGGCTGTCTTGAAGGTGAAAGAGAAGCTTAATTTTATCAGCCTTTCAGTTCCTGTCTTCTCACTGAAGATCTTTAAGTGCTGCAATATTAGACCACTTGCACTTACAGGTTTGTGATGTTGCCTTCTGTCCATCATGGCTGAAACTCCTGCAGTAGCCCTGCTGTCAACACATAAGGATTTTCATTGAGAACAGACATGGGTGGATTTAGTACATGGAAGGTATATTACTGCTTGAACGTCCTAGCACACTTGCCCTATTCCACTTGAAGGTTTTCTGTTGTGAGATTCGGTTAGAGTGTCACACTGTCCTAACAAATTTTGGATTTACAACTTAATTTTGCATAATCTGGCAAGATACTAAATAACTATATTGAGGTCTGATGTAAGAAGAAAGTCAGAGTGCCATATGAGGAAGGATCAGCCTCCAACTGAGGCAATTAAAACATTAGATACCTAAATAAATGATGTTCCACTTAGTACAGTAGTTTCTTCTTAATGATTTATCTTTACTATGGACAGTTAAAATAATATCAGTAAAGCTGGCTCTGTTTGCTAAGGTAGCATACAATTCTGACTAAGATTTACTTCTTTCTACACTTGGAACATTCTGAAACAAGGACCTTGTTCCTGTCATGGCAAATTAAGTAAACAAGGTGAAACAGAGAGTCATGGGATGATGAAACATTAAAGAGTACATTATTAACTGATGTCTTTTTCATTTTATTTTTAATTCAGTGACATTTAAAAAAAGAATGTTAAATTCTGAGAGACACAAAATGCTTTCTTAGATTACTAAAAAACAGGGAGAAAGTGTTCCCTCAGCTGATGTGTAATGTAGTAATGTAAACCTGAGCTTAGTGATAGGTTTTGGAGGTGGTGTTTGAGGTCCCACATACCCTGAATATGTTAGAGAACGTTGCTCCAAAGTGCAGTCTGCATGATTTATTAAGTTTCTTGTATACTTTTACTGAGTTACTTCAGGAATCTTGAATTTTGCCTTTGCCATGTCCCATGAGGACATATTGGAATCTCAAGACTCTGCAAAAGAAATGCAGACATTCTGAAATCCACATACCTCAGAAGGTACCTCTCAGTCACCAGCACATATCAACGTCTTGAGTGAAAAACAGCAACAGCAAGGGTTTTTCTGTGTTAAGTGTGGTAAGAGAATCGGTAATGTTACCTAGAACTAAAGATTAACTGAATCCCCTTGCCTACTAGCAAGGGTGAATGTCACATTCCAGACATAATGCGAGCAAGAAGATTGAACATATTTCAACCTTTCTTCTTAGGTGCAAAACAGAAAGGACAAGATAAGTTTCTGCATACGACAGCAGAGATCTATAAAGTGAAAGTAAGATTTGTGTACAAACTTCTAGGGCTCAGCCAGGGGTCTAAGAGAACAGCATGCAAACTCATGTTTCAAGAGCACATCTACCATACTTTAGACCAGCGTTGCATAAGATATGTATTATTCAGTTCAAGTCAGCGTGTCGTAAACTATAGCCATGTACATTGTAGTGCACTGTGGAAGCATCTTTGTTAGACACCCAGTACAATGAAGTCACTCAAAGGATTATCACAAAATGTAAATCATGCAGTCAGGATCTGTCTTGCTTTTCTGCTAATACCAACATTATTTATAATTAGTAAATTCTTGACCATTATCCTGGTTTGGCTGGGATAGAGTTAGTTTTCCTCTCAGGAGCTGCTGTGCTTACGATTTAGTACGAGAAGAATGTTCACAACACTGATATTTTCAGCTGCTGCTGTGAAATCAAGGACTTTTTCCGGTTTCTCATATTCACCTAATGAGCAGGTGTGCAGGAGCTGGGATGGAGCAGAGCCAGGCAGCTAGCCCAAGCTGGCCGATGGAAATATTCCATACCATAGATGTCATGCTCAGTTTATGAATGGGGGTTGGCTGAAGGGACTGGGATCTTTCTGCTCTCGTTTCCTTGAGTTCGAATCCTCTCTTGTCTGGGACTTTGAACTCTTCAGGGAGCTAGGTCATTTTCAGGAGTTTTTTGGAATTCACGAATTCACGATTTTCCAGGTTCCACGATTGCTGCTAAGGGACTGGTTCCACATTGGTCATTGGGTCATGAGAAAATTGTTTTGTCTATAATTTGTTTTGCATATTCATTATTATTATTGGTAGTAGTAGTAGTATTTACTTTGTTGTTGTATTAAACTGTCTTGATCTCAACCCATGAGTTTTACCTTTTGTCCATTTCTCCTCCCCACCATGCTGGGGGGAAGGGGAGGGCTGAGTGAGCGGCTGTATAGTGCTTAGTTACAAGCTGCTGGGGTAAACCGCGACAGCCATGTAAATCTCTTGTATTAATAAAAATAGATATACATACTTCTATTTCTGTGACAAATATGTTTTGGGATTTGCTTACTTGGAAAGAAACTATGGAATTTAAAATAGTACATAGTCTCCTAACTTCTGCTCTGGCTCCTCCTATCTAGATCACACCTTTGAATTATGATTTAACTGTGTGACTGATGTTGTATCTGCAATACTAAACAAGATACTAGGGGCATGGACCAAGGGACTTGAAACTCTCTCTCAGGATTGTAACTGCTTACCTCTGAATGATCCAAACCTTGAAATACCCTTTTATACCCCTGTGTTTATGTTATATATTTAGGTACAGATCACTGGCTTTTCTTGCAGAGGTTGCTCTCTTTGTGAGTGGCAACTGTGGTGAAAGGAGTAAACATAATTTTTGATCTCTATAGTGGTGAATACTTCAGAGATATTTGTTTTTTTAAGACAAAATCCATTTACTATGAAATGCATAAATAACTCTTGAAGTATATTTTGAAAATTCTTTTATATAGAATAATCTGGCATTAAATTGGCCAGTAAATGGAGGACTTAAAACTGAAAAGAACTGATGAGCTCTTTCACATATAAGCGTGAAGTGACTTGTAGTCCTGGTGACATAGTATGTGAACTGCATTTATTGTGTCTCTCTGTCCAGTAATCCAGCTGTGGATGTGCTAGATTACTATTCTTGTATTTCTCTCCTTACCTCTGTCCCAGTTCTTTTCCCAGCTTTCCCTCATCTCATCAGAATAGGAGGTCCTAGCTCTGAGGTGTTGTGGTACTGCAGCTGCTTTGTGGAAACAGTAAACCATACAGTTTGGAAGTAAAATTTCAGACAACCAGAATCAAAGAACACAATACATCTTGCTTGTTCGTGATGCAGGAGTTTTAGAATAGGAAGCATGGAAACAGTGGAGTGGAAATGCACTAATATATGCTGAGGACTGCACACCTGGAATGCAGCTTTGTAGAAAAGGACCTGGGGCTCCTGGTGGACATCAAGCTGAACTTGGAGCAGCAGTGTGTCCTTGCCACAAACAAGGCAAAAGGTATCCTGGACCACATTATGAGATTGTGGGCAGGTCAAGGGAGGTAATTCTTCCCCTCTGCTCAGCACTGGTGAGGCCTCTCCTGAAGTACTGTGTCCAGTTCTGGGCTCCTCAGTACAAGACACACTGGAAAGCTTCCAGCAAAGGGCCATGAAGATAATGAAGGGACTGAAGCATCTCTTTTATGAGGAAAGGCTGACAGACCTGTGGCTGTTCAGCCTGGAGGAGAGAACGCTCATGGGCTTCTTATCTAAATATATACATACTTGAAGGGAGGGCACAAAGAGGATGGAACCAGGCTCTTTTCAGCAGTGCCCAGTGACAGAACCAGAGGCAACAGACACAGACTGAGCACAAATGAGCAGGTTCTGTCTGATCATCAGGAAACACTTTTTTTTTGCTGTGATGGTAACTGAGCACTGGTGCAGGTTGCCCAGAGAGGTTGTGGAGTCTCCTTCCTTGAAGATATTCAAAAGCCATCTGGACATATTCCTGGGCAATCAGCTCTAGGTGCTGTGCTTGAGCAGGTAAGTTGGACCAGATAACTTCCAGAGGTCTCTTCCAACCGCAGCCACTTAGTGATTCTGTGAAAGGCTAAGGGGCTTGGGATGAAAATCTTTGTTTGGCGATGGAGGGTTAGAGAATGGTGATGCCAGGAACACCATGCTGGGGACCTGGCTGAGGGAATGAAATAGGAGGATGGTGGCCATACACAGCTTTGCACTGCAGTTCAGAAAAGAGTTTGGACATGTCTGCTGTGCTTAGACTGATCTTTTGGGTGGTGGGGAATATATTTATTTCAGGCAGAGGAAGCAACAGATTGCTGATGTCACACAAGCTGGAAAGGAGTTTTAACTTTGGAGCCCGTGTGTAAAAGAGCCATCACTCTTACTGCCTTCTCTTGAAGTGTTTCTTCTGCCTCATACCCTCACTCAGAAGTATCTCTGCCTCCTGGACACATGATTTTGAAGTACAGAAGGCATCTTCAGTGCCTTCTAATTGTAGAGTAAGCTGCTAAACTGTGGCCAGGAATGTAATTCAGTATATATTTCCTCTTTAGAAATAGCTAAAGCTTTATAGTGGCTAGAATAAAGAGACTTCCTACAGCACTTTCTGGCTACTGCGAGGCAGCTATATGCTCCCACTGATTTATGTTGTTATTCCCACGGAGTCTTGGCCACCTAATCCAGGATCTTGATAGCAGAAAGGAAGTCAAGCAGCTTAGAAGTTTAGGCATTACAAATCCCAGCACAGCAGCACCCAATTAATTTCATATATCTTGCCCTTAGTGTCTAACACATACATTTTATCAGCAGCTTGTAGGGCATGCAGTCAGACAATTTCCATTACGGTCAGTGAAATAGCATGGTTAAAATCCTGTGCAATGCTTTATAAATTTAAATTTAAGCATAAATGTTCTGTAACAAGATTATTGTATCTGATCTGATGGTTGGGGAAAGCTCACTCATTTTGTATTGTCAGCACTTGGAGTAGTCATTGATGTATTAAGCTCTTAACACAAGTCATGGCATCTTACCTGAACCAACGTGCAGTCGCAGGGGATTTCAGTTGAAAGAGTAGAGGCGAGATACACATTTATAACAGTGAGGGCAATCAGCTTTGCAATGGATTAGTGAAGAATATGGTAAATTCCCCATCACTTGGAGTCCTTTTATCAATGTCAGATGTCTTTCTAAAAGAAACAATCTATTTCAATAACACTTTATTAGCTTATATGCACAAATAAGGAGAAGAAATCTACAGTTTTCATGCAGAAATTTGATTTAGATTGGCACAGTTTCCACTTCTTTTTTTAGCTATTTATGCTAAGTAAGATTACGAGAGGAAAAAAACCCAATTGAGACAGTGGTACAAACTACCAGATTGCTTCCCTCAAAACCACTAAAACAGCAAGTGAGCTGTGACAGTATTGTCCTGAAATTGCTGCTTTAACAATGGTGTCTGTCGTAGAAAATCCACTTCAGATCTAGGCCAAGCTCTCAAAGGCCGGACTCCATGGGTGTACTCAAAACTTTTTCCTCATGGAAAAATTTGTTCGTATGTTTTAAAAACATTGTCATCTCTGCATGCGTGTGATGGATCTAACACTTACACACAGGATAGAATTTTCTGAAACAAATCCCTTTTGTCAAAACAGGCTTTGCAAGCATAAACTTTCATACTTACATGTGTGAATGCTTATGCCTACACGCTTGAAAGCCACTTTCAGAATTCAGTCTATTAAATAAATGCACAAATTAGCAAGACTACTATGGTTCTCCAGCTGAAAGCTTTCCTTTAAAATAAATGTGATGCTTTAGGAGAAGTAAATGGAAACGCTTAAAGAAGTAGATTGATAAACAGTATTGAGTTGGGTTGGATTTGTAGCAACTGATGTTTTGACACAATTGGAGATGCTGATGCAGGCATTTTAGCTTGACTTAGCTAAAATAATAAATAGCAGTAGCCCAACCTAGACATGACAAAGGCATGAATTAACTTCTCCATCTTCTTCAAGCAAAGATCTCAGGCTTGTACTATACCTATGATGGTGAAAAAGGGTTTGAATATTACATGAAGATGGCTGTCAAAACGTAACTCTTAATTCAATATCACATCAAGGGTTTTCATGCTGACAGACAGAATATGAGATCACTAGTGCCAGAAAAATATCATAAATAACTTTACTCTCTGTGTTCTTTGCAACAATTAGCAAAATGCTGACTTCATTTGTACTGTGATTTTTTAAAAAGAGATATTGGAAATATCTGAGGTTTTTTTGAAGCAAAGTATTCAGATGTGTACTAATTTAGATGCAGAAGTCATGCCTCCATCCTCATTTTAAATTAAAAGTTTCAATTTATAGAAGACTGAAGAAACTACCTATGAAGGACTTTACTGCAAAATTCATGTTTTAAATATTGAGGTCCACTGTGGCTTCTAATGCTATACTGTATTCCCAAACAAGACACATCATTCTTTTTTTGTTTTATTTTGCTCATTTTAGGTGAGATTCATGACTTCTGTTAAGTACACTAAAAATGAACAGATGTACAGGGCCTGGCTATATTAGCTGCTGTTAGTTTTAACAGTCCAGGATAAGAAAACTTCATATTTGGATACGTGGGCAGGCATAAATCCGAAACGACCTCAGGTATTAGAGAAGGTATAGTTATCTGCCACAGATAGGAAAGTCTAATATTGTGACAGTTTTTAGACCTTACATTCGTTGTTATCAAGCCAAGATGCACATTAAAAACTAGCTGGAAATTGCCAGCAAAATTTGTTCTATCCCTGTTCTTACATTACCTTCTGCTGAATTTGTCCTTAAGTTTGTATCTCAATGAATCTACAGTCCCTTCTGGGGCATAGCCGCCATTTCTCCATTGTCTCCCCTTCTTGTTGCTATACATAGGTCATACATGCATGATGTCTGAGATATCGTAGATTGACAGATTGCCTGATGACAGTTCTAGTGAAAAATATTGTATTGGGGGAAATAGCTTGGTGTTTTGGCTTTTTGTTTGTTTGTTTGTTTGTTTTAAGATAGAGAAAAGAAGACTGCTCTGTGGTTATGTCTATCACAGTAGTTTGCCAATATATAAGATTACTGCAAAAAGGATCAGCTCTCCTTGCTCATTGACTAGATGAAGATGGGTATCAGGAAGAAGCTTTCCAGCCATAAGGATAGTGAAACTACATGGAATAGATTACACACAGCTGTTCTGGAATCCCCTTACCTGGATATTTTCAAGAATCACTCAAACAGGCTTCTGTTAAGTGTGGTCTTGACCTTGCCTCAGAGGAGAAGAAAGGACTAAATTAATTCTTGACTCCTTCCTGTCCTGTATTTAATGACATTTTCCAGTTCAGACTGCGTTACATTAACATGATTGAGTTACAAAGTCTAAGCTTTGTAGCATTTGGTATTTGTTAATAACATTATTTAATGAGCTATCGCCAAATCCCTTGCAGAAGAGGCTCGTCTCGTGGACCCCCATCTTTATTCCCTTACTGTTTGGGGCATAGTAAGAGCTCTGACAATAATGAGTAAGATATACATTTAATAGCTTCTCTATATATGTTCATTGACTGTGTGATTTCACCTGGGTTATCATGTATAGAGACCAGATCACTCAATGAGACATACAGTTCCTTTCTCATTTTTACTATGACCTGGTGCTGCTTCACATCTTTATGGGTCAGTGAAGCGAATAAGATTTTATAACACAAAATCATAGAATGGCTGAGGTTGGAAGGCATTTCTGGAGATTATCTAGTCCAAACTTCTGGTCAAGCAGGCTCAGCTAGACCAGGATGTCCAGAACTATGTATAGACAGGTTACAGCGTCTCTGGACAACCTGCTCCAGTGTTTGATTACTCCCACAGTGAAAGTGTTTTTTTCTTGTTGTTGAGTGGAATTTCCTGTGTTTTAGTTTGTGCCCATCACCTCCTATCCTGTCGCTGGATACCACTGAGAAGAGACTATCTCCATCTTCTCTACTTGCCCTGATCAAGTATTTATTATTCACACTGATAAGACTCCTCGTGAGCCTTTTCTTTTCCAGGCAGAATGGTCCCAGTTCTTTCAGCCTCTCCATATATGTCAGATTCTCTAATTTCTTTATTATCTTTGTGGCTCTTTGTTGGACTTCTACTCTCTCCAATATAAATCATGTCTGTCGTACACTGGACCCAGTACTCCAGATGTTTCTCACCCGGGCTGAACTGAAGGAAATAATCACTTGCCTTAATGTGCTAGCACTGCTTTTCCAAATGCAGCCCCAGGATGTCCTTGGTCTTTGCTGCGAGGGTGTATTGCTTGCTAATGGTCAACTTGTGTCCACCAGGACCTCTAGAGCCTTCTCTGCTGAGCCACTTCCAGCTGGTAGCCAGCTGGTAGCCAGCTGGTACTGGTGCATGGTGTTTTTCCTCCCCAGCACAAGACTTTGCATTTCCCTTTGTTGAATGTCTTGAGATTCCTGTTAGCGTAGTTTATAATGTTTTGATAATGATTAAGCTTATATACATGATTCAGCTGTTGATATGTCATGTTTTACTTGTTTGTTACTGAGTGTTGGATCAGTCAGTACATAGTAAATATCACTTTATTTTCACCATGTATTTTCTTTATATAGTTTGGTATTTAAAAACGAATCGGTAAAGCTGGGATACTTTCATTTAATTTAACTGTTTCAAGTTAGTTATACAGTCCAATTTTCGAACTTGATTATAAACTCAGGTAAGTCTATCTTAGGAAGGACTGGGGAAAAAGAAGGTCTCCAAAGCAGGTTTCATTCCATCCGTAGAAATACATCATCTCAAATGCATGTATTGAATCATCATCCAGAAGTCCTATTGCTCTTGACTGATGAAACCTGTGTGAGCAGTTTGGATTTGTCAGCTGGAGAGAGATGAGAAGCAGTCACTCTACATAAGGGGATCTGGGGATCTATTGCCATTCTTATCTAACATGGATGAAAAACATATGAATTTACCTATTAGAGAACAGCCCTGTACACAACACTAAATATTTTCCAGCCCTCACACAATAAAGTGCTTTAAAAGTACTATTGAAATAAAACGTTATAGAAAAATATTTTAGAAGTATTGATGAAGTGTTCGTAGATTTTAAATGCTTGGAATTATGCAGTGGTGCCTTTCACTAAGTTTAAATTCTCTAAAGCAAATTTTCATCATTTTGTCTGGCCTTACATACTAAAGTATGCTCTCTTCAAGTTATCATCTAAATTATTGTCCATACTGGTTTCCAAAGATTGATCCATTTCTGCCCTACAAGAAGTTAATAAAGAGTCAAGTTACATCCGGTTTGATTTCCCTGTAATGAAACAGCCAATTGCCCCATGTCAGAAAAGATGTACTGTAGGTATTCTTCTGGGGTTTTGCTAGTCAATAAAGAAATAAGATCTAACATTTCATTTATCAAACATGAATTCCACTGGGTTAGAGGCATCAGGAATGATAACAGGTTTTTACTCTTATATATAGAATATTTTAACAATTTATTTTTACTATCTGCCATTAAGAAAACAAAAAATACCATCCTTTGATATTTTTGGACTAGTATACCTATTTTACAATGCAACAAGATCGTTTTCTGCAGTGTATTGCTTACAAATGCTGAACTGAATTTATGAAGGAAGAGTTAAATAAAATTACAGTAAAATGCAACAAGATCGTTTTCTGCAGTGTATTGCTTACAAATGCTGAACTGAATTTATGAAGGAAGAGTTAAATAAAATTACAGTAAGAAGAAGCCTCACAAGTGAGATGAAGGATACTCCAGTTTGCAGTAGGGATATTTTTGGATGTACAGATCACTATATTGTAAAAAATTTCTCAAGGTACAATTTTTGTTCTTCAATTTTTTATCTTCTGTGAATACTTCAGCATTTGATTTGACTCACCTTCTCTCTTGTGTTTATCTGTTGCCTTCATTGTCTCAGTTTTTAAATTTGACTGCATCATTCCTCATCCAAATCCTGCCTTTGATCAAAGGTAGCTCCATTCAGCATTTGGATGAAAAAGACAAGAAATTACTTCCTCTGCTTGGGAAGGTAGTACAACTACTTTCCCAGAAAGAATCCTTTCGTCTGCAGACAACGTTCATTGTTTGCTCCAAAATTCACATCAGAAGAGCTAAAATGATATGAATCCTAGCAGCAGTACATGCTTTAAACTGAGCCATTAAAGGGCTCAACTTATCCACTCCCTCTGCATCTGCTGCTCAACCCAGTGCTTCCCTTGGTACTGACACTCCCTGATTCCCTCGAAACTTCTAATTCTCTCTTATCTTAGTACCCTGCGTGTACCCATGCCAACAGGATGTCTCCGAGATATCCCTGCCTCCTTCCACTTCAATGTTGGTCGCCTTCTTCTCTCTTGAAATACCCCAGAGACACTACTCTCCTACTTTCTCCAGTTCCCTCTCTGGTGTGCAAACCGGGCAGGAATGTGCTCTTTGCCAGATGACCTGAGGTACGTAAATGCTGATTGACAGGACAGCCCATCTAGCCTGTTTCTTTGCCTGTCTCTCAGCTGCTGGCTGACGGGTGGACCAAAAAACCTGCTCTGCTCCTTGAGAAGCAAGAAAAAAAAGGCTAGCACTGTATGGCAGTGTCTCAATCTTTTTGCAGAAATGGGCTGCTATGCTTGCCAGAGTCTTGATCCTCCACTCATCCTTGCATTTTTTTCAACTGAGACAGCAATGAATTCCCTTTCTGCATTCCTCTGGACCAAGAAGCAGAAAGGTGCTGGCATGTTTTGGTCAGAATACCACCTAAGGTACTTATTCTGTATTTCCTTGTTTTAATACAATCTGTGCCACTCACTGGCTGTGTATTAAAGTCTTGGCTCTAGCTGAGAGGAAGGTAGGTTAATTAATTAAGCATTTTCATACTGGGGGTTACAAGACCTTTCAGGTCCACAGAGAAAGTACAAATGATACCATCCTCTGGGATAATACGTCATGCTTCTTTGCCTCTGTGACTAACCTTATGAATGGCCCCAGTCTGGATTTTTAATATTTCTTGGCGATCAAACAATGTTCATGAGGTATATTGGCAATTGTTATCTCAGTCTTTGAAAAACAATTCTTAGTTTTTACATAACTTTGTTTCTGACCTATGCTCCACATCTTTACCTGAGGCATGAAAATCTATTGCCGTTCAAGCAAGATCTGTTCAGACTAAATTGCCTAGTAGTTAGGAGGAAAATCCCTTCCTAGTTCTCTCTATATGCAGCATTTTCTCTTTGCAATCTTTTTCTTAATAAAAACAGATGATGTCTAAATAGATGAAGCAAATATAATCTACACCTAAATGACATTAAACAATATGCACCACTCCTATTTGCAGTTTTCAAGGAGGTTTGAAGTGACAAGTTTAAAAAATTGCCAAGAACAGTGCTCCAGAAATTCAGATGTGAGTGACGAGCTCTGAACTAGCACGCTGGCATTGCAAATCTCTTCACTTTATGTGTTCCTTCTTGCTCAACGTGACGTCACACTCACTGAGAAATGAACTCTGCTGCTTCTTTCAAATTCTGACACAATCGCAATGGTGGGGTTGGAAGGTGAAGCTTTCGAGGAGCACTGTAATTTACCATCGTGCCAATTCCATGCTCTAAATTAAGGGTTGCAGTGACAGTAACTATTGAGAAAATTAGGATGCTAGCATGGGAAGTCTTTTTTCTACTATGGCAGAGTATTAAAATTTCTCACTACAAGTATTCAGCATTAGTAGAGAAGTTCCTGTCATCAAAGTAGATACAGAAAGTGAAGGAGCTTGTTAGAACATGGATTAATCTTTATGCTGCAATGGACAGAGACAGTGTTATATTATGAGTTTGGGTGGTAATATTCAAGTCAATTTTCTTTCAGATTCATAATTATATACTATAGATTCACAAATGATGTGTGTTATATGTTATGATTTCTTTGAGTCATGGGTTATCAGGGTAATGAAGGAACTATGGATTTTATTTCAGCCAAATTCAACCGTATTTCTCCAAAAGGGATTTGCTTCTCCCCATACCATATGAAGGAAGAATTGCTCTGAAACACTGAGATGTTGTACTTATATCTCTATGTCGATCATATGTCTGTCAGTCAGTCACTTCCGCAATACTGCCTTGGGTGGGACTCTGAAGGGGCTAGGACTTCCCTCAAAGCAGACCCAAGCATCAATTTTTGCTGGCAAGCCAAAATGAGTGAATGCAAGACAGATATTTGGTAAGTGTAAAGTAAAATTTAATTTCAGACGTTTTCCCTTTAATGAAGTATTATAGTTCTGTTATTGAAAAATATTACATTAGCATAAAGAAACACTTTTAAATGAGACAATCAGTATTAGTAATCATATCTACTCTCCATAATAGCTTATTTACATGGTGTAGACAATGCAGACAAAATCAGTTGTGAATAAATATTATTTTGTTACATTGCTAAATTTATCTTTTTGTATTTCCAGATCATTAAGGCTGACTTTGAGCTTACTATCTTTGAATGAAACCTTTGCAAGTTGCTTCAGCTGGCAGTTGAGTGATTTCTTTGTTTTTTAATTACTTTACTGTGTACTCTAGCAGAAAATCAGGGCTGGATGAATCTTTGTGTGTGGCTCCTCCTAGACAGGTAGGGCTTCATACTCAGTAGGCCAACCTGAGAAGAGTTTGTTTTGTGGGTTCAAATGTTTCCTGATTTAAAAATATGGACATTATTTTTAGCAGCACTGGGGAGGAAGGTTCTTTCTGTCATAAATAGGTGGTTTTCAACATATATCGAACTCATGATATCCATGTCCATGCTTCCAATATTTTTTTCATTTTTCATTTCTGATCTTCCGTACCTCAGAAGTAGATTGTGAACTTATGTAGTTAGTCAGACACATAAAATCTAGCCTCTGAAGTCTGAGCAGCTTTCTCTTGGCTTCTTTTTTTCGCCCTTGAAGATAAACGCTTACTTGTAGAGGACACTATTTTAGCCATAGGAAAGGAAGGATGGAAACCACTCCACTAAGAAACTGAAGTGAGATCTTATGGTGACTAGCTGTGATGGTTTTAACAGTAGTTCTCCTAGGAATTGTGCGAATGGAGTTTTTTAATTCCACATCCTGTCCTGTTGCTCACAACTGTGAATAACATAATAGTTTTAAGGATTTAATAAAAAAACAAACAGGATTTCCTTTTACTGCAAGTAAAAGCTGGTTTTTATTCACCTTGCCCCTCTTTCGGGCACTTTCTTTTCTGGAACATCAATATCAATATTTGGCTGATACACCTCACCATTTGCGTCATTTTTTTGTTACTAGAATCACTACTAATGTGATTTCACTAGTTTCAGAAACGTTAACATATTCCCAAAGCCATCAATAGCAAGAGGAATATAGACTATGAAATTAGAGTTTAGTTTTGCATTATCTGTTGTATCTTTTCCTTCTCGTCTTTGTTTTGCGTCCTTATTAAAGCTGAACATGTCCCATTACTTAACCATATACAAGATACTTATCAGAACAGTAAAGTGTTCTACACCAACATAGTTTGTGCCGTAGTTTGTACTGCAGCTTTAGTTTGTAATTCTGCTGTAACAATTACTTATTTTATGTTTTGCCATAACAGTGTTATACTGCTCTTATACACACCATAATTGTAAAACATACTGTGCTTCTGCATTCATTTAAAGAGCAACTACTTGATAAGTACAAAGTAATTAAGCAATAAGACATGACAGGCAGTGCATTTCTGGGGATTTATTGCACTTCTTAGATGTCTTGAAAGATACGAGGCTAAAGGTCGAGTGACTTCAGCCACCTGAGAAATGGAATAATCCCCCAGAAATGCATTGCTTACCGTACTTTATTGCTATTATGATAAGGAAATTATGAAATGAAAATAGGAGGAAAAGATTAGATCTGTGCGTTTATAGAGGATTACTTACACAGGTATGACATCACTGTCAGCTCTATATGTGTCCAGAGAGTTCTTAAAGACTTTTTAGAATTAGCACGTGAACAGCACAACTCATCTGAAACTGCTGTTTCAGCACTCCTCGTTACCAACTTTACCTAGACCAGCCCCCAACATTTCCCTACAAAATCATATTTGTATTCTTGATACAGACTTTGTCTTTGCTACTAATCACACGACCTCAGGGGGTGTGGTTATTCCGAAATAATCCCCTGGAGGATTAGAGGCATTTGGTTGCTTTCTTGCCTTGTAACACCCCAAGGTCATTATCTCATGATAATCACATCTCCTGGAGTTGCCTTATTGCTTAAGTGTAACACTAAATTTTAATTACTATGAAATAGAGCTCTTCTGGTAGTTTATTCAACATTCTGTGTGCTCAAAGCCAGATGGAAATAATGCCTAGCTTTTACTGTAATAACATGTGGTGGGCTTGTGCTCCAGTACAATAAATGATTATGATTTTGTTGGTTTTTTGATGAGAAAATAATTTTGAAATTAACTTAAAGCACACTACTATCAACTTTAGTTTGGGGTCTTATTATTGTTCTGGTTAGTTGTAAATTCAATTTAAATAAAAAAACATATATAGTGAATTAATACATCAATAAATTCTACCTCTTTGCTGAAGATAGAGCATAGTGTTTGGCTCCTTAGGCATTTCAAAAAGTTGTCAGGAAGAAATTACCTTTGCACTGGAAATGGAGATAGAGATTTCCTCAGAAAGGTTTAATTTTGTAAGGGAATTGAAATTTTGAAGTCCATGAGGTTCTTCTCCTGTCAAGCAAAGTAATCTGCTATATCATGCTTTTGCTTAAGAACCTGCATATGTATTTATTAAACATTTTCCATTGTTTTCACAGCAAGATCTTAAAACATTTTTAAGCCAGTCTGCTTTGGCTTGGGAAGCTGTGATGTTTTGTATTTACCAGCCCTCTGACAGGTTGTTACATTTGGGAGTATGAAAAATGCAATTTTTCTAATTAAATAGCTGCAAACATGTAAGATAATATTTCAGTCCAATAATTTATACAACAGTAAAACAGAGAAAATCAAAATCATCAGACGTGTTGGACTACGCAGTAATATCTGAATCCATTGTGTTTATAACTGCTTCTACACTGTTTTGATCACAGTTAGATCTGCTGTTGTATCTTGAGGCATTTAGAGGTAGATATTTACTGTTCATTCTTAGTAAATGTCTCACTATAACAGCTTTTCTGCAGAGAGCTTTGAGGGCTTTAACAGATTTTTTTTCCTTCTACTACTCTTTTTCAGATATTTACAACAAGGATAATAATATGAAATTGCTTGTGAGAATGATCAAACTACATGATCCTAGTTTTGTCATGTTTTCTTTAGTTGTGTTTTATCTTTCTGCACTGCGACTTAGTCAAATAAATGCTAACATTGCATTTAGCTCTTGAAGGTGCGTATCCTGACATTTGTATTG